>NC_081411.1:82006192-82662620 GCF_030272615.1 Cryptomeria japonica | reverse complement strand
ATTCTTAGAGTTTGTCAAAACAAAGTTCATCCAACTATACTTATCTTTAGATAGTGTTCTCAGAATTGAAAAACATAATTGTCCTATAAATAGAGTTACTTGAAACAAAGTCTACCTTAAAACATCAAACAGTCCAACAAAATCCAAAATTTTCATATTAAAGACATCTTACATACTTGTGACCATAGGTTTTCCTAGAGTCCTTAGGTATTGCATAAGTCCTTGCATATTCCTCATTATCATCCTTATTATAGTCCTCATTTACATCCTTACTTTGCATAAGTCCTTGCATAGTCTTCATCATCCTCATTATAGTCCTCCCTTACATCCTTACTTTGCATAAGTCCTTGCATAGTCTTCATCTAGTCCTCATAGAGTTCCCATTTAGTTGTCATAATATTTGCACAAATCCTTGCATATAATCCTCATACATAACTGTCATAATCTTTACATAAGTCCTTGCACAGTCATCATAATCCCAGTTTTAGTCCTTGCATAATCTTCATCCTCATAAGACATAGGGTCAAATCATTATCTCCATTTTGCATTATCTTCAAAATTAGGGTGTTCCCTAGTCCAAGTCCAAAGTTGCACTGTCATTCTTTAGTTAGTTTCATCTTGTCATTCCTTAATCTAATTTGTCAAAATTTTTTAAAAAAATACGTTGCATTTGTCATCCTTAGTTGCTGTAGCGTCTTAAAATTGCGACACTTGCAATTTCGACTGCATTTCGGTCTTCACGATGGCGACGCAACATGCAACCTGAATGGAGACCCCAAAACTTGCTCACGACACTGAAAACTGCATTTTTCAAGCACCATTGGCCTGAACCTCCTTGCACCCCGCTGTCCCGGAGGTGGGACCAGAGCGCCCAGCGCCCTGGTCCTAAGGGACCAGGGCGCCCAGCGCTCTGGTCCTCCAGGACCATGGCGCCCAGCGCCCTGGTCCCTGGGTCCTATTTTGGGCCCGGTTTCCTAAGTGATATCGGGTCTTTTTGATTGCAATTTGGAAATATACTTCCCTGGTCGGCCTAAGGTCGGGAAAATCAGTCTATCAGCCCTAATTGTCAAGTATATAAACTACATTTTTCTCTCTCATTTGAGATGAAGAGGATATATGTACAAAGCGTGGAAATTATACTCAGGCATTCAAGCATTCAAGCATTCAAGCATTCCTTCCAAGTCTCCATTCAAGGCTAAGTGTTGCATTCAAGTCAAGGATTCAACCATTGAAGAGGAGATCACTTATTACATACTACATGCTACAACATACAACATACAACATCTAAACCTTCGCACATAAGGATACAAACATCCTTAGAACAAGGTATTAGTACTTGTTTTACATTACATACATTTACATTTACAGCACTTGCTCATTTCTTGGTTAATTCCAAAACCGGGGTTTGACCTAAAGGCAAACCCCTAATCCCTAACCCCCCAATTGTCTTCGCTTTTCTGTGTGTAGGTTGCAGGTACACGGCTGAAATTGAAGATCTGGAATCCTTGTGCAGAGACGAACCTATCCCCCTTCATTTCGCGGATTTTTCGGAGGACTGTGGCGCCGGGCGCCATCGTCCTGACAACTTTTTCTCAAATTTGCAGGACATCGCCGTATCGACATTCTACTGCTAATTCCAGGTCCGCAGCTTCATCCTATAACCTAAACTCAGTTTATAAGCGAATCTTTATGACTTTCTATGCATGCTTAGCTTAATTTCCTTAACAACATTCTTTACAAAAGAGGGTAGCTTTGCTTTCCAAACCCTTGAAATTCATTTAGCATCCAATCTTACATTGTGTGGGATTGAATCTTATGAGTTTCAACCCCTCTTTTGAATGTAAAGTCTTCCCCCTAAGTGAAAACCCATCGAATCCTAGCGAACCTCCCTTCTCTCTCCTCAGAGTTAGAAGAGGGGAGACCAACTAGGGTTCGACCGCGATTTTCCGCTTTACAGTTGCATTTGTCCATTTTCAAAATTCTCAAAATCTAAAAAAAATAGGGCTGCACTTTCATCCCTTAGTAGCATTGTATTTCATCCCTAAACTTCAAAAATCCAAAAAAAATGGCATATAGTGCAATGGTTGAAACAAGCTCTCAAACTTTTAGGAGACAACATTACCCTTATCAAACTTCCAACTTTCATGGGACCATGTCATTGCAACCAAACAATCAATCATCTGAATCCAACATATACATGTCCCAAAACATGCATCAAACTTATTAGGAACAAACAAATGTCATGCCTATTTCTCCATCACTTGAAGAGAAACTAGCTCAATAAATAGAGATCTTGGAAAAAAAATGTTAAAAAAAGTGAAGAGAGTAGATCCCAGATGTTCAAACTATTTTAAAAATTTTGATATCCCAATATGAACTTAGAGCCAATTGGTGTGCAAGCTCTTATTATGAAATTAGACATACCAACTATTCTCACACAAATAAACACAAGAAACCAATATCAACAACAAACACATCCAACAATGCAAATCCAAAAACCAATACAACAAGCAACACAACTCTCAACCCACAAATTGTGCAAACAAGTCAACCACTACCAAGGTCATGCATAATTACACAATCAATTTTGCCTTCAGTCACATCACATGTCTGTGAATATCCTCCCATGGCTTCAAATATACCACCAAGGGTATCCCAAATGAATGCAAGTGTATTTGCAAACATGTCACCCTTAGGACATCAATCAAACATGGTCAAATGTCACCTATCATGCGACAAGGTCATCTGCCCATGTCTAGCAATGACTCTTCCCATTAAGACTTTGCACCTCAAGTAGCCTCCATATCTTCCACCATTTCCTCATACTCTGAAGTCACAAAAGAGCAGTCCACACTATCTCTATCCAATAATACAATATCCCAAGGGCTATCCATAATACAAATCTAATCTAATCCAAGTTGTGATGCTAGTCCTTTCCATGCTTCAAAAATTCAAGATCCAATGCCATCATATACTCCTATTAGAGAGAGTCCCATTCAAAATACTTTCTCATTAGGCCAAAGTGTTGAAACCTTTCAAGAATCTCCCATGCATATCCAAACTTCTTCGCCGTGTCAAGAGGATAATCCAAAATCAGAAGAAAGTAATCCTGAAATAAATAAATATCAATAACAAACCCTTCCATCCTACCCAATTTTTGATCAAGATCCCACCGACCAAGAATCTTATGATGATCCCCTCGCTCTTTTCTATTCCATTCATAATGATACCCTTTTATCTCAAGAAGAAAGTGTCCTTTCGAGTCCCATTCAACATCCACCTCCTAAGAAAGACCAGGACATCACTTCCATCCTTCCTAATAATCCCTTTCCAAGTCAAGATCAAAGTATTCCTTCATCTTCATGTCCTAAGCAAGATCCCATTATTTCTCTAGATCATGATCATACCTGTAAAGTGGAAAATTGAACCCTAGTGACTCCCCACCTAGGAGAGAGAGGAAGTCAATAAGATGATTTTCTCTTAGAGGAAATTTACATTCAAAAGAGGGGCCTGAATCCACTAGATCCAAATCAAAGGGAAACAAGGATGTGAATTCCAAGTGAATTGCAAGGGTTGAAGTGTGATTTGCCCTCTTTTATAAATGGGAAAGTTGACCTGTTGACTATGTAGGAAAGAGAGATAAAATGAGTGAAATGAGGAGCTACTGGTTCTGGATTGTGCGGTAACTTTGGATCTGAGATATTAAGATTGATACGGATTTGGCCTACAAATTTGGAGAAAAGTTGTTGGGACCATGTTGAAAGTACACATGGTCCTGCGAAAAATCCGTGAAACAAAAAGGGTTTTTCCGCCTCTGCAAATGGAGTCCAAATTTGAAAATACAGCTGCACACCTACAACCTACACAGAAAATAAGGGAAGAAGGGTTGTGGATAGAGGTTTGCCTCAGTCAAACCTTGATTGAGGAATCAACCTTGAAAGGAAGTAATTGCAAATGCTTGAATGTAAACAATGGAAATGTATACCTTGTAGATCTGCAATTTGTTGATGATGATTGCTTTGCTTCTTGAATGAAATCACAAGTGCTACATGAAATGGCATGTAAAATGACAAAACCCTAACACACACAATCACTTTCAAATGAATGTTGTAATGTTTCTCCAAGGGATGAATGAAGAAGGCTTGAATGCTTGAATGCTTGATGATAATAATGAAGACCCTCTACTTAAATTCCTGTATTGTGTTCTAATATCCCTTATGTCATTGTTGAATGAGGGAATTGAATCTCCTTTCATACATGCCTAGAGGATTAATTTTCATCCACTGAAGGCCGACAAAGAAGAATGCAAACCTCGAAGAACAAATTATGCAAAAGGGACCAAGAAGACCCATCTTAGGGCCACCCTAGGAGGTGGGGACAAGGGTGTCACGCCCCTGTCCTGCCCTATCTTGGGCCCGAGATAGGGTCCTGAGACTATCTCAGGGCTCAAACATGAAGGGTACATGGGATAATCTATGCAGAGAGAGATCTCAGTTTGGGAAAGAAGATGCTGTCTCCAAGGCGAGGGCCTCAAATATGGTTAAAATTGCTAGGGTTGCAATTTTATGGCACTAAATTTAGCTCCCACTTTAGGGGGAGTATGGATTACGCCAATACTGCCGGTAAAGTAGAAGAGAGAGATAAAGATGAGAGATATGAAGCAATACCACAAGGAGTATAAGCTGTCACTAATCTTGAGGAACAAAAAGCCCCCAATCTTAGGATCTTAACTCACTCAAACATATGCAAGAGCACACAAAACAAAAAGGAACAAGACACACACAAAAAAATAAAGCTCAAAAGATAAACGAGAAAAACAAGACACAAGACGGAAAACCAACTAGCCAAAGAGACCTCGATACCCAAATGTCTCAACAACTAATTGAAACACAAGGGCCAAAGCCACTACATAAACACAAGTGATCACATAAAAGAGCAAAGCTGACATCATCCATGAACCATCAATAGTAAAACTATGGGTTAATGAGAGAAAGAAGAGAGAGGACATGAATACACACCTTGGTGATCCATGAGAAGAAAGGTGAACAAGAGAGAAACCATGGACATCTCTCCCCTAAAACTAGGTGATCAATGGAGAGAAGGACATGGAAATCTAGCCACTAAGGAGAGAGAGAACACTGTTAGTTCCACCCAACCTCATGCGTGTGTGTGCAAGTGAGGTTTGAAGCACCTCATAGGAGTCTATGCCTAAGTACGCTACAACTTGTATATAATTTATAGTACAAGTTTAAAGAAAGGCATGATATCTCGCTCTAAGAGTCTATGCTCTAGTTTCGAGAATAATCACCCTGCATAAGAGAAAAGTGACGTCATCTCGCTCTAAGAGTCTATGTTCTAGTTCTGAGAATAATCACCCTGCATAAGAGAAAAGTGACATCATCTCGATCTAAGAGTCTGTGCTTTGGTTTCGAGAATAACCCATTGTACAAGTAAAAATTAGTATCATCTCGCTCTAAGAGTCTATGCTCTGGTTTCGAGAATGACCCACTGTACAAGAGAAAAGTGATGACATCTTTCTTTATGAGGCTGCCCTCTGGTTCCAATAATGCCCCACTGCACAATGCAAGAGAGAAGTATGGTACAAAGGAGCGGTGTGGGTGGCCCCCCCTTAAGATGTCAACACAAGTTGATGTTGATAACTTAAGGAAGGTAGAACAAGGATACCTACCTTCATCACAAAGAAGATATCTGTTATGTAACAATGTCATAAATCTGAGCAAGAGAGGGAATACTCTTCAAGCGAGGATAGAATAGTTAACCATAGATATCTTGGTGTAAGTGTAAAGGGGATCCTTAGAGGAGAAGAGATCTTTGTTCAAATGACATCTCCCTCCAAGGGGAGTTGTCTTAGACAAATATAACATCTTCTAGAACGAAGAAAAGGAGAGAATAAGAATGCAATCCTTCCTCCTATTCCTAGGTAAAAGGGATTCTTGATGAGGGATGACTCACTTTTAGCCCCAAGAATGATGGGTGAATTTATTATAAATGTACATTACCAAGTGTGAAAGAGGTTGTGCATGAAAGTAAACTGTTACTAGTGCAGTTGTCGTTGCACCAAAAGATCAGCCTGTTAATGCCCGATACAACCACTAGACTTATAGAATCCATAGAAGGAAGTTAAGCCATGTCACAAACTTGAGCACTCTGCTGCACAACACAAGGAGACCAAGGGCACACATATTTCAATAATCCCCCCCCAACGCACGCGAGGGGTTAAAACTTGTGAACAAGCTCTGATACCACTTGTTATAAGTGTGGTTGTCATTGCACCAAAAGATCGACCCGTTAATAAAATCCATAGGAGGCAGTTAAGCCATGCCACAAACCTGAGCACTCTGCTGCATAGCACATAGAGACCAAGGGCGCACACCTTGCAACATAAAAAACTAAAATAGAAAATGCATCGACACAAGAACACTAAGATTTTTACATGCAAAACCCAATTTGAGAAAAACCACGATGAGAATCAAACTCACAATACATATTAACTATTTACAATATTTTAGGCCACTGACCACAGAGCTCACTATTCCAAACTTGCAGACTAAGGTGCACGACCTTAGGCAAAATACAAGATAAAGACTTGCTCAACAAAAGATCACTTCTTTAGGGAAAGATACAAAACAATTATCCAGATACAATAAGAAAATTAGATTGAAATGTATAGAAAATAACATCTATTAGAATGTGGATTATCGTTCATAGTTTGATACTCTTCTATTTTCTCTGCAATAATTTCAAACCTTTGATTTGCTTCAACTTCACATCTCATTTGCACCATGCATAGAAAACATAAAACTATAATAAATACTCCATACCATACTCAGAACCTAATTTATTTATCCATTATATATCAATAGGATCAACAATAATTTGTACTAGGTTAGCCAAAAGGAAATGTAACATGTACACAATATAAACAAAAAATATATCATGTCGAAGGTAAAGAAGATGTGTGAGGGTTCACACAAGTCGACACAACTTCCAAATATCACCAAAAAACATTTACACATAATTGCTCAGACCAAAACATATAAGCTGGTACAAATTGATCCACTTATCTTGAAATATCCTAATCTAAACCCAAAAACAGAATAAGCAGTCCACCACAAAAGAAGCACAACATCTTAGGAAAATAAAAAAATAATCCTTAACATCCTCAAAGAAATAACAACATGAGGAAGGTATCACATTCCTCAACACAATCCTAAAACAACACCAGAACTGATCACAGACAATAATGTCACTCACAAATAACCATCCAATTAAATGAAAATCTTAAATCAAGTTGTCAAAAATATTTTGCAATAGTTAACATAGAAAATTGAAACATATACAGTGTAAACACATATTCCAGAACATTATATTTTTCATAAAATTAGTCAGCAAATATAACAACATCACTTCTAGAGAAAACAAAGAAAATTAATCCTCTGGAAGCTCCTTATATCATCAACCTAATCTATCCAAAAAGGACAACATTCTATGCAAATAAATCTATAGCATATAGATAATCAGATAGACACTTGGACCAGTAACTAGATGCAACCAAACATCAGGAGCACATACCAAAATAAATGGCTAGACAACGTATTGCACCATACACTTCTGCTATACATCACTTCTAGCCCATGAACCAATACTGCTACTGAACCATAATATTAACACCATTAAAAATTGATATTAACATCATAGTAAATCATAATAAATTTGAACCAAAACAATAGCTAGACATGTCAATCATATCAGCACCAACATCTGGACCATTAACAACCAATTTTACATCAGTGACAACAAAGACACATACATATGTAACAATCTCCCCCTTTGTCATTGATGGTGCAAAACAAAAATATTTCTCTTCAAAAATTATCCCCATATCAACAAGATCTCTCCCCTTTCAACATCAAAGACAAAGGGCAACTCTTCTTGCCAAAAACAGAATGATCAAAACTGTAACTTGCTCTAACAAAAATCTTCAGGATAAAGAAAGAACAAAAATCCTACCAAACATTAGCAAGCCTAATCTTCTTGAACTATTTCTTTAGGCCCACAATAGAAGAACTCCATGAATGAATAGTAGTGGATAGAAATCTAATTTGACATTCACACTCAATGACCAAATTTACTGCAATATCAAAGATATCAGCATTAATCACAATTTTCTCTACCTTTAGAACTTCTACTAGTAACCTAATGAATGAAGACAATTGAGATTCCATAGCGTCCTTAAGTTCATAGAACAATATCACATATTCTTCTAGAGGCTATACGTATGGATAAAAAAATGGTTTATGCTAGAGGCTATATGATAATCCAATTGACCAATGACAACTATAAACAAAGTTGTAGGATAGCCACATAAAAGACATAAACACCCAAAAAGACAAAGTGTAGTGGATTGCCTCATGCTAAGCGACATATAAGACAACTAAATGTAGAAATATTTAAAAAACAATGATATTAGCTTTGAACACTACCACATTTCTGTCAAATAAATTTTTGATTTGGAGAACTTTGAATAAATTTTCTCTATTAAATTTATGGATCAAAAATATCTTTTAAGCATATAAATATATGTATAGATATGTCTCTACATAAAATTGTGTCCTTCTGTTCACAAATACTCAAAAAATGATTGAATAAAACTTATATTTCCAACATTAAATATTTCTAAATAGCTAGCTAGTATATGTATGCTACATATGACAACTTTTAAATAAAAAGTTATTGAAAACTTCAAATTATTTGATAAAATTAACCTTTTATTGATCTTATTCAATATACTAATATTTGAATTTTCCCTTATAGTAGTAAAGGTGCATCTTTGAAAATTGATTTATCTTATTAAGATTGAATTAAACACAATATTTTGAATATACATTTGTGTACTTTTGAATTTGTTTTTAGTTCTTACAAGTAAAGTTGAACCCAAAAGTAATGGCTCACATTTTTGTTTCTTAAGATGCAACCAAATTTATTTCATCTTTTCTAATTGTTGGTAATATTTATCTCATTTTTAATTGTTGGCTAACATATTTTTCATATATATGAATATTGGTATTTTGAATTTAAGTATTACCTTAAAGGAATGAATTGAATAGCTTCAAACATTCCATCTGGGTAAAGATGGATGCACTTGTTTAGAGCGAAAACATAAGATTTTATTTTGTTGTGTGATTACAGTTGAATTACGTGGTTTCTAAACATATATGTGAATAACGTCCTTTGTGAAGATATTCTGTAAGGAAAATATTCTGCATCAACTCAACAACATTTGCACTGCAGACGTAGCGCAAACGAGAAAAGTATGGCTTCCAGAATAATAAATTAAGAGGCGCAAAGAGCATGAGATTCGGAGTTGAATACTTGTTCTTCATTATATAATAGTAGTGGAGAAGAGCCATTAATTACAACATTACCACTTTGTTTATAATGCTATGTTTGCTGTCACATTTTACTTTTCCTTGTTTTCAAATAACGCAGTTTTTACGTTATCAACCTTGTCATTCGAAAGACATGCTATTATCATATTAATCGCATATAATGTTATTGGAAATCTGAAGTTGAGCAAAGGCATAGGTGGTATTGGAAAAAAATTAAATATAATGACCGACACTTGGAGTGTGTTAGAGTGCTCTTTTGTTTTCTTCTTCCCATGATTTAAGGACAACAGTGCATTTTGCATTATGTTAAAAGACTGCGAATGCTCGATGACAAGGACTTCGAAAATTTCCAATTTTTTTTTCTGGGATATCGACGAACTCTCTCCAATCTTCATGTCTCTTTGACGCAAGTAGGAAGACGGTTTCTTACCTCACTAATCAATCGTTCTGATGTAAATATTTCTAGCAGTTCTCTCGTAGAGAAAGCTTATGCAATTTGTATTGGTCATTTGTATTTCCATATGAACTAGATAATCATAATTATCTCCATTGTTGAGGTTTATTATAGTCGGAACAAGTGAGATTCTCTTTCATAATTGTTCAAACTTTTTATATCTGTATGAAATTCTTTGTGGCACTCTCATACATAAATCATATATACAATATCTTTTTTATTTTTTTTTATCTTTTTGGGTTTATTTGTTAATCTCATTCATTCATATTCTAGTTATGTACTACTTAATGGATTTAAGTAAAAAATATTATAATGACATTTGGGCATTTTATTTTTTTGATTTATAGGGTATTAGTAGGTGGTGAAAGTCATTAAATGCTCTTCAACATTCGTATTGAATTAAAAGATGATGAACATATTGAAGGATGATTTCTTAATAACTAAATATGTTGAGAGGAATAATTACAATGACAATAAGTTATAGGTTATAATAATAGAAACATGTCATTAAATTCACTAATAGTGTAAAACCTATTATTTTTATATAATCTAATCATTCTTGAGCTGGAAAACATGAGAGAATTTATCAAAAGAGAGTGACCGTAACTCACAAACATGCCAATAACAATTTTCCTTTGAAGCTTAGTTACGCAAGCAACCATTTCATTCACTAGTTCTATGACTTTAGGAAACAATATCTTGAAGTCTTTTGAGTGATCACTCTCCCTTATCTCTCCTTTCATGTAATTAATCTTAGATTCTCTTTTGGAAACGACTCCTAATTGCAATCATATGTGTTTCAGATTTCTCTTCATTGCAATATTGTAGAACCTTCCTTTGTCTTGAGCATCTTGATGTTGCCTCTTGGTGTAACTCGATCTCCCATATGGTTACTATTCTCCATCTCCATCATGTAAAAAATTCCTTCATGTTGCACTTCATTGATTATTTCAGGTCATATCCTTGAATGACCTTGTTATTGAGCCCTTCATCCTGCATACAAAAATATGTTTTATTACTATTACAATCCTCAAGGATTAATCACATTCATGAGACTCAATCACTCATCCCTCTCACTCTTTCCTCAAAGTTTTATAGATTTCCTCCAAGACCTTTAGTCGGCACTCATATCTAAGGAGTAGATTTGGAAGCTTTGCCATGAAGCATTTTGGAAATTCAAATCTTGGACTGTTATTAGAATGTGAAACCTCTTATTTTAATAAAACCTGGACCCTTGAATCCGATCAAGAAACTCAAACCTAAGACAAGTTTAGGATCTTAGACCAAAATCTAGGATGTAGAAGATAAACAAGCACCCTAGATCAAAATCAAAGCTAGGAAGAGTTTTAGGATTAAGAGAAAAAATTGGTACTAGGACAAGTTTTAGGATTGGTGCTTCCTAGTTGGCTACAAATATCAAGTTTGGGAGTGAAAACTCAAATTTGGGGGGCAAACTCTGTGATAAGACACTTTTTAGGAATAACACTTATTCCTACATTGGTTGCAATTACTAAATTTGAGACGTTTTAATTGAAAATTCACTTGTAGGAAGGTATTCATGATTAAGGTCCATTCCTAATTTCTGTGGAACTACTAAATTGGAGGAGTTTTGGTTAAAAAAAAAAGTGATTGGAAAGATTTTTGGATCAAGACTAATGTAGTTTTGTGTTCCACTGAATTTGGAGATAAACTTTGACATAGTAGAAATTTGAAATTCCTAAACTCCTTAATATACTGAATTTGGGGAGGGGGTGAAGGTTGACCTTAATATGATGAAGTTTTGAGATTAGGAATTAGATTCCTCACAACCTCTCCCATCTCCAAGTTGGTATTTTTTTCTTCTCCATTCCTTTCTACTTTTCAAACTCTTGTTTAATGTGATGATTGATATTTGAGTTCCTCTCCCAATATCCTTTGAAATCTTTCACTTGATTCCAATGCAACAAAAAACACCTAGAGTTACCAAAATCCCTCACCATGATTGTCAAGCTCACTCTCATTATAGAAACTTTACAAGACAAAGCTGTTATGAACCATAAAAATTGGGCAAAATAGAGGGGGTGACCCCGTTGGTGTAAAAAATTATTCATTTTGGATATTATTACACTTTACTTAAGTTTAATTAGGTACATGAATTTCATATTAGTTTGGGTATGAGACACTTGGGTGTTTGTGCCACATTGGGATAGTGTGTGTAGGAGAATTTCAACCTTTTATGGTGTTGATCTTATCTTGTTGTTACATTCCACCTCATGTGGAATATTTTATTGTTTCTCCTACCTACCCACACTTACTTCTTACCTACCTTTGTATCTTATTGAGCCACATGTCATTTTTGTGTGCTCACATATCCATTAGCCTTGCCTATATAAGCAGGTCCATCTACATTATTTGTACGGGCAAACAATCAAACAACATGTAATGATCCAGTTGACCATATTTTGCATCTTGATAGAATACAGTCTATTCCTATCATACATTTTGTTCTCTTTTATTTGTGCTTTCCATTGCCTCTAGATCTTGGAAAATTCTCACATGGTATCAAAGCCATTAGAGTGTCATTGGTTTGCTAATTGAGAGAAATTTGATGCTATTTGTGGTTTGCATTTTGGAGATTTCTATTGTAGGTTATTATTGAAGCTTGATGGGTTAAATATGAGACCACCATTGGATTGAGGAGGTCTAAGAAAGTCAATTTTGCCTTTTGTTTCATCCAATTCGGACTTCGGAGGCCAAATCTAGAGGCATTTGAAGTTTGAAGTTGCGGCGGAAATTTTCCAGAAATTATAATTTTGCAAACATTTTTCAAATAGTGATATCTCACTCATCTGGACTCCTTTTTTTGAGAGTTTTTTTTTTGTTTTGGGGTAGAATTTTGTAATCTATATAGTGGTGCAGGAGTTTTCCATTTTTCGGATACAGGTTTTTCTGAATCATGAAATCTCAATTTTTACAACTTTGGAGGCTTCATTTGGGCTCATATGGACTCCTTTTTAGGTGCCATTTTTTTTAGAGTGCATAATTTTTTGTCTACTTTTATAATCTGCCTTTAGTTTGTAGTGATTGTGAGTAGAAATTATACTTTCCTTATTTGGTAC
This sequence comes from Cryptomeria japonica, assembly GCF_030272615.1. Lineage (NCBI taxonomy): Eukaryota > Viridiplantae > Streptophyta > Pinopsida > Cupressales > Cupressaceae > Cryptomeria > Cryptomeria japonica. The sequence continues at coordinate 82,649,658 of NC_081411.1, read as the reverse complement.
TTGTCTTTTGCTTGCATCTCAGTTTAGATCACTAGCAGTATTTGTTGAAGTCTCTTATATCTCATTTTGAGAAGTTGTTATAATCATTGAAATTAGAAGTCCACTTTGCCATTATTTTCAAATGCCAACATGATCTTTTTATAGGGGGTTAGTTGTTCATTTATATCTCTTGGTGAAATTCCATTCGGAGGCATCTTCATCTATAGTACATTCTATAGGGCTTCTTTGTTGGTGGCATCATTTTCATGTTTCCACATTTGAATATTTTATCATGATGTATGCTCTTCCTTGAGAAATGTTGTACTTGCACTATCATAAAGTGCCACACCTCTTTGTATCTTGTCATTGTTGATATATTTGATGTAATCCTCTTGTAAACATAGATTAGGAATATCTTGTGAGACTTGGTGCATTGCTCCAGTTGAGACTTAGATTGTACACATTTATGCATGGCTCCTGTGACACTTAAATTGTACCAGTATTTCTGCCATTTATGAGTATCGAGATGATGCTCAAAGTAGGTTATCTCCATGCTTGATCTTTTTTTTTTTGCAGTGAGTGATTCATCGTCATCGATATTGGTACCTAATTTTGTCACGCTTTGACATTATTTGTGCAGCATAGGCTCTCTTTCTTCCTTATGGGGAGGTATTTTGGTCAACATCATTGGACCATCCTTGTAGGAGATTCGACATTGAGGGAGGGCTTCATGGTCTCTTCTTCTCTCTTATGGGGGGGACTTTTTCCTCACATGGGGTTTTGTTCCTCACATTTATCATTGAGATAATTGTGTGCTTTCATCATCTCTCTTTTGTGGGAGGGTTTTTTCCCATTGGCTTTTTCTCCCTTTCTCTATTTGTGAGAGATTGCATTCCATAGTTTTGCTTGCATTTGCATATTGTACATGGCTACTTATCATGGCCTCATAGCTGGGACCCATCTTGCATTGCTTAGTTGCATTGTAGACTTTAGTGTATTCCCCTAAGTTGCACTTAAGGGGGGGGTGTTGGTGTAAATAACTATTCATCTTGGATATTATTACACTTTACTTAAGTTTACTTAGGTACATGCATTCCATAGTAGTTTGGGTATGAGACACTTGGGTGTTTGTGCCACATTGAGATAGTGTGTAGGATAATTTCCATCTTTTATAGGGTTGATCTTATCTTGTTGTTACATTCCACCTCATGTGGAATATTTTATTGTTTCTCCTACCTACCCACACCTATTTCTTACCTACCCTTGTTTCTTATGGAGCCAAATGTCATGTTTGTGTGCTCACATATCCATTAGCCTTGCCTATATAAGCAGACACATCTACATTGTTTGTACGGGCAAACAATCAAACAACATGTAATGATCCACTTGATCATATTTTGCATCTTGATAGAATATAGTTTATTCCTATCATACATTTTGTTCTCTCTTATATGTGCTTTCCATTGCCTCTAGATCTTGGCAAATTCTCACAGACCCCTATTTGGAGACAATGTGTGAGTGCAAGGCAAAATAAATAGAGACTTAGCTGTGAAAATGTTCCTAAACATTTTAAGGATGACAATCTGGATTGAACCAAGAAACAATGGTTAACACTCTACAAACTAAGCCAAATGACAAAAGACACATTCAAGGTAAAAATTAAATTATAAATTGAATCAAGCAATTCCCGTTTGGACTATAAAGTGTGTGAAATTGTGTTCATTACAACTTAAAGTAAGTTGAAACATCATCATTCCATTATGAAAATCTATGTAGATGGCCCAAACTTCAAAAGTAACCTAGATGTTGCTTGGCTACCAGCCAAGCATCTATAGCTTCGATAAGGTTATCGCTTGTAATTCTCATGAATATTTTTCTATTGCTAGTCTAACATTCATAGCCCTTGTAGAATTGTTTACACATTCCCAAAATCAGAATTTGTATGCACATTCTTTCCTTTTTATATTTCTTTTAGTACTATCTCTTTCTTTGATCCCACCTTTCAAGTTTATAAGCAATAAAATTTACAAAGGGTTGGTGAATTACAATTCTCAATGAAGTAGAGTTTTAGATTTTTCACTTGACATACTTTTCCTTTGATGAAACAATAAAATTATGCAAATTATTAAATGTAGAGTGTACAATGATCATAAAATTGTTGACAAGATACAAGTAATGACACTTTCAAATTGGATACACTTTTGTACAAAATGAGTTGACCATAGGAACAACCATTGGCTAAGTGCTCTACTAGAGTTGGCATCAAAGTACTAGAGTGGAAGATATCCTTAACCTCATATACCAAAGCTGGACAAAACACAAACCCTTGCAAAATGACAGGGGACCACCCCTCTAAAAGAAAACCTAAACTAAGCAAGCTACTCTAGAAGCTAAAATAATTGCTATACTAAAGCAGAAAATAAAAAATATAAACTAAGAATGGGAAACCAATCTACTCTAAAATAAGAAAGAAAAACTAAACTAACTATATACAAGGAAAGGTTGACTGAACAAAATATGGACTATCCATGTGAACCCCTGACCCAAGATGATTTCTTAGAATATGCAGAAGTAATAGGGAAAAGGAAATAATCCTAAGTTTTCTATATTCATCTTTGTATTTTGAAAGAAAATGTTTTAGTGGCCCACCCCATGTCTTACCAATCAACATAGTGTCAGATAAAGATACAAAATTCATTGGTCATTTTTAGAAAACTTTATGGTAGAGATTGGGTACTAACTTATCTTTTAGCTCAGCCTACCATCCTCAAACAAATGGCCAAATAGAGGTGGTAAATAGGACACTTGGGAACCTTCTTAGATGTTTGACAAAGGAGTATAGACAAGCTTGGGACCAAATCATCCATCAAGCTGAATTTGCTGACAATGACAGTGTGAATAGATCAACCGGTAAGAGTCCTTTTGAAGTAGTTATGGACTTCATCCAAGAGGTGTGTTGGATCTTAGAGACATTGGGAGTATGGAACAAAAGAGTGGACATGTTGTTGACATGGCTTAGTCCATGAAGGAGATTCATGAGTAAGTAAGAAAGGCTTTACAAGAAAACTCTCAAAGAATCAAGGACAAAGTGGATGAAAAGAGGAGGGATGTTCAATTTGTTTTTGGTGAATTGGTAATGGTTCATTTGAGAAAAGAAAGGCTTTAGAAATGTGTCCCTAGAAAACTTCAAATGAGGAGGATTGGACCTTGTAAGGTCTTGGCTAAGTATGGGAAAAATGCCTACAAAATTGATCTACTCGAGGACATAGCTTTGTCTCCTATCTTTAATGTTGCAGACTTGGTGCAGTATAAAGGCACACTTCTAGAATAATGCAGCAGAGTCTTAGAGGTCTCTCAATCACTTTCAGACCTTCTTTTTCCCCCTTCACCTATGCTACAAGCCGAGAAGATGTTGGATTCAAGAATCCTCAAGAAGACTAGACATACCGCCTATATGGAGCATTTGGTTAAGTGGCAACATCTTCCAGAATTTGAGGTCACTTGGGTACCTAAAGAAGACTTTCCTAAGCTTGGAATTTCCCTCTCTTTGTTGCCTAAGGATTCACTTGACTTCTTTCTCATTGGGGGAGTATGGTGCAGGAGCACCTAAATTTCTTGGTAAATTTCACAATTTTGGAGTGGATGATCATCAATAGGATCAATGAATGAATAATGGACTATTGGTAGGTCCAAAATTATGTTTTGGAGTTATTTATATTTTTTTGGTCTCTAGTGTTAGCTTGTTTTCTCAGTTTTGGCCAATGTGCCCTTGTAAGCCAAAAATGGCATCATTTTGCAAAATTGGGTAAAAGTATTTGTAAGGGCTCATAAATATTTTGGACATGTTAGTTTGATGTTAGGGAACCATAATAGGGGGTTTAGAGTGATTAAAAATGCATAAGTTGCAAAAATGCAAGGTGGAGCAAAAGTTGTCATTGTTGGTTGACAACTTTTTGCAACATTTTGAGCAAATTTTAAAAAATGATCAAATCGGTGGTTTTGAAACCGATGGGTGGTTGGTTATGACAAATTAGGCATATAAAATGATTTTAAATCATTGTAAATAGGTTGGATGATCCAAGAGAAAATTTTGAATAATATTTGATGGCAATTTTCATATTTTTGCATAAAACTTGTAATTTTGGTTATAGCAGTCCCTACTAGATGGATTGATCTCAGTATTGTTGTTTCATGGTGGTTTAGATTTTTTTTTTGAGGTTATTTGGAAGTTATTATACTCCTTCATAGTGCAGGTTTAGTGTTTTGTTTGCAAATTTTCTTGAACTGCACTGCTCTCGGTTTGAGCAAAGGGATTAAGACCCTAGCAATGGCTCCAAATTGTGTTTTCTCTAAGGAATTTGGAATTCAAGTCATGGATACTGTGTACAATGTGTATATCCATTTTGGTGCCTTGGAGGTTGCATTGAAACAATTTTCTAGCAAGCCCTAGGCGAGCTTTGCCATAGCCTGACTAGGGAACTTGACTGTTATGTGCACTTTTGCTTGCAGGGATGATCAAATGTGTTTGTACCAAGTATTTGGTATGGAAGAAGGAAGCTGAGAAGAGTCTCATAGAAAGGATGGAGGTGTGACATGGTGTGTAGAATAGTAAACCCTATTGGAGAACACTCTAAACCTTAAACCCTTTAAAATGTGCCATTTTGGGGTTCATACCTATACAAACGTATCAGACAACCTAACCTCTTGAATCTAAAAGATTGTCCAAAAGGGTATTTGGATCACTAAATCTCTTAGGAGGTATTTTGGATTTTTTTATGATCAATTAAGCAAAAATCATGAAGGCAGGGCTAAAAGGGGATCTTAGGGCTACTAGGCCTAGAAAATAGGAACTAGTGAAAGCGATGGAGAAATGAAGGGAAACCAGTCACAAAAATACCTGATGAGAGTTGATACACTATCTCAACATCCTCTTAGTCCCCTACAAATGAATGTTGAAGATTTTGACAACTTGATGGTCCGACTTACCCTAGTGAATCCTAACCATGATCTTGAGTAATGGGAGCAAACAAGTTGATAGAGAGATTTCCAAAAGAGTTTAGCTATTGGGGTTGATTCAAGAGAAGATTAGGGTGTAAAAAATCATGGTATCCCACTATGACACCTATTTCTAACCTACAAACTAAAATTGCAACTCTTTTGTGAGATCCTCCCTATCACTCCACCATGCCCAATATCATCTCCCACTTCCACAGCCAACCCTCATGTCGCCCTATCCAGTTAGAGAAACCCACTGATAACTCCTAGCAGCACTACCATTAGAGCCAATCCTATAGCTATCATGGTGTCCTAGGCCACACGTCCTGCCCTAATCTCTAGTCCTAGATCTTGGAACACTCATCTTAGTGCATCCCTATCTCCCTCTCGATCATAAGGAACCAACTCCCCAATGATCGGTATCCGTAGTATCCTATACACATCCTCTAAGGTCACCATCATTTCACCCATTGGAAAAATGAAAAATGCATGTCTCTGAGTGCCATCTCTCAGCTAATGCAGTTAACAACCCCATGTTTTCCTGAAACTCAGGCATTTACATAATATATCGTAATCCCATGACCTCAACTACTCCTCTACCCTCCAATGTCAGCTCTGGTCAAAATCCCTAAGTTGAAGGGAATCTCTTCCATGACTCTAGCATAGGTAGGTCCTGCTGCAGTCAAGAAAATCAACTGTGTCAATCCTAGTAGTACTCCATGTTCATCATAAAGTGCTTCTCTTTTGTCCTAGTGCTTATATCTATCATATGGTACTCTATCCTAGTAGTACTCCCTATTCATCACAAAGTGCCACTCTTTTATCCTAGTGTTTATATCTATCATATGACACTCTATCCTAGTAGACTCCCTGTTCATCACACAATGCTGCTCTTTTATCCTAGTGCTTATATATCACATGGCACTTAATCCTAGTACTACTCCCTGTTCATCACAAAGTGCTTTTTTTTTTTTTTTATCCTAGTGCTTATATCTATCATATGGCACTCTATCCTAGTAGTACTCCTTGTTCATCACAAAGTGCTTCTTTTATCTTTTAGGGAACCTACTTGAGTGTATCCTCTTCAGTAGCTTATCCAATTGACAACGTATGTTCTATCACAAAATTATCGATTTCATCTTGATCTCCAATTGACAATGTATTTTCTATCACAAAATTTTCAATTTATTATGGTACTGCTTGTTCATCACAAAGTGCTTTGAGCTATCCTATCCTAGGGCCTCTACTTAAGTGTATCCTCTTGAGTAGTTTCCTAATTGTCAATGTATGTTTTATCACAGAATTATCAGTCCTAGCCCTATCTACTATCCTAGTCTCCCTTAGAGGACCTGCTCGAGTGCGTCCTCTCAACAACTTATCCAATTGATAGCGTATGTTTATCATAGAACTATCGATTTGACCTTGAAGACATAAATGCGCATTCACGACACAAACATGCTTACATACTTCATAGATGTTTCTTCATTTCACATATGTGCCTGAAACACACAGACGTGCCTTTGTTCTACACAAACATGCCTGCCCTGCATAGATGTGCCTGCATTTTGTAAACGTGCTCACATTTGACATAGATGCTTTTCCGATCATAGACACGGTCACATTCTACACAGACGTGCCTGACACCAACATAGACGTGCCTTCCTATCTTTTGACCCGCTTGACATTTTTGGTGACATACCTAATGCACATTTATTTCCCTACCTAACATGCATTTATGACAACAATTAATTCACCAAGGTTCAAGGAGATTTTTTGGTACTCATTGGCTCTCCTACATCTACTGGCCTTTGATATCAATGAACGTGATCGAATCTGTGCACCAATGCCATCACTGCTAACTGCTCTCTGCTCTATCTACACTCTGATATCTTAGGTGTGCAGATGACAATGAGGATGTTTTCCCTCATAGTCTATCTTATAGACTACCCTATCCCTAGTCTCCCGAATCACTCTTTTTTACCCCGTGACTCTGTCACTTTATCCTATCCTATCAATCCTTTCTAGCCTCTCTTTCTTATCGAGAGATTGTTCATCCAAACATTTTCATCCAATCTCTCAAGGGGGCATATCATTCCCATCTTGGGGAAAATTTGTATCAATTTATCTTATCTTCTTTGAAACAACGCGACAAGCTGCATTGCCTCAAAGAGGGGCAAAATGTAGACACCTAAAATTGTCCTGTCTAATTATATAAATATTTTTTATTTATTTAATTATTTTATCTTAATTCTTCCATTAATTAAATAAATATTTATTTATTTAATTAATTCATTTATCCTCTTTTAGTCTTTTTCTCATTTAAATAAATACTTTTATTTATTTAAATTATCCTTTTCCTAAATTAAATAAATATATTTATTTATTTAATTGATCCCATTTCCTCTATTAATTAAACAAATCTTTATTTATTTAATTATTTAATTAGCCTTTTCTACCTATGACACATACCATTCATCTCTTAATTCCTCCACTACCTACCCTCTTATTATTTTCTTATTTCCTCTACCTACCCTTTAATCCTAGCCGACTATTTATCTTTTACACCTATCAATTTTACCCCTCCATTTATTACAGTGTCTTCTATATAAGGAGATGCTTCCTTCATTATCAACCCTAATGCATCTAATACCTCATCTTTCTAATCAACGCTTATGTGATCAAGCTATCAACCACATTTTCTGATCTTTGTTGAGCTCTTGTGCACACATAAAATCTGAGAGCAAATATATCAAGCAAGATCAATGGAGATAAGAAAAATGGAGATTCAAACTCTAGTGGACATGTGATGGTATGATCATTTTGATTTTGTTGATTTGCATTGTCTTAGGTAATATTCATATGTTATGGTGGATCTTTGTTGTTGTTTGGCTAGGGCTTTTTGTTGTTGATCCTCATTAGTCTTTTAATATTATTGTTTTCATTGTCCACTTTCACCATAAACAAGTATCATTAGCTTGACCATGTGTATTTAGGATCTCAAGTTTTTGAAACAAGGATGATGGTGACTTAGACATGAAACATGATCATCTAGTACCTCCACTAGTAGGTCTCCTTCGATCCATGTTGAGTTGAATTTCTTGCATAGGTCGATTTTCCACTATTTGAGACATGTCAAAATCATTAGGTATCTTTGCTCCACTTTGTGCCATCACTTGTAGGAAATATTGTCTATCTCTTCTCATGATCTCTTAACCAATCTATTAAAATGGGGATACATGATAGAGTCTTCCACTTCTACTGAATGTATTGAAATGTTGTCCACATTGTCATTATGCGCATAATTGTTATTTGTATTATCTATGTTCTCAACATTCTGAATGTTTCTATAGATGTCAATGTCAGGTAATGTGGTATGATCTAAATTAAAAAAAATATTGTTGTCATACTCATATCCACTCATGTTTGCAGACTCTTGAGCCTCTTTAGCTTCCCTCCTAGATTTTTGGGAACGAGTTTCAACCATGAACTAGGTCTTGACAAAAATGTGTGAGACTAGATAAAAATGGAAAAAAGTATGGAAGACAAAGAGTTGGGTGGAATATAAATGAATATGAGGTGTACTTGCAATATCCAAAGTGTAAGACCAAGTATGTATGTATTAGAGTAGGTGTGGCTTCCAAAGAGATGATAAATATCTTGATGAGGTAAGTTGACCTTGACTCTAAGTAAGACCAAATAAGACCCAAAGGTGATAGAGCTTGATGAGGGACCACTTAGAAAAATGTTGTTGTATGTATTGTGTTGACAAAGTAAGATGAGGACAAGCAAGTGACCTTTTGATTCTAGTTTAGACAAATGTGAATGTAATGCAAGGTGTAAAGAAATGATGAACTTTGTGAGACCTAGAAATAGGGTGAATTCTAGATGAAAACCCAAAGAAGTAACCTAGGAAGATCAAGAATTATGAAACTGATTACTCTTGGTTGCTGGACTATAGATTTTTTTTCAATACTGAACACAGACGTGCCTGTATAATTCATAGACGCAGTTACCCAGCACAAGAGTGATTAGACACTACATATACACATTTACGAGAATTTTATGAATATAGTTTGCTATGATAACACAAACACGTTTCTATCCTACATAGACACACTTACAAGATACATACATGTTTCTATTAGACACAGATGTGTTTCCAGAATCTGAGTGCAATTTTTACAATTTGTGAAGTTGCTGTTGTGACCAAATCTGAATTTGTGACTTTTTTTCATGATAAGAGGACACAATGTTGATGAGGACTCAATGTTTGTAGGTGTTTGGACTCAAAATGACTGAAAAAAAAGTGTGTTGTTTGATGTAAAAATGTTTTGCATACACTTGAAGACACAAAAGACACAATGTTTTGATGTTTGATCTTGAATGTTTGAAAGTTTAAAAGAAGACAAGCACAATTCCTAAGGTTGGCCAGAACAATAGTTGTTGATCCCACATGGGGTTTCCCCCGAGGCTACACTATTCAAAGCGGATACTTAGATGCTTGACCCCACTGGTTCCACCCTCGACACTCATTTCTCTTGGGAAACAAAGCACTGGTTCCCACAAAAACTCCCTGTGGTGAACTTTGTATCTCTACTAAGAGTCGTATGTGTGTGGGTCGCTCCAGAAGTCCAACCTCATGCCCCAACAACTAGAAGGATTTTGGATTTCTAAAACAAAAAGGTGCTAGTAAGGGCATCCACTCATGTGGCCATACATGTGACACTTTCAACTTTGTAAATATAGAAGGCTCCTAGCCGGTAGGGGTTACACCATACTATTGATCAAATAAATTTGATCAAATGGGTTTATGGGGAGACATAGTCTCGGTATAAACTAATCAACACACGTTACCCATGGCTTTCACCATGGATACAATTATTTATACTGGTTTGGAAGAGGTGGGTTTTCCTCGCTACTACTTGGGTCATTCCCTCCTCACTAGTAGTCCTATTGACCACATAGGGAGGCAGGCCCTCTAAAGATAAACGCAAAAGAGTCTATTGCCCAAGACACAAAAGACACTGGTTCAATTTTAGTGCACCAATTGAACTGTTTACTAGTCTATGAAAACAAAGCATGCAATTTTAAAATTAAATCTTTGCCAAAGTTCCTGCACCAAGATTATTAGTAGTTTTGAAATAATACCCCTCCTTCGAGCACACAAGTTAGGTAAATTTTAGATCCAAAAGACTTTGTGAAATAGGGTCCTTCGACAATGCTATTCGCTTCAAAGATAAGTTACACCAATTTGTTAACTAGATCACAAGATATTAGATTAAATAAACCAGATCTAAAATAAAAAATGATGAAATGAAACCCTAAATGATGAAACCAAAATTGAAAACTTCAAAACCGAACATAGACATAATTATATTCCACACAGACGTGGTTATGCAACATAGACGTGGCTCTGCAACATAGATGCGACTCTAAACCCCACAGACGTTGTTCTGCAACATAGATGCGGTTAAAACTCTCACATACGCGATTATATTAGGTAGGCATAGTTTTGTAATTTGGAAAAATGGAAATATTGTCGGAGACACACACGCGATTCAGGATCGCATAGACGTGGCAGAAAAATGAAAACGCGATTCCAAAAGGTGCAAACATGAAATATTATCGGAAAATATCAGATCTGCAACTTCAAAAACACAAAATTTGCAACAAAAGATGTTAAATGCAAAAGGGACAAGAGTCCCACTAGTTGTGCCAAAATGTTTATGGTGAAAAGTGGATAATGGAAACAACAATATTGAAAGACTAAAATAGATTCAACCACAAAACCCTATCCTAATAACAACAAAGATTCACCATAACATATGAAGATTACGTAAGACAATGCAAATCAACAAAATCACAAAGATGATACCATCACATGTCCAATAGGGTTTGAATCTCCATTGATCTTGCTTGATATATTTGCTCTCAGATTTAATGTGTGCACAAGAGCTCAACAAAGAACGAAAATGTGGTTGATAGCTTGATCGCAAAAGGCTTGATTGCATATGAAAGTTAGAATGCATAGTTGAGGGTTGATAATGAAAGAAGAATCCTCTTATATAGAGGACACTGTAAGAAATGGAGGGATAAGATTGAGAGGTGTAAAAGATAGATGGTTGGCTAGGATTAAAGGGTAGGTAGAGGAAATAAGAAAATAATGAGAGGGTAGGTACAGTAGGAATTAAGAGATGAATGACATGTGTCATAGGTAGAAAAGTATAATGAATTAATTAAATAAATAAAGATTTATTTAATCAATAGAGGAAATGGGATCAATTAAATAAATAAAATATTTATTTAATTTAGAAAAAAAGATAATTTAAATAAATAAAAGTATTTATTTAAATGAGGAAAAAGACTAGAAAAGGATAAATGAATTAATTAAATAAATAAAGATTCATTATATTATTAGAAGAATTAGGCTAAAATAATTAAACAAATAAAAATATTTATTTAATTAGAAAAGACAATTTTAGGTGTCTATAGTTTGAACAAGAGGATCTCCTCCTCTAACAAAATGGAAGTGATCCAGCCAAGATAAGAAAATTGAAAATCCCCCCACTAGGTAGGCCATCAGCTCGTGTCTTTAGTGGGGGTGTGTCTGTTTCTTTTTTGTTCTATTTTCTTTATTAGTCTAGTCTCATCTTTGGGTTTTACAATGTTTAGTTTTGGTTGTCCACTAGGTTCTATTCTTTTTTCCTAGCTGACACTTTGGTTTAGGGCTTTCACTCCTCATGAGACCTTATTTTATTCGTAGTAGTGACTATGTAATGGTTTGGGTCTCTCCCATTTTAATCTTTAATCAAAATAAGACAATAATAAATCAAAAAGTAAAACGTAAAATTAAAGAAAAAATTAATTTGGAGAATCCAAAAATAAAATACATAAAAAATTAAAAATAAAATAAATTAAAATTAAAAGAATGGAAAAGAACAAAATCACACAAACTAATAAACATATAATAAATATCATAAAATAATAGGCCAAAATGAGAGAATGAATGAGCATTCAAATAAAATAAGTTGGCCAATAGAAAATAAAAATATTTCAAGCCCTCTAAACTTTAAAAAAAAGGAAAATGGGAGAGAAGAGAGGGAGAAAGAGGAAAACAAGCAAGGGTTTCCTAGTGAGAAGATATATGTGAATAACGTCCTTTGTGAAAATATTTAGTAAGAACATATTCTGTAGCAACATTTGCAGTGTAGCGCAAATGGGAAAAGTATGAATTGTACAATAAAGAGTACTGTTAGAGTATTCAGGTATTTACTTGATTAATTAAACAATATTTATTTAATTATTTAAGTTCCCTTTATCTCTTTTACACTTAAGCTAACTTTAGGTGCATAATAATTAATACTTTTATTAATTATTATGTGCAAACCTAGGTTTTCCTTTTTAGGGTTTCTTGACCTATTAAAGGTTGAGTTCTTTCTTTTCATTGTAACAAGAAGGATTATTACATTACACATTTTGTGAATATTGAGCTCTCTCTTTTTGAGCATATTTTTTGTGTATTTGTTCTTTCTGTGATTTACTTCATTGCTTCTCCTTGTAATAGGTTTTTTAGCTTGTAGAGATCATTTGGGCTCCTATGGTGTTGTATTTTCTCAACTCTCACATGGTATCAGAGCTTCAGATCTGCAGCTATCTGTTCTTGTTTTGAGAATTTTTGCATTGGAAGCATATCTGGGGTTTCAGAAAGTTTTTTTTATGTACTTAGGGATAGGTCTTTTTTTGGAGCACTTTGGGCGTAAACAGACTTCACTATCGTGCTCAGAAGGCCCAAAAACCCCTATAGTCATATAAAACTTGACCATTTTTGGCTCCTGAGCCTCTAGGAGAATTTTTTTCTCCAGTACCAGGCCGTACGGCCCTAGCACGCAGTTCGAGAAAAAAATTTCAAAATTTTTTTCTTTTGGCTTTTTACGACATGCAAGCTGAATTTTTGATTTTGTGAAAAAAAAGAAAAAAAAATCAAAAATCAAAAAATCTTTGGGGCAACCCCATGCCGCCGTCCTCCTTGCGGCCCCTGCCGATGTCCTCCCTGCGGCCCCCACTGGCTTCTGCCTTCCGGCCCCCGCCGACTCTTGCTCGCGTCGGCTCTAGCCCCCGCCGCATCAACTCCCTGGCCCCGACCCCCAACCACCTGCAGCTCCCCGGCTCTAGCCCCTGCCGACCCTCCTGCTACCCACCGGTCCCCACTGGAAACCCTCTGCCCAGCTGCTGGTGCTCTCCCCACCGTCGCCGGAAACCGCCGGACGGCCTACCGGCTGCTCTGGCTCTACCGCTCGGTCACTGGAATGCCCACCACCCAGCCACCAGAGCTCCACCTAGCCGCCACCAGAGTGCCGCCCATTGGCCATCTCCGCCTGCCCCAGCCACTAGACTACCCCTTCCTCTTGTTTTGAAGGGGGGTTTGGTTTTTTGGCCACATCTTGGGCATACGGAGTCATTTTTTCAAAAAAGAATAGGTGTCGGAAAGTTGGTTCTGAGTCGGACCTCATGATGCTGGTATTTTTTTTACAATTTTTCTTTTTGACTGTGTTTTTTTCTAGTCAAAGTGACGTCTCATTTTTACACTCCGGGAGCTGTAGAATGAACATCCGAACTTTGTTTTTTGAAAAGTTTATATTTTTGGAAAGCATGTGCTGTGTACTTTCTAGCCATATGAGTTTTATTTCCAGATTCTTCTCCATTCATATTTTATTCATTTTTTTTCTTTTCAGCACTCTGGTGGATATCTTGGTTGTTTCAGGTCCTGGGATGTCTTCTCTGAGTATGATGTCTCTATTTTGGTTCTCCTTTCTATTTCTAGTCTTCTTATCATTATAGCATTGTATTTATGCAAACATACTAAGATAAAGTGCCATCATGCATTGTTTACTTGGGATCTTGCACATCTTGTGCCTTATTGTACATGCACTACTTATAAAGTGCCATGAGAGGGTTGATGTTTGCCTTTTGTTTGCCATCTTCCTTTGTCGAATGAGTGTTACTTCCATGACATTCGCCTCATGCTGTGTGTCAAGTGAGACATTCCTTCCACGACACTGTGCACTTTCTCTACGTATTCGATGTTCCTGGTTCTTCGTCGTGCAGTTCTTGTTGGCCGTTCTTTTCAGTGTACCTGTCCCTCTCCCTCTTTAGCATTATGGGGAGGTTTGTCATGTTGGTTCTAATGCTTCCGTGGTTCGATTGATCAGCTCTTTAGGCTTTGGTGTTTTCATGCCATCCGTATCTTTGATTTTAGTTGTTTGCCTTGTTTGCCTTCTGATTCAAGTAGTGTCATTTCAGGGCACTCATACAGATTACAATCTTCTCTACTTGGTCATGTTCTATTTCAGTGAAGGATCTTCAGATCACCATTTATTCTTCAACAGAGTTTGTAGGTTCTTCATGTTTCAGTGGTGTTCTTTTCCATCTCTTTTTGGAGTAGAGTTTTTTCCCACGTGGTTTTCTCTATTTCTCTAGTTTATAGAGATTTCATTGTATTTGGGTACCTGATCAGGCCTTGTTGACGGGACCCATGTTTCCTGCTTTCAGTAGCTGTTCTAGGTTTTAGCTTCTTCCCAAGTCTAGCTTAAGGGGGGGTATTAGAGTATTCAGGTATTTACTTGATTAATTAAACAATATTTGTTTAATTATTTAAGTTCCCTTTATCTCTTTTACACTTAAGTCTAACTTTAGGTGTATAATAATTAATACTTTTATTAATTATTATGTGCAAACCTAGGTTTTCCTTTTTAGGGTTTCTTGACCTATTAAAGGTTGAGTTCTTTCTTTTCATTATAACAAGAAGGATTATTACATTACACATTTTGTGAATATTGAGCTCTCTCTTTTTGAGCATATTTTCTATGTATTTGTTCTTTCTGTGATTTGCTTCATTGCTTCTCCTTGTAACAGGGTTTTCAGCTTGCAACAATCATTTGGGCTCCTGTGGTGTTGTATTTTCTCAACTCTCACAAGTACGAGGTGATAATAGCATGATTTTCAGAATTGAATAGTTATTTTTCAATATATATAATAGTAGTGGAGATAGTGACATTGATTACAATATTACCACTTTGTTTATAGTGCTATGTTTGTTGTCACATTTTACATTTCGTTGTTTTCATTTAATTTAGTTTTTGCATTATCAACCTTGACATTTGTATTGAAAATCTGAAATTGAGAAAAGGTATCTAGGTGGTATTGGAAAAAATTAAATATAATGGTTGTTAATCTTTAGATTGTTGATATGAATCGTACTTGGATAGAAGTGAGTTACTAATGTCAATCTTAACAGGCTTCATGTTCTTGTTAAAATTTAAATTTAAGAATGGCACCGAATCTGTGTTATTTGGTTTTACTGTTGTTTTTTCTCATTTACTTTGGTTTTCCCAAAGCCACAATCCAAGATTTGCAAGATGAGAACAAAACCATTAACAAAGTTGCTGAAAGTTTCTGTGAATTTCTGAAAGAGACAACAAGTTTCCACAAAACCGAAGGCCCTCCAAGAAAATTTCTAGATGTGAATATTTCCAACTACGGTTAGCACCAGTTGATCAAGAGCTCAATTTCTTGCCCCGTCCTCTAGGATAGCTCAAGCTACCTTTCTTCCCCTTGGGGAACCTTCCGACAATACATCCAACTTGCCTTCCTTGAAATCCCCATAGAATTGTAGGGCCTTCCCTTCCCTTCAAACTGTTGAGAAGAGCTTGTGAGTATTAGTGGTTGTGTACTTTGTATTGCTTCGTTTGTATTTCCTAATCATAATTCCCTCCATTGTTGACGTTTATTGTAGTTATTTCCAAGTGAGATTCTCTTTCATAATTGTTCAAACTTTTCCTTTATGAAATTCTATCTTGCGGTATTATACACCCTCAACTTGTTAGCGAGATTTGTAAACTTAACATAAACCTTATATACAATCTCTTTCGGTTACTATCATATATATAATATAAAATAGTGATCCATTACCTAATGGATTTAAACAAAAACATTATAGTGGCATTTAGGAAATTTTATCTTTATTTTTTGAATTGTAGGCTCTGTGTAGGTGGTAAAAGTCATTAAGAATTATGATTAGTTCCTGCCTTTCAATGAGCTATTTGTGAGGGTTAGGCTTTAACTTTCAAATAGTTTTTCTAGGTGCAACCAATCACATTCAATAAAAAAAATTTCATGAAGTGCAGTTTCCGTCTTAATAAAGGAATTTTACATCTTATCATTGGATGAAATTATTTCAGTGATATGGTATCCTTCACGTGAAACAAGATCATGTTTGTCTGTCATTGGATTTTGATTGGCTTCCATTGCGACTGCAGACAGTTATTGGTGGACACAGAGGTATTTCAGAGCCTAATGCAAGAGAACGCTCGGATAAAGAGGGAGGGGCCAAAAAAAATAGGTCTTGGTTAGCGTTTGTTGCACACAATTGGCATTTAGGGCTTCGTTCACGCTATGTGGAGCTGCAAAATGGGAGCTTTGATGGGTTTAGTTTTAGTGCATTGTAGGACATTTATTTAGCAGTCCACATGGCTTGACTATTCTTAGACAATTTGGATACATGTCTAGACATGGCGAATGTTGTAGAAATAGAGAATTATGTGTTACACATTTTTTTTGGTATCCTGCGTTCTCCATCAAGAGGGGGCTTTTTTAATGGAAAAGAAAGTGATGGAGGGCGGTGGGCTCTAGAACGAAATGTGAGGCATTTAAATCGGTATATTAATGTCCAGATTAGTACAATAATAGGGAAAAAGATTGGGCGCTAGTGTTTGGATCCAAGGATGTTTTCAAACTTTATTGCTAATGACTTGTAGTGGCTTGTTATTTTTATACATTTTCTGTAAAGCCTTAAATGTGAAGTTTATTGGCTTTGAGATGAAGGATTTAGCTTTCATTCTCTAGGCATTTTTGGATCACCTTTGTTGAGATTTGATTGATTCATTTTTTAATGGTGGTTGTTTGGCTTTCATTTGCATGTTTGGGCTAGTTGGATGTTAGAATTTTTTTTAGAAGATTGAATGTTTTAACAAGTGTAGAATATAAGGAATTTTTTTTTAAAAATTCACAGTGGAAAATCCTGTGCAAGTTTAGAATATCAGAATAGATTTTCTAATTTGGAAAGAATTTTAATGTAGATGAGTGTTTGAAAAGAAAATATAATATTTATTCACAATCTATTGAATAAATTTTGCTCATTTTTGGGGGGGAAAGTAAGATTGTTTAATATTAATCAAATCATTTTTTTGTGTTACATATAAGATTTGTCAAGTATAACAAGAAATCAAGGTACAACAGGTAAATCTGTTAAGAACATGCTTCCATTCTAAACTATATTGGGGTTTTGGAGCATTGGGTTGATTTTTTGGGGTTGAATAGGCATTAGGGAAAAGTTGTAGAAATTGGGAGGAAGTTCTAAGTTGGTTTCTACAAACTGGTAGAATATAAAGTGGTTCAAGTTGGGAAAATCATTACTTTAGTGAGTGAGCAGTGAAAAATGGAAGAAACATTTCTAGGGTAGAAATTGTTTTACAATATTTATGGTCTGTTTCATGTCTTCAGATAAAATCTTCTCCTTTTTTACTAAGAATAGTGTATTTTTTTGTTTATCTTCTTTGGATTCGCTAGAGATTTTTTAATTTTATGATGTACTGTGGATCAACTTTTTTTTTTCATGTTTTTGCATATTTTGTGGCAGAAATTATAGATTCGGAAGCTTCGAGTTGAATTGTTCAAAGATTACTTGGAATGAAGCTGGTAATATTTGCCTCATGTTATTGTCTCATGGTCATGTTAGATAGCTTGAAATTGTTCCCATTCTATCTGTTTGTTTTCTTTGGAAGCAATCAAGGCTTACTTGTTTTTGTTGGAAACCATCAAGATTTCCTTATTTTCCTTGCCAACTATCAATATATATGTCAATGATCTTATCTATTATATATAAATTGAGATTTTTACAAGTATTTTTACTTTCCTTGATGAACAGGCTTCTGATGTCAAAGGTTTGCTACATTTCTTTGTTAATAATAATAAATATGCACAATAGAAGAATCCCAAATGAGAAAGACAATCTAGATAATATGTTCTTGGGGCTTCATACCAGGAACTTGCTCTTATCACATACAAATCTATACATTTCAAACTCTCACTTTCTATTTAGAGGAAGGATGAGTTCATGGAATATCTAGGGTATTTGACATGAAGGCCTTGCAACTTGCCTTTCAAGAATGCTACTAAAATTCAGAATAGTAATGGGCTCTATTTATAGTTATTAGAATTCAAGAATAGGCTCTACAATGAACTAATGGTAGAAACCTTTGTGATTAGGGAAAGCCGGTCATGAGTTGTTTAGGTAGGTTGCAGCGCAGAGCAGATAGTAGTGCTCATTTCATTATATCATAGATATGGAAGCAAGATTAATGTAATATGTACTGCATCATCTTGAACATCTTCGCATTAAAATTGTTCTCTTATGGTCGCACAATATATGTACTCTTCATAATGGGTACTAAAAATGACCTGGTGTTGAAACTATGGCTAGGACTAGGGTTTATTTGGTGTGCTAGTTAGGTCAAAGCCATTGAATGTCTTTGGAAGTAATGAGTTTATGTTGTAGAAATCTGCAACATGATGTTAAGGTGATGCATAGAGTTAAATGTCTAGTTTGGTAGAGGTGGATTTGTATAGTCTTAGTGAATTGGTTTCTTAAATGAAAGATGTCCAAGGGTAGTGATCTCCAATTGTATGTATTGAGTAAACCATGTATGTATATACTTCAATGCTCTTTCCAATAGAAGCTTTTGATTTAAACAAATGTATATGGAGGCATGTATTAAGATTTTCTTGAGGACACACCTAGATGTATGCTAAAGTTTTTACTATCCATGAATGAAATGTTAAAACTTAAAAGTTTTTGAAATAATATAAGAGGTTATTTTACATCAATGATTCTGATTACTCTTACCTATAAATTAATAAGATGCTAAATATTAGTTTTGGATCACATTTGTGGATTTTTGCCAGGCTGAAAAAAAATTAAAACATTTTTTAATGCTTAGTAAAAGTTTTGCTCAAAGCAAAGCATTTTGTAGTGTTTTTTGAAACATTGGTGCAAAATCATTCAACTGTTTTCAAAGCCATTCTTTTTTATTTTACACACATTTATATCACAAGATTTGATACGTTCTCTTATTTGAATATGATGCATAATCTGAGTTTGTATGGTAATGATGGGTAGAACTAGTCTATTGTACAACTTTCCTTTATAGGCAGTGAGCAATTTAATAGAGTTTTTTATGACGTTGCCTTATTTCATTTCTCTACTAGAGGGAAAAATAAGGAGATTAAATGAACTTATACATATATTTTTTGTATTCAAGTTTGGGATTGTTGCTCTTGATACATCATTGATATTCACAAGCACATGTAGAGAATATTAATAAAGTCATTTGCATGCAAATGCATATGCAAACCTCTTTGCTTTTTATAGTATTATTATTTTAGTTTGAAATTTTATAATAAATATTAAAATTCCCAAAGGCAGTGATGGGTCACTCATGCATTCATTAAAAAAACAACAAGAAAAATTATGTAATGGAAGCCTTAAAGGACAATGACAATTCCACAAATGTAGTCACCAAGCCTACAAATGTATAGTGGTGTATAGTGGTAGTCAAGAGAAGCATAAAAAACATGAACACCACATATTTTTGTTTTGGACAATTATATGGATGCAGACACCTTCAAAGCTACCATTCTTAACACAAAACAACTCCATGATCACCTTTGTAGTACTGGGAAGGAACTACACTCCACTGCAACCCTTGTTTACTATTTGCATTGAATTAAAAGATGATGAAATAAAAGAAGTAGGATTTCTTAATAAGTAATTATGTTAAGAGGAATAATTACAATTACAACAAGTAATAGATTGTAATAATATGAGTGTATTAATAGAAAAATTTAACTTAAATTTGAGAAATTTATTAATATTATTAATAAAATATAAAATCAATTATTTTTGAACCCAAGTGAAAAAATACATATTAAAGTAATAATAGTAGATTATTTACATTTTTTTTAAATTTCAAATGGCAAGTGCTATTGCTAAAGCAAGAAGAGTAAAACCCCAAGATTCATACCTATTTTTATCTAATCTAATCATTTTGAATAAGCTGGAAAAGATAAGAGGATTTATCAAAAGATAGTGATCCTAACTCATAAACACACCGATGACAATTTTCCTCTGAATCCCACTTGGGCAAGCAAACTGCTACACCATTCCATTCCCTATGACTTTATGAATGTTATAAATTAAAAGTTCTATTGCCACTCACATCACTTATAGGTGATTTTTTTTTTCAATATTTGTATTTATATCATACAAATTATATGATCATTCTATATAAATATGATTTTATCAACAAATTGATTGACATAAAATTAAAACTATTATAATTCTTATTTTCACAAACACAAGTTCAACTATGCTAGTCACACTTGTGGCTAGTAATTAAACTCGATGTCATGGTAAACACTAACAACTATAATCTTAACAAACCTAATAAAATTATTATACATTCAACTTGCAACAATTTTTTAAATAAGCCCCTTTTTAATCATAACCAAAAGTAAGAGAATTATCCCCCTTTATCTGACAACAAGGCCAACCCTTTTGAGAAGTTGAGTGATTAGCTCAAGCTTCAAGAAAACCACCTCTAGGAAAACTACTAGAATCCTCCTGTATATCTAAGAATTCCCTAAAAAATAGAGAAATGTTGAAGTTATCTATGATAGTCCATCTAGATTCCCAAAACATTCACTCAAGGGATGAATAAGAGGATAGGAAAATAGAATCAAGAAATCAAGATCCCAGAGTCATTCCAAAAAGAGACTTTGAACTCATTTTGATAATCCAAGAGAATCCATATTTGTTAATGGTAGCTCCTATCTTTACAATACACCATACTAATGAACTTTTCCATCCGTATAATATTCTTATCAAGAAAACCCCTCAAGTACTTGAGACTAAGAATTCTAACCCAAGATTGATTAGCAAACTTATACCAACATATATATAGTTTAGATGCCAAATATTGACTACAAATCTTAGTGTTTCTAAGGTCAAGACCACTATTAATGAGAAGAAAAAATGAAGTAGGATCCATCCATCTTGTGACTTAATCAACCCATTTGTGACCAAGCCAGAAATTAGATGATATGTTTTGATTTAAGAAAGACCATATAACCTTGTCGTAATACTTGGACATGTCTGATGTAATAAAAATAGTTTTATGCTTGGATATGGCCAAATAATGAATATGATATACATAAAAAAAATACCATCAATAATATGATGCTCTTTTTCAAAACCTACCTAACCAAAAGAATCAAAAGAAAGAATAATTTTCTTCAAAATTGATTTGCAATATTATTTCTAATAATATTCTATGGTACATTACAAAGGGTAGTAGGATGGAATATATCAAAAGAATTAGTTCCCTCTTTTTTTAGAAATCAAAGCTAAACAAAGTTAAAATTAATAACTTTAAGAATATTCTTATTTTCTTTAGATTTTCTTACAATCTCCAAAATATGAAACTTTAGAACTTCCCCAAATTCCTTAAAAAATCAATAGGAAAGGTATCAAGGACAAAGGATTTCCCTTCCTTCATATGAAAATCCACCTTCTCAATCTTTTCAATCAAAATTGGTCTCATGAGAAAATTATTTTTATTTTAATAAACTAAAGGTGGAATACAATAAAATTTGACTTATTCTTCCTTACTAGCACTAGAACCATTTTTCTCAAACAATGATGAAAAACACTTAATAGATTCTCTATAAATGCTTGAAAAGAAGACATATGAACACCTTGAGAATAATTGATAGACAAAATAACATTACCATTTCTTCTTTCTTTAATATTGTTATGAAAAGAGGAAGTATTTGTTGTTGGCATTTTGATGATTTTTGTACTAAAGTTGTGATTGCCATTGATGGACACACACTTATTTTATGTATTCTCAACTAGTATCATATGATGTATTGTGCAAACTGGTACTATGTATGTATAGTCTTTTCTTGTTGAAGACTATCGGTGTTTGTAGAAGGAGCTTACCGATCAAAGCATGGTCGTGGACTTCAAGCGGTACAAGGACCCCAAGTGACAACCAAGAGATCGGAACACTATGTTCCAGTTTTCCAGTCTTCATTTGTAAACTAGTAATCAGTATACTATATTTTGTTAAAGAAGCAAACTTGTAAAATGTGCGATGAGTTTTCATCCACCGACATCATGGCGGTGACTCTGTGCTATGTCACAATCATGTCTTGACATGTTTTATGTAGTTTTGTTGTCCAAATCTCATTGGACCGACATGAAATCAAATTCCTATATGAGGACATCATGTCTAGGGTATTTAGGAGAATGCATAGAGAGAAGATTTGATTCTATGTAGAGAAAAGATCCGATTCTGTGCAAAAAATATATCTCACGATAGAAGTTTGAAGGAACGATTGATAGAAGACTGAAGTGATGCTGTGATGCGTAAAAAATGAGAGTTATCAAGGATCTAATCAAGTATTATGTACTACTCTATAGATCATCAACTTGTTGATTACTACTCTCTTCAACAAGATCTGAAGTCCTTAACTAGATAGGCTTTGTTAAAGTCTGTTTCAAATCCTCTAGCAAGGTGATTCATAGTCATGGATCTGAAATCCTCTAACAAGGTAATATTATCTATCTCCTAACAGAGATCTGGATTCCTAACAAGATCTATTCTGATGAAGAACATTGTAAGGCCTTAACCGGTGTTGTTCTCAAATTCTTATCCCCATCTTATCCCCTTTCATGAGAAAGAATAACTCTGTATGTGAATGGAGAAATCAAGGAACAAGAACCTTAGAGAAACATATGACAAGGTTTTAATAACCTTCTACACTTCGAACTTATCCAAAGTTCAGGCGGGTATACCTTATGTGAATACTTTCACACTTTTAAACAAAATCCACAGTAACCATTGTCCAAAAACCAGTGGATCTTATTGCCTTAAACAAAAAATTGAAAAAAAAAAGGAAAACTTAGGCTCATTTTTAGTGTTGATCCTCAAGAGATTTAGAAAAGAAAACATTAATAGATACTAGTGCCTTATCCAAGCTACAGAGTCATCTATTTTAAACAAGAACTTCAGAATTAAACATATCCATACATCTCAATCACTTTGGCTTCTACCAACTCCAAACATGCCTGACATGTATAAGAATCCTCCTTTGTTATACTAAACAATGTTCATCAAATTCAAAGTTCCCAACAAATAACCTACTGATAAAGATATTTCTCGCACATTTAATTCCCCTCCTCAAGAAGAAAGCTAAGAAACATATCTATAAAGATTGCATTACAATCCCTGTTCAATTGAAATAACCCTAAATTACCCAAATGAAACCAGTAAAATATTTGAAAGCATACCAGAAGACAACACAAATTTTAGGCTCAAAGTTAATGGTCTGTATATTTATATTCAATTTTGGAAAATCTTACAAAACTTAGATAGTTTTCTGTGAAACACGAGAGAAAACGCAGATAAATTTCTACAGAGTTTCTTTACAAATTCTTGTGACCCTTTCTCATTAGTCCTGGTATCCATTTATAATAGTATGGATGCATACAAGCTTCTGACCTCTTCAAAAATGTTTGTTACAAACCGAAAATACTCTCCGAGAAACGGTTACAAGTCCTTTTCAACTTCTACAACCTCTTATGCCTTTGTTCTGTTGCAACCTCTTGTAACTGCTCCGGAGCATCTTCTTTCTATCCCACATAACTATCCTTCCATTCTTGAAAAACATCATCACTTGGCCAAGCAAAGCTAACAACCTTCTGTTTCATCTCTTCTAGCCTTTTCCAAGTGACTCTTAAATGCCCAATTTCTGTTTCTATGAAACCGTAATGAGATTTCACCTTTTCAATTTCTTCAATTATTTGGACAAATAAGGATGTGTCATCAGTTTTAATAATTTGATTTATCCTTAGGGACAAATTGTGGTCCACCTCTTGTAACCAGGTCTTCTCTTCTTTTAATTGAATTGGACTGATAAAACCTCCTGGAAACAATTCAAATTTATGATCTGAATATTCTTCTCTATAAAGTTGGGCTTTTCTTTTTACACCTGCCCTTTCCTCTGAGAGAATATTCATCTCTTTTATAAACTCATTGGTGGACCTTAGAATGTCATTCTCCTCTACATTTGGATGAGATGAACACATGAGCTCCAACTCCTTACCTCTAGGCATCCATTTATTAAGGATTGGTTCCAAAGTGGCCTCATCTTCTCTAAATTTGATCATAACCTCCAGACCCTTTTCATATTTAAGTATACAATGGAGGTTTTGACTGAGTCAACAATCTTCAAGATTGTGGCTTTCACCTTCTCCTCATACTTGTTTGCAAACAAGGCTTGAGCTTGTTTCAACCTTTCCAACTCATGTTGGACATTTTCAGGTGATTGGGAACCAGAAGGCATAGGAGAAGGGGGGTATTCTATAATGGGACTAGTAGGAGGGGGTCTTGCTGGAGAGGAGGCTATCATGAGTGTAGAGGATTCACCTAGATGGTGCTGACCTGCCAACTGACTCTAGAGTTTGGTAATGATGCTGTCCCTGTTGGCTATTCCTTCTTTAGCCTCATTGTAAGCCTTTAAGATAGTCTCCAACTTCAATTGGAGATTAGTTCTTTCTTGTGCCTCTTTCTCTGCTACTGCCACATTAAACTTTGTAGTTTCCAAAACTGTGCTTGCAGCTTCCACTACCCCTGTATCTTGGATTCTCTTAACAATCATGCCTCCTAAGAGGCTAGAATCAGATGCATTTTTCCTCCTTTTGTTCTCATCTTTTTTTAATGACCACATGACAAGAGTAGCATTATCCTTGCTGAAGGTCACTCCTTCCATTGGCTTTGTTTCCTTCCTTATTGCACCAAGAACTAAAGCATCAACTATATCCCATTCATGGAGAATTAACACACCTGCCTTTGCTACCATTTCTCTTCCTTTCTCAGGGGTGATTGTCTTAAACTCTTCCATCATTTATTGCTTTATTTCTTCTTCCACCCGAGTTGCATCTCTGAGAGGCTGTTCACTCTTCCTCTGCTCACATTTGACCTTGAATTGTTCCATGTTCTGCTTCCATACAAATTGCATGAAAGCTCTTGTTGTAACAAAGTTACTGTCAGCCAATAATTTTTCACTGGCTTGTTTAACAATAAGGTCCAATTCTTGGCCTTTTAGCTCACCATCAGTCAAATTCATTTTAGCACTAGGTGGTTCTTCAGGCATTCCCTCTTGGGTCTCCTCATAGGTATAGGCAATCTCACCGAGACTCCCTAACTGTAATAATTGTTCAACCACCACTTGCTCATCTCCAATGTGGATAGGGGACTGAGATGGAGAATATTGAGGTTCATCAGTTTCCACTTCCTTTCCCACTCTTTGCCTTTTAGGGGAATCCTGAATGTCAATGACATCTTCAATTTTCCTTTTCCCTTTTGAAGTGGAAGGCTCACCTGTCACTGGCATCATCACATCATACTTTGACTTCTTATGCATTACATAGTCACCAGGTGGGATAGCCTTAGCAAAGGCAGGCTTAGCCAAGACCAACTTAACCCTATCAGGATCATTTTGCATTATAGCCTACCTTTTTTCTTTTAAGGTCTGCATGAGGTATTCAAAATAGAGAATCAAGAATTTGATTTTCTCCTCAAAAGGGTTGAAGCTAGAGAGAGGGTCATAGCTACTGTCAAATTGATGGATAAAATCAAGTGCCTTCTTATATGCGACCCACTTCTCCTTCCTTAGTTCCTGCTCATCTAAGCTTAATTCATTCCTAATTAAATCTTCAGGGAACTGAAATTGGTGAGGCCTACCTCTACACATTGCTCTCTTTCTGAACATGCCATTGAAAAAGTTCTCAAGGTCTGTATATCTTGAAACTGTAGTTGACAGCCTATATGGCTTAAAGAATTCTTCAAAATATTTCCATCCACCTTTAGTGATTATAAAATGGTGGGCCATGGTGATAGTCGAGAAGATGGTCCCTTTATCCCTATTGGTTAGCTCTGCCTCTTGCACTCCTCCAATTTGTCTCAATACTTCTGCAATCCCTATCTTTAATGGGACCTGATAGGGCAGTAAATAGGGGCTACCTCTAAATCCATACACTCTGAAAACAATAGAAACAAGGTACAAATACATGTCTCCCCAATTGTGAACAATCTTAATATCCTCTGCAAACTCTTTAGGTCCGAGGAATTCTAAAAGAGCCTTAGGAATTCTAGGGTTTTCTCTGCATAAAAGAATTCTAATCTTAGATGTAAAGCATCTATAAAACTTTAGAAAACTAGTATCTTCTCTATCCTAGGATAAGATAGTGCTCCAAAGTTGAGCATGCATCTCTTCCTTATCCTTTACCTTGATCAAGTCCATTTCCTTTGCAAAGTAATCAAAACCTTTGAACAAAAACATGTGCATTAACATGGAGTACCATCCAAACGACCTATCCACCTTACCATTTTTGATCCCTACTAGCCCTTTATGAATTGCATCAGTAAGGTATGGGGCGTAATCAAATGTTATTGCCAAGGAGGGGTTTAGAATTTGTGTTATCATTAACATGTAATGGGTTGGCATGTTCTTTTCAGCATCCTCTCCAAAGATCTGACATAGTGCCCAATACACACCCTTAGCTCTCAGAGTAAATAAATTGAGGGAGAATGGTTCCATTGTGCTGGGGCCTACAACTATTAACCCCCCTATCTTAACAAAGAATTCTTTCAATGGGCCACTCCTAAGATGATCCCTCTGTGCATTGTAAATCCGGGCTAATGACTCAAAGTCATTAGGCTCTAACAAATTGGAGGCCTCACTGAGTTTAAACACGTTCTTGAATTCATCATCTTATATTTCAATCAGGAATGATCCCTTTACACTCTTGATGCATCTTGCTATAGGGTCATAATTCTATGCAATTAGGGTCAACAGATCTACATCCATGAATACACCAGGGACCACAAGTTTTCCTACATCTAGTTCCCATATGCTATTTAAAGGAGCTAGGGAATGTCTCTGCCCAAAACCAACTTTGAACAGTCCTAAACCTAATATCCCTATCTCAGGGTCCCTTAACCAATTGCCTTTATCATACAGGCCATCCCCAATTTTCAGACGAGGGTTCTTTGGTACTAACTCTTCGGCCTTAGCCCTGGCATTGGTGGACATGGTTAACTATTCTAAAAAATCATCACAGATGTTCCTGTCTTGATAATTTACTTTTCCTGTGAACTCTCTTCTTGGTGCCATTCTGAATAAACAACTATACCACTTGAAACTAGCACAGACCTCTAATGAAATAATTCACACAACAATGATTGGAAACAAACCAGAATTATCAAGAAAAGCACAAAAAAACCTGATTATTCACCTGAAATGAAATGCTCTGCTCCAATTGCTCTGCAATAGACTTCGATGAAACATTAGGGGCTCTAAAGGACAATTTAGCATTAAATTCTTATAAATTAACTCCACATACTTCGGCTATCTTTTCAGAATTGAATTCACCAAATCGAATTCAAAACTGGCTTCAACGGGTCATAACTTCTTTGAGTTTTTCCTCTGTTTCGGTCTTTCGCTATTTCGCAGTGCATAAAACCTTTGCACTTTTCTTTCATGAAACAACACTGGCCATTGGATTACAATAACTTACACTGCCTTTACCTTCGTCTGATCTCTCTTTGTTAATGTCGGGCCCCACCTTCTTTCACTATTTTGTGGGCTTTAACACTCGTGTAATTTTCCTTCACGAAGCCACGCCAACCATTAGATCAAGCTCTAATCACCCAGTCTTTAACTCTAACCAGGACCGTCAATCTTACTAACTAACCACGCCTCATCTTGATGGCTAACGATTTTCGCCATTTCGTAGAGACCAGGTAGCAGGCATCTTCAGCCTACGAAACAACGAGAACCGTTGGATCAAGCATAAGGTGAATAACTTTTAACAAACGTTAAACCTTTCAAGTGGGCCCTTTATTTTCAAAGATTAATTACTTTACCTAGTCACCGGTTCACAAATGCCACGTGGTGATCATCCATTAGCTCAGGAAGTTCCTCTGGCTTCCATTTTGAATTTGCCACGTGTTTTGCTTCACTATTCTCCACATAACTGCCAGTTACACCTAGGCAGACCCTCAACTACCCTTTAGAGCCACGTGGCATTCAACACATCACTATTAAACTCTATCAAATGCACCAACTATCATGCCACGTCATTCTTTCATGTGATTTCCACCTCATTTTGCTACTTCATGAACACTAATCTCCATTTAGCTTGTGGCCATGAAACCACAAGGATCATTGGATCAAAATAGACTTGATCAGCTTTTAATATTTTCCAAATGCCTCTAACTCTGAATTGCTTGAGATTCTTGATCTTGCCAAAGGAACCTTTTTCATGAGAAGAAGGAGACTTTAGTTATTGGAAGGAAAAATATCTGAAGTTGAAAAGGATACTCATTTGTGGGCTCAAGGAGCTATCAAGATGCAGAAGGTATCTGAAGAAAATAGGCAGGCTCAACAAGTGTCTGATCTATCAAAATCTACACCGGATGAAACCTTCAATGACAAGGGAGAAAGAATGGCTGAAGAAATTATTCCTATTGATGTTGATTCATTAGATACTGCACCGGTTGATACTGCACCTGACGTTCCTGCAGAGAAAGAGAAAGGGAAGGAAGAAGAAGAAAAGTGGAAAGCAGAGAATGAAAAGAAGGAAGAAGAGGAAAAGAGAAAAGCAGAGAATGAAAAGAAGGAAGAAGAGAAAAAGAGAAAAGCGGAGAAGGAAGAAGGAGAAAAATCTGCAAAGGAGAAGGATAAGGAGAAAGCAGAAAAGAAGAGAGCAAAAGAAGAGAAAAAGAAGGTAGAAGAAAAGAAGAAAGCAGAGGAAGAAGAAAAGAAGAAAGAAGAAGAGGTGAAGAGAGCAGAAGAGAAGGAGAAAGCAGAAAAGGAGAGATTGGAGAAGGAGAAAGAGAAGGAGAAAGAAGAAAAGGAGAGATTGGAGAAGGAGAAGGAGAAGGAGAAAGAGGAGAAAGAGAAGGTTGACAAGGAGGCCAAGGACAAATTAGAGAAGGAGAAGAAGAAACAAGAAGTGGACCAAGCAAAGACTCCTAAGTCAACCAGAGATCCCACCGGTCACACAATTTAACTCTTGCATGTCTTACTCAATCAGTTGATGAGAATGAGCTACTCAGGAGCATTCAATTAGCTTAAGACAGATTGGAAGAACTAAGGAAAAAGAAAGAACAAGATATCATCCAATTTGCTGTTGACACCCTTACCAATCTAGTACCTGATACTAATCTTCCTAGTATCGATTCCTCACTGACAAAGATAAAACTCCTATGCACAGTAGTAGATGATCAGGTCCATTCACTGGAAGATGCTGCCCAAACCACTTCAAGGAAACAATATGAAAAAGAACTAAATGTTGCACTGGTAAGGAAAATTGTTGAGGACGGACCAAGCTAATCCACTAGAAAGATGATATCAGTCTGGCAATAGTTGAAGGAAATATGCTTTTGAGCAAAATATGCCAGCCCAATTTATTTTGTGATGATGCTCTAAAGGTACAAGGTCAACTCCAATCAGAATTGAAGCAATATGTGGAGACCTTCAAGGTACCATATGATTCTTTCACAGTGTATGGGCAAGCCATCCAAACATACTAGCAACAGATCATAAAGTTAGAAGCAGAGATCAACAAGCGGACTCAACATCTGCAGGAGCTCCAACTACTCCTACTACCTAAGTTGTAGGTTCTTCAGAAGTGCTTTCTGAATATGGAAGCTATTACTGTCACATAGGAGATGAGCACAATCAATGCCATGGAGGAGTTAGCTTTCTAGATGAAGACCGAGAGTGAAATTGCTGCCTCACTCTTAGAGTCCTGGTCTTCAGACATGAAGGACTTTCCAAAAAACTTTAAAAGTATTTTTGAAAAGTTTTACTCTTTATTACCTTGAACATATACTCTGTTTTCCATGTTTTGTAATTTGTTTTTGGTTACTCTCAAAAAAGGGGGAGTGGTATTAGAAACTTGATAGAGTTTTGCATTACTTAGTCATTACTGGAAAAGGGGGAGTGGTATTTGAAAATTTAATGCAAATAGAAGTGTTTTTGGCAAAGGGAGTGGTGTATATGCCTAGGGGGAGTAATTTTGATTATGGCATTTTATTTGTTCTGTAAGCACTTAGTTGTCAAAATTTTCCTAAGTGTTGCCATCAATGCCAAAGGGGGAGATTGTTGGCATTTTGATGATGTTTGTATTGAAGTTGTGATTGTCATTGATGGACACACACTTATTTTATGTATTCTCAACCAGTATCATATGATGTATTGTGAAAACCGGTACTATGTATGTATAGTATTTTCTTGTTGAAGACTATCGGTGTTTGCAGAAGGAGCTTACCGGTCAAAGCATGGCCAAGGACTTCTAGCGGTACAAGGACCCTGAGCGACAACCAAGAGATCAGAACACTATGTTCTAATTTTCCAGTCTTCATTTGTAAACCGGTAATCGGTATACTGTATTTTGTTAAACAAGCAAACTTATAAATGTGCAATGAGTTTTCATCCACCAACATCATGGTGATGACTCTGTGTTGTGTCACAATCATGTCTTGACATGTTTTATGTAGGTTTTATTGTCCAAATCTCATTGGACTGACATGAAATCAGATTCCTATATGAGGACATCATGTCTAGGGTTTTTAGGAGAATGTGTAGAGAGAAGATTTGATTCTATGTAGAGAAAAGATCTGATTCTGTGCGAAAAATATATCTCACGATAGAAGTTTGAAGGAATGATTGATAGAAGACTGAAGTGGTGTTGTGATGCATAAAAAATGAGAGTTATCAAGGATCTAATCAAGTATTATGTACTACTCTATAGATCATCAACTTGTTGATTACTAATCTCTTCGACAAGATCTGAAGTCCTTAACCGGATAGGCTTTGTTAAAGTCTGTTTCAAATCCTCTAGCACGGTGATTCACAGTCATGGATCTGAAATCCTCTAACAAGATAATATTTAACTGGATTTATCTCCTAACAGAGATCTGGATTCCTAACAGGATCTATTCTGATGAAGAACATTGTAAGGCCTTAACCGGTTTGACCATAGCCAGTCTGGTTGCTATTTTGCAGATAGTGAACTTGTGAGTTTTACTCACCGTGGTTTTTCCCATTTGTATTTCCACATCAAAATATCCTGTGTTATGGTGATTGTATTATTGTGGGTGAATTCTTTATTTGCTATTTTGTTTATTTATATTTTAATTGGTATACTATTAAAAAGGATACACCAGTCTGCAGTTAATTTTCTTAAGTGTTTGTTGAGATTATTGCATATACTAATTCACCCCCCCCCCCCCCCCCCTCTTAGTATTCATCATTTGTATCCCCTTGTTCAAGCCAACCAATGCATGATTTATATTTCTAGAAAATATCCTCATGGTGTTCACATTCATTGAGATATTTATTTGTAGAGACAAAGGTTAGATATGACCATTCATAGGTTGAACAAAGTAGGAGTCTTTTCGAAACAAATTTTGACATGGTGAAAGCGGGTTCTACAAGAGGGTCAATAGGATTATAGAGTTTATCTCATTAGTGAGAGGTGCATGAGGAACGAGTTTAAAAATAAATATAGACTCAAAATGCGTGAGACGTATCTTCCCCAACATTGTATATGACAATATTATCTTTTACAAAAAATGTCAAGATTTGTGTCATACCTTAAATATCTTGATTTCCCAGCTACTTATATGGTCTTTTAATTGTATGCTATTGTACCAACTCTTTCAAAGGCGAAGTCAAGAAAGGAACTTTATCTTTACTAGGATCCTTTTCATCTTTTTGCTAGTTGCTACTCGACTTCACCTCAATATCTTTTCCTTGATCATGCCTAGTGTCACCAAATTCTTCATTTTTACATATTTTCTCTTCTACATTCAAACCTTCTTGTATTGGTAGGATACCATAAAAATATTTCAAGTTTATCAAATCTCCTACAACTTTAATGATTGGATTCTCTGTAAATGATGGTATAAAGAGTGAGATATCCATTTCATTTTCTTTTCTTGTTAGAACCCTATCCTTTAGTACTTATGTATGTCTCATGGAGGCTTTTTGGTATTCATCTTCAACTTATCTTCCAACCTCCATCCGCAGGGAGATACCTTAGGTATAAAAAAATCAAATGGACAAGGAACTTTGATCCCTAGTAGAATCACTTAAAAATATGTTTTCTTACAAATTTATCCCTTTTAAAAACAATAAAATCGAACCCTCTATGCCCTATGATAGAGACAAACATGCAACAAATAGTTGGAGAATTTTTTTTTTGAATGAACAACTTTCCTCTGAATTTTAGAGGTACAACTCTCTCTTATAATATAATATAAATTTTTGCAAGGTATTCTTTAAACAAGAAAGAAGAAAAGGAAAATG
Source organism: Cryptomeria japonica (assembly GCF_030272615.1). Taxonomy (NCBI): domain Eukaryota; kingdom Viridiplantae; phylum Streptophyta; class Pinopsida; order Cupressales; family Cupressaceae; genus Cryptomeria; species Cryptomeria japonica. Next base: position 82,617,123 of record NC_081411.1, on the reverse strand, counting down.
TGAAAGGGAAAGAAAAAAAGAAGGAATGAACAAACGATTCAAAGCTCATTCATTTGTTATATACAATTAAAATTAAAGGAAAATTGACAAGAATTCTTCCCAAATGATATAGATGCATCATGACTCAAGATTATATAAACAAATATATCCCTAATTCAGTATACAAAATAAATTCTAGGAAAATCTCACAAATCAAAAAGTATTTATCAAATGAAAGAACATGCATGAGCACACGGCTTCAAACACATTCCCCTCCTTAGATTCACATTCAAAATCACACCATATATTAATTATTTTCTTGAAAAGGAAAACATGTTGTCGAGTCCTAAAATTAACTTTTAAAAAATATCAAAAACAAATTGATCGATACTCACACATGCATCAAAGTGCAAGGGGGATCATTCCTCTCTATTTCTATTCTATACCCTATATTTATATATTTTGTAATGGTTCAAAGAAATAACAGTCTTTGAAAATGACCGTTATTCAATAATCTAAACCAATTGTAACTTACTTATTTCTAAATTAGAAAAAAAATCTCAATGCTAGTAAGATACCATATCGTAATTATTCTAGAGCATAGTTTTTTTCCTCGATTCCACGATCATTTTCTAGATATAAGCATCAATCATTTCAGCCTTCTCTTCTTCTTTAACTATTACTAAAGTTACTAGATCATGAATCCTCTATCACTGATGTGACACTCCTAGGCCACAATAGTGAGTTCGAAGAGAATATCTTCCTGTGGACTTTCCATCATATGTTTGCCTAGTTGCATGAATGGAATGAGGCCCTTCCCTGGAAGTACCATTACTTTGCAAAATAAAGCGAATTTGTCTTTTTGAGTGACATAATGATCTCTTTGCAAGGAAAGATGGTAAATTGGCCCCTTTGTAGGATGAGAACAATCTATATTGGGCTTCTAACTCATCAAGTAATTATTCTCTAGCATTGTTTCTAAAAATAGAACTAAGAAGGCTGCCACTTAACAAGAGACATTGATTATTCCATAGAAATGTAATAATATCTATTTTTGAGAAGTGTGTTGGTACATTCAACACATTCCAACTGATATTCCTATTAGTTTCATTTAATCCTTTGGTAGTGAAAATATTCCTCCCTCTTCTCAGAAGACATGTAAAAACCAATACACCTCCACCATCTAATCATCTCTAATGAACACTACATATAAACACCTTGTCATGACCGTGCGTTGAGAGATGGAAATATCTTTAACTTGGGCCATCAGGTGATCTCGAAAATTTTGAATCATTTCAACTAGCAGGTTCCCAAGCTCTTCAAATCTTTGACTGACCGATGGTAGAGATATCAAGAAACAAAGGAATCAAGGTGTAGGGGAGCAATCAGATAATCGACAGTTTTGGGAACTAAGGAACTATGGATGCGGGTTCTTAATTTATGTGGTTCACTGATTAAGAATCATAGTTGATGAAAGATATAAGGGGGGAATTAATAAAGATGTTTCAGAACATGATTAGAAATCAGTTAAAAAGGGGGGGGGGAGATTCAAAATTTAAAGATAGGGGTAACACAACTCAATAGAAATGATATAAAATATATGATTGTCTTTATTGAAACTTACTTGAAAATAAATAAAGTATAAAAAATGTTAAACCATAAATTTTTTTTATTTTTTTTAATATTATACCTAGATGAGACTTTAATAATAATATCTGCACACATTTTTCGTGGATATAATATTTATTTATAACAAAGACTTATATTTATATCTATGCATTTTTAAATTTTGGAGACATAAATTAATTTCCTTCATATGTAATTTATATTAGTGCTACTCATTTTAATACACAGTTCCTTATAGAAAAATTCACAACTTTTTAATTTTAGTAATGATCTTAGCTATCAACACTATTATAATGGCGAAGGCGGGAGCATGAGTGAGGACAAGGATGGGAGTGAAGCTCATAGGAGATGCTGAAGGAGGAGATGCTGATGCAGAGGAGACAATGAATTCAGTTTTGCTCTCCCCTATCAGAACATGTGCTTTGACTGGGTCTTTTTGCCCCGGGAAGCGAGAGGTTGGGGTTTTCTTGGATGACCTGTTGTCTCTATTGGGGGTTCCTAAGTTTAGCATGACAAGAGTGGTGGGTCAGTGTTTGGGCTTTGTTTTACCTTCTCTAGATTTGGTTTGGGAGGTGTTGACATCCAAGTTGTGGCTGCTCCTTTGGGACCATGTCTCCTGGATAGGGTTTTGTGCTTATCGAGGCTTCTGATTCTGTTAATCTTCAAGGAGATGGCAACTTTGGCTTTATCTTCTAGCCTTATATTGGTGGTGGTCCTGTTTCATTTTGAGGTGGTGAAAGGGTTAGCTGGAGATGTTGTGTTTTGCTGTGTTGGGCCTGTCGTTGCTCTCTTTTGGCTTTTTTCTTTGAAGGCCTCTATGGAGTGCTTTTTTGGGGATATTGGAAATCTTGGTATTCTCTCCATAGCTTATGATCTATTTGAAAGGAGGATGTGGTATGTCCTTCCTCTTTCTCTTTTTCACTCCTTCTAGCAGATGGTTCTCTTTGAGGGGATAGTTGAGTGGTTTGGTCCCCTTGTTGTGATAAACTTATAAGGCGCTAAGAGGGAGGGTGAATTAGTGCAAGAAAAAATAGTAAAAATTTGATCAACACTTTAATCAACTTGAAACTTATCAAGTGTGCAAGAACAATAACCACATAAGCTAACACCCAATAAAACATGCACACATAATACAATGTTTTTCACGTGGAAACCCAGATGGGAAAAACCATAGTGAGAATTAGTACCCACAAGGATCAACTATCTGTAGTATAGAGGTCTGACTGGTTAAGGTCATACAATACCCTGTTAGGGGCACACCCAGTTAAGAGTGTCTCAACCTGGTTAAGAGCTATTATAATAAGGCATGTTAAGACTAGTCCTGTTATGAGCTACCTAGTTATGGGATCTCAAAAAATAGGTAATGTGTCACCTGGTTAGAGGATTTAAACCTTCAGACCTGTTAGGATCCTACCACACCCTATTAGGAGTGACCTTGTTAGAGGATTTTATCTTGCTGCAACTGTTAGTGAACAACAAGTTTAATTGATCTACATATAGTACCTTTGTGCATGATTAGATCCACTTCAGTTCTGCTTCTAACACCAACGTAGAAACATCAATACAGAGCTTCACCTTTCACCGCACAATCAAATTCACACTATAGATCTCATGTCTGATACATCATCACACAATATTCCTCTTTTTATAAACAACTCTGCTAAGCCGGCTAAAACCCTTGGAACAACTATTATCTAGACAATCTTGGTCATTACTCTTTACTCATGTTGGACAAACACATTATAACTCAAAAATATAGCATTATGTCTACCAGTTTAGCAATCTAAATAACTCTGCTCTACTGGTTAACTATTTTTCCTGATTGACTGCTTAGTACATCATAACTCGTTCATTCAATCGAATCTATTGATGTGGTTTCGATCATAGAATCCTGCAAATGCCATGAACATACATTCCAAACTGTAACACTTAACTCTTCACCAATCTTCCGTACCAGTCGCTTGAACATAGCACTGTCTCTGTTTACCGGTTTACTGTTTAACTGACTCCACTACCGGTTAGGCTTTACCAGTTGGACTAAATGACTTAGATGACTGACAAAACACAGTTGCCATCAATGACAACACAAAACAAGTCAACAATCAACCTATTACATCATATCATCATCATCAAGTCAACATTTTGTTGTTTGATATTCTTTCTATGTGGGTTGTTTTGATTGTTCCTATCTTTTTTGGCCCTTTGGTTGGCTTCCCACTTATTTTTTGGCTTCTTCCTCAGTATATCTGATTTTCTCTAGGTTTTCCTATAGAGGTGGATCTATCTTCTCTAGAGGTGAAGATGGATGGTGCTAGAGATGACCTATCTTCTATTGAGGTGAAGATATTTGATATAGTTGATATTGGTAAATGTTGTTGAGGTGTGGTTGGTGTGTTGTCTCTTGGCTATGTGGGTACTGGGATGAGCCTCTCAATGGATTTACCTCCTTTTACTTCTATTGAGTTGGAGAAAGAGGAGGGCTTATTTTTCTTAGTTCTGCTAAGGATGGATGATGGTACCCTTCTTATTGGCTGTACGGGAACATAGATTAGTCTTTTACTTGATTTTCCTCATTTATATCCTATCGAGCTAGGGATTTTGGAGGGTTCTTTGAGCTCTTTTCTGTTCTTTCTCAAGTTCAAGGTTTTGGGAGCCTATAAAAACCCAAAGTTTTTGGTCATGGGAGCCTTATAAAACCAACCTTCATGGTTGAAGGAGCCTACAAAAACCCTATGTTGGTTGAGGGATCCTATCAAAACCCTCATATATTTTTTTGTAGAAGGTTTTGGGTGTCTTCTTAAAACCCTATGTCCTAAAATGCGCCTTCAGGACTTGCTATTGTTGTCTAGGCCTTGACTGGTTGTGGGAGCCTTATAAAATCTACTTTCTCAGGATGTGGGATCCTTGTAAAACCCACTCTCGGGTTTGAGGGAGCCCGAAAAATCCCCTATGTTTTTGTTCCTCTCAAGGACAACCTGGATACTCGCAGTTTTAAGGGCCTAGTTTGTCCAGTAATTATTTTTGGTTAGGATCAGGCTTTGTTTGTGGTCTAGAGATTCTGCTATAGGTTATGGGATCTTGGGAAAACCCTTCTTGTTGGCTAAGAGTGCCTTTTAAAACCCCCATTCTCTATTTTTCAAGGTCTTGTTTGATTAATATTTGTTGTTTTGGCCAGTCTGGTTTGTAATATTTTACATTTTTTGTTTGGCTGGTATTTGGTTGGTTGTGGCGATGTTGTTCTTTTGTTTATGTCTTTTACAACCTTTGATTTTTGGGATCTAGATGCCCGTAAGTCTAGATGGTTTTGGGTCCATTCTAGAACCTATGGTTCGTTGCCAAGTGTAGTCTATTTCTTGATGGAAGCTCTATGATTGTAAGGGTTTCAGGGCCCCTTCAAAACTTGTTTGATCCTAACTAAAAACACTATTATATTGGTCTCATATCAATTATTGATTTGGAGATATTTTGACAAATTTCTTCCATATTTAATTTTTGGATCCAAATATCTTTTAAATAAATATATATGAATAGACATGTTTCTACATATAACTGTATCTTACATTAATATATAATTAAAAGGTTATTAAAATTAATATATATTTTCAAAATTAAGTATTTCTAAGATGCTAACAAAATAAAATTAAAAAGACAAATAATTAATATCTATTCCATATTAACTATATGTATGTTTCATGTGACAACTCTTTAAAATAAAAATTATTTTTTAATTGATCTTTACGCCCAAGGTGTATTATACTTACATAATGGATGTACAAATATGTGTTAATAAAAACCAGAGTCATTAAATTTGATGTGTTTGTGACACTTAAATGCATGAAAAGTAAAAAATATCATTCATTTATTTTCAACTCTCAACTACCACTCACTCTGAGTTTAGCTATTAGTTAAATCTATCTATCTCCATCATTGTAATAGTTAAATTAATTGATCTAATATTCTAACAATAATATAAAGATATGTTAATATAATAATAATTACGTCGAAGGCATATTATAATCACATAATGGATGCACAAATATGTGTTAATAAAAATGAAAACATCTATTAAGACTAATTATTATTATATTATCATATCTTAAAATTATTATTATAATATTATATTGACATAATTACATAGTTAATTGTTAGTATGATGGAGATAGACATAAATGATTAATAGTTAAATTTATAGTGAGTGGTACTTGAGAGGATAAAATAAATAAAATATTTATTTTTTATTTCCATGCATTTAAATGTCACAAACACGTCAAATTTAATGCTTGTAGTTTTTATTAACACATATTTGTGCATCCATTATGTGAGTGTAATATTCCTCCTTCCCCAATTTTACTTTCCTCTAGCACTCCTTCCTTCCTCCACTATGTCAGTGTGCGTGGCAGCATGATTCAACGCTCAACATCTAGGCATCCTCTTTCCATCCTCTCTAATTGATATTGACCTCAGTGAGAGTCAAACCATAGACGTAGCAACTATGCTACACTTGCAACTATCGTTGCACTGCAAGATCATCCCCAATAAAATAGATTTAAATGACAATGAGTTGGGTTTACATTTTTATAAAAAGATGTTTTAGAAATAGTCAAGGTTAATTCTACTAATTTATTTAAATCTAAAATCACTATAAAAATAAAAGGGTTTGATAGTGTGGTTCATGAATCTCTTGGTTTTGTTATTTTGTTTATTATTCTTTGACATGTTACACTTTATATTATATTCCATATTATGCCTAGCTTCTCAATATATAATATTATTGTAAATGGCCCTTGGAATCATGTACTATCAATGTTGAACTTTTCACACCTCATCAAACTTTAAAATTAATTCACTTAAAAAATAAAATTAGTATTTAATTCATTTTTATTTAATATACTTATATTTAAATTTTCTTATCTTAAAAAATTGGTTTATGTTATTACGATTGAATAATGCATATTATTTTGAATATATAAATGTACTTGCAAATTTTCTATAATTTTATTTTTATTTTTATTCTTAATAATAAAACTAGACCCACAAGTAATGGTTTACATTTGTGTTCTTAAAATACAACCAAATTTATTTAATCTTTTCTAATTGTTATACAATTTATATCATTTTTTATTTTTAGTTCACATATTTTTCATATGAATAAATATTAGTACTCCAAATTCAAGTTGTACTTGAGTAGAATGGTTTTAAACAGGCTTGGAATTTGACAGGCTAGATGGCCGTTTTTTCACTTTTGGTATGACAGCTTAAAATATTATTGGACTGTATGTATTGACATGCTATATTTTTCTAAAGATGTATATATGACATTTCAAATAATTAATAAACCGTAAAAATTTATAATAGATAATATATATTAAATAGTGTTATAATTCATAATATTGATATATATTATTTTAGAATGTTTTTAATAAAAATATAAATTTATTTAGCATATTTTAAAATGGTAAGATATTATTGTTTGTAATTTTAAAAATATTTCAATATGATTTTTTAGAATAGTTTCTATTTTCTTATATGAATTTGGAAAATCAATTTTAAAATATTTTAATAAGATTTTTTAGAATAGTTTGTATATTCTTATATGAATTTAGAAACTTAGTAAAATTATTTTTTTACATATTTTAAATAAGATTGTCCTAAGATAAATTTAGAAACTTGTCATAATACATAAGATTTTGTCATAAATTAATTCTTTTTGACAAGGAATATTTTTCTAAAAACGTCAAATGAAAGTCATCAAAAGAATCAAACCGTCATGTGAGAGTGGGGGTGGCCGTCAAATTCCAGGCCTCGTTTTAAACATTCCAAGTGAAAAATGATAGGCGCAATATTTTATCTGAATAACATGGTTTCTAAAGAGATAGTAAATAACGTCCTTTGTGAAAGATATTCTGTAATATTGTGTAACTCACAACATTTGTACTGTAAACGTAGCGCAGATGAGAAAAGCCGTGACTTCCAGAATAAAGAATAAGAGGCGCAAAGAGCATGAGATTCGGAATTGAATACTTGTTTTTCAATATATAATAGTAGTGAAGACAGTGCCATTGATTACAACATTACCACTTTGTTTATAATGCTATGTTTGCCGTCACATTTTACATTTCCTTGTTTCAATTAACTTAGTCCTTACATTATCAACCTTGGCATTCGAAAGATATGCTATTATCATAGTAATCATATATAATGTTATTGAAAATCTGAAGTTGAGAAAAGGTATAGGTGGTATTGGAAAAAAATTAAATATAATGGTGGACGCTTGGAATGATCAGATTGTAGATATGATTCCTCTTTGGATAAAAGTGAGTTACTGATGTTGATCTTAACACTACTGATAGGATTTAAATTTAAGATCTTTAGAATTGTATTATCTTCACTTGATCCAATAGACGGATTGGCCCCAAATCTTGTGGTTTTGCTGTGTTCTTTATCATTTAGTTTGTTTCTTGTTAACAGCGCACTGGTGTTCCCAAAGCAACAATCCAAGATTTACAAGATAAATCAAAAAAGAAGTTGCTGTATGATCTTCTATGATAACAATTTCTTTGGGATATAGAACAAACGGTTTTCTACCTCACTTATCAATCGTTCTAGATATTTCAACTCTTCAGAGCTTGTGAGCTTGTTGAGGATTTGAATAAAAACATTATAGCGGCACTTAGGTTTTTTGTTTGGTTTTTTTTTAATTGTAGGGTTTTGGTAGGTGGTAAAAGCCGTTAGGTACTATTTATTATTAGTATTGAATTAAAGGATGATGAATATGATGAATATAGTGAAAAAAAAATATATTAAAGTAATAATAGTAGAATATTTGTATTTTCTTAATTTCCAAATGGCAAGTGCAATTGTTAAAGCAAGAGAGTAAAAACCCAAGATTCATCCCTACAGTGAAATGTGGTTAAAAAAGAATAACTAAAATAATTATAATCAATAATAGAGTAAAACCTCTATTTCCATCTAATCTAATCATTTTGAATAAGATGGAAAAGCTAAGAGTATTTGTGAGATTTTGCCAAGATCAAGAGCTCAATGAAAAGTATAATAGAGAGACAAAATATTGATAGGAATAAACTATATTCTATTAAGATGAAAATATTGATCAATTGGATCATCAACTGTTACATACAATGAATATGAGCTTGCTTATATAGGCAATGCTATATGGATATGCGAGCACACAAACATGACATGTGGCTCAATAAGAAACAAGGGTAGATAGGAAATAGGTGTGGTAGGTAGAAAAAACCATATAATATTCCACATGAGGTGGATCACCCACCGAATGTGGAATGTAACAAGAAGATAAGACCACAAAAGGTGCAAATTATCCTACACACACTATCCCAATGTGGCACAAACACCCAAGTGTCTCATACCCAAACTACTATGGAATGCATTATCCTAAGTAAACTTAAGTAAGGTATAATAGTATCCAAGATGAATAAATAATTACACCAACACCCTCCCTTAAGTGCAACTTAGGGGAATGCACTTACGTCTATAATATAACTATGCATGATTTGATAGATGGAAAGAAGATTGTTTGTCAAGTGGGGTACACACAACACATCATTGAAGGAGTTACCCCCAATAGCAATAGATCCTTTCCCAATCACATCCATGTATGTATGATTGCCCATCAAAATTTGTGGCATGTGGCAAGGCTCAAATGAAGAGAACATAGACTATGAAGATGCCATATGATGAGAAGCCCCTGAATCTAGAAGTCATCTCCCTGAATCATGACTTTTAGTACCATAAAGAGCTTGTCCCTTTCCTTTATTTGTCCCAAAAAAGTGATCCTTTCCTTTATCTTTATCCTTGGAAGAAGCTAAAGTAGACATTCTAGAATGTAGGTTGATTTTGCTCTTCTCAAGAAGATGCTTCAACTCATCAATATCTTTCTTGTAACAATGTTGTTCATCATGTCACGACTTCTTGCAATGTGCACAAAAAAGATTTTCCTTATATGATTTCCTCTTAGGTGAGGATGTAGAATCACCTTGTTGTTGAGAGGATGATTGTGCTCCATCTTGTTGTGGTTTAGACTTAGGTTGCTTTTGATTCTTGCCTTTTTCTTGATTTCTTTGATTCCCCTTATTAGCCACCAATGCTTGTGTCTTTGAAGATTTGAGAATCCCCATCTTAGTCAACTTAGATTACTCAAGTATCAACATCTCCATGAATGCATCAAATAAGGGAGAAGTGTAGGAGGAACCTTGAGCTAACCTATGGGTGTGAAAGTTAGATACAAAGGTGGCATACTCTGAAGGAAGCTTGTCCAACAAGTTTTAAACCAATTGAGCATCCTTTTTGTCAATGCCACAATCCTTTAGCTTTTGTCTTAGCTCATTAGCTTTTGTGATATAATCTTGGATTGTATCAAAATCCTTGGGATCGAAAGTTGTGAGTTCACTATCAAGCTTGTAGCCCTTAATCTCATCAACTTGTCCATACAACTTCTCATAAATATCCCAAGCCTCTTTAATTGTAGTACACTTATCATTGTGAAAAATGAGGTCATCTGATACATACTTTCTAAGAGTTCCAAGTGCCATAGAATTCTTAGTGATCCATTCAATTTGAGCATTAGGATCAACCTTAGGATTAGGTGGTGCTGTTATAGTTCCATTTACATAATGAATGAGTCCTTTTTCCATTAGTTTACTCCATTCTTTTATCTTCCATGATTCATAATTACAAGGAGTTAAAAGTGGAAATTTAGGAGAACCCATAGCACCAAAATAAAAAAATCTAAGATAGAGAGAGGAACAATCACACAAGACACCCCCCCAAATTACTAAATCAAGAAACCCCGCCCCCCCCAAAAAAAGGTGATTTGACACTTTATCCTGAGTGCATATACAATGGGCCACTTGCAAAACAAGACAAGGTGGACTTTTGATTTTAATTTTACTTCTCAAAATAAGATATAAGATACTTAAAAAAATACAGCTAGTGATCGAAACTAAGATCCAAGCAAAATACAAGTATCAAATAGGCCAAAAATGACCAAATACTGAAAGTACAATTTCTACTCAAAATCACTACAAACTAATGGTATATTATGAAAGTTGATGAAAAATTATGCACTTAAAAAAAATGGCACCTGAAAAGGAGGTCATATGACCCCAAATGAAGCCTCTGAAGTTTCAAAATCGGGGATTAGACAGGTACAATCATGAGAATATACAAATTTTAAAAAATCCATCTATCAAATTTATAAAATTTCTCCACCATTGCAAAGAGAACAAAATTATAGCCCATTTAAAAAAAAATTGCACAAAAAAGGAGCAAAAATGAGTAAGATAGAGCTATTTGAAGTTGAACTGCAATTTCAAAAAGCCAAATGAGAGGGGGTCCAAAAAATCTCAAAAATTGTTGATGTAGTGCTGACATCAGCATTTGACTGCATTAAAATTGATGGTCGTCTACCCATAAAAATGACCGTCGCTCCCCCTTGTTGACAGTATAGATGATGATGTCAACATTCGATGTGTCGTACGACAAGATGATTTGGTAGACTGACATGGAGTGTTGCGGCGGCAGACAGTGTGGTCGTACAGATCTGACATGTCAAATGATGTGTTTCCAACTAGGCTAACACATGTGTATGAATATGTTCATTGTTCAGTCCACGTGGACGGTACAACAAAGTGATGTGTGTCTATTGAGTTGTACACCGTGGGCTAGTGGTCGCCTGCCACATGGCTGACACGATTACCACTAAGGGAAACTAGTGGTTGTTCGAAGATATCATCGGGGAGCAATCAACGATTGCTAGAGCTATTGTGGTCCTCGTCGGGAGCTACCGGGAAGTTGCTAGGGGAGATTGCGAATCCCGGAGAAAGTTGATGGTGGTGGATGGTGGGTCGGATGACACCGACAGCATGAGCAGTGCCGAGATGTGGGCGGTGGAAGGCTACAATCAACGAGAAGGAGTTGAAAGCGGATTCAATGTTGGTGCTGAGAAGTCAACGCTGGAAACCAAAGGACCTGCAGGGTACGGAGGTACGGGGTGGGGTCCCTGTGAAATGAAAACCCTACAAAAAAGAATAAAGTCTGCGGAATATTCCCTGCAGGGGGCGGGGGGGTACGAACCCCCCCAAAAATATATAAAATTTAATTTAATTTTTTTTAATAAAAAACTTTTACAAAAACCCCCTATGAATTATATAATATTTGAAAATAAAATTTGCAAAAAAATAAAAAATAATAATTTTTTTAGCAAAATTATACAATAATAGCAAAATAGGGGAAAATTGTTTTTCACCAAAATAGGTCAAATTTATAGTCAAAATTCATGAAAATGGCCACCCGGACTCAATGGTGATGTCCAAATCACCGTAAGATGCCCCCAAAAATAGTAGCTCCCCAGATCCGAAAATAGAAGCCTCCAAAAAACTAATCAAAGAAGCCCTTTAGGCTCTGATACCATGTGATATTTTGTCAAAATCAAGAGTTCAATGAAAAGTACAATAGAGAGACAAAATATTAATAGGAATAAATTGTATTCTATCAAGATGAAAATATTGATCAGCTGGATCATCAACTGCTACATACAATGAATATGAACTTGCTTATATAGGCAAGGCTATATGAATATGTGAGCACACAAACATGACATATGGCTCAATAAGAAACAAGGGTAGGTAGGAAATAGGTGTGGTAGGTAGGAGAAACAATATAATATTTCACATGAAGTGGATCACCCACCGAATGTGGAATGTAACAACAAGATAAGACCACAAAAGGTGGAAATTCTCCTACACACACTATCCCAATGTGGCACAAACACCCAAGTGTCTCATACCCAAACTGCTATGAAATGCATTATCCTAAGTAAACTTAAGTAAGGTATAATAATATTTGTAGACGTATAAATCTGACCACTTTCCTAAATAAATATTTAATATTTATTTTAACCCCATTCTTCCTATTAATTAAATTTTATTTAATTAATTTCTTCATTCATATATTTGATTAAATAAATTACTCAATTTAGTTAATTAAATTCACCTAAGCCTTTTCCAGCCTTTAATTAAATAAATCACTTTATTTAATTAATTCTCATTTCTCGCTTTTTAATTAATTTACATTTAATTAAATTAATCCTTGCAAATGAATAAATATAATTTATTTATTTAAATCCCCCATTTGTATTTATGCAAGTTGCATCTATTTTGTTGAAATAAAGGAATTTTATTTTAATTAAAATCCTCCTCCATCCACTTGCAAAATCCTAGATCTCCCACTTGCCTCCTAAACCCCTTCTAGATTCTTCTAATCACTTCCAACTTAGACTAATTCATCCCCTAATTATTGTCACATTCCTAAGCAAAGAGAAGTCACTTCTCAAAGCCTCCAAAGTCTTTGTAATGCATTGAAGGCTTTATGTCTTCAACAAGTTAACCCTCAAAGTCTTTCTAACCATTAATGGTTAACTCAACCTTCTTGCATATTTAGAGACTTTCTCTCTAACTTAACCTTCATCTAACCCAAGGGTCTCATCAAGAATTCATGGCCTTAATGTTGTTTATCCTATTAACCCTTGCACAAGAGTTTACCCCTTTGGTAAAAGCTTTACCCATTGGATAACCCTAACCTAACCTTAACCTTTACCTCCTAGGGTAACCTTCATGTCTCCTCAAGAATTTAATGCCTCTTACATCTCCTCTCAAGCAACCCTTTGTTGACAATTGTCACCATTTCATTGGTGAGAATTGTAAACATGGATTGATAAACTTTCAATCCTGACCCTTGTTAGAATTATTCAATCTTGATCATCCATTGCCCTATTTTTCCTATAAATAGAGCTCTCATTACTCATTTTTTATATCAACAATCTTTCATTCATCTACATTATAGTCCAATTATTAAGCATTTTAGCCCCTCTTTGTTAAATCATCATAATATCATTTAGAAGCATTTTTATATCATAGAATATTCATGCTAGACTAGTATATTATGTTAGGATAAATTTGGTAATCCTTTATCATATCATCATCTTCATACTATCTTAATCATCATACTTTCAATATCATACATCTTAGAATGCATTCATGCATATAAATTAAACATCACTCATTCTTGGAGTTGTCATTCCTAAGTCACTTTTCTCAATGATCTGAGAGTAAAATATTGACCTTTGGGATCCTGTGAGATAGAGAACAATGGGACACCCCTTGGGAAGTTGAACTAATTGAATCAACTCATATACTTGCACCAAGAGTCTCATTGGTGTGTGGGTCTTTTGAATCCAACTTGATCATTTTTGTCACCACATTTTCCCGCATACAATATCCAACATGAATAAATAATTACACCAACGGGATTTATCAAAAGATAGTGATCCCAACTCTTAAACATACCAATGAAAATTTTCCTTTGAATCTCACTCGGGAAAGCAAACTACTAAACTATTCAATTCCCTAAGACTATGAATTTATGACATTTTTTTATGAATTTAAAGTTGTGATGCCACTCACATCACTTTAGGAAAATTGATTGTAAATATTTGTATTTCTATCATACTACAATTATTATGATAATATTATATAAATATGATTTAATTAAAAAATAAATTGACACAAAATTAAAACTATTAGAATTCTTATTTTCACAACTATGCTAGTCACCGTTGTGGCTAGTATAATTGAAATCGATGTCATGATTAGCACTAACAACTATAACCTTAACCAACCTAATAAAAAATTTATACATTCAACTTGCAATAATTTTTTAAATTAGCCCATTTTCAATCATAACCCAAATTAATTATCTTCCTTTATATGACAACGAGACCTTTTTGAGAAGTTGAGTGAGTAGATCAAGCTTTAAAAAAATCACATCTATGAAAATATTTGAAAAATTCCTAAAAATGGTGAAATCCTAAAGTTAGCTATTATAGTCCATCTAGATTCCCAAAAAATTCACTCAAGGGATGGAAAAGAGGATAATCTGAAAATAGAATCAATAAATTGAGATCCCAAGAGGCATTCCAAAAAGAGACTTTGAACTAATTTTGATAGTCCAAGAGAGTCCATCTTTGAAAATGGTAGCTCCTATCTTCACAATATCCCATACTATTGAACCTTTTCCAAATAAATATATCCTTATTAGCCGATAGGCTATTTAACGTGGGCATAGCCCACCGGTATTGTCTCACGCTTCCCTTACAATGTCTCGCTTCTCGTAAAATATCTCCTGCATTCCGGCAAATAAAAAATCCCTTGCATTCCGGCCAAAAAATTTAGGTATTCTTTATTTATTTCAAAGGATGTTATTACTGCATTATTTTTCTTTAAATTATTTTTATTTCATCCTTTGACAACCATTGTTTAGGGTTGGCAAAATGAAGGTTTGACAACGAATTGTTTTTATGAAATTTTATGTAGTTTGGAATCGCCACACGCATGTTTACGTGGTGAAAAAAAGTTATCTTAGGTTAGACTTAGTATTAACGTGGCGTTTAAACTGGAGAACACATGGTAAAACGAAGATACGCTGCTAGCTGTGCATATGGGTATCGATCTTGATCTGCTATGACCTATGTCCCTGCTCCTACTAGAGAAACTTCTTTTGCTCTATCTACTGCTAGGTTAACTTCAAGCAAAATCAAAGTTGTTGATATCGATCGGTTTCTACACGGGAATGGGATCTTCACCTTGGTCGTTGCCGCCTATAGCACTCGAACTTCAACTGTTGGGTCAACTGGGTATGCTTATGATGGTTCTGAAACTGGAAGAGATACGCCGGATTGAATCTTTCTTTCTTCGATGGGAAACGATAACAATGATGAATAACTTGTTGTAACCTATCAATGAAGGAGTTAAAATTCATTGCAATTTTCAGTATTTGCGTTTGAAGTGAAATTGGGTCTAACCTTCTTGCAAATTTGGAGGCACACCAAATGAGAGAGAGAACACACGAGTCCTTCATTTTCCCAGTTACAATATTTTTCTTTAGAAGAAATTTTTTTGCCGCTCATTAGCTGATATGATTGGCTGAAGTGGAGAGCACTTGAGGGCGCTACCCTCATTGCAGGACACCCTATGGTGAGGAAAAAGTAATACAAATGCTTTCTGTATATGTAAACAAGAATAAAGAAGTCTATAAATATTCTCCTGATTGTTCATTAGAGGCCTCGTGAAGAAACTCAAATTCTTCAAGAAACGAAGGATTTAGGCAGAGGTCTCAGGAAGAAACTCAGATTCTTCAAGAAACAAAGGATTTAGGAAGGTAGTGTGCAATCTAGGAAAGAAGTTGGAAAGGAAAATTATAGAAAAGTGCAAATTAGTACCAGTGGATGGAGAAAGGTCAAGAAGCAAAGTTGAAGCAAGATCCAGGATAAGAAATTTAAATTTACTAGGCTAATGTTAATTGGAAAAGTTAATGATCTAAATTTTTATTCTTATTGTTTATGGTTTTTTAGGGTAGAATTTTTATTCCTACCATTTATGGTTTTTTAAGGTAGGACTTACTAATCATAGTAATAGTGTAATCTAGAGATGGATAAGTAATTTGTAAAATTGTTAATTTAGGATTTTATACTGTAAAAATATCGTCAAATTTTTTTTAGGGATATTATAGTGTAAAAATATAGTCAAAATTTTTAAACTTGTATCATATGAAAAAAAATATATTGGTTGTATAAAAATTTACTTGAGAACCCATGTATATATTACTCTTGTATAAAAAAAAAAATTAGAACCAATTTTAGGATTAAATTTATACCAATATAAGAAGAGATTTTGTGTATTTTAAATATTAAGGTCTCAACATTTGAAAACAATATTTATTACTGAAAATAATAATAAGAGGCTAGCAATAATAATAGCAGATCAATTTTATGTGTCCAAGCAATCGAGAACAAGAAAATAAGGAGGCTAAGGTTCACTATTCTTGAATTTACACATATTTTTAATCACTCAATTTACCACAACTAATTTGTCTACTACTGCCATTTCAATTTACTATAGATTATCTTGTCTATGCAAAAATCTGGCATATGACAATTTATCATGGTTGCCTATTTGATTATCCCTAGGCAAGACCAATGAAAGTGGTTAACAATGGGCAAAAAAGAAAATCAAAATATTGATATGCTTCACTGCAACTTTACATTGAAGTAGTTTGCAGTCAATAGTTATTCAAGAAAAGGTAATCTGAATCAATACTGAGTGCAAAGAGCACAAATCCACTCTTGTTTCTGACCCCATTAGATTTCCTAAGATCGTCTTGCACATCACACACTGAAATTTTTAGTGTTAAGTATTGCCTGAAAACTCGGTGTATTTGTTGGAAACATATTGAAGTATGAACAAGGCACGTGAGGTCTTTTAGTGGAACGCATGCAAATATAGAATCATAGAGGAAACATGTTAGCAAGCTTACAATATCTCTGATGGCTACAATAGAAAAATCTAATCAAAATCTGTGTAAAATCTGATTTCAAATCATATAATATCTCCAGCGGCTAGAATAGAAAAATCCAATCAAATGTATCCGATAAAATAAAATCTAATTTTAAATCATATCTCCGAAGATACACTTGTTGTATCTTTAGAGGATTAGAGACTGTTATAATATGTTTCAAGAAAAACAAAAGCAGGTAGAGTTTAACATTGTCATAAAACAAGTAAACTATTTTTAAAAACATTTTTAAAATGAGACATTTTGGCATAGTGATTGCTCGGCATTGCATTTTATTATTAATTGTATTTTAGCAGTGCAATGCCCTTACTAACACTACAGGATTGTGATTAACATCAATAATACATGATGTAATTTATTTGATAATTATCACTAATAAATGCAGTTTTCACACTCCAATTTTATATCTCCAACATAATGATCAAAATATAGTTTACTATCGGCTAATCATTGCACCTTTGTTTTGGTGCAAGCGCTAATAATATTCAAAGGTGCAAGCGCTAATAATATTCTTATCAAGAAAACCACTCAAATAATTTCCAAATAATCTTAATCTTATTCCTTGTTTGTATTCTCTTATTCTTCCCTTCACGTGACATTTTGTCTATTTCCACACATTTTCTTTTGTCTCCATTTCTTTAAATCTACAAAAAATTATTAAAGTAAAACTCTTCAATTCCATTGTGCTGCTTGGTCTTCTTAATTCATGGGTTCTTTCAATTTTATTTCTTTTTGAAACTAGATACCCATCACCCCTTTTCAAATTCCATCTATTTATTATTATTTTGTATTGAATCAATACTTAAATAAAAAAGTTGCAATAAGGAAGGGCAGTTCAAGGACTATCATAAGATATAACAAGTGTCAACCTAATATTATTAGTGACCAAATGCATATACAATTTTTTTCCCACCAAGAAGCCTGAAATAAGAGATAAAATTTTGTAGCCAAACATGAAGCCACAAACAACATATAAAAGGTTTTGCAACCCAATAGGAAATCCCTAACAAGAGATACAAAAGTTTGAAGTCAAACAGAAGCCACAAATAATAGATATTATTGTACATAGACTAACTTGGAAACACATATAATAGAAAATTACACCTAAAGACTAAACCTGAAAAAACTTTGAAGCTATGTTTAACATGGAATGACTTTTTCTTGATGTTGGAGAACTTGAAACCTTATGTCATTAAAGAAGTAATTGATTGTGCTATTGTTCTTGGTGACACTCTATGATTGGGAGCAAAATAGTATGTTCAAATTTTCTTCAATGCCTATTAAATATTTTCATAAAAAATATTATTATTATAATATATTATTATAATTCTACTTAATAATATAATACTATATAATACGTGTGTGGAAGGGGGAGAAACTATGGGAGGAGGAGGAGGAGGAGACAACTGAGCGGGATTTTTATTTTTCAAATAATAAACAGTGGAAGCCAGAGGTAGATTTACAGTCAAGAGCAGTATTTAGCAGTAACATTTATCTGCATTCGTCCAACTACTTTGGGAAGAACAAAGGGTTTTCCAATCAAGATAGTCATGGTTGGGTTAGAGACCAGGATGTTAACCATTATGGTCAAACAAAGGCTCGCAAAGAGAAATAGGGTATGCTCTCCAAGCTTTATCACAAGTTCCTAAAGACTTTCTTGACATCCTCCCTCCTCCGACTGAACAAGGTCAAACAACCTATTTTTGACATTTGCCTAGAGGATAGGTCAAGAAGTCATCGATCTCCTGCAGCTTGATATTTTCAAGCCAGATAGCATGAGTAGCATTATATTTTTCTCGAGAAGTTTTACTTAGATCGGAGACTTCTCAAGGACCATTGCTTAACTTTTCCAAATAATATCCCGACCGACAAGTGAAAGGACCTAAAGGCCATATCATCTTATGGATCCACTTTCAAAGGGCTAGTGACCTCTTTCCCCAATGACATCCCTTTGGGACCTCGCTTCATACCTAAGCTTTTGATCATAAGAAGTTAAAGAGAAAATTTTCTCACCTTAGTCTTCGACAAAATCACATGGGTAACCATGTAACTATCCTAATCATCCTTTAAAGAGATACTGGCAGCTTAAAAATCCTGTAAGGGAGCGGAAAGAAGATAAAACCAAGACAATCCATACGAAAGGGAAAGAGGAGGAAGAGTGCATTAAGATATCTCTCCCAGACTCCATGTTAGAGCTCCAAAATCAGACATTGAAGAATTATACACTGATTGGTAAGTTCTGGTCCTATTCCCCCGACTCTGAGCATTTAAATTTATTGGTCCTGAAACATTGGCTGGGTATTAATCAAATCTTTTACTATAACTAGGTCTCAGGATTTTTTATTGCTACAGTTCACTCAAAATCTGTTAGAGACATAGTACATAAAAATAAAGGTTGGTTTTTTAAGGGGTATGGTTTATTCACTATGTTATGGTATCCAGATTTTGATCCAAAAGTATCATCATCAATTATGCCCCATTATAGATTTCTCTTCCGAACCCACCTCTTGAATATAGGGACTTAGACCTGATAGAGATTTTTGCTAACAGATTGGGAATATTTGTTAGACATGATCTTATCCCATTTGAGAAACCCAAGCTCCCTATAAGGTTTTGTCTTCTCTTCAATATGTCAAAACCATTGGCCAAAAAAATTCTTATCTCTTCCTCCTTTGGAAGATGTTCGCAGCAGATCTATTTTGATGATCCAGATATAATTAATGATCACTCTCAGTGCCTAGGAAATTTGATATCTGTGTGTAAGGGAGAGGACTTTTAAAACAATGTGGTTTGTGAGGACCAATCCTCCAAGGCATACCAATCAAAATCTCATCCACCTATTGTGCCCCCTCAACAATGTGAACTCCAATCCATAACACATCAATCAGAGAATCTTCACTTAGAGGTAGGGTTTGGGAATCCAAACAAAGCTCTAGATAAGGAGAGGGATTCTATTTAGTAAGTGTCATTGCAGGAAGGAGAGAATTCATGGTAGCATTTAGGCTAATAGATCACAAGGAGGCACTTCCACTAGCTGAACAATTTGTTCTCAACTATCCTAAATTGAGACATCAATGGGAAAGATTCTATAGAAGCATATGGAATAAAAAGTTTAATTTCAGAAATCAGATAATGGCCTTGCCTTCTGAACTGAGAGTAGTCCCAGATTTAAGACGATTGATGGTAGGATTTCATATCTGTAACTGGCACAAACAGGAAAATTTTGGACTATTTCCCTTTCCAATAGACAAGAAACTCATTTTGAATAGTGCCAAAGAACAAGCCTGTTATTTTGATAACACATTATTGGGGACAATTTCTCAGGAGGATGAACAAAAATAAAACCAGGTAGTCATCCAGTATTCAGTTGAAGGAGGGCCCATCAAGGTTACAAACTGGATTGGTAGTCAAAAAATGTACTCAATAACTTTTGTGACAGATATAGTAAAATTCCTTCTCTTGACCATCAGTGATCTTAGGCACTTACCACTGGACTGTAACATAGATTTTCTCTTGCACTTTAAATCTCCATTTTTGTTGCGATCCCAAAGTAAAATTATTGAAGAACAGATTTATAGAGATTTCTCATTGTTCTTAGATGAGCAATTGGTCCAATTAGCAAATACTCTAGATATTGAGGACCTTTTCCAAATTTATGACTAGATCACAAAAAAGGACAAGCTCAAACTAGAATTTAACAACATCTAACCAATAATAAAAGAGAATGGATCAACTAAGTAGGATCAGGGACAAACTATACTAGATCACAACACTGAATTTTATCAAGAGCAACAAGACACTCTAGTCATAGTGTCCTCTATATATCAAACAAGATCAAACATTCCAAAATAGATACCGAAAACAAAAGAAAAGGTGGGCAAGCCACCAAAAAAGAAGAGATTAGCAAAAAGGACGTTTGAGGAAATTAAAGAAGGTTTTCAATCCACTCTAGAGGAGAAGATAGGACTAAGGAGAGTGATTCACTCTCTGACTCCCCAATGAGGATAATTACCTGGAATGTTCGGGGTATTAATGCCCCTAACAAAAGACACCACATTAAATCTCAAATTGAGAATTGTGGGGCAGACATTGTTCTTATCCAAGAAAAAAAATTATCAAACAATAAATAAGAACAACTATTCAAAAAGTGGCAATATTGGAATTACACAGCTTCTCAAGCAATTGGTGCTTCTGGAGGGATGGCCATATCATGGAAACTGAATGTAGGAAGTATATCAGTCATAGCAACAAAGGAAAATATCATACATATTTTTGTCTAATCAACCAAAGGGTTTTCCCATCTCATATCTATTTATGGCCCAACTTCAATAGCAGGTAAGAAGGCAGTTTGGGACTGCATAGCCCAAATATTGCTAAGATTTTCTCTTAACCCCTTTGTTATTGATAGAGTTCACCTAGCCCGCTCAACACTTCACTAAGTTGATGTTGCTCAATTTCACCAAATCACGAGGCCTAGTTGCTTTCTATACCTACAATTCCTTCTCAATATCTTCTAGGGCTTTCTCTTACTCACTCCAAGGTGTTTTCTTCAAGTGTCCTTGCTAGGAACCCTACCAATTTGCTATGTTTCCCATATGCTCAATGATGGCTTCTTGGCTCAAATTAATCAAACTGCCCTCCAATGGTCTTAAGATGTTGCAAAAGTGTAGAGGGTTCTTCTCTCATGATTTAATATGGTTTCAAGGTCCATTGGTGGTTTGCAATCCAAAGGTTTCTTACCGATTTCAAAAATTGGTCTAGAAAAGGCTACAAGGGAAAGAGCCCCAATTAGGCCTCCTAGAACCGGTTTTTGAGGTCTTGCACTAAAATGATCCAAAGGACCCCCAAACTATAATATATTTTATTCAAATATTCACTTAACCCCAAAGGATTTAAGTGGTTTTAAGCTTCCAACCCTTCTTTGCATACACAAACCCCAAAATGAGAATTTCAAGGGCTTCGAGGAACTTGACTGATAGCAACAAGTAAATCTTGTCTTTGGACCTTCAAATGGAACTCTTGAGGATTCCTCATACACAAGAAAACCTATACTATCCTATTACAACTTCCCAAAATCTTGGGAATTTCATTTACATTCACCTCCACAATTTGCGCTAACTTTTCATCTTGCCAATTCTAGCCGAGTTGCTCTTGGGCTCGCCTAGGGCAAGATGCTAAAAATATCAAATAACACTTTCAGACCTTCTCCTTTCATATCTACACTATATGATGGGTTTCCTACCATTTCCCAAAAGACCGTGATGAACACATGGTGGGATTTTATGGGGCACCCATTTTAGCAAAAACTGCTAATTACAAGCCAAAACTGGCTACTTGTGAATCAAATCACCTAAACAGTAGTAAATGCTAAATAAAAATCTTGTAAATGAAAATACTACCCTTAAACACACTACTAAACCTCAATCCATCATTGGATTCATGGATTCAATCCATTAAACCTTCAAAGAATGCAAAAATTAACAAAAACAATGAAAAGTGCAGTCCAAAATCTTGTATTTTAATTATTGCTTTCAAAATCCAAGTACACCAACCTTGGTAAACATGAAAGAGAGTGTTTATATAGCCTTCCCACATGTGGAGTCTTTCCATGGAGATGAGAAATCCCTAGCTTCAATGTTGAACCAATTTCAGGACAAAAGTTGTCATGACAACTTTTTGCAACTTTGTGTTTTTTACATTTTTGATATCTCCAACCTAAGAGACCTATTCCTAGTCATCACATATGAAATTTAAAACATTCCTAAGACCTATTTAACCCTTTCTAAGGTTTTTTTTCAACATTTGACACTTTTGACCAACAAAAGGCCAAAAAACTACTCAAACACACCACTTACACAAAAATGCAAACCTAGGTAAAATGAACTCCACCTAGGCCTACATTGACAAATTACATACTCTTGGACCCTCTTGTTGTCCTTATTTACTACTGACTTGGCTAGGGTCAGTACAAGCCAAAATTTTTAAAAACAAGAAAACTAGGACCTAGGTGCTCCTGCACCATTCTCCCTAACAAAAAGAGACCATGTCACCTCTTGAGGAATCAGTGATGGATCAATTCCAAGATTATAGAACTCTGAATCTATCACCCATTTAGCCTCAGCATCTTCCATACCCTTTCATTTAATGAGGTTCTCCCAATAATCTTGATGCCTAGTCTTCTTGGCAATTCTTGAACTTATCACCTTCTCAGCCTTAGGATGAGGCTTGGCTGGTAACTGAAGGTTATGCACATCAACTGAAACCTCAGAGTGACTGCATTCTACACCTTGGAATAGCCCCTTGTATGCAACCAAGTCTGCTATGTTAAAAACCAGTGACAAAAAAATGTCACTAGGTAGATCCACCTTGTATGCATTTTCACCATACTTAGCTAGAATGGCACATGGACCTATCCTCCTCATTTGAAACTTGTTTGGCACACCTTGTTATAGCCTTTCATTGTTCAAGTGCACCATTACAAGATCTCCCACTTGAAATTGTAGATTTCTCCTCTTTTCATCAACTTTTTGTTTGATTTTGCTTGTGTTCTCCTTCAAAGGATGCCTAACTGATTCATGGACCTCCTTCATGGACTGAGAAAAATCCTTTGCATATCCACTTCTGATTGCTGCACTTCCTAAATCCCTCAATTCAAAAATGCCTCTTGGATGCACACCATAGACTTCTTCAAAAGGGCTTTTACCGGTAGTCCTATTTATGGTGTCATTGTATGCATATTCAGATTGAGCAAGTATTTGGTTGCATGTTTGCCCATACTCCTTGTTAAGGCACCTCAATAAGTTTCCTAAAATTCTATTCACCACCTCGGTCTGCCCATCTATTTGAGGATGGTAGGCTAATCCAAAAGAGAGGTTTGTGCCAAGCTTTTTCCATAATGTCTTCCAAAAATGACTCATAAACTTGGAGTCCCTATCTGAAACTATACTTAATGGTAAACCCTGTATCCTTACTATTTCCTTGAAAAACAACTGAGCTATGTGGCATGCATCATGAGTGGTCTTACATGGCACAAAGTGAGCCATTTTGCTAAATTTGTCCACTATGACATAAATAATGTCATATCCTTGCTCTGTCTTTGGCAAACCTACCACAAAGTCCATGCTTATGCATTCCCAAGGTCTACTTGGGATGGGAAGAGGTTGATACAAACCGACATTCGTTGAAGTACCCTTGGTGTTTTGGCACACTATGCAAGTCTCCACATACCTTTTCACATCTTGATTCATCCTTGGCCAATAATAGAATCTCTGAACCAACTCTTGAGTCTTGTTGACTCCAAAATGACCACTAAGGCTTCCATTGTGTTTCTCTTGTATAACATTTTCCCTCATTCATCCTTTAGGCACACAAAGTTGTCCACCTTTGAACAATAGCCCATTTTGTAAAGTGAAATCTGAGTATTCACTATGGAAATGATTTTGATACTCCTTGCATACTTGGTAGGCACTTGAGAAGTCTTCATCCTCTACATACAAATCTTTAAAACTATCCACACCTATGCTTCTCAACTAGATTTCTTGGACTGTCAAGAGCCTCCTACTTAGTGCATCAACTACCTAGTTTTGATGGCCTTTCTTGTGCTTAATGGTGAATGTATAGGCCTTCATATACTCCACCCATTTAATGTGTTTGTGACTAAGTTTGTCTTGGGAATTCAGAAAGCATAACGCTTGGTTATCCGTGTACACCACAAATTCTTTGGGTAAGAGATAATGTCTCCATTTTCTCAATACTTCCACTAAAGCATACAACTCAAGGTCATAAGAGGAGTATTTCCTCTTGGCATCACTTAGCTTCTCACTATGGAAGGCTATTGGTCTTCCTTCTTGGCTTCGGACAACACCTACTACAATATTGCTTGCATCACACTCCACAATGAAAAGTTTCTCAAAACTAGGCAACACTAGTACTGGTTGGGTAGCTATTTTCTCCTTCAAGGTTTCAAAACCTTTGTTTGCTGCTTCATCCCACTGAAACTTGGCCTTCATACCACCTCTAATGGTGTCTAGCATTGGGGCACATATAGCACTGAATTGCCTAATAAACTTCCAGTAGTACTGGACTAATCCATGGAAGCTCCTCACATTTCTTGTTGATCTAGGAGTGGGCCAATTTACAATGGCTTCAACTTTGCTGGGATCCAGCTTGAGGTTTCCTCGAGATAACACAAAACCAAGGTAAACCAATGCCTGCTTAACAAAATCACATTTCTCCAAATTCATGGTTAGCTTTTCATCATATAATCTTTTCAATACACTTTCCAAATGGCTAAGATGTGTTGCTCTATCTTTACTGAAAATGAGAATATCATCTAAGTAAACCACCATAAATTTACCTATTAAGTCTTTCATCACCTCATTCATGAGCCTCATTGTCTTCCATTCATCACCCTCCTTGATTCTAATTTGATGATAGCCACTCTTGAGGTCAATGTTGGTAAAGTACTTGGCTTCCCCTAAACAATCCATTACATCTTCTATTCTAGGAATAGGGAACCTATATCTGATGGTGATCCTATTTATGGCTCTAGAATCAGTACACAACCTCCAAGTACCACCTTTCTTTGGTGCTAACATAGTAGGGACAACACAAGGGCTAATGCTTTTCCTAATTAGGCCTTGATCTAAAAGCTCTTGGACTTGTTTGGCAATCTCAATATTTTGCCAAGGAGTCATTTTGAAAGCTGCCTTGTTAGGTACGGATGCTCTGGGAATGAAATCTATTTGGTGGCTAATGGCTCTTTTGGGAGGTAATGCGGCTGGCTACCCATCACTTACAATACCTTTGAACTTCTCCAACAAACCTTGCACTTCTTTTGGTAGAACTTACTGCTCTTTCTTGCCTTCCTCTTTAGGCTTCATTACTAGTGCAAACCCTACACCTTCACCTTCCTCAAGTGTCTTCAAGAATTGTTTTGCACTCACCAAAAGAACATTAGGACCTGCTGCCCTTTTTTCACCTTCCTCAAGGATAGACTGAATCTTGAATGTGACTCCATCTTTCTTGAATGAGTATGCATTCTTGGCTCCATCATGGATAGCTTGTCTATCAAATTTTCATGGCGTTCCTAATAGAAGATGGCATGCATCCATGAGTAGGACATCACATAGTACCTTATCCCTATACCTTCCAATGGTAAAATCCACCCATGCTTGCTCATTAACCAGAACATGTTGGCCTTTGTTCAACCAAGTGAATCTATAAGGATTGTTGTGAGGAATCCATCTGAGCTTACTCACTGCCTCTTTTGACACTATGTTGTCTGTGGATCCTGAATCAATGATTACTCTGTATACCTTGTCCATTATTTTGTATTTGATTCTAAATAAGGACCTTCTTTGGCTTGGTTCTTCACTAACTGATTCCTTGATCGAGGTTCTTCTTATCATCAAGTTGTCACCTACTTCTGACTCTAAGGCAAATTCTGAATTCTTGTTGCTTGAAGACTCTTCCTAAAGATAACTCACTCTTCTCTCACCACCTTGTGGCTTCTCTGGGCACCTATAAGCTGGATGACCAAGTTGGTTACAATGGTAACACTTCATTGTTGCAAAGTATGAGGAACCTCTACCTTGGCCACTGGATCTTCCTCTAGAGCCACTATTTGATCCCCTTCCTCTATTTAATCCTCCTCTACTGTTGCCACTATCTTGCTACTCAGTGAATTTAGACTCTCCTTGTGTTCTTTGTTCAGAACTTCTTCCACCAAAGCCTCCTCTATGGCCTCTATTATCCTTTCCTCTACCTCTACCCCTATTGTTGCTTGAGTCATGTCTTCTTTTTAGTTTTTCCTCCACCTTAAGGGCAAGTTGAAAGGTTTGATGGACTGTTTTTGGGCTCGTTAGACTGATTTCTTCTTGGATGTTCCACCGTAGTCCATTGAGATACCTAGCAACCTTGAGACTTTCTTCCTCAACCACTTGGGATCTAAGGCTAAGTTTTTGGAACTCCTCCATATAGCTACTAACATCAAGGTCTTTTTGTCTTAGTTTTTGTCTCTTCCTATAGATTTGTACTTCATAGTCCTTAGGGAGATAGGCTTCTTTGATTTTAACCAGCATTCCCTTCCAAGAGGAGATAGGCTCCTTGCCTATTTTCTTCCTCTCATCTTGCACAAACTATAGGAGTTGAGAAA
Organism: Cryptomeria japonica; assembly: GCF_030272615.1. Taxonomy (NCBI): domain Eukaryota; kingdom Viridiplantae; phylum Streptophyta; class Pinopsida; order Cupressales; family Cupressaceae; genus Cryptomeria; species Cryptomeria japonica. Next base: position 82,589,915 of record NC_081411.1, on the reverse strand, counting down.
ATACAACACCACAGGAGCCTAAAGATCTTCTGCAAGCCGAATAACCTGTTACAAGGAGAAGCAATGAAGCAAAATCTGAAGAACATACAAAACACAGAGAATATGCTCAAAAAGAGAGAGCTCAATATTCACAAAAATATGTAATGTGATTCTTACAATGAAAAGAAAGAACTCAACCTTTAATAGGTCAAGAAACCCTAAAAAGGGAAAACCTAGGTTTGCACATAATAATTAATTAAAACAATTAATTATATGCACCTAAAGTTAGCTTAAGTGTAAAAGAGATAAAGGGAACTTAAATAATTAAACAAATAATGTTTAATTAATCAAGTAAATACCCGAATACTCTAACACCCCCCCTTAAGCTAGACTTAGGGAGAAGCTAAAACCTAGAACAGCTACTGAAAGCAAGAAAGATGGGTTCCGACAACAAAGCCTGATCAGGTACCCAAATACAATGAAATCTCTATGAACTAGAGAAATAGAGAAAACCACATGGGAACAAAACTCTACTCCAAAAAGAGATGGAAAAGAATATCACTGAAGCATGAAGACCCTGCAAACTCTATCGAAGAATAACTGTTGATCTGAAGAACATCCACTGAACTAGAACATGACCAGGTAGAGAAGACTGTAATCTGCATGAGTGCCCTCAAATGACACTACTCGAATTAGGAGGAAAACAAGGCAAAACAACTGAAATCAAAGATACAGATGGCATGAGAAACCAAAGCCTAAAGAGCTGATCAATCGAACCATGAAAGCATTAGAACCAACAGGATAAACCTCCCCATAATGCAAAAGTGGGAGAGGGACAGGAACACTGAAAAGGACAGCCAAAAACAACTGCATGACGAAGAACCAAGAACATCAAAGGTGTTGAGACACATCATCATGAGGCGAATGTCATGGAAGGAACACTCACTTGACAAAGGAAGATGGCAAACAATAAGCAAACATCAACCCCCTCATGGCACTTGATCAACAGTGCATGTACAACAAGACACAAGATATGCAATATTTCAAGTAGGCAATGCATGATGACACTTTATCTCAGTGCATTTTCATAATTACAAGCTACAATGATAAGAATATTGGAAATAGAAACGAGAATCAAAACAGAGACACCCTAGTCAGAAAAGAGATCCCAGGACCTGAAACAACCACGATATCCACCAGAGTGCTGAAAAGAAAAAAATAAATAAAATATGCATGGATTAGAATCAGGAAATAAAACCCATTTTTCTGGAAATTACACAGCACAAGCTTTCCAAAAATATAAAGTTTTTGAAAAACGGAGTTCGGATGCTCATTCTACGTCTCCTGGAGTGCAAAAAAGAGACCTCACGTTGACTGTAAAAAAACATAGTCAAACAAAAAAATTGGAAAAAATTACCAACACCATGAGGTCGGCCTCGGAACTAGCTTTCCAACTCCTATTCGTTCGCCAAAATCAGACTCCGTATGCCCAAGATAGGGCCAAAAAACCAAACCCCCCCTGAAAAAGCCAAAAAAGGGGGTCTGGTGGCCAATGGGTGGTCCAGTGGCCAGGGAGCGGAGCTCCGGTGGTGCACCGATGGCGGCTAGGTGGCAGAGCGGTGGCTAGCAGGATAATTGGAGATTTCCCAGTGGCAAAGGAGGCCGGGCTGGGCGGAGCTTGGCCGGGGAGAGGAGCTGCGGGTAGCGGCCGACGAGCGGAGCAACAGCCGGAGGAACATGCAGCGGTCGGTGGGGAGCTGGTGGAGGGCCAGGGCGGAGTACAGCCGGGGAGAGGAGTTGCGAGTGGCGGGCGATGAGTGGAGCGGTGGCCGGAGGAACATGCAGCGGCCGGCGAGGAGCTGAGCAGCCGGCGGGAGTGGAAGCCGGGGACCAAGCAGCGGCCGACAGGAGCAAACACCGAGGACCAAGCAGGGGCCGGCGGGAGCGGAAGCTGGGGACCGGAAAAGAACGTCAAAAAGGGCCGCCGGTGGGGGATGCAGAGGCCAGACTAACAGGTTTGACAGGCCTGTCAGTCCGGTACCCTACAGTACCCCCAAACCCTAAAAAAAACTTCCAAAATTTTTTTTTTCTTAAAAAGAAACAAACCCCCCCCTTTTTTTTCGCCTTTTTTCAATAAATTTTTTTAAAAGAAAATTTCGGCCTGCATGCCATAAAAAGGAAAAAAAAATTATTTTATTTTAATTTTTTTTTCGATCTACGTGCCAAGGCCGTATGCCCTGGATCTGAGAAAAAAAATTGCTCCTAGAGGCTCAGGAACCAAAATAGGTCAAATTTTATATGACCATAGGGGTTTTTAGGCCTTCTAAACATGATGGTGGGGTCTGTTTAGGCCCAAAGTGCTTATAAAAAAGGTCAAACCCTAGGTACATGAAAAATTTATGAAACCCCAGATCTGCTTCCAATGCAAAAATTCTCAAAACAAGAACAGGTAGCTGCAGATCTAAAGCTCTGATACCATATAGGAGTTGAGAAAATATAACACCATAGGAGCCTAAAGATCTTCTGCAAGCTGAATAACCTATTACAAGGATAAGCAATGAAGCAAAATCTGAAGAACATACAAAACACAGAGAATATGCTCAAAAAGAGAGAGCTCAATATTCACAAAAATATGTAATCTGATTCTTACAATGAAAAGAAAGAACTCAACCTTTAATAGGTCAAGAAACCCTAAAAAGGGAAAACCTAGGTTTGCACATAATAATTAATTAAAACAATTAATTATATGCACCTAAAGTTAGCTTAAGTGTAAAAGAGATAAAGGGAACTTAAATAATTAAACAAATAATGTTTAATTAATCAAGTAAATACCCGAATACTCTAACACAAACTTACACCATGTGAGAGAAGTGCCTCTCATCGTAGATTTGGCCACCTTGACCTTTTGTGCCTCAGTTGTACCTTCACATTCAAAATTATTCTCCATGCCTTCTATCCATTCTAGGACCACTTCCACTTCCATCTTGCCAATGAACAATGGTACTCCTTCTAGTGACTTCCCACTCAGGGCCTTCAATGCTTTGATGAAGGGTTCTTGCTCCAAAATAGGATCAGGTGTGGGTACCTTATCAACCTTAGCCACCTCCTTGCCCTTCCCTTCTACTCCTTCCACTTTTACATACACCTCTTATGCCTTGGTCTCAATATCACCAAGCTTACTCTCCAATCTTTCTAATTTTTCCTTCAGGAGCCTATTCTCTTCCTCCTAATCTTCCACTTTCCTTGCCAATTCAGCATTGGTCACCATGTTGTCTCCAACTGACTCTCCTGACAACAAGGACATCAACCTTACTAGTCCAAATCTTGTAGGCTCTGATACCAATTTGATAGAGTTCACCTAGCCTGCTCAACACTTCACTAAGTTGATGTTGCTCAATTTCACCAACTCACTAGGCCTATTTTTTTTCTAGACCTACAAGTCCTTCTCAATCTCTTCTAGGGCTTTCTCTTACTCACTCCAAGGTGTTTTCTTCAAGTGTCCTTTCTAGGAACCCTACCAATTTGCTATGTTTCCCATATGCTCAATGATGGCTTCTTGTCTCAAATTCATCAAACTGCCCTCTAATGGTCTTGAGATGTTGCAGAGGTGTAGAGGGTTCTTCTCTCATTATTTTATATGGTTTCAATTTCCATGGGTGGTTTTCAATCCAAAGGTTTCTTACCAATTTCAAAAATTGATCTAGAAAAGGCTATAAGGGAAAGAGCCCCAATTAAGCCTCCTAGAACCAGTTTTTGAGGTCTTGGGATAAAATGATCCAAAGGACCCCCAAACTAGAATATATTTTCTTAAAATATTCACTCAACCCCAAATTATTTCAATGGTTTTAAGCTTCCAACCCTTCTTTGCATACACAAACCCCAAAATGAGAATTTCAAGGGCTTCTAGGCACTTGACTGGAAACAACAAGTAAATATTATCTTTGGACCTTCAAATGGAACTCTTGAGTCTTCTTACTACACAATAAAACCTTTATTATCCTATTACAACTTCCCAAAAGCTTGGGACTTTCATTTACATTCACCTCTACAATTTGTGCTAACTTTTCATCTTTCCAACTTTAGCCGAGTTGCTCCTGGGCTCGCCTAGGGCAAGATGCTAAAAATATAAAATGACACTTTCAAACATTATCCTTTCATATTTATACTTTACAATGGGTTGCCTACCATTTCCCAAAAGGCAGTGATGAACACACGGTAGGATTTTATGGGGCACCCATTTTAGCAAAAACTGCTAATTACAAGCCAAAATTGGCTACTTGTGAATCAAATCACCTAAATAGTAGTAAATGCTAAATACAAAGCTTAAAAATGAAAATCCTTCCCTTCAACACACTATTAAACTTCAATCCATCATTTTATTTATAGATTCAATCCATTAAACCTTCAAAGAATGCAAAAATTGACAAAAACAATGGAAAGTGCAGTCCAAAATCTTGTATTTTGATTATTGCTTTCAAAATCCAAGTACACCAACCTTGGTAAATGTGAAAGAGAGGGTTTATATATCCTTCCTACATGTGGATTCCTTACATTGTGTTGAGAAATCCCTAGCTTCAATTTTGAACCAATTTCAGGACAAAAGTTTTCATGACAACAAAAAAGTTGTCATGACAACTTTTTGCAACTTTGTGTTTTTTACATTTTTTATCTCTCCAACCTAAGAGACCTATTCCCAGTCATCACATATGACATTTCAAACATTCCTAAGACCTATTTAACCCTCTCTAAGGCTTTTTTCAACATTTGACACTTTTGACCAACAAAAGGCCAAAAAACTACTCAAACACACCACTTACACAAAAAAGAAAACCTAGGTAAAATGAACTCCACCTAGGCCTACATTGAAAAATTACATACTCTTGGACCCTCCTAGAGTCCTTATTTACTACTAAATTGGCTAGGGTCAGTACAAGCCAAAATTTGTAAAAACAAGAAAACTAGGACCTAGGTGCTCCTACACTAGTTATAGGTGGGGAATTTAATGCAATATTGTCTTATCAAGATAGGTTTGGGGGTATCATCCCCCCTCCAAAAGGTATGCAAGATTTTAATAATTTTGTCTCCAATTTTGCATTAAAGGACTGCATCCCCATAAATGGTATTTTCACTTAAACAAATAGAAGATAGGGATTCACACATATAGCATAGTGACTTGACAAATTTTTTGTTAACCCCGTCTGGATGTCTACATATGGAATTCCCAATTCCAATATTTTTTCACTCGCAGGGTCGGATCACTTTGTAGTACAGATTGAAGCTCCATTAATTCGTATTTTGAGGATAGGCAAGCCAACCTTTAGATTTCAAAAGATGTGGTTTAGAGATTTTTTTTTTTTACCCTTCCTGCAGAGCTGATGAAAATATGTGCTTTTTGTTCAAGGAAGCAGGATGTTTCAGTTTTGTAAAAAGCTTCAATGGATAAAAGTAAAAAATTAAAGAGTGGAACATATCTTCTTTCCAAAGCATATTTCAAGAAAAAAGTCAAATAGAAAACAAGGTCAAATAATTAAATGTACTCATCATCTAAGATGGAATAGATGAGAACACCTATAAGATTCAAAATGACCTAAATGCTCAGCTACAAGAGATATTAGCAACAAAGGAGCTATATTGGAAACAAAATTCTAGAGAAACGTGGTTACAAGAAGGAGACAAATACAAAGTATTTCCATGCTTCGGTAAAAACGAGGAGAGATAGCAATCAAATATACAAAATTTAGAATGAGATTGGTGATACCATAGTGGATGAGGAAGATATTCAACAAGAAGCAGTTTCCTTCTTTACTACACTATTTACAAATGGGGTTCTAGAAGGCAAAATCAGGGGATATCCTCCAACATATCCCCCAGTTAATCAATGATCAAGACAACTTGCACCTCTTGAAACCTTTTTCTCTAGAAGAAATAAGACAATCAGTTTTCTCTATGCATCCGGACAAGTCTCCAAGGCCTGAGGGATTACTTTCCCTCTTCTTTCAAAAATGCTAGAGTGTTTTGGGATCAGACATTTGGAGACTGATTGAGGAATCAAAAAAACATGGAAAAATGCTCACATAGTTTAAGACTACTCTTATAGTACTCATCCCTAAGTTGTCCAATCCTTCAACCTTTGCAAATTTTAGACCGATGTCGTTAGGTAACACGATTTATAAAATCGTCTCAAAATCTATTTCTTTGATATTGGCTCAGTTTATTCCCAGGATTATCTCGAAACTAGAAGGGGATTTTGTCTAGGGTAGGGAAACTGCAGAAGGGGCATTGGTGGTCCATGAAAAAGTTCACACAATCATGGAGCATAAAATAGAAGCAACGATGATCGAACTGGACATGCTAAAGGCAGATGATCGAGTAAATTGGAACTTCTTGTATGCCAAGTTATTATTAGATTTGGGTTCTCAATAGCTTGGAGTAAATGGATTCTTTCTTGCATCTCGAGTGCAAAGTTATTAGTTTTGTTGAATGGATCTCCAGTGGGTTTTTTCTCGTCCTCTCAAGGTGTGAGACAAGGAGATCCTTTATCTCCATCTCTCTTCATTATAATGGCTAAATCTCTAAGAAGAATGATAACAGCAAGACAAGAGTCCACAATATGGAGGGGGGTTCATATTCCTCAAACACAAGTAGTCCTTACATACTTCCTATTCATTGATGATACAATTCTATTTGGGGAAACCATAGTTAGGGTAGCCAAGAACATCAAGAAAGTCCTCCAGTTTTATTGTGAAGTATCTGGTCAAAGAGTGAGCGAGGAAAAATCAAAAGTTTTCTTATTTCATTGCTCTCCCATTTTGGTAAATAAATTGATCAGTACCCTAGGATTCAAACAAGCCAAGCTTCCTTGTAAATATTTGGGTATCCCTTTGTTCTTTGGTGTGAAAAGAAACCAGTATTGGGATTCAGTCATTTTAACTATTAAGAACAAGATGGACTCTTGGAAGAATAATTGGTTATCTCTTGCTTGTATGATTTTACTAGTCAAGATAGTGTTGTCCACTATCCCCAATTATATCATGTCATTTTTGCCTATGCCTTCAAAAACTAGAGATGAACTTGAGTCTCATCTCAAGAAGTTCTTATGGAAAGGAAATAGAGACCCCCAAAATAAAATTCAGTTTCTAGCTTGGGAAAAGGTGCATGTTCCTTAAAGGCATGGGGGAGCGGGCATTCCAAATTTTGAAGATATGAATATTTCTCTTGGTGCAAAGCTGGTATGGAAACTTTATGAAAATTCCTCATCCATATGGGCTTCTATTATTAGAGGCAAATATATTGACTCCAATGAACCCAAAAGCATCTTCACTCTATTTGACCCCTCCAAAGAATAAAAAATGTGGAATTTTTTTATAAGTTGCAGAGAGAACATGCTACCAAATCTATCTTGGGTAGTGCATAATGGAAGACTAGCAAGATTTTGGGAGGATTCATGGAACAATTACCCAACCTTGATCAACATCTAGGGGTTAGAGGACATTAAAATTTATTTGCAAAATGGTTTGGGATGCATAGTGAGGGATTATTTTAATGTCCTCTCTATCAAAGGCAAGATGAAAGGAAAATGGAAATCCTTTGCACATTTACTAGCCCCCCAACTTCAAAAATAGAAACTTGCATTAGAATTAGAGTATAGACAGATTTACTACAAAGAAATTGATGATAGAATTGTATGGACTCCAAAATCTGGAGCTTATTCAGTCAAGGAAGGTTTGAAAGTCTTCTCTAATCATGACTCCACTCCCTCACCAAGAAAGTTTACCTTATGTTGGAATGATTGTGGTTTGCAAAAGGTTGGTGCTTTTGCATGGGTTTCTTTAAAAGGGCATATCCTAACTAGTGATAGATTGGCTTTACTGAGAATATCCTCTCCTTTCCAATGCATATTGTGCAATATAAACATTGAGACTTTAGATCATCTACTCTTACAGTGTGAAGTAGATCAAGAATGTTGGAATTGGCTTCTCCACAAACTAGATTGGCCTTCCCCCCTGTAGAAGTCAATCTCAGAAGTCTTTGAAGCTTGTTCTAGACTTCATAAAGAGTCCTTTTTTGCAGTCATTTGAGAAGTATCCCCAGTAGTCTTGATCAAGAATATCTACTGGGAAAGGAACAAACGTATATTTAGAAAGGATAAAAATAAGATATCAGATATGAAGCTCAGAATAGAGACAACAATATCAGAGGCTATTAATGCATACACAACTAGAAAGAAGAAATTAAATTCACTCTTCTCCTCTTGGGATGAAAACATATTGAAAAATGGAAATACATTAAGCTTCCATTCAAGGGGATTCTGATGTGCAAACAGGAATTCAAAATTGACGAAAAAGAAATTAGATGGAAACCCCCAAATGATAGGTTTTCAAAACTAAACTTTGATGGTGCAGCTCGGGGGAACCCAGGAATTTCAGGAATCGGTTGCGTCATCAGAGATCAAGAGGGCAAAATCCTAGTAGCCGATTATGGGAGATCTCGAATGGTACTAATAACACAACAGAAGAAAAGGCCCTCTATCTTGGTATCAAATTAGCAATAAAATCTAAGGCCAACAACCTAATAATAGAAGTGGACTATCAAAATATCATATAGTCCCTCCTCTTGCAACAAACTCCCAATTGGCAGTTAGACTACATCATTTAGGAAGCAAGAGAACTAATTTCTTCTCTAGATTCTTACCAATTTGTGCACTGCTACAGAGAAGATAATAGGTTGGCAGATATTTTGGCAAATATGGGGTGTGAGAAAGAATAAAAAAGGTGGTTCTATCACAGAGAGAATTCCTCGAAATTAGATCATTAAGGGAGCAATCAGGGAGGGATTTGTTTCACGTTTAATAATTTTCTCTTTAACCATGTTTTGTGATGATTGCACAATTGGTATATTTGTGGTTTTACTACTTATGGGTCAATTTACTAATGTCTTTCAAAAACTGGGAATGATTTCACACACAAAAATGTCTGATCTCATAAGGGGCTCTGTCCTCGTGCACGTATAAGATTGTTTGCACAAACTACCTCAATTTCCTCTCTTTTGGCAAAGTAGATATGATCCTTACATTCCATTGTTATTAATGATTTAATGTCGGTAAATCATTACATGATCCTTACATGCCCATGAAATCTTACATTCCATTGTTTCTTAAGCTTGATATGATGAAAGCATATGATAGGGTTAATTGGGATTTCTCAAGTAGAATTCTGAGAAAATTTGGTTTTGTTGATTCCTGGATTGAATGGATCTTGGCTTGTATTTCCTTTGCTAGGTTCTTTGTTTTAACTAATGTCTCTCATTGTGGCTTCTTTCCCTCCTCTAGGAAAATTCAATAGGGAGATCCTCTGTCTCCCTTCTTATTCATAATTATGGCTAAAGGTTTAAGTAGAGTCATTAATGTTGTCAGACTTTGTGGATCTTGGAAATGAATCTCTATCATGAATCTTCTGACTCCTCAAACTCAATTCTTATTTGTAGATGATACGTTTCTTTTTGGATGTGCTTCTATTTCTGAATCTAAGGTTATTAAGAAAGTGATTTTAAATTATACTTCTACTTCTAGCCAATTTGTTAACTAGGAAAAATTTAGAATGTTTTCTTAAATGTTCCTCCGCTGCTTCAACATAGATTATCTCAATTATGGGGTTTTCTAGTTGGTTCCTTGTAAATATTTGGGTCTCCCTTTCTATGGGGTTTCAGAGAAGCATAAATTTTGGGAAAAATTAATTTCCTCTATCTCGGCTAGGATCTTGTCTTGGAAACACAAATGGCTATCTTTTACAGGTAAGATTTTGATGATCAAATTTATCTTACATTCTATCTTTATTTACATTATGTCAGTTTTGAAAGCTCCTAAGAATTGTATTGTTAACCTCCAATTAGTATTAAGGAAGTTTCTTTGGAATAATAATATGGGCGGGGGGGGGGGCGAACTCAAATTCCTCTTTTTGCTTGGGATAGCGTTTGTCCCCCTAAGAATTGGGGAGGTGCATGTATCAGAGATTTACAATCCCAGAATTTGGCTCTGGGAGCCAAATTAGTGTGGAAATTATATAAGACCCCTTATCTAAAATGGGCTAAAATTATGTTTTTAAATATTTGTTTGGCTTTGATAGGAGGAGTATTTTTACTGCTTCTTCCCTTCCTAAGGGGTTATCTTTTTGGAATTTTATTTCTTCATGTCGATCTATTATTTTGCCTCATTTGTCTTGGCTTATACACAATTGATGTAAGGCCATATTTTGGGAGGAGGTTTGGAATGGATTCCCATCTATGGTCAGTATTAGATATTGGTATGATCTTATTCTTGTCTTAAAATCTCGTAATTTTGTTTTAGATTATTTTTTGATTGATCATTTGGGGGTCGTTCCTATTGCTCATTGGAATTCAATTGATTCTTTTTTTTGCTTCTCAAGGTTTAAAGGATTCTTATTTTTTGTTTCTCAAGGTTTAAAGGATTCTTATCATGTGAATATGCAATCTAGGGTGGTTGTTCTTTTAGACAGAGATGATGAGTTTATATGGACAAAGTGCCAAATTAGGTTTGTATTCTTTTAAGGAAGGTTATTCTTCCTTGCTTATGGCTAATAGTCATTTTGATTTCTCTACTAAACTTTATTGGGGATCTACTTGTTTTCCTAAATGTGGCTCTTTTTCTTGGTTGGTTGTTCAATATAGGGTTTTAACTGGTCTCAAGTTAGATCGGTTTGGCATCATCACTATTTTTTTTTTGTTTTCTTTGTGGTCATTTCATTGAGTCTACTAATCATCTTTTTTTGCATTGTCCCTTCTCTTTTAAGTGTTGGTATTGGTTTTTTGGGAAGGTAGGGTGGTTTTCTTCTTTGTGCCCCTCTCTAATGGTCCAATATGCAAGCTGGTCAGTATGGTTTTCTTCCTCTTCTTCCCTGTTTTCATGCCTTTGGGAAGTTGGCCCTTCTCTAATCATTTATAACATATGAATTGAGAGGAATAATAGGACCTTCAAGAAGAAAATTTCTTCTTTTTTATTTTTTTTTACTATTGAAAGAGCAATTTCTGAAGTAGTTATGTCCTTTATTTTTAAGAATCAGATTCATCTCAAATTATTTTCCTCTCGGGACAATGAAATCTCTAAGGGGTGGCCTTTATTATGAGCTCCCCCTTCATTTGGATCTTTTGATAATGGATGTGCTAAGCTATCTCTTAGAAATAAGGCTAAACGATTTCTTCCTCTTGTTGGGAAATTTAAGCTCAATTATGATGGGGCCTCTCTAAGGCAAACCCTGGAAAATCAAGCATTGGTGCTTTGATATCAAATTTTAATGCAATGATTGTGAAATCCACGTGTAAAAGAAATGCAGATGGGTCTAATAATAATGCAGAGCTTATGGCTCTTAGCCTTGGTCTTGATTTGGTTGTATCTCTTGGTATTAAAGATCTAGTCATTGAGGGTGATTCAATGTTTATTTTCCATGCTCTTGTTTCTAAGAGATGTCATTTTTGACATCTTCAATTGATATATTTTGGATAAGGTTATTTTACAATTGAATTACTTCTCTTCTCATGAGGTTCGCCATTTCTATAAAGAATTGAATCATGTTGTTGATAAGCTTGTCATTTTGGCTTTTGATGATCAAGTATCCTTTCATGAAATTTTAGGGAAGGAGCTTCCCCCTTTTGCAATATATTTTTTTTAACTCATGTCTACTTAGTCTCCCAATTTGATTGAGATGTATGATTCCACCAGTTCTAATGGTATTATTTTGCATGGCAGTGGTGATGTGGATAGATTGTATTATCGAATGATGATTGACATCTTCATTACAAATTATTATCATACTTGAAATGTGACTTGTTAATCATTTGGTGGCATGTTTGGTATATTAATGATGTCCTTCGTTGAGTATGTGTTAGCAGTGTTTTAGCATCGGTGGTGGTACGACCCACATCATTCATTATTATTTCATACACTTTGTTGATTGCTTATATATAATCTACCAATGCAGTGACCTGGGTTGTGGTACGTACTTTGTTGGCAGTGTGATCTCATGCTCAATGTATATTGCCTTGTGTTTGCTTTCTTGGACACATAGTTGTTGCTAGTAGTTCAATATTGCACTTCTTGAATACGAGTCCCTACTTATATGGTTTTAATTTCCTCTTTCTTATCGAATCTTCTTTGCATGTATGTTATTTATTTCTTGATGGAATTTTTTCAAGTTGTTTTAATTATCATGTAATTTGAGCTGACGTGCTCTAATTATGAAGAGGTAAGGTTTCTTTGGCAAGCTTCTTATGAAATGAATATATATTATGGTCTTGCCATCGATTTTTTAGTCTATTATTTGGTATAGTGGCATTGTGTATTAAATGGAGTATCTAATCGGGATCTCGTAGTGAGCTTGGGAGGTTAGGATGGATATCACTTACTCCTTTGAGTGGTTGTCAATGGTATTCTCTATGAGTTGTAATCACATTGAGGAGGCTATTTGTAGTTTAATTGGTAATTCTTGGCTGGAAAGTAACTCTTCTACCCTTCTCTCTAAAGTAGTTTCCAAATTTCTCAACTTATTATGGATCTTTTACTTGATATTCCTTTGGTTATTTTTATTGCATTTAAGTTTGTGAATCATGAGTTTCTTGATCAAGATATCCTGGTTTTTTTGCTCATTTCTTATAGACTAGATTTTGGTTTCTTCCCTATTGGTGGTCCTGTGAATTTTAACATCTTCATGGCTAACACTTGTATTTGTGAGCTCCTTGTTGTGGTTAGTTTTGGTGTGTAGGTGGGTGACTTCAGAGATGCTATTAAGGAATTTGGGAATTTTCTTGAAGTGGTGGCTCCTTCTTTGGTGTCTTCTACCCTTGATTATTTTTTGGGGCTTTTTACTCTTCTTAGTCACCTAGGTGACTGTGATGGAGTGGAGCTAATGGCTATCCCTCCATTGCATGTTGTTTCTCCTATTGTGGATGTCTTTGTGGGTTATGCTTCTATGGATAGTGTTGCTTGAAATACTCCTAATATTTATCTAGTACATGATCTCTGTTGTATGGAATTGGATGTGATTGGTTCAATTTGGTGGATATTTTAGACAATTCTCCTTCCTCTTCTTTTGATTTTTACTGACTGTTGGTCTTGTGAATTCACTCTTGTAATTACTTACTGTAATGTTTGTTGGACTTTGATTGTGCATAATGTGCATCATGTTGGCTTGCCAGCATGGGGGTTGATGGGTGGTTATATTGTCGTATCTCTGGGATTCCTCCTCTTTTGGTTGGGTTTCATGCACATTTGTAATCTGCTTCACTTTCTTTGAAGCCAACTTTGTACACTCTTTTTATAGTAATAAAATTTGAGTGACTATTGATCACTTTTATCAAAAAAAGAGGAAAAAAAAAGATAATAAAATATAATTAAAAAATAAAAAGAAAAGGAAAAAAGGGAAGAGAGATTGAAGAAAACCAACATCTAGATAAATGGAAAGAAGAAAAAGAAAACTATTAAAAAAATTAATAAAACTAACATTTATAAGAATCTAACAAAAGGAAAATTAACAAGAAAAATAGAAACACAAATGAAAATAAAAGTGAAGAAATAAATAAAATAAAATACATTAAAAAAACTTATAGAATGACAAACAAGACACTAATAAAACAAAGAAGAAACAAAGACCAAATAAATTACATAAAATGTGTCCTCTTTCATCATTCTATATTCAAATATTGTGGTAATTTATTCCCAAACTTCCCTTGGTGTGGTTGCACTCTTAATATTTTCTACCAAAGTACTACCAATAGACATTGCGTGATTTATTTTCAATTTCTTTTTGTAGATAAATCTTGTTATAGTTGAATAAAAAATGGAGGGGTTTGTAAAAAGAGAATTACATTAAACACCAATCAATTTAATATAAATGGCATCAAATTTTTTTTTGTATTTTCTTAGAACGAACTTAAAAATAAATAAAGCATAAAAAATGCTTAACCATAAAAAAATATTCTCATTTTTGTATTATACCTATATGACACTTTAATAATAATATTTGCGCACATTTTTTGATAGGTAATTGGCCGAAGCCTGAATAGCTTTTTACTGGAGCTATGAACCAGTGGGGCCACAGTAGGGGGCCCCATCCCCATTACATATCTTTGAATTATTATTATTATTATTATTATTATTATTATTATTATTATTATTATTATTATTATTATTATTATTATTATTATTATTATTATTATTATTATTATTATTATGTTTGATTAGATTGACCCCAAGACCTTCCCCATCCCATGGAAGGCCAAGAGTCATAGCTTAGAATTCCACTTTTAGATGTCCCTATTGGGAATTGAACTTGGGTCTCCACAATGAGAACCCAGTGTTTTAATCAGTTAAGCTCAACCCCTTGGACAAATTTATTAAACTTATTTATACTTATTTTTATTTTTATTTTTAAAATAAAAAATAAATTTTTATTTTTTAATAAGTAAATAGCTGAAGAGAAGCAGCACCCTTGTATTAAAAAGAAGGAAAATAAAAGGCCCGATTCAATAAGAGCAGTAGGGGGAAAGAATCAGGAAGAAAACCCCCTACCATAGCTCTAATCCATGGAAAAGAGAAATCAACACGAGAATGGATGAGGACAACAATATACCGACCTCTTAAGGACACAAAGGTCATAAGACAAAAACAAACAATCTCAAAACGCAGAGAGACCGGAGGCTTAGAGTCAACCAGAGTCACAGAGAGCCATCAGAAGCATCATCCATGAGTGCATTGGCCGCATCTAAGTCAATGGGACATTCAGGGCCACAATTAAAATGAGCTGTCGATTCCGCCTTCTCCTTAGGGAGTCGGTAGTCGTTTGGATACCATTCTTCACCCAGCCCAAACCCCCAGTCGTTTCCATCCACCAGATCACCATTCTCAAGGATCCCGATGTCATCAGTCACTGCTAGATCTTCACCACAGAGAAAAATTGCCCTCCAATTCAACGTGAAACCACTTTGTATACCAACCGCTTTCAGAAGGAACTCAATGTTCCTAGAGATGACGGGCCAAGTTGCTTGGAAGGATTCAAAATCCAGAGAATTAACAATCACAAGCTTCTTCACCTCCGCTATGTTGCTAAGTGACATATAGTAATTTTGGGGAAGCAGAATTATGAGATTGGAATCAATATTTTCCAAAACAACATCTATTTCCCCCAACAGGCGGTGCTTGAACATCATTTGGGTTAGCAGTTTTGCTTGTTGCTTACTAGTCCCCATGTAGATTAATATTGGAAGAAAAAAGGTTGGAATATCAGCATTAGCTCTGTACCTGTGGTAAGCCATAAGAAATTCCTTTCCTAGGATCCTCTTTAAGTTGTGGAGAATGAGAGGATGTCGAGAGAAAAGGACCTCTTGTAGATGCCTGTCTGTGATTTCGCCCAAGAAATCCATCTGACAATAAGTAGCTTCGAGGAGGATTGGGGTCTCCATACCGAGTTGCCAAGAGAGGAAAACAAAATATGGTGGAAAGAAGGGGTATTCCTTTATTAAATAGCAAGGAATCAAACCAAAGAATACGACACCCTGCACCTACGTCTCCAATAAATGCCCACACACGTGAGCTGTCGGTATCTGACTAACCATCTACTCCAAAACTCCTCAACTTGATGTCGATTGACTTTAAGCATCAAGTGATCATAAACAAATCTTGAAAGGATACAGCTGTAAATGGATACTCAAGTACACTTGTATTTAATAGCCACAAGCCAAAAGCTGGCACTAATCAATAGTGTCGACAATTTGTCACATCATGATGATAAGAGGAGACCTTAACCGGTTAACAAGGCAACCAGTCTATCTTTCCACCGAAAGCAAGACCAAAAGGTGGAGAGGGAGAATCACAGCTACCGGGGAGTAGAGCACCAGTTTACTCCACAACCAGAGGGGATAGATAGAAATGGAGAGCATGCACCTATCAGGAGACCCACCCATACATGCCATAATTCAAAGGACCCAAGCTGAGTGAGGAGAGCATGTCAATCAGCCCAATAGAGAACATCATCGGTGGATCTTTAGGGGGGGTCACTAATGGTTATAGCCAATTTAGAAAGTCTATCGGCTTCACCATTGCCTTCTCTGTAGATATGGCTAACCCGAAATTCATCAAAGGTAGCTAGTAGCACCACAATCGGTTGAAGCCACTGGTTAAGGCGCCAACAAGGGGTGTTATTGTAGAGGATCGCATTAATGACATTTAATGAGTACCCTCCGAATGAATTTTCTGCACCCCAAGCTCCTTCCCTAGCTGAAAACCTCTTAATGCCACTCTGAATTCCGCTTCATTATTAGTAGCTACTCCAATCTTTTCAGAGATTTCTTTTATACAGAGACCATTAGAGTCCCTCAGAATGCAACCAATACCACTTT
Organism: Cryptomeria japonica; assembly: GCF_030272615.1. Classification (NCBI taxonomy): domain Eukaryota; kingdom Viridiplantae; phylum Streptophyta; class Pinopsida; order Cupressales; family Cupressaceae; genus Cryptomeria; species Cryptomeria japonica. Next base: position 82,573,535 of record NC_081411.1, on the reverse strand, counting down.
GGCCCGGATTGTCTGCAGAAGCACCATCAAAGTTTACCTTGCTCCACCCAACCGTTGGTGCGTCCCAAATCACCCCCGCTCTTGGATTGGTCTGATCCACCAGAGAGCCCAGATCGAAAATCGGAGGGATGAGTACGTTTGGAAGAGCCATCTTAATCTTACAATCCCATTCCATGAACAAATTTTTCTTAAGTGTTTTGGATTGGGCCACCACATTCAGGAGCTCAATCAGGTGGTTCTCAATTTTCGCACAAAGAGACTGAGGGCCCATATCTTTACCCTGGAAGATTCTGTGGTCCCTTTCTTTCCAAATTTCCTAAATTAGAAGTGATGGGAGGATGAAGAGCAAATCAGAAAAAACCACCTTTCCTACTGGTTTAGGCCATTTCAAAAACCATTTGTCCAGCCCTACTGGGAAGGGGCCGAATAATCTCAGTTTTCCCATGAAATGCCACCAACAATGACTGGACAATTTGCAATGGAGAAGAAGATGATCTACAGTCTCTTCCTGATCTAGACATAAAGGACATCTACTGGGTCCATTGATACCCATTGAATGGAGCCTTTCTTGAGTTAAAATTTTCCTCTGGCAAGCCAACCAGGCAAATGAACCCACTTTGGGAAGGAGGTGTTGATGCCAAAATAGATTAACAGGCTAGTCTTTTTTGTCTATAGTCGCTTCTTTCAACTTGTAGGAAAAGCATACCTTGTATTTTCCATCAGAGGATCCACACCACCTAATAATATCCTTATCAGGGGAAGGGAAAATAATCCTTTTGTTGAGAATGTCAGTAAATAAGTCCTTCTGAAACTGATCCAAGTCTAGCTCGTCCAAGGAGTTCCATTTCCCTTTAGAAATACCATTTTCTAGGATCGGATAGCCATAATCGCAGATATTATGCCCCCAGAGGTGAAAAATTTCCTCCATAATAGGATGTAGAGAGGGGTTGTGACATAGGACAGCTTCACCCGACCAAGAATCAAACCAAAAGGAAGCATCCCTACCATTCTTGACCTCCCAGGTAACCTGATCACTTATGATTTCCTTGCTATCCAAAATGAAATTCCAGATAGCCGAACCCCTGGGAGGGTTGTTGATAGTTAGAATCCTCTTAGGTTCTAGGGAGTCTAGATATTTATGTTTCAGGAGCCTTTCCCATTTTTGCTTCCCGCCGCTACAGATTTCCCAAACCAATTTAGCATCCATTGCTAAATTCATAATTGATATTTGGCGAATACCAGCACCACCTGCCATTTTTGGTTGACAGATCTTTTTCCAAGCTATCAGGGGAAATTTACCTTTATCATCTGACCCATTCCAAAGGAAATTTCTCATTAGAGAAATCAATTCATCTTCAACTGCCATCGGTAATTGTAGGCAAGCCATGGAAAAAACCAATAGCACTGAAAGGACCAACTTTATCATAGTGAGTTTCCCAGCAGAAGATAACCACTTGCCTTTCCAAGTTGCCATCTTGGATTTGCACTTATCAATGAGGTGCTTCTAGTGGTGAGCTCTGTTACTACCAATAAAGAGCGGGGTACCAAGAAATTTCCCTGGGAAATTAGCAACTCTGAGATTGAGAATCCTTGATAATACCGTTTGCAAGTTGAGCGGAGTGTTGACAAAAAACACTTCAAATTTATGCCAGTTGATTTTCTGTCCAGAAGCCAAATAATAATCATCAAGGCAAGTTTTGATTGATCTGGCTTCCCGCCTATAGGCCGATCCAAAAAGAATGGTGTCATCAGCAAACTGAAGATGAGTCATTTTTTCAACCCCTGTTGCCACATTAACTCCAACCCAATGACCATCTTGTTGGAGAGCTCTTATGGATCAACCTAAAGCTTCAACCATTATGATAAACCGAAAGGGTGATAATGGATCACCTTGTCAAATACCTCTTGTCGAAGAGAAGAAACCGTGGGATGAACCATTGACCAGAACAAAGAATTTGGGGGAAGAGAGACAACTCATGACCCAAGTGAGCCATTCCTTGCAGAAGCCAAATTTATTGAGAACATCAAATAGGAAATTCCTATCCACCATGTCATAAGCTTTCAGGATGTCCAGTTTTAAAATCATACAGGAGTCCTTGGTTTTCCTAGTTGTGTGGAGTATTTCATGAGCAACAATGATACCTTCTACAATGGATCTTCCAGGGGAAAACCCGCTTTGTTCCTCTAATATGATGTGCTTAAGGAGGGGCTTCGATCTGTTAGCTATGATCTTTGTTACAATCTTATATACAGTATTGCATAGAGCGATAGGCTTGAAGTCACTCATCTGTTGTGGGTTCTGCTTCTTTGGAATTAGAGTAAAAAAGGTGTGATTGATGGCCCCTAACATAGTCATCTTCTTTCTTGATTCTTCTACACCAAGGTGTAAATATCGAGCAATGATATCCTAGTAATGATGGAAGAACGTGACAGGGAAGCCATCCAGGCAAGGAGTCTTATCCGGTTCCACCTGGAGGGTGGTTTTCCTTACTTCATCAATAGAAATGGGTGTATAGAGAGCTGCATTTTGTTTGGCAGAAATGATGGATGGGATTGAGTTTAGAATTCTGGCTCTTGCTTCATGATCAATTTGACAGTCACCATTCAGCAGAGAGTCAAAGAAACTTACAGCTTCCTGCGCAATGTCCTCGTAATTCCTGACAGTGACTCCATCCGATCTCATAATCTTCAATATTTTGTTTCTATTTCGATTGGCAATGGCCGATCGGTGGAAGAATTTGGTGTTTTTATCTCCCTCCTTTAACCATAACTCCCTTGATTTTTGTCGCCAGTGGATTTCCTCACATCTAAGGATTTTATTTAGGTCAGCTCTAAGAGAATTTTCTTTGATGAATAGCTCCTCAGTCATTCCTGAAGACGTAACAAAGTTGGTTAAATCTGCCAGTTCAGCCTTAATTCTTACTTTCTCCATATGAATATTGTTGAAGTGGTTATTATTCCATTCCTTGATCTTAACCTTAATATACTTGAGTTTTTTATTGAGAATGAGAAGTATTGAATGATTCCTAAATACCGGTTCATTCCACCAAGCCGCTATAAGATCATGTAGTTCAGCCACTCTGAGCCACATTTTCTCAAACCAGAACGGAGTACCTCCCTCCGCTTGAGCCAAGGCGAAATCCATACAGATCGGCTAGTGATTTGATCTGATGAGTAAAAGAATCGATGATTCTAAGGCTAGATTTTGGCCTAGCCAATCGCCAGAAACAAGGAACTGGTCAAGCCATTCAACAATATTAGTGAAGCCCAATCTCCAGTTCGACCATGTGAAAATTCCATTTTTCAGAACAATGTCTAAGAGGTGATTCTTCTCAACAAAGTCCAAGAAGTCTTTTTGGGACGTACCAGTCCTCTGAATACCCCCACTTTTCTCAATGCCAGAAAGGATCACATTAAAATCCCCAGCTACCACACAACTACCATCAGTAATATTATTTAGCTTAATGGATAGGAGGTCCCAGAGAGCCCGCTTATCACTAGCAGAAGAAGGTTCGTACACATTGAAGAGATTGAAGTTCTCATTTCATCCAAGAATAGTGACCAAGCAATGTTGTCAATACTTATCTTCTCCCACAAGTGAGATCCTAACATTCATGGGGTTCCAAATAATTCCCAAGCCACCAGAAGCTCCATCCGATTGCCTAAAAAACCCATTCCACTGTTTCCAAACTCTCATTTTGGCCTCAAACTCAGCCTTGCTCCATTTAGTTTCTTGTAATAGCCAAATATCTCCTTTGGTGTCATCAATCTAGCACTTAATCAAGCGCCATTTGTCAAGGGCATTGATGCCCCTGATGTTCCAAGATAAGAGTCTCATGACTACTGGGGAAGGGCATTTCCCTTCCCTAAATTAAGTTTAGTTTGACCACAAGCAGCACCGGCTACTGCTAGCATGACTTTTTTGGACTTGCGCCCCCGTACACCTTTTGGTTTAAAATTTGGTTTATCAATAGTCAAATCTAATTTTCCAAAACCTTTTAAGGAACCCTCCATTATAAGCTCTGATTCAGGTTCAAAGTCCTCCTCCCCCTTCGAGGATGAGGTTTCAATTTCGCCATCTTCTAGTTCAATACCTATTGGAGAGCGAGTATGCCCTCCCAGCACCCCTGTAGTGTCATTCTCCATATCCAGAGAGGGTGGATTTCCGTTTTCAATTTCCAATTGATTCCTAGGCACAAAGGGGGAGGGTGGAAGAGAGTCCGCAATCTTGGATTCAATGTCTGCCTGTAGGGATTTGGTCTTCTCCAGCAGTGTGAGAAGATCTTGTTGGCTCTCGCTTTGACCAGAGGAGGGGGGGACTATGATCAAAGGGGTTTCCTCTGTTAGCATAACATTCCCCTTCTCAAGAGTATCATTGCAAAGGGCATCCCCGAAGTCATCGATAATGAGAGGTTTCGGTTGCAGTTTATCCTCAATAGGAGATTGCATATAGGAATAATTTCTCTGTATCATAGCCGAGACATCACAACTAATACTGGAATGATCCAAGGAGAAGCATTTGGGACAAATATGCAGCTGATCTACCCTGTCAATCTTTTGAATCCAGATCTTTCCAACCCCAATAATTCTGACTTCGTCAAGAATTTGATTTGTGCTAATACAAATTCTAAGAAAGCTTCCCCATAGTTTATCTTCCAAGATATCATTAGTCGATACAAAGGTACCAAGGTTTTTGCATATGTCCTTAATGACATCAATGTGCCAATAATTCGAGGGACAATTATACAGTCTTATCCATACCTTGCTATCCGGCAAGACATATGTCTAGGGATTGAAATTGGGCTGCCAATCGATGATGTGAACTTCAATACCATCTAGGATATATGGACCTCTTTTTTTAGCTTTCCATTGCTCCTTGTTGCTCATAAATTCAATCATATAGAAATCGTTTGGGAGAATATTAATATTAATATCCTTTCCCCACTGTGCTCTACACCAGGATTCAAAGCTGTCCTTAACCCACTTTCCACCACCCCACTTGATAAAAAGGCAAGACTCAAGCAAATTTGAACAAGCAGAATTAATTTTATTCTCATCCAAAAAGATAGTGGGTCTTGAGGTTTTACTTACCGGTTTATGAAAATGAGGCCGATGAGAGAGAGAGACTGCTCTCCGAAAATCTGGGCATCTTTCCAGATTCGGTTGAGGGTTCCGATTAATTGGATGGAAGTTAGATCTCCAAAACCTTGCTTGATCCGCCTTAGATTTTCCTTGCCTAAAGCGCCCATTCCATTTTTGGAAATTACCATGATCAGTCAGGGGAGCCAAAAAGAGTCAGTATAAGGGATGTCTCTCTCGAGCGGCGCATTAGAGGTGTTAGGTTTAGGCAGTGGATACCAGTTTTTGAGGCCCTCAGATACATGATGGTTAGCCTTGCGGAACCAGTCTTTGTTGTTCCAATGGAAACCATTCACCTTCCACTTGTGCGGGTCAATAGGGCACAGATTACCACTTGAGTAGGGATTTCCATGGTTTAACTGTGGACTGGAATATTTGGAGCCCTGAAACCTATTTGTTACCCCTGCTTTATCCAGTTCTTGGACCGCTTGCATTCTACCAGTCTTAATGGGAAAAGCAATGTCCGCTTCATTGCTCCAAGAACCAACCTTTGTGGACTGGGAGCCATAATACCTTAGATTAGTAGCCCTGTTCTGTTCGCCAGCGCCGCTCCTGCTATCGTCCAGTGCCGCCATCTCACCCTTTCTGAAAGGTTATAATCTACATAAAAATAAGTTTTATTTAAATACAATTAGTAAAATAAATTTTATTTAAAATATATTTTAATAAAATTAAATTGTATATTAAATTTAATAAATTATTTTAAAATAAAAGATATTAAATACTATAAATTTTGTTTAAATAAAATTTATAAAATAAATTTCATTCAAAATATAATTTAATTAAAAACAATTTTAATAAAAATAAACTGGAAAATAAATATTATAAATCTTATTTTAAAATAAAAAATATTAAATTCTATAAAACATAATATAATTATTATTAATTGCAGCTATGCTCTTTCCTTAGTTGAAGATATTTTTGTATTGGATATGTAATAGCATGACTATGTATTTATTTTCTTTTATTAATAGAGGGCGCTATCCTCACAGATGATAGCACTTACCTTTAAAAAAAATAAAAAAATATATAATTATTATTAAAATAAATTTTAATTATATTGTAAAACAAAAACAACTTTTGTATTAAAAAAAATAATATGGTCTATAGTATTATTACTCCTAGCAACTTGGAAATGTGTCACATGTTTTACCTTTTTCTAGTATCTCCTCAGCTCAAATTAGCCGAAATGCTACAAATCATAGGCAGATACAGAGTAATTCAAAAGCATGAAATGAATTAAGGGAATGATTTATTTTTAAGAACTTCTAGTCTATTATGTGAATTTAATTCAATGTTTTGATTGGTCAAACAATATAGTTTCTTAAAAAATTAAAAATCTCAGCAAACGCAGGGACTAATAATTAATATGTACTCCATATTAACTATATGTATGCTCCATGTGATAGCTTTTTAAAAATTATTCGCTTCAAATTATTTGATAAAATTAATTTTGAATCGATTTTATTTAATATACTCGTATTTAAATTTTCCTTTTCAATGGTGAAGGTTACATCTTTGAAAATTGATTTATGTTATTATACTTGAATAACACATATTATTTTGAATATATAACTGTACCTCTTCTACATTTATATTTTTGCTCTTAAAAGTAAAACTGGACCCACAAGTAATGGTTTACATTTTTGTTTCTTAAAGTACGACCAAATTTATTTCATTTTTAATTTTTAGTTCACATGTTTTTCATATGTATGAATATTAGTATTCCAAATTCTAAGTATTACTTTATAGGAATGAGTTGAATGATTTTAAACATTCCTAGTGAAGGTTTTAAAAATATATTAAAGTAATTATAGTAGATTAATTGCATTTTTTTAATTTGCAGATGGTAAGTGCAATTGCTAAAGCAAGAGTAGTAAAAACCCAAGATTCATCCCTATAGTGAAATGTAGAGAAAAAAGAATAACTAAAATCACCATAATCAATAATAGAGTAAAACCTCTTATTTCTATCTAATCTAATCATTTTGAATAAGATGCAAAAGCTAAGAGGATTTATCAAAAGATAGTGACCCTAACTCATAAACATACCAATGGCAATTTTGCTTTGAAGCTCACTTGGGCAAGCAAACTGCTACACCATTTCATTCCCTAGGACTATGACTTTATGGCTATATTTTATGAATTTAAAGCCGTGATGCCACTCACATGACTTATAGGAGAATTGATTGTCAATATTTGTATTTATATCATACTACAATTAGTATGATAATATTATATAGATATTATTTAATTAACAAATTAATTGACATCAAATTAAAACTATTATAATTCTTATTTCCACAAACACAACTTCAACTATGTTAGTCGTTGTTGAGGCTAGTATAATTGAAATCGATGTCATGGTTAGCACTAACAACTATAATCTTAACCAACCTAATAAAATTGTTAGACATTCAACATGCAAGAATTTTTTAAATAAGCCCCTTTTCAATCATAACCCAAAATAAGAGAATTATTTTCCTTTATACAACAAGGCCAACCCTTTTGAGAAGTTGAGTGAGTTGCTTAAGCTTCAAGAAAACCACATCTAGGAAAACTACTATAATCCTCCTAGCTATATATCTAAGAATTCCGTAAAAATAGTGAAATCTTGAAGTTAGCTATTATAGTCCGTCTAGATTCCCAAATAATTTACTCAAGGGATGAAGAAGAGGATAGGAAAATAGAATGAGCAAATCAACATCCCAAGAGTCATTCCAAAAAGAGACTTTGAACTAGTTTTGATAGTCCAAGAGAGTCCATCTTTGAAAATGGTAGCTCCTATCTTTACAATATCCCATACTATTAAACCTTTTCTAAATAAATCCATTCTTATAATATTTTTATTAAGAAAACCACTCAAATACTTGGCACTAATAATTCTAACCCAAGATTGGTTATCAAACTTATACCAACACAAATATGATTTAGATGCCAAAGCTTGACTATAAATCTCATTATTTCTAGGTATTGGAATAATGTTGCAAATATGTGCTTAAGTGATATCTGAGATATGTGTTGTCATTGATGTCAACATATTTTCTCTATCTGTGCCAATGATGTGAGTTCAATGAGCTATTTTGTTCTGTGTATTTGAGATTAGAGTTTGTGGATTAAAGGATTTGTAGAGGGATGTCTGCATGAAGATTTGGTTGATTTATGAGTATCTGTATATATACATATATACATGTATATACACTTGAAATCAACATAAAATATGATAGAAAACCAAATTTTATAAAAAAAATTATGACAAAATGCCAACCTAGAGGACTGGTTCAGAGGTTCGTCACAATATTTTGCTTTCTTCTCTTGGGCCTAGATGTTGCCAAAAATGAAATTGTCATTTTCAGTAGTTGGGTGTTTTTAATTTAAAAACCCTAAAAAAATAGGGTTCGATCGAACCTAGGTTCAATTGAACTTGTTTTTAAATTAATAATATAATCAAAAAAATGTTCAATCGAAAGTATTGTGCTAAATACTTTTGATCGAATGCATATTTTGCATTCGATCAAAAGTGAGTTTTGATAGAAGGTGGCCAAAATCGAGTTTTGGACAAAAGAGTCAATTTATTTCATCCATAAAAGTGTAACCCACTATTGTGGGTTCACCCAAGTACTGTTGACAACGATCTTTATTTCAAAGTTGAAGGTAACAAACCAGTGATTGTTGTTGTTTATTTTGATGATATTATATTTGGAGGAAATGATGGTCTATGTGAAGACTTTATAGAAGAGATGCAAAAGAAATTTGAAATGTCAATGATTGGTGAGTTATCTTCTACCTTGGTTTGCAAGTTATGTAGTTGGAAGATGGAATTTTTATTTCTCAGGCCAAGTATGTCAAGGAAATGTTGAAGAAGTTTAAAATGAAAAATTATAATCTGGTTGCTACTCGCTTGTTTGTTGGTTGTAAGTTGAGCAAAGATGGTAAATCTCTAGATGTTGATCAAAATAAGTATAGTTATATGATTAGAGGATTGTAGTATTTAACTACATCTAGATCATATGTTATGCAAGTTGTCTATTTAGTTGCAAGATTTTAGGCTATTCTAAAGCAATCACATGTGTCATCAATTAGGAGTATTTTTAGGTATTTGAAAGGTACCCCAAGTTTTGGTCTCTAGTATAAAATCAATGCAGATTACATGCTAAAGGAATACACAAATGTAAATTGGGATGAATGTGTTTATGATAAGGAAAGTAATAACAATGGTGCATTTTTCTTGGGAGGCAGGTTGGTTTCATAATTAAGTAAGAAGTAAGATTTAGTATCTCAATCTACTGCAAAAGAAAAATACATTGGAGCAACATCTTGTTGTACTCAAGTTATGTTAATGAAACAAACTCTTAAGGATATTAGAGTAATGTATGATGAAGCTATTCCCATCATGTGTGATAGTACTAGTGTTATAAACATTTCAAAGAATTCAATAAAGAATTCAAGAACTAAATATATTTTAACCGGGTATCATTTATTTGGAATGAAGGTTGCAAAAAATGAAGTTATATTGGAGTACATTTCTACAAAAGAACATATTGCAAACATTTTTACTAAAGCGTTGACAAAAGGATAGTTTTGAATATCTCAGTATGAAACTTGGGGTATATTGGAGTTGAGGAAAAATCAACTCTACAACACCCAAAGATCACCTGCATGCAAACCTGTCACAAAAGGAGAGAAGCAAAAAATCTATGGAGGATAGAATTCAAAGATCCAAAAAAGAGGAGTCATATTGATTGTGCAACAAGAATGCAATTCAATAATTACAGTTGTTATTGAAAATACAAAGAGAGAATCCTTATAAAAGGATACTCGAAAACCCTAAAGAATTATAAGATTCCGAAGTTTAGCTTAAGCGTAGAGTACAATAGACTAATAATTAAATAAATAATTATTAGCTAATATAAGATAACTCTAACACCCCCCCTTAAGATGAACTTAGGGAGTAGCTAAAAAACAACTAAGGACTAAAAAAAACATGTAAAAAATGCAGGAAAGCAATAATGGGTCCTAGCAACTAGGTCCAATGAGGTACCCAAGTACAATAAAAATCTCTGTAAAGTGGAGAAAAAGGAGAAAACCCTATGGGAACAAAACTCCTCTCCAAGAAGAGATGAAAGCTCAAGTGAAGGACTAAGAAGCCTCCAAACAAGAGTGCTCCAGAAGATAGGAACAAAAAGAAGAGAATGAAAAACACCACTGAAGCAAGAAATAGCTACAAACACTATCGAAGAGTAACTGCTGATCTGGAGAACCTCCACTGAAATAGAACATGACCAGGTAGAGAAGACTATAATCTGCATGAGTGCCCTCAAATGACACTACTCGAATCAAATGGCAAACAAAGGCAAACAACTGCACTCAAAGATACAGATGGCATGAAACACCAAAGCCTGAAGAGATAATCAATCAAACCAAGGAAACATTAGAACCAATAGGACAAACCTCCCCATAATGTTGAAAAGGGAGACAAACAACTACACTAAAAAGAACGGCCAACAAGAACTGCATGACGAAAAACCAAGAACATCGAAAGTGCAAAGAAACTACATAGTTTCATGGAAGGAACACTCACTTGACACACATCATGAGGATAATTTCATGGAGGGAACACTCACGTGACAAAGGTAGATGGAAAACAAAGGCAAACATCAACCCCCCCATGGCACTTTATAAGTAGTGCATGTACAATAAGGCACAAGATGTGCAAGATCCCAAGTATACAATGCATGATGGCACTTTATCTCAGTGTGTTTGCATAAATAAAATGCTACAATGATCAGAAGAGACAGAAGAATGGAAACAGAAAGAACAACCAAAGACGAGACAACCTACTCAAAGAAAGAGATCCCAAGCCCTGAAACATCCAAGATATTCACTAGAGTGCTAAAAAGAAAAAAAAATGAATAAAATATACCTGGAGTAGAATCTGGAAATAAAACTCATATGAATGGAAAGAACACAGAACAAGTTTTCCAATGATATAAAGTTTTCAAAAAATGGAGGTCAGATGCTCAAGTTATGTCTCCCGAAGTGCAAAAATGAACCTTTGGCTTTGACAACACAAAACACCATCAAAAAAGCAAAATAAAAAGTTCAAACCTCTTGATCTAGATAGAGCTCGGAAAGAGATTTCCGATGATATAAGGTTTTCTAATATATTTTTCTGGATTCGATTGTGTGTATTTTTTCAATCAAATTATATTTTTTTATGATATAAGGTTTTTCGAAAAATGCCTCCATATGACCAAGTTACGGCCAAAAGAAAAAAAAAACCCTCTTTTAGGGCATAAAGAGGGTAAAATTTTTTTATTTATTTATTTTTTGGACAAATTTTTTTTGGTGTATTTCCAGGTACAATCATACGGATTTTCGTGCCTCGTAAAGCATGCTAATGAAAAAATCATGGCACATATGCCCTTGTCACCCAAAATAGGCAAATTATATATCAAAATTCATGGAATCAGCCTTCTGAATCCAACTATGAGGTCCTTTTGGCACCAAAATGTACCAAAAAATCAGCTACCTCCAGAAATGGAAAAAAAATAACTGCACAAACCCTCGAAAACACAGATTTGAAGAACAAGGCCCAAAATCTCTCATGAAGAGAATAGGGGCATGTAGATTTGGAGCTCTGATACCATATTGGAGTTGAGAAAAAATCAACTCTACAACTCCCAAAGATCACCTGCATGCAAACCTGTCACAGAAGGAGAGAAGCATAAAAGCTATGGAGGCCAAAATTCAAAGATCCAGAAAAGTGGAGTCATATTGATTGTGCAACAAGAATGCAATTCAATAATTACAGTTGTTATGGAAATACAAAGAGAGAAACCTTATAAAAGGATACTCGAAACCCTAAAGGTGAAAACCCTAAAAAAATTTAAGATTCCTAAGTTTAGCTTAAGCATAGAGTATAATAGACTAATAATTAAATAAATAATAAATTAGCTAATATAAGATAACTCTAACAGGGTCATTTCCCTTCTTTTCTCTAGCTAGATTCATAAATGAGGTGCATCTTTCTAGAGAGAGATTCAAAGCTTATCCTTTGTCTCCTAGATTGATGTTGATCCTGCTCTCAAGGGGAATAGTGGGGTATGTGGTGTCTATTGGGTGCTAGATGATTAGTGTGTCATGTTATGTCCTTTGTCTTTGATGTCAAAGGGGGAAAGATTTCACAGTAGAGATTTCTTGAAGAAGAATAATTCTTTTGTTGTTTTGCCATCAATGACAAAGGGGGATATTGTTGGAAATTTGAGTTTTTTTAATCATATCTGAGTGTGGTTGTCATTGATGTCAAATTTGGTTGTTGGGTATGTGCAGGATCATGGGGGGGCAAAAAGTGGTGATGTGAAAAAAAATGCATTTTTTAGTACCCAAAAATGCCAAAATCCATTTTGACTTTTTACAATCATGGCCAATAATTCAAACCCTGCACCTCCAAACCCTCCCTTGGAGAATCTCTCTTTCAAGGGTAGTGATTCTTGGATGTAGGATATACTAGAGGAGATGAAGACCTTAGAAAATTTTCACATCTAGGATCTTGTTAGTTTGCCTAAGGCGAAAAAAATATTGGTTTCAAATGGGCGTATAGAAAGAAATTAGTGCAGATTGATGGTTAGAGTTGCATAAGACTAGACTAGTGGCCAAGGATATTGTCAAAGAGATGATGTTGATTTTGGTAAAATTTTATCTCCTATCACTAAGCTAATAACTATTAGGATCCTATATGTATTGCTCCAACATTTGATGTTGAGATTGAGTAAATAAATGTTGATTCATTATTTATTTTATTGAGATTTTCAAAAGATCTATGGATAACAATCTAACATTTTTTTCATAAAGGGGAGGGAACATTTGGCTTACAAGTTGAAATGATCATTGTATGGTTTGAAATAATCACCAAAGGTGTGGTACCCAAAATTTGATGCTTTCACATTAATTTTGGGTTTTGCGAGGAGCAAGGAGGATCATTTTATTCACATTAAAATTATTAATGATTATGTTTTGATAATTCTCTTATATGTGGATGACATGTTTTCTAGTAATAGAAAAGTGATGATTACGGGGCTCCAAATCTAGCTTTGTAGCATATTTGACATGAAGGATTTAGGAGTTGTAAAAAATAATATTTGGATTGAGTACACAAAATATGTTGTTAAGTTGGATTAAGTACGTTGCAACCATTTTTTAGTGGTTTAGAATGCATGATTGTAAATCATTGGGTATTGCATTTGTTGCTAGCATTTTTTTATTTTATTTTTTATATGTGTCCTAAATTAGATGGTGATTTTTAGAATATGTCTAAAATGCTTTATGCTAGTGTTATGGTTATTTGACATCTTTTCCTAAAAAATAAATCCATACTTTTTAGGGCTGCATAATTCAATAAGTGAAATTAGTAATTTTTAAACCACTCATCAATTAACTAATATTTTAGATTCCCTTTGGAAAAGAAATAGAAAGAAAATGTTGTTTATTTATTTATTTATTTATTTTATTCACATCCTTCTTCATGAGACCACCATCTTCCCTTTAAAATTTTAAGTTGAAGTGCATTACTAAATTCACCACACCACTAGCTCTCAAATATTCCAAAAAAATCTCATTACCATCCACTCAAATTTCTTAGGTTGGGTCCCATGGAGCGTAAAGTGGATGGTCCCATGAATTTTGTAGATTTATGGAAATGGATGGACTATGAATTTTATTATTTAACATATTTAATTCAACATAATAATAAATATAAATAAATATATAAAATAATTGATAAAAATTGAAAAATTTGAGATGGTTGACAAGTGGTAGAAAAAACCCTAAGTTGGTGGGGCAAATTCTAGAAAGCTTTGTAGTTCTAAAAAGAGATTGCTAATTATTAGAAAAAGATTCCAATTAATCCTATACTTTCTTTTTTTGTTTCATATGACCTCTTACTTCTTAAAAGTAGATCTTAAAGCCCCTCATATGACTTCAACCTCAAGAAACCCCATTCCATAGATTCTTAAAAAGCCCCTCATAAAACCTGCCCCATTTGTTTGAATGGGTATCAACCAAGTAGAAGAGTTTACATGTTAATCCAATTTTTATGATAGAGGGATTTCTTGGCCAATAATCTTTGACTTGAAGCCAAATGAAACTAATAAGAAGCTTAACAAAGCTTAGCTGAATTATATAATGATAAAAACAAGCATGTAATGTTTTTTCATTACGAGTGCTGAAACAAATATATTGTTAAGAAAATTCAGGTCAATATTATTTCTCGAGTTTCTGGTCTCAAGGCTGATGCCGTAGCCCTCAATAAAAATACCTGCAAAATAATACTCGGGAGGAAATGGACTTCCAGTTCATCAACCCTCCAGTGTTTTTCTTCCATTCATGTATCAATGCAGCTTCGCTGACATCTCTTGCAATTCGATTAAGATACTATACCGAAGATCTACATAGCCCTTACCTCCAAATGGCTGCTGGTAAGAACTGATATGTAAAATAGAAAGTATTTAATACAAATGCAGTCTATGATAGTGAAAAACATATCCATCACCATTCTAGCTCCGCCTTCTAGGCAAATCCACCTAGGGTTTTGCTTAGATACCCAACCAAACCCTCTTTTACACAACCGACAAGCTTGGTCTTTTAATTTGATGGTGGAAACCAGCCTGTGTTTTCTAAGCTTTCTTGGTGAGGGATAAATTAATGATTTTTTAAACTGTTTTCACCTTTTGAAATCACCTAAACAGTACACGTTACTTGACAAAGCTGATCCTCAATGCTTTTTGAGTTCCGTTTCAAGGTAAGGTAATTGGCTCATTTTCCACAGATTTGTGGGTAGGTTTGGGGTTTCATGAGGGGCTTAAAGCTCTATTTTAAGGAAGTGGCAGTTTCATGAATAAAAAAATTATTTGAAATCTTTTCTTAAAAAAATAGAAGCCCTTATTTTTTAGGGATGCAAATTTGAACAGGTGAAAAAGGCGTGGGGCAAGCTACTTGTCAAACATCTAAGTTTAGTTTCTATTAAAAAATAGTTTTGGAGGGCAATGAATTCTTTTTATTACTTGTCTCGTTTCGCCGAGAGATCTACAATAGTATCTATGTTGTCCGTAAACAAAATCTCAGTTTATGAAAAAATTGACATTTGCATGCATGTGTGAAAAATCCTGACAAGGTATTTGGCAGCGTAGTGGTTACTACAATTGTAACACCCTTCTTAATGTTTTCTGTAATTGAAAATGCACCCTCGCAACCATCATCTGCAGTAGCCACCAATCATCAATGCCAACTAAATTTTTTCAAAAGTGGATGGTTTAGAAAAGCAAGGAAAAATTAAATGAGCAAGCGGGTTCAATCTATTAAAGCAAACAGAAGGACAGTGGAAATTTTAATTCGCTCATCATCTCTAAATCTTAGCCGCACCACCTACTGCTACTTCTCAATTGCTCCTTTGCTGCTTTACTACTCAACCATGCCTGCAATGAAATTTCTATACAAATAACACAAGCCTTTTGTGAGTTATACAATACATTTTCTTGAGTTGGGTTGGACTTTAACAACCATAACTTATCATACAGGTTAGTTCGTTTCTTTGCATCTTTCATCATTATTTTTTTCACGTTCTTTTGTTCTACAGTTTCTTGAAGATATGTGTTTGCCTCTTGTAATAATCTACTACTCCCTCCAACTATACCTTTCATCATGAACCTGTGCTCCTCCTTCAGATGCCTCCGTAGCCACTGCACAAAGACAAGGGCTCCCATCGGTTCCTTTATGCTTACATGGGCATCTGTACCTATAATCTATGTTGTCGGCTACACAATACGAGTGTAGTATTTTCAGAAATTTGAATGGTCTAATTACGCTGAGAGGCATCCTCTACAGCGGCAGCAGGGGGAATTGATCTATTCGTGTACATTTAAAAGATTTGGCTGTAGTTACGAATGCAAAAATGGAGAATGTCAAATGATAGCTGTCGTTACAAACACAAAATGGGGAATAGAAAACGGCTATTCGTTGTCAAGTTTTGCATGTGAAATGCTTGGTTGCTAATCTGCCCATCTACGCATCCACATTTTACATTTATTTCTATATAATAGGGGAAAGGGCTGGTTACTCTTTAGACTTACCGTTATATTTTGTTTATATTCTGCAGTAATGGCATTTTGCATGCATGTCTACCAGTGTTGCGTCTATGGAAGATGTAATGGTTGGGTTTCCTGTAAGTGGAGGGATAGACTGGAAACATCATGTCTTTGATTTGGCGTTAATATGGATATAATAATTTTTTGTCGAATAGCAGCATACCTTGGAAAATCTAAGGTAAAATGGTTAATGTTCATCTGTGATGGGTGATGAGTTAATCGATTCTTTATTTGGTGATTGCAGATCCATTTGAGCCCATAAGTCCACCAGAGGAAAGGCTCCCACGAAACAGCTCCAATATTAGGATTCAAAAGCTCATTTAAGGTTTGCGAGTTTCGATTTGGTAATTTTATTATGTTTTCTTTGTTAAGCCCTATGTTGCTTCACATGGTAGGCATGCGAATTTTGAAATTTTTGCATATTGTAAAGCCCTATGTTGGTTCATATTCGATTAGTCTATTTTTCTTTCAATGTGATCTTACAGAATCCTGTACTCAAAATGACGAGGTTATAAACATTTCAAAAATTTTAAGTTATATTTATTTATTCCAAATCCAGCTAATTTATTGTTATTGTTCTATTCTGATATCTGCCCTACTTAGCTGTTGTGTAATGTATTCTCTATTGGCTATATTGCAAATTTGGAGAAAAAAGATCGCCATGAAAAGTAGCCTCATCAGTCAGGCTAATGGAGAATTAATAATCTGGATACAATATTTATTTAATTTAAGTTTGATTTTGATTAAATTCAAAATTGTGTACAAGAGAACCAAAAACTGTAATTTTAACAATTTTATGCTTTCTTTTACAAACTTATCAATTCTGAGATTTATCAATTTTGAGTCAAAAGCGTCCATTTTTACACTCAAGATTTGCTAATGTAAGGGATATATGTTTGTTTTATGTGGAATAAAATTCTATGTAAGAAATAAATGCTACTTTTAATTATTATTTAAAAAAATTATTCTAATTTTCTTATTTAGAAAGATCAAAAAGGATTCTTATATTTTTAAATCTTAAATAGAAAAATATAATGTTTCTAAATTCAAAAAATAAAAATTACATGGCTATATAAATGGTACAAAAATAATATCCAATTTTCATTTTCAATTTAAAAAGATAAAAAAGAATTTAAATGTTTGTAAATTTTAAAAAGTTCTTATATTTTTTAATTTAATCATAAAAAAATAATGTTTCTAAATTGAAAAAATCAAAATTATGTACATACAAAGTATTTCAAAAACATTATATAATTTATATATATATATTATATAATTTTTATATATAGAAATATTTAGTATTAAAAGTAATTACTAATTTATCACAGAGATGTGATTTTTCTATTTATACCTTATTTATCTTTGAATTACACAAATATCTGAAAATAATATAATTTTCAAGATATTAAAAATATCTATTCTTAAATGTAATTTCTAAGTTATTACATAGATGTGATTTTTTTGTTTATGTCTTATTTATGGCTTAGTTAAGTTTAAATTCTTCTACTATAAATTATAGATTAATAAAGTTTAAAATTTATATCTATTAAAAATTAGTTTCGTTGAAATATTTTTTATGTTAAATTTTTTAAATTTAAAACTTAAAAGAATAGTTGTGTGTGTGCGTAGTTAGCAGGGTGGCATAGGTTGGAGGTAGTGTAGTGGTTATGCAGCTTTAGTGTCTCACTTAATGCTTTTTGCAATTGAAAAATATCTCTTAATAGACCCTCATAGCCACAATCTGTAATTGAAATGCCTCCTTTAATGCACCCTCACAACCACAATCTGTAGCAGCCACTAATCATCAATGCCAACTAAAATTTGTTAGAGAATAGATGATTTATAAAAGAAAGGAAAAATTAAATGAGCTGCCATTGACAGAGTGGTGGAATAGCGGGTTCAGTCTATAAAAGCAAACAAAAAGATAGTGGAAGATCCAACTTACTCATCATCTTCGAATCTTCTCAATCACTCTTTTGCTTCTCTACTACTCAACCATGCTTACAATAAAATTTCTATACAAACAACACAAGCCTTTTGTGTGTTATACAATTCTTTTTCTTGGGTTGAATTAGACTTTACAAGATTAGTTCGTTCTTTTGCATCTTTCATCAATATTTTTTGACATTCTTTTGTTTTGCAGTTTCTCAAGGATATATGTTTGCCTCTTGTAATTGTCTACATCCATCCTCTGAATGCCCACCACTATTACTCCCTGTAGCTATATGTTCAATAATTTGAACTAGTGCTCCTCCTTCTGATGCCTCCATAGCTGCTACATAAAGACAATGGCTCCCATCTCTTTCTTCATGCTTACATGGACATTCACACCTATTCTCTATGTCATCGCGTACAAAATATGTGAAATTTGTAGCTACAACAACATAGATCAACTAGAAAGAAACAAAAAAAACTTTTCTAGATTATACAGAAGAAAAACAGAGCATAAAAAAATAAAACTATTGATATTGACTGGTCTAATAATTATCTAAATTACAATATTCTATAGATGTAAAAAGTCACCGTATGAAGAATCCAATTACAGGTAAGACTGAAATCAATAGCCTTAATTCAAATAGAAAACAATGATCTGAACATAACCGGTGATCCATAGTCTATGGTA
Organism: Cryptomeria japonica; assembly: GCF_030272615.1. Lineage (NCBI taxonomy): Eukaryota > Viridiplantae > Streptophyta > Pinopsida > Cupressales > Cupressaceae > Cryptomeria > Cryptomeria japonica. The sequence continues at coordinate 82,554,633 of NC_081411.1, read as the reverse complement.
ATGAACTAAAAGTTATGAAGTTGCGGTGATCCACAGTCAGCAGTAGTTAGACTAATAGTAATGAAGTTGGAATTAACCACCAACACCCCCCCTTAATTCTAACAAAGGAGAATAGAAAAGTCTGATAAAAGAAATGAGGAAAGAAGGAAAACCCAATGGGAATAAAACCCCCTCTCAAAAAGAGACTAACATAATGAGAAAACTACATGGTACAGTTTCTTTCACCCCAAGAAGATCTCGGAGAAAGTGAAACTTCTACTCCGTGAATGTCTTCGTGAATATGTCAGCAATCTCAATATTTAGCCTCGGTGGATGATAGAGCAATGTAAGATTGTGTTTTACTTTCAAACAAATGGGACCAGAGCCCAAATCGAGAACATATCCTGAAGTGGACTTGCGATCTATTCTATCACTAGCCCAATCAGAATCAATATACATAATGAGATCCAAAGTACATCCAACTGAATAATTAATCCTCTAGCTAAGGGTTCCTTGAACATAGTGAAGTATATGCTTGGCAACTTTCCAATGCAATTCATGAGGCTCTTGTATGTATCTGGAAACAACACCTACTGCATATGATAGATCTAGATGAGAGTGAGTGATATAAAGAAGACTTCCCACAAGCTAACGATAGAGTGTGCAATCAACCAATGGTGTATCTTGGCCATCCTCAAGCTTTACTCCGAACAAGAAAGGTTTGGGTGTTGGCTTACAATCACTCATGTGAAATCGAGCTAGAAGATCTTGTGCATACTTGGATTGAGAAACTTGGACACTTGATTGATTTTGGTTGATTTCAAGACCAAGAAAAAATTTGAGGAGACCCATGTCTATCATGAAAAATCTAGCATGCAAAGCTGCTTTGGTTGTAGCAATGGCTTTGATTGAATCACCTGTTATTAGCAGATCATCTACATAGAGTACTATGTGAAACAAAGAGTCAGATGTTCTCATCATATAAACATTTGGATCAGATTTGCATTGCATGAAATTTTGAGATAGAAGATAAGAATCCATTTTAGCATACCAAGCTCTAGGTGCCTGCTTGAGGCCATAGAGTGACTTCTTGAGTTTGCATACCAATGAGGAATTTTGTACATACCCTTGTGGCTACTCCATATAGATCCCTTCCTCAAGATCACCATGAAGAAATGTGTTCTTTACATCCATTTGATGAATCTCCCACCTTCTTGTTCCTGCAATTGCAAGAGCCAACCGAATGGAATCCATTTTTGCCACTAGAGCAAAAGTTTCATCATAGTCAATGCCATGAACTTGTTGAAAGCCTTTGGCTACCAACCTTGCTTTGTATCTACTTACATGGCCATATGCTAATTTATTTGTTCTATAGACCCATTTACACCTTACAAGTTTGCGATCAGGTGGAAGTGGAACCAAGTCCCAAGTTTGATTCTCAATGAGAGAATTGTACTCCTCATCCATGGTTGCTTCCCAAAGAGGATTCCCTGCAGCTTCTAGACAAGTCTAAGGATCGGATGCTTGAATCACATAGGCATGAATTGGCATGATGGGATCAATAGCTGAAAGTGCATGAGGGACATCATATATATCAGCCAAGCTCCTAGTCCTTTGATTTTTCATAGGAGATACCGAATCATCTCTAGAACCCCAATCAAGAACTGCATCTGGATCTGCACATGCATGATCAAGTTCATTTGGATCATATTAATGTGTATCAGAAATCAGATCTGAACGATTGCATGTATTATCTTTGAGATCTATAAGAGGAGGAAACAAAGAAGTATGAGAATGTGGCTCCTGAGATGCCTACATGGGACTTTCATCAAAGTAGACACTCCTCTCAATTAATAGTGTTTTTGTTGAAAGATCTAACAATATGTAGCCCTTTACACCATATAGATATCCAATAAAGATGCATTCTTTTCTTTGAGGACCTAAAGCTTTCCTCTTCTCTAGAGGAATGCGATCCCATGTGCGTGATCCAAAAATTTGAAAATAGGTCACTTCCGGTTGCATGCCACTCCATGCTTCAAAAGGTGTCTTTCCTATGATAGATTTGTGAGGAGATCTATTTTGTATGTATGAAGCACAATTGATTGCTTCAGCCCACAATTTGGAGGGAATAGCTCTAGCATGCAACATACAACTAGGCATCTCCTTCAAGGATCGGTTCTTCCTCTTAGCTACCCCATTCTGCTACGGAGTGTAAGGAACTATGTTCTAAAACTGTATTCCTACTTCATCACAAAGATGTTGAACATCATTGTTGACATACTCCCCCCCATTATCTATGCGAAGAATCTTGATCATTTTGTCTGATTGATTCTCCACACGGGCTTTGAAAATCTTCAGATTCTCAAACACCTCAGATTTGAATTTGAGAAAATAAACTCATGTGTATCTTGTGCAATCATCAATGAATGTTAGGACATATCTAGCTTTACTCATGGAAGAATCAGGAAATGGACCCATCAGATCATTGTGAACAAGCTCTAGAGGGGAGGAGGCTCTCCATGCAATCCCCTTTGGAATTTTTTCTTGTGGATGCTTTCCAAGAGCACAACCTTCACAAACTCCATTAGAAAATTCTATGGTAGGCAAGCCTTTCACCATCCCTTGTTTTCTCAATTATTGCATGTATCTAAAGTTCAAATGACCAAATCTTTCATGCAAAACTCTACTTTCATCATTTGCATGTGTTAGAAGTAAAGTAGAATCTGATTTGGTAACAAAAATCAGTGAAAGTGTATAGATGAGATTGATGATTTGCCTTACCAACATCAATTTTGGAGTTGTCTTCAATATCAAATATACTCACAAAATCTAGAGTGAATTCAACTCTCCTACCGGTGCCAGTGTGTGTGATTTGATACACAGAAAGAAGATTGACAGAGAGATTTGGAATGTGTAAGACATTCTCAAAACTTCCGATTCCCATCTCAACTTTCCCTATTCCAATTGCTTCTATAGAAGATCCATCTCCCAAGTGAATAGGTGAACCAAAATATGGTTTCAAAGAAGAGAGAACATCTTGTGTGGCTGCCATATGGTGTGAAGCTCCAGAGTCTATGATCCATGCATCTGAAGAAGAATGAATAGCAATCAATGCATGAGCATTGTTTCTTGTTTCTGGTGCTTTTTCTTCTTGCTTCTTCTTGGCACCTTCTAGGATTAGGTTACCAAGATTGCTTTGCTAAAGTGTTTGTGCCATGAGATCAATGATCTTCTTCATGCATGATGATTCTGGATGGTAACCATGGTTGCAATAGCTGCACTTTGATTTTCCCTTTTTGTCCTTTTCTTTTGAGCTGGTAGATCCATCTAGAGGTTTTGGATTGCCTTCCTTTCTTGGATCCGGTTCCTTCTTCCCTTTGCCTTTGGATTGCTGATTGGATTTGGAGTTGTTCTTTCCACTTCCATGCATAACAAGTGCATGAGCATTGGAATTTTTCAATGTGTCCATCTTCATGAGCTTATCTTGCTCATGTATCAAGGACTCAATAAAGGCATCAAGTGTGGGCATCTTCCAAGTTGCTCCTATTGCAAGCCTGACTGTGTAAAAAGTGGAGACAAATATAGCATATTTTGGACCCAATTTTGACATAATAGCAAGGATAAATTTTCTTTCATCCTTGGATTTGTTGATTTCACATCCTTTTAGCTGAAGTAATAAGACCTTGAATTTGGTGAAGAAGTCTTTAATGTTATCAAAACTTTTTGGATCTAAAGAGTTGAGCTCATTTTCAAGAATGTGACCCCGCATCTCATCTTGCTTTCCAAAAAGAGTCTCCAACATGGTCCAAACTTCATTTGGACTTTTGCATCCTTCAACATGAAACAAAAATTCTAGAGACACGGACAAGCATAAGAGACCATAGGCTTCATCCATCCTATTGAAATATTTGGATTTTTCAATTGTAGGATTAGGTTCAATCTCTGTTGCCATAACTATTCGATATAAGCCTCTACTTATGAGTTAAAGCAGAATCTTTGGCTTCCATTCGAAATAGTTGTATGGAGTGAGAAGAGAAGGGATTGGAAACTCCATTTTTTTTTAACTCTAATCTTCTATATCTGCAACAAACAAAGATTTACTTTTCCTTTCTAGCACCTAAGCTCTGACACCATGTGAAATTTGCAACTACAACAGCATAGATCAACCAGAAAGTGTAGACACCTAAAATTGTCTAGTCTAATATCTTTATTTATTTAATTATTTTAGCCTAATTCTTCTATTAATTAAATAAATCTTTATTTATTTAATTAATTCTTTTATCCTCTTCTAGCCTTATTTCTCATTTAAATAAATACTTTTATTTATTTAAATTATCCTTTTCCTAAATTAAATAAATATCTTATTTATTTAATTGATCCCACTTCTTCTATTAATTAAATAAATATTTATTTATTTAATTAATTCATTAACCTTTTCTACCCATGACACATGTCATTCATCTCTTAATTCCTACACTACCTGCCCTCTCATTATTTTCTTATTTCCTCTACCTACCCTCTAATCATAGCCAACCATTTATCTTTTACACCTCTCAATCTTATCCCTCCATTTCATATACTGTCTTCTATATAAGGAGATGCTTCCTTCATTATCAACCCTGATCAGTTGACTTCTCGACTACATTATGCTTTCAAACTTGCATATGCGATCAAGCCTACTTGCAACCACATTTTCGTTCTTTGTTGAGCTCTTGTGCACATATAAAATTTGAGAGAAAATATATCAAGAAAGATCAATGGAGATAGGAAGAATGGAGATCCAAACCCTATTGGACATGTGATGGTATAATCTTTGTGATTTCATTTTATTTGCATTGTCTTAGGTAATCTTCATATGTTATGGTGGATCTTTGTTGTTGTTAGGCTAGGGTTTTGTGGTTGAATTCATTTAGCCTTTCAATATTGTTGTTTCCATTTTCACCATAAACATTTTGGCACGCCTTGTGGGACATGGATTTTTGTTAGATCTGTGTTTTTTTTGCAGGTTTTTCTAACCCTATATTGTTGTTTTGTAAAACAATTTGGAGAATAACCTTGTGTAGCTAGGGTTTTGGACACAAAATCAAGATCTTAGAGAGATTTGATCCGATCTCACAAACGGCTTGGAATTTTTGCACAAAAGTTTGTTGGCAGGTTGAAGACAGTATTGAGAGCTCTCAATCCAAAATTCAAAATTTTTGGAGCATATTTTCATTTTCTATGAATTTGTTATGATTTTTCATAAAAAATTAATTTTGAGAGCAAATGAGCGAATTTTATGGATTTTCTTACATTTTTGGAAATCTCTCATAAGTATACAAAGGATCTATTCTTTGTGATTTCAATTTTGATGCAAAATATTTCCTAAAAAATCGGATCTTTAAAAATTAGGGTTTTTCATTATTTTGATCATATCTCACAAACGGCTTTGAATTGTGGCATCAATTTTGTTTTGCCGGTCAAGAACATTATCAGAGGTGCTCAATAAAAATGTCAGATTTTTGGAGCATATTTGAAGTTTCTATGAATTTTTTATGTATTTTCATAAAAAAAAAAATTTTGAGAGACAACTAGCAAATTTTTTGGATTTTCTTACATTTTTTGAAATATCTTAGATTTTGCATAGGATCTGTTCTTTGTGATTTTAATTTTGATGCAAAATCATTCCTAAAAAATCAAATCTTTGAAAATTAGGGTTTTGCATTATTTTGCTCATATCTCACAAATTGCTTGGAAATTTTGCAAATTTTTTTTTATGTAGGTTTGGAAGACCATCAGGAGTGTCTAGTAAAAATTTCATAGTTTTTGGATCAATTTTGCATTTTATATGAATTTCTTATGATTTTTCATAAAAAAATTATTTTTTGGAGCAAATTAGCAAATTTTTGGATTTTCTTACATTTATGGAAATTTCTTGAAATTTTACAGGAAGTCTTTTTTTATGATGAATCAAATATTTGAATTGGTCAAAAAAATCGTTTTGTCGAAGGCCTCTATTTCACAAAGTCTTTTGGATCTAAAATTGACCTAACTTGTGTGCTTGCAGGAAGGGGTGATCATTTGAAACAATCCAAACTACTAACAGATCTTTGTTGCAGGACCTTGACAAGGATTTTCTTTTTTATTATGTGCCTTGCTTTCATAGATTATCAAACACTTCAATTGGTGCACTAAAATTGAACCAATGTCTTTTGTGTCTTGGGCAATAGGCTCTTTTTGTTTCATCTTTAGAGGGCTTGTCTCCCCGTGTGGTCATTAGGACTACTAGTGAGGAGAGAACGACCCAAGTGGTAGCAAGGAAAAGTCATCCTCTTCTGAAAGCACTATAAACAACTATATCCATGGTGAAAGCCATGGGTAACGTGTGCTGATTAGTTCATACTGACACTATGTCTCCCCATAAACCCATTTGATCAAATTTATTTGATCAGCTATAGGGCATAACCCCTACCGGTTGGGAGCCTTTTATATTTACAGAGATAAAAGTGCCACATGTATGGGCACACGAGTGGATGCCCTTACTAGCACCTTCTTGTTTTAGAAGCCAAAATCCTTCTAGTTGTTGGGGTAGGAGGTTGAACCTCTGGAGTGACCCACACACTTATTGTTCTTAGTAGAGATACAAAGTTCACCACGGGGAGTTTTTCGTGGGGACTGGTGCTTAGTTGCCCCAGAGAAGTGAGTGTCGAGGGTGGAGCCAGTGGGGTCAAGCATCTAAGTATCCACTCTGAATAACGTAGCCTCATGTGAGATCAACAACTATTGTCCTGGCCAACCATAGGAGTTGTGCTTGTCTTATTTTGAACAATCAAACATTCAAGACCAAACATCAAAAACATTGTGTCTTTTGTGTCTTCAAGTGTATGCAAAACAGTTTTACATCAAACAACACACTTTTATTTGAGTCATTTTGAGTCTAAACACTTGCAAACATTGAGTCCTCATCAACATTGTGTCCTCTTGTCATGAAAAATAGTCAAACAAATTCAGATTTGGTCACAACAATAACTTCACAAATTGGAAAAATTTATAGTCCAACAAACAAGAGCAATCAGTTTCAGAATTATTGAGCTTCCTAAGTTATTTCTCTAGATTTTCATCTAGCATTCAACCTACCTTTGGATCTCACAAAGTTCATCATTGCTTTACATCTTGCATTACATTCACATTTGTCTAAACTTGAGTCAAAAGGTCACTTGCTTGTCCTCACATTACTTTGTCAACACACTACATACAACAACATTTTACTAAGTGGTCCCTCATCAAGGTCTATCACCTTTGGGTCTCATTTGGTTTTACTTAGAGTCAAGGTCAACTTACCTTATCAAGAGAAACTATCATCTCTTTGGAAGTCACACCTACTCTACTACACACATACTTGGTCTTACACTTTGGACATTGCAAGTACACCTCAGATTCATTTACATTCCATCCAACTCTTGGTCTTCCATACTCTTTTCCATTTTCATCTAGTCTCACATATCTTGGTCAATACCTAGTTCATGGTTGAAACCCATTCCCAAAAATCTAGGAGAGAAGCTAAAGAGTCTCAAGAGTCCACAAACATGAGTGCCTATGAGTATGACAATGATGTCTTTTTCAATTTTGATCATACCACATTACCTGACATGGATGCTTATAGAAACATTCAAAATGTTGAGAACATGGACACTACAAACAAAAATGATACACACAATGACAATACAGACAACATTTCAGTACATTCAACAGAAGTAGAAGACTCTATCATGGATCCCCATTTTCATAGATTGGTTGAAGAAATAATGAGGAGAGATAGATAATATTTATTACAAGTGATGGCACAAAGTGGAGCCAAGATCCCTCATGATTTTGACATGTCTCAAATAATGGAAAATCGACCTTTGCAACAACCTCACCCCAACATGGATCAAAGGAGGCCTAATAGTGGAGGCAATAGAGGACCATATCTTGTGCTTGAATCACCATCATCTTTGTTTCAAAAACCTGAGGTCCCATACACACATGGTCAACCATATGATACTCACCTTCGCAGACCATTATGGAGGTCTTATGTGGAAAAATATACTCAATCACATACCAATGCTAAGGACCAACCACCAAAGCAATTGGATATCCATAGGCATGATCAAAATTTGGACACAAGGAAACCCTGTGTCAAATTTGGGGGCAACACATTAGACCAAACTCATGACATACTTGTAGAGTATGGTATACATGGACAAAACAGATATTCTATTCCTCATCATGACTCTATACCAAGTGGTCCTTATACGCAACATCATTATAGACCTCCTCCATATGAACATGTGTATGATCAATATCATCCATATATGCAGTATGCTCCTCCTCCACCTGGTGGTTTAGGCATGGGGTATGGTCCAAGAAGTCGGTCTCCACCTAAGAACAATTTGGAACATCAAATTAAGGATTTACAAAAGAAAATGGAGGACATAAATACACCGAAGCCAACTTACACAATGAGAGACATATGTCCCTATCCATTTGACAAGAGCATTCCAATGCCTCCTTTTCCTATAGATTTTGTGACACCTAAGTTTGATAAGTACAAAGGAAAAGGGGATCCTAAGGCACATATAAGACAGTTTTTCATAGCTTGCATTGAGGTATTAGCAGAAGAGACATATCTGATGAGATTATTCCCACAAAGCTTAGGTGATCAACCTATGGAATGGTTCTCTCAACTTCCACCTGGAATTAAGTCATGGGGTGACTTAGTAGAAGCATTTATCCAACATTTCTCATACAACATAGAGACAGACATATCAGACACTACTTTGTGCAACACCAAGAAAAAGGATGGAGAGTCTTTTTCATCATTTTTACAAAGATGGAAGAATCTAGCCAGCAGATGCTCTTGTGAAATTCCACAAAAACAAATGGTAGAATTGTTCACCCAAAATGTTAACAAAGACATTGGTTATGACCTAAGAAAAGCTTTCTTATCCACCTTCAAGGACATCATTGAAAAAGGCTTAGCAACAAAAAAGGTCCTAATTGAGCAAGGCATTATCACAATATTCAAAGAAAACAAAGAGGACTTTAAAGGAAAAGACAAGCTAAGATTTTGGAATAAAAACAAGAACACAGTCAATGATGGTGTTATTGATGCCAATACGGTATGACCCAAAATCATTTTTTTTGGATCAAGCTCTAAAAACAATCAAGTGAATACTCAAATGACTTCCAAGTCACAAAGGAAGTACACTCTATTGGGAGAACCACTAGAGTCAGCTTTCAAGATGCTAGTGGCAACCAAAATAATAACAATTCTAGATTTGCCTCCATATGAGCTAAAGGTCAAACCAAATTGGTGGAATGTTGATGAATATTGTGAATTTCATAAAAGCAAGGGACATAAAATAGGAAACTGTCATCAACTGAAGAACATCATACAAGATCTCATTGATAGAGGTGACAATGAGATTGAAGGACACTCATCCAATCAAGAACATGAAATATTTAAAGAACCATTCCCAAAACATGACAAGGGAAAAGCTAAAGCCACAGATGAGCAGACCAACTATACAAGAGCATCCTATAACTATGATTCGATTGTCAATCACATTTCAATGGATAATTATGTCTCTACCATTATCATCAAGGACAAAACGCCTGAGAATTCTACCCAAAGACCCAAGATTGTCCTAAAAGGCATTGGATCTTCTTTTGAACCTACCTCTGAATGTAATGTCACAACTCATCAAGGTAAATTCACCTTGCAAGGTGCTTCAGCTAAAAACATCGCTTCCTCATCAACCAAACCTGAGTATGACCTTGTAGAACAGTTAGGGAAGACATCTGCGCTTATCTCCATCCTCGAGCTCTTACGCATATCCCCTACACATAAAGCCATTCTTGACAAAACTTTGAGAGACACTTCCATCCCTACTGACCTGAACATGGACCAGTTTCAAGCCATGGTGGGATACCTTTCCGTTCCACACTCCCTTACATTCACAGAAGCTGACGACGCCTCCATGAGCCAACCACATAATGCACATTTACACATTGAAGCCTTCCTACACAAACATCGACTAAAATGAGTCCTGATAGATGGAGGAGCAGGTCTAAACATTTGTACATTGAGCACTATTAAATAATTGGGATATTCTGATAAAGTTGTGAACTCTACAAACAAAATTACCATCAAGGCATATGATGATGAAGAGCGTTCATCCAAAGGCACAATCACCTTACCTCTCAGAGTTGGACCAGTTACAAAGGATGTGGTTTGTCAAGATCTTGACCTAGATCTCTAATACAAAATATTGCTAGGACATCCTTAGATTCATGAGATGAGGGCAGTCCCATCTACATACCACCAATGCATTAAGTTTCCTCACAATGGAGTTGAAGTAACAGTTAATGGTGATCCTAATTCATTCATATATTGCAACAATCTGTGTCCTAGATCAGAAATAACAATCCTAGTCAATCGAGAAGCTATTCCTTCATCGGCATACATTGACCCTGAATCCTTGAAAGCTTCTACACCAAAACAAGCAGAGATCAAAGAAAAGTTCAAGGTTAAAGACATGGGATGTGGTGAGTATATCTTTCATGTTGATCAACTCCCACTATCTCCTAAGATATTCAGTCGACGAGAACAATCTACAAATAATTTGCAATGCCAAGGAATTGGGTTTGAACCACCTAGTGTTGTGGCTACTAAGTTTGCATGCAAATCTCCTCTAGTGGTGCAAGCAACTCTTGATATCAATACTCCTAAGAGTGGTTCCAACAAAGAATCTATTGAGCGCATCACCAGCTCTCTTGAGAACTCACATAGCTTTACCATTTCATCCATTCATTCCATTTCCACTCCTCTTCCAAACTTGGATCAACAAGAATTACAAAAGCCCTTACTAATTGGGGATGAAAAATCAAGCTTTGAAAAGAAAAATCTAAAAGTCAAAAATAAAGAGAAGTCCTTCAGTCCAAATCAAAACCAAAAGCTATTGGACTCTGAAAAAATCAAAGTCAAGGACAAAAATTCTATGAAAGAAAAAGAGAAAGAGATGATCTCCCCTAATATCAAAATAACTAGGGGCAGAAGTTCTAAAATTTTAAGTCAAAAAGCATACCTATTGATCCTAAGTCTCCATCATGCTATCCTACTTTCACTTCTTTTTGCAATCATAAGCCTTCATCACTCATCCACTTGTTCTACACATCCTTTCCCTTCTGGCAATACATCATGGACCTTTAATGGAGCTTCCTCGAGGGACTTTGTTATCAGGGATGCCCAAACTTCTTTAGGTGACATGCATATGGGCCTATGTAATCCACACACTATTAATTCTATCTCGGTTCCTTTATCAAGGAAGACACTCACTCAAGCTACACATCATTCAGTCAAGGAAAAATGCAGCTACAATCATAAGGTTAAGCCTCACGCATTTGAGGTTGGTGACTTAGATCTCAGAGAAAATCCTAAAAATCAGCAAGACAGAGAGAAGAAGGGCGAATTCGAACCAAATTGGCTTGGTCCTTACATCATCACAGTAGCTTATGGATCAGGTGCATATCAGCTCTCAACTCCAGATGGTGAACCTTTGGAGGATCCTATCAATAGCATGCACCTTCGCAGGTTTTACACATAGCTCTTCAGCATATCCTAATCCAAAAATACAAAAAAAAAAAATCAAAAAATACCAAAAAAAAATCGTTACTTGGTGAAAACCTGGCAAACAGGCACCTTGTGACACAAAAAAAATTGAAAAATAAAAAAAGTAAAGAAAAACATTTCGTCCAACGGTGAAAACCACTTCGATGGCGCCCTGGGCAAGTGCCATGGTGAAAACTGGGTCACTGACGCCATGTGTAGAGACATTGCTCCTCCCTCCTTTAGGATTCAATCTCATCCTTTCACCTTGCACACACTCACAACCTATCCATCCGTAATAAACTTACCCATTCCCATCATGGCTTGTTATTGATCTACCCAAGATTGGTTAGCCGTTCATAATAAACCTTCCTTTCCACCCTTTCCATCCATAATAAATCAGCTCCTATCTGTGGCTAAGGCAAATCCTATGTCTAGTGATGGGTGTGGAACTGAGAACATCACATGATCTGAGGAGTACATTTTCTTATAGCTTTCTTCAGTCTATCCGCGCACAATCCACCATAAAACAACATTTGCATCGCCGATCCACAATAAAGTTTCACCTTCTCCGCAATAAAGTGTCAGTTTCATGGATTCAGTCAGTTTCAGATGAGACACAGCAACGACAATGGGCTTCAACAAATCAGATCTTTCAATAGACTCAGACAACATTATGGTTTAGTGCTATATATCCTTTTGTGAAAGTAAACATTGTGACCACAATCAAATAAGACTTATATAAGTGACAAGAGACACTAAACTTGAGGACTACAGTGGATGTTGGTGTCGAGTCTTGGTTTTCTTTTGATTTTATCTTTCTACTGACATGTCTTTTAGCTTTTCTAGGATGTCTCTGACTAGAGATTTTATCTCCAGGATGTCTTTGACTAGAAAGGTGAGGATGGGGTATCATCACCTTTTTTTCTTTGCTGTCTGTGGATTGTCTCTTAGTAATGCTATGACTTGTCCAAGGATATGAGGACACTATGAGTCTAGTATGAACTGGGGCATTCTTTGTTTGCGACTGTCTGATCTCCATGCAAACAGGTACAATGACTTTCTGGGTCGAACATATGCCTCGATTGTCATAGCCTATTTTGCCATAATAAAGCTCAATGATGATAATGCACAAGAAGCTCTTTCACTTTCATATATTCTACCTTCCATCCCCCTTTCTTGATTGACCTCCATCCTTCTTGAGTCAATGTGGCCCGCTATCACATGATTGAGTATAATGACACACCAAAAACATTTGCATTTCATGTAGTTGCACCTGCATTATCACATATTAAGCATTTCATACATACATATAGATATCACAATCACATCACATCCTGCACACAACACATGTTAGCACATTTTACATTTTCATCATGTAAATAGTTATTTGCTTTATCATATTCATTTTCATTTCATACATCCACATTCACATTTGCATTTGCATAACATATAAAATATAAAAGAACAAAAATATTGCATTTCCTCATGTACATATTTGCATCCATATCATGCATTAACACATAAAAACATACATCACATAGGTACACATGCATATAGCTGCCACAAAGATGAACCATCTCATATATATATATCTAAAAATCATAAGTGTCATGATACAATGATGTCAAAATACATATGGCTACAATCACCTGAAGGTGTCTACATCATCATATAAAATGGTACAAACTGATACATAGGGAGCCCTCTAAGGCTATGATGAACTCCCTCCCTCGGAGCCGACAGGCCTCGATGGAGTCTGAGCCCTGGAAGGACTCACCCTAGGATCATCTCTCTTGTCCCCTCTATCTAGTGGTGGTGGAGGAACCATGACCCTACCGCTAGACGCCTATCTCCTATCTCTCCCTCCAGTGGTCATTGCAATCCACGATGGTCTATGGAAGCTCCTATCCCATTGCTTTGGTGGCACCACTCCATAGTATAGGTCTCTCCAGTAGCCTATCTCCTCCCTGGCTTGCAGAACATAGGCATATCCAGCTCCTATGTCCTCTGTTGCCTGCCTCCCTACCCTTAATGTTGTCTCAGCCTCTGTATAGTGCTGAATAGCCTGATCCCTCTCCTGCTCAGTATCTCTCAGCTGTCCCCTGAGCCTAGCTGTCTTCCTCTCCAGATCCTGGATCTCATCTGCCTGTCCCTGACAAATCTCCCTCAAGGATAGTAGCTCATCCTCCCCCATCCCACAACCAACCCTCATGTCGCCCTATCTAGATAGAGGAATCCACTGATCACTCCTGCCAGTACCGTCGATAGTGCCAATCTTGTCTATTTCATGGTATCCCAAGGCACGTGTACAACCCTCATCTCCAGTCCTAGATCCTGAAACATTTGTCTCAGTGCATCCCTGTCTCTATCTCGACCGTAAGGAGCCAACTCCCCAATGATCGGTATCCTCAGTATCCTATACACATCCTCCAAGGTGACTATCATATCACCCATCGACAAATGAAACATGCAAGTCTCTGAGTGCCATCTCTCAGCTAATGCAGTCAGCAATCCCATGTTCACCTAAAACTCAGGCACATACATAATATGTTGTAGGCCCGTATCCTCAACCACTGCCCTATCCTCAAATGTCAGCTCTGGTTGTAAACTCTGAGTCGACGAGAATCTCTCTCGTGACTCCAGCATAGGTAGGTACTCCTGTAGTCAAGCAAATCAATTGTGTCAGTCAAAGTGGCACTCCCTGTTCATCACAATGTTGCTTTTTATCCTAGCGGTACTCCCTGTTCATCACAAAGTACTATGTTTTTGCACTCCCTGTTCATCACAAAGTGCTGCCCTTTTTAGTACTCTCTGTTCATCACAAAGTACTATGTTTTGACATTCCCTGTTCATCACAAAGTGCCTTGATCTATCCTATCCTAGGGCCTCTGCTTGAGTGTATCCTCTTGAGTAGTTTCTTGATTGACAACGTATGTTCTATCACATAATTGTCAATCCCAGCCCTATCTGCTATCCTAGTCTTCCCTAGAGGACCTGCTTGAGTGTATCCTCTCAACAGCTTATCCAATCGACAGCGTATGTTCATCACAGAACTGTCGATTCGACCTAGAAGACATAAACGCACATTTATGACATAAACGCGCATTCATGACACAAACGTGCCTAGCCTACCCAGATGCGCCTGACACCAACGCAGATGCGCCTTAATATTTTTCCTCCCGCTTGACATTTTTCTAGACCTACCTAATATGCATTTATTGCAATACCTAGCATGCATTTATGACAACAATTAATGTGGCAAGGTACAAGGAGGTTTTGTGGTACTTACTAGCTCTCTTGCATCTGTTGGCCTCTGAAATCGGCGAACGTGGTCAAATCTATGCACCAAAGCCATCACTATTGACTGCTCTCTGCTATCTCTACACTCTGATCTCTTGGATGTGTGGATGACAATGAGGATGTGTTCCCTTATAGTCTATCTTATAGACTACCCTAGCCCTAGTCTTCCGAGCCAGTCTTCTTTATTCCATGACTTTGTCACTCCATCCTATCCGGTCAGTCCATTTTAGCCTTTCTTTCTTATCGAGAGATTGTCTGCGATCTTTCCAGACATTTTCATCCAATCTCCCGAGGGGGCATATCATTCCCATCTTGGGGCAACTTTGTATCAGTTCATATTATCTTCTTTGAAACAACACAACAAGCTGCATTATCTCAAAGAGGGGCAAAATGTAGACACCTAAAATTGTCCAATCTAATTAAATAAATATCTTTATTTATTTAATTATTTTAGCCTAATTCTTCTATTAATTAAATAAATCTTTATTTATTTAATTAATTCTTTTATCCTCTTCTAGCCTTATTTCTCATTTAAATAAATACTTTTATTTATTTAAATTATCTTTTTCCTAAATTAAATAAATATCTTATTTATTTAATTGATCCCACTTCTTCTATTAATTAAAAAAATATATATTTATTTAATTAATTCATTAACCTTTTCTACCCAGGACACATGTCATTCATCTCTTAATTCTTACATTACCTACCCTCTCATTATTTTCTTATTTCCTCTACCTACCCTCTAATCATAGCCGACCATTTATCTTTTACACCTGTCAATCTTATCCCTCCATTTCATATAGTGTCTTCTATATAAGGAGATGCTTTCTTCATTATCAACCCTGATCGGTTGACTTCTCGACTACATTACGTTTTCAAACTTGCATATGCGATCAAGCCTACTTGCAACCACATTTCCGTTCTTTGTTGAGCTCTTGTGCACATATAAAATCTGAGAGCAAATATATCAAGCAAGATCAGTGGAGATAGGAAGAATGAAGATCCAAACCCTATTGGACATGTGATGGTATAATCTTTGTGATTTCATTTGATTTGCATTGTTTTAGGTAATCTTCATATGTTATGGTGGATCTTTGTTGTTGTTAGGCTAGGGTTTTGTGGTTGAATTCATTTAGCCTTTCAATATTGTTGTTTCCACTTTTCACCATAAACAGAAAGAAACAAAAAAAACTTTTCCAGATTATACAGAAGAAAAACAGAGCATAAAAAAATAGAACTATTGATATCGACAGTTCCAATAATTATCTAAATTACAATATTTTATATGATGTAAAAGGTCACCGTATGAAGAATCCAATTACAGATAAGACTGAAATCAATAACCTTAATTCAGGCAGAAAACAATGGATCTGAACATAATAGAGATCGGTGATCCATAGTTTGCGGTAATGAACTAAAAGTTATGAAGTTGCAGTGATCCACAGTCAGCGGTAGTCAGACTAATAGTAATGAAGTTGGAATTAACCACCACCAATATATGGGTGTAGTATATTCTAAGATTCAAATCATCTAAGTTATCTTTTATTTAAATGAAATCTTATTTCTTGTAATAGGCATAAAGAGCATGTCTTGTGGTCTCAGCAGGGCCATCACTTTTGGCTTGCACTAATATTTTTATGTTATAGCTCACCTACAACCATTTTTAGTAACTATTAAAAAGTGGAAGAAGACATGATTCAAGTGCTTGATTGACGTTACCTAATTCTATTTTGGGCTTATAAATTTGGCACCCTCAATAGTATTTGCTCTCTCTTCCTATTTTCCCTTTTTGTCTGTGGATAGTGTCGTTGATTGAAGACCATATTGTCAACATTAATGTCAAGTGTAGATGAGATACATTTTGTGAGATAAGATCCATTTTAGTTCTGAAAAATTCCCCCCTCATTTGGCCACTGATTTATTTTGGATGCAGATTTTATTGGAGGATTCAATAGTTTGCAAAATGGGAACAAAGCCAAAGATAGGTTCCAAATATTATGGTGGGTATTTGGGTTTACATCCACTTTTCCAGAATTGGAACATGTTTGGACTCTCTTACTATAAGATTGTTTATATTTTGTGTTTTTCTGATTATGCTTAAATATTATTGTATAATCATATTAAGACATTCCTTAAAAATGAACTCTATATGCATATATAAAAATATAATTCCATTAATGTAAAATGCATGTTACATATAAACATTGAATCAAAGTAGTTCTTCTACTTATCATGTGAAGTACATATCCTAATAAAGTTATGCTTATCAAAAACATATTATAATATAATTGTTGATAAATATAATAAAAATTAGATTGGATTTTCAAGTATCATTATCTTGGATTCTTAAGTTTCCATTAAAAAATGCTATATGTAAATGCATTATCTTCTATCAATAAAGCAGACGTTGAGTTATTTTCATCTTCTTGCATAATGTCTTAATAGCATATTTATGATTGTTGCAAGTATTTTGAATTTTGATATCTCTTGCAAATTTTACATAGATTTTTTAAAATATAAGTATACTAGTTTTTATTGTATAGATACAAACATATTATATTATGAGACCTCCAACGTCCTTAAATTTTAGAACTGAACTACACTAGAAAATTCATAGAACCACCAGCTTTAAAATTTTCCTAAAAAATCTCAACAGCTCCAGCTCTATTCCCCTCCATGAGACCACAGCCTAAGTCAATAAATTGCAGTTGCAATCAGAACATTTGGTAGAACTTCTCAAACACATAGAAGTCAGCCCAATGAAACTATCAGTGGAGTCTCGTAGGTATCAATAAATAAGAAGAGCTAGGGTGGGTATACAGAAAACCCATATGAGCAGACATTTATTGACAAGATGTTCCAAAGAAAACGATCAAATTGGGATTTTTTGGTTGCGGGTGTGATTAAATCACGAACATGTAAACTTCGGAAGATAACCAGCGATCTTTTTCTTTTCATTTGCTATTTTTCTTTCTGAATTGAACCATGGTGATGAACTCAGTGAGTAACAGGCGAAAGCGCAATGAAAGTTGAAAAGCCTAACTAAGTATTAGATGTTGGGTATTTGAATTGCGTATTCAGTTCAAAAGTCAGATGAGTTAGGTTTCATCAGTAGGACTGTGGAGCTCCGAGTGGTATTATAGAGGAGGGAAACAGACTTTTCTTACAATTTTGCAGTTGTCCCTAATGCAGAAAATGTCGTCTATGGTTTGGTTTTAGAAGTTGCAATGAGATTGCAGGATTTTCAGCAAAAGGGTTTATATCTACATGGGTTTTGGAAGTGGTTACTAACACAGGTTTCTTCATATTATGGAGTTTCAGATTACCATCCGATGCTAAGGTACCTCTATCATGGAGGCTGAACTCCTACTGAAAACGCTTTTCTTTTTAAATTGTGGGTAGACATTTTAAGGGCAGCTATATATCGGTATGGTAGGGTGAGGTTCCTCAACGTGAATTTTTAGTAATAACATCTTAGTAGGAATAGGAATTTGAATCTTGATGATAAGAATTGCGACACCACAGTTTAACTTTAACCATCACGTCACATATGCCTGTAAATATTTAATAAAGACTGTTGTACACTAGTACAAAGTTTGCTATTGCTGTAATAAGTGAACAAGAGAACTGGATTTCAGGAGACAATGAAGACCAAGTGGAGCAATTGCTTGCTTTGCTGTTTTGCGAATTATAAATCATTGGATGACTCCATACCATCAAGCATAGTCAATGCACTTGGACCTGTTACTAGGATCACTGAACCGGTTCTTATCCCTGCTGTAAAGATATACACTCTCCTTCTACTATCCCTTGAAGCGCATTCTATATTCATATTTTCGCAAGGAAAAGCTTTAGGCAACATATGGCAGAACATATGAGTTTGTGACAAGTGGCAAGAAAAGAAATCATGTATGCAAGCTGTGAAAGCATTGACAAGGCATGTAAACTGTATGACAAAATGAATGTGCTGTTTGACATAAACAAAATGGATTTGTTGAAAGGGCCTCAGAAACATTTCAGCATATACGATCGGCATAGTTCTTAAATACTCTTATAAACATGTATGCCAAGTGGACTGTTTGACAAAATGCTATCATGAGACATGTCGTAGAAAGTGATGTTTGTTGTTATTGCGAATAAAGGATTTGTTATTTGATGCAGGGACATGACGGATAACCTGTGCACAGTCCCGTTTCCTATAGCAACTTCAAATTTGAAACCATTGCCGCCTGTTTTGGGAGACCATTTAACCTCCCTCTGATCTCATTTACGCTCAGCTCGAACAGGTATGTGAGTTCAAATTTTCCCAGCCTTCTCCTATTAATAAAAAGCAACTCCATTTTGGCTCCAACACAGAGGTTTGGATGAGATGTTGAGAAAATATATAGAGAGAAATAGATTGGAGGAGACATGTGAAACAGAATATCCGATTATTTTTGCGCTGGCAGCACAATTAGCAATTCAAGATGGATTTTGGCGCTCAAGTACTTTGGGCAGGAATTTGATTAAGATTTGGACGGAGACCTTGCTGTGAGAAGAGTGAGGAGGACAAATAGAAGAAAGTCTGAAAAAGACAAAAAGTTATTTACGAGGGGACAAAACAAGGGAACAGCCAGGTTGTGTGGGTGCAAAAGATCTTGCAAGGTGAAGGTGACAGAGAAGTTGCTAGCTCAGAAGGAGCAGAATTTTGCCCTTGTTGAAAGGAGACAAAAATTTTTGTGTTAGTGCATGTGTAGCAGCAAGGGAGACATGGGAGAGGAAGGCAATCGGGCAGGGGGGCACGTAGACGAAAAAAAAATAACAACAGACAGGAGAATAGACAGAAGAATGTGTCATTACAGAAGTTTACATGGGAGAGCTGCGTGGTATCAAGGAACAGGCAAATCTCCAAAATCAAGGTGCAGAGTTTCAACTAAACAGAGCAGATCGCTAAATCTATGCCTAAATCTGCTTATCAGCTATATATTGCTTGTAAGTACTTTAAAAAAATATATATAATAATTATAAGAAATGCTTATTTTAAATATTGCTCCATGTGTGGCTGGGTCGTGTAACCTCATCTGTGTGTTTTGGGACTAATCCTTGGCTAAATATTATATGCTTGTTCATGCTGGTGGGTGATTTCTGGTCTTGTGAGTTTGGAAAGGTGTATATACATTTGTATGCGTGTGTTATGTTATTGCCTACAGCAATAGAGCTGACCAAGAGCTTGCAGGCTGAGTGAATTCACCTACAACAATTGTCGTGTTGGGTATGAACCTGTAGAAGTTGGATGCAGCAGCAGTAGTACCTGCAACAAGTAGATACTTTGGGCACTGTTGAGCAGGGTGGCACCATCAGCTTAGTATCAGAGTGTAGGCTACAACTGTAGGAAAAGGGATTTGTTGTCTGTTGTGTGCACTGTGGGGTGAGGAGTCCAACGAATTGAGTAGTTGTGTGTGGGCGTGTATCATGTGAAACTAAGAGGGATATTGCAGCTAGAAGAGTTGTGTTGATGTGTTTTATATAACACCATGCAACAAAGAATAAAATACTAAGTATCCAATCCTCTCTTGAACAAAGACCTCTCGGATGTTAAACTATGTGATCAAACGAGATGACTCCAAGGTTCTGATAGTCAGATTTTGACTTTATATTGTGGATAGATTCAGTGATTGTGATGTGATTTTGCTGGAATCACAAGGGGACTTACATTTATACTTGAACTCTGCTGGAACTTGATCATCCGATATTGCAATCTTGTGATGCTTTTTGCTAAACTTAATTGAATTGGAAAAAGGATAAAAAGAGGAAGGGTTTAGAGAGACTAATCTATTCCTATAATGTAAGAGACTATGAATGACCTAGTGAAACTTAACCATGCTTTGTTTTGCCATGCAAGGAACAACTAAGCAAAGCTGGTGTGATCTTCTAAGGAAAGCTAATGATGTTCAAATCACTAATAACAACATAGACACCATCAACGTGATGCATATCAATGGGTAAGTAGTAATCAAAGTTAAGCTTATTTTAAGAGTTCAAGCCAACCATACACTAAAACTTATAATCAACAAATTGTAAATAGTATGAACTTTAGAGTTTCACAACAAATCATCCACAATAACCTGCATCCATCTAATCAACACTGAAACAAATGAGAAGTAGAGACCATGCAAAATGTTGAATCAACACATGAAATTCACCATATCTTCAATGAAAATAATATGTTTTGAATCAACAAATGAATAGAGCAATGCTTCATTTAAATGTACAAGGTGTTGTGAGGTTTTCACAACAATGCTCCATTGCAAATGGGGACACCTTTTTTCAGCTTTCTAGGTTTGTTGTTTAGTTGTCTAGTGGTGTCTCTAGCTATTTAGCTTTTACTTGAGGAGTGTAGTACCCCAAGTTGCCAGGAAATGAGTAGGTCATGTCTTTCTCTTTAGGATGAAATGAGTCAGCTAGTCCTCAACACCTTACAAATGAACGATATATATGATGATCATTTCATTTGATCATCATCATCAGAGGTGGAAGAAATGATGAGTGTAAGTATGGAGGCTAGTCATGAGAATTGAGATTTTTGATGAATGCCAATCAAAATGAAGGCGTAGGCAATCATTAGGAGGCTTGGTTAATGATGAAGGACCATTGAAATGAGTAAGGTAGGTGCCACAAATCACAAAATGGAACAAGCGAGGTCATGTCTTGGGACCCCTCAAAACCTTGGTGTGCCTTCACTCACTGTCAATGACCCCCAAAAGATCTGACCTGCCTCTTCTAGCACTACTAGTTGGTGGTAAGATCTCCGACTTGCCTTGAGATCATTTCTAGTTGCCTACCCATAGTCCAATTAGGTTGAAAGGCTCATATGTTTGGTGAGTTGGATGTTGATTAAGTCAATACTTAAGGGTTTTGAGTGATAATGATGTATGAGATTGGTAGAATCGGCTAGGAGCGAGTGGAAAGGCCTTGAAATGCTCATTGAGCAACGTTGATCCTTTGGAGTGAACTTCTAGTGGACCCCTAAATCCACACCCACTTCCACTTGGGGGCAAAATCCACGACCACTGTCAGTGGACCTCAAAAAGCTCGACCAGCTATAGTTGACTTCAAGTTGATGTTCAAAAACCCGACCAAGGTGAGGAAGTCTTTTTACTCAGCAAAATGAACATTGATTTAGGTGAACGCTTGATGCTTTAAGAGATAGTAATGATTGACATGGATGAAGTCTTCTAGCAATGACTTGCAATACCATGAGCAAGCTAATGGAGCAAGTTAAGTTGATATCTTTGGGCCACTGTCAATAAGGGGTCAAATACACGATCATTGTTAGTGAGGCGTGAAAACCCCGACCATTGTCAATGTAACCCTAAAACTCTGACTTGGGAGTGAGTGCCTAAAAACCCGACCACTTCCACTTACACACCAAAATCACAAACTTCTTGCTCACTTCCAGTGGATGCTCAAATCCACGACTTGTCTTGAAGACTTCCGATCAACACCTAAATCCTTGCCTACGGATATTAAGAAGTAATGTCTATGATGAGGAAAGGAAGATGAATTCAATGTGTCAAAGGAGGGATTAAATGAGTGATCAATGAAGTTGAAAATTGGTATGTGATAGAGATTGGGAGCTTTCACTTCCACTCAAGGGATTTAGCCACAAACAAGGCATTGTCAATGCCCTATGCAAAGTCCGACCAGCTGGATGCTTATTGCCAATAGACCCTTAGATCCATGAACTTCTTGATGTTATTGTTAATTAGGGGACAAAACCCCGACCACTTCCTATGCCCCTTAAAAAAACTAAACTTCAAGTTTGAGACCAAAAGTCCGAATTGCTAGTGAGGCATCAAAATCCTGACCACTGTCATGACCCTTGAAAAGCCCAAACTGTCTATGGGTACCTGTTGGTGCGTGTTTTATGACACACCTCTCTTGAATAAATATGCCCAAAAGACACTCTATCCTCTCTTGAATAAATTCATCGTGTATGCTAAGATTGCAAAGAAGATCATATGGCAATTCCAAGGTATACACTGCGAACTAGCGACTTTAATGTTGAATATAGCTTATTGGGTGATGTATGCTGGTAATCCAAGGGGGACTTGTGAATTTCAATCGTAATGAAAACTTTTTTCTTTGCTTTTGGGATTTTCTCAATTTAGGCTTTAAAAAAAAATAAAAGGGAAAGGGTTTTAGGAGTTCTACACTATTCCTAAGAATTTAAGAGACAATAAAGATAAGTGAAACCAATAACCATGCTTTGCTTCGCCACACTAAGGAGTTAGGACAACTACACAAAGTACGTGCAATCTTCAAGGGTTATGCTAAAGATTTTCATACTGTGAATAATACCATCAAATGAACAATATTTATCCAAAGTAGAAGTTAAAGCATCCACAAAATAACCTCAGGCTAACTTTACACAATGAACAAAAATCATTTGTTCAAAAAAAGTATGAGCAATAGTTTCACCAACCTATACTATCAAATCTTTCATTCATCTAACAACTTTGAAAAGCAAATCTATTCTAAGTTGGAGAAAGTATGTAACCATGCAACCATGTGATAACAATAAGGATTCAAAGCAAACGCAAATGAACTTTTATTATCAAAATAGCTCTTAGCAACAATCTCATAAATCTCTCCATACAATAAAATGAGAGAAGAGGAGCTTATATAGAGTTTTTGGAAACAAATGAAAGGCCGAGATCAATCAAAGATCAACGGTCAAGATTAAAACACAACTACCCTAATTAGGGTTTCCCATAATAGCAACAAGAACAAATGCATGAGGGACAAGTGTCGCAAGGAGCTATCTTCTAGGAAGGTGCATCCTTATCCTTTCGAGCGACAGCATGTTCGATGAATTTGGACACAATCGAAATGACCTCTTCCATCGTGACATGTGGCAACATGTTCACCTTGAATTCCATTCTGTCCAAGTCATCTACATACATGGCAAAAGAACTCTCCCATTCCAACTCCTGTATTTGGAAGGCATTGCAGATGGACAAGAAATTCGATGCCTTAGTCAAATTCTGTTTTAGGATTGGTCCAGTGATGGTGAAGAAATGGCGCACCCTGAGGGCTACCCATAACTCTGTTCAACAGCAAAATGATGTCCCCATAATCATCCTTGAAGTCAATGCGAAGCAATTTCTTTGGTACTTTCTTAAGGGTGAGCCTTGGCTTCTCCAGCCACAACTTATTGACAGTTTTTGCACAAGGCTCAAGCTGATCTTCATAAATTTTCTTGGTTTCCTCCTTGGTTCTATATGAGGTTCGGTTGTAATTTGGAATCCCGGATGCCTCCTGTATGACCAATTCTCCTAAATAAGATAACACTCTCCCATCCGGTGCAATGATCTGCCTTTCTTGGGTATTACAGTGCCTTGCACATTCAACCATCAGCTTAGCGCATTCTACAGCTGGTGGAAATCCAGCTGCTTGGACAAGGCCATTCCTCATCATTCGTTGAGCAATCGGTGTGGGTAAGAATCCATCCTGCTCGTACATTCTTCTTTTAAAATCCTCGAAGTCTACGTGACCAAGGTTGGTGTCTCCAACCTTTTTCCACTTGGAATTGATTTTGGATTCAGGATTGTCATGTCCCCATCTTTTTGATGCAATTCCTACATTGCATTTGATGAATAAAGGCACTTAAAAATTTCTAAGTGTCAAAAGTTAATAAGGAAAAAGTAACTTTTATAAAGTTACTTTATAAGCCTCAGTTTCTTTTTTTAATAAAGGCTTATGTTTGAATAAAGTGCTATGCGTACCTTTTAATAAAGTGGCCCCTTTAATGTCAACGCCACCCCTTTGCTCAAATCACTTAAATGACATGGCATGGTGGGACCCTTGTCATTCTTAAAAGCCTTTAAGCCTTTAAGCT
This sequence comes from Cryptomeria japonica, assembly GCF_030272615.1. Taxonomy (NCBI): domain Eukaryota; kingdom Viridiplantae; phylum Streptophyta; class Pinopsida; order Cupressales; family Cupressaceae; genus Cryptomeria; species Cryptomeria japonica. The sequence continues at coordinate 82,529,839 of NC_081411.1, read as the reverse complement.
ACGTGGACCCAAAAGATGCCAAGGAAGATGCTTTTTTAGTTGGACTCTAATGGGATATTCCATTTAGGGTTACTCCACTCTTTGGAAAAGGTTATTAGACATTTTGGAGGAGGGAATTGGTATTATGTTATTATTTTATTTCTGATTTTCTCTGCTCTGCATTAGCAGCAGAAATTGCAGGTGTTTGGAAGACGTAAACCCTCAGATCTGCATTGGTAGTGGAGGTGTACCCACTAATTTGCCCTCGTGGGACAAGGATGTGCCTTGTCTAGACACATTGGGGGTCAATTTAGCAACAAAACCAGCCCAACAATCACCATTAGGTATGATACATCAGTTCTGAGCAGTTTGTCTTGAAATTGCAGCAAGTGTGGGTTTCATAATTGCAGCCGTACCATTCCAGGTAGGGCCGTACCATTCTAGAAGGTTGTGCATCAATTTAAAATTAAATGGAGGGTTCTAACTCCATTTCTTGTGCTTGATCTCATTGTTCGGATTAGAAAGGGTACTGTGGAAGAAATCACAGTCAACTGACTAGATTTGTGATCAGGGTGAGCAAAACAGTGGGAAAAGAAGGTCAAAATTGTATAATTTTGCCTAGCAAAGGTTGGATTTCCAGTTGGTAATTGGGTTCTTGCCCAATTTGTTATTGGTAATTCATCTTATGGAAGAATAAGCAGATTGGATCCACTGATCTGCTCCTACACCATCCGTCTCAGCTTGTATCCATTTTCTGGATAGCAAACCAGCCTCAAACCCTAGCACTGGATCCTTGGTATGTTTTCTGCTTGTACATGTGAATGTTATTTCACTTCTAGATGATTGTAATCTACTGTCATATAAAAAACAGAAGCTGATCTCTTGATTACAGTTCATTTTTATGTTGTTTCTTGTCATATGTTGCAAACCCCATCACCAAAAAAACAACACAAAAGAAACAAACTCTTCTGCATCTTCTGTCTAGTCTCTAAGAACACCAAAATGGCCCCAAAATATAGTTTATTAAATTAAAATTTAAACAGAGCAGCAAAAGACCTATTTACGGATATGCAACCCTTTGCTAGCGAACTTCATCTGGACTTTTCTTGAAAGTCCTCCCTGAGTGGTCATCAACCTGCAGAAAACATGAAAAATGAACATTACTTTCAAGTAAACTTAAAGTTTTAACCCTGATTTTGAACTCTTTTTTGCCTTTAGAATTTCACCTTTAGTCTGTCATAAGATGAAAATCTGTGAAAAAATCAGACTGTAATATGGAAGAAATCAGTCCAAAACTCAGTAAAATTGATGAAATAATTGCTTAGGACAGAAAAAAGAACGAAAGAAATCAGTCAAAACTCATACTCTGAACTTTTGAAATTTTTACATACTTTGACCTTTGAACTTTTTATTGATTCTGGTGAAAATCTGTCCTTTACTTATGAAGATTGTTGATAAATTCCTTCCTTTACTCAGAAAATTCACTTTTATCCTTCGAAAATCTTCCTTCCTTGACATTGGAAGAGAGAGAGCTCTTCAAAATTCAAACTTGAGAAAGAATGAAGTGAAAATGACAAGTTAAAGTTGATATAAGGTTGAAAAATTTGACCATTCTGGCAACTTCATGTTTTTTAGAGATTCATTGAACTTGGCTCTCTTTTCATCTTTCTCAAAATAGCAACTTAATCTCTCCAAAAGATCTCAAAAGAAACTTTCCATTTTTACTCTTGGTGCCACTTCACACCTTATCTTCATCCTGTCCATGTGTTGGCAAGGAATCTTCTAGATTCTTCTTGTGTTCAAATATTTTCTTTGGGCAAATTTTTGAAATTTTTTTGAAGTGTTGTATAAAATTTTCTGACTTCCAAACCTGGTTAAACCTTTATCGATGGTGGATTTTGTCATGTGTTAAGACGTCTTCTCATGTTCTTAGCAGACTTTGCTGTTGGCTGTGCCATTTTCCTATCTCTTCTTGGCGAACTTGAGGTGTCCATATGCTTGTATGCTAGGCGAATCTTGCACCTTGTTAGACAATCTTCATAAAGCTGGGCGGACTTTCTACTTTTCCAAGCCATTTCCACTTGGGCGGACTTCAGTATTGTTTAGCCTTGGCGGACTTGACCTCTTGGCATGCCATCCTTGGCGGAGTTCATCATGCTTAAGCCATTCTTGGTGGAGTTGGCACCTTGGCAAGCCACTTTATGGCAGACTTCATGATGTCTTGGACATCTTGCTTGCTTTTCCTTTGGAGGACTTCATGATTGTTTTGCCATTTTGACTTAAGTGCTGGGCGAAGTTCATCATAGGTTGGACATTTCCTTTCTTGTGGTATGGCGGACTTGATGTGTTTCCATGCCATCTTGGGCAGAGTTCATGTTTGTTAGGACATTTTGGTCAAGTGCCAAGGCGGACTTAGAATCTTGTTAGACATTTCCTCAATGCCAATTTCTTCTAAGTGCCAAGGCGGACTTTGGATAGCACAAGACATTTCTTCTCCTCCTTGGGCGGACTTGGTCTCTCATAAGCCATCTCCCTTCATTTCTCCTTTGGGTGGACTTGGTTGTTTTGGACATCTTCAATTCAGCCTTGGCGGACTTCATCATAGGTTGGACATTTTTGACCAAGTGCCAAGGCAAACTTCACTTGGCTTCAGACATTTTCAACTTTTGCCATTGCCCAAGACATTGTCTTTTTTGTCAAGGCGGAAATTGTGATGGCTTGAGACATGGTCTTCTCCATTTAGAAACTTTTTTGTGCCATGAGCACTTGGATGATTTTTTGATGATTTTTGACCTTAGAGGTGTTAATTTTCAGTTCTGAAGTCAAGAAATCCACTGCCCTAACCTAAGTGATCCAATCCTAGGTCAACTTTGAAAAGAGCTAAAAAAAGCAAAAAAGTAAAATGTGAAAAGCAAAAAAGCAGGTGAAAAATTTGCTTCCCAGATTGGTCCCAAAATGTCAAAAAATGAAAAAGCAAAAAGCAAAAAAGTAGAATCCCACAAAAATAGGAAGGTGTCAAAATTGACCCTGAGCAATTGCGTTTTTCATCCTTTGGGCCTTCTAAGCACTTTGATGGTGTCCAAACACTGTTTTGAGCATGATTTCCTTAATTGGCTTAGATGACCCCTCAAAAACTCTTAACTCCAAACTCTCAAAAATTGGCTGCTAAAGAATCCTAAAAAGCAAAAAAACTGGGGGTCCCCATTTGCAATGGGGTGATGTGTGAAAAGGTTACAATAGTACCAAAAAGCCCGAGCTGTCTTGGAGACTCCCAATCAGCCCTTATAACCTTGGTGAAAGACTTATGAATAATGTTTATGCTGCTAAAGGGGAGGAATGATTCCAATAAGAAGGCAAGAAGGTGATCAGATTGTTAGGAGATGAAATCACTTCCAGTTGGAAGTGAAATCCATGACCATCTCATGCACACTTCCAATGCCCTATCAAAACCTTGTCCATGCTTAGATGATTTCCACTTGGCCTTGAAAAGTCTGGCCTAGAGTGCAAAGGTAAGAGCAATTTCAGGATTGATCAAACTGGTGATCAAAGATGATGAAAAGACAGAAGTCATTACTTTTAGTTCATGATAAAAAAGTCTGATCGGTTATGAAGGACTTCCATTTAGGGGCAAGATCTCCGACCTGCCTTCCACTTGATGCTTAAATCAACGCCTAAGAGCAGAAGTGATTCAAATCAGAAATTCAACTCAAAATCAGACATAAAAAGTAAAGTCTCAGACTGAAAATATGACAAATCAGACTTTAGAACATCATTGAATTAAGCCTTGAAATGTGAAAATCAGAAAACAAATAAAGGGGATTCATTTCTGATTTAAAGAACGAAGTTGTTTTCTTCTATATCTTAACCAAGGTGTGTTTGCTTTTTAGGTTTTGGAAGCAAGGAAGAAAGAACTTCATTAGGAGATAGGGACATGCAAGGGATCAGCTTATGGTGTTCAAGAAGGACATGAGAAGACAAAGAAGACTTTGCAACATTAGGAAGATTAAACATCCAAGATAAGTTGCTTCACAACATCAAATTTGCCAGGGCGTGGAGGACTCACACATCATAATTAGTGTAATTTCCCTGCTAATTTCTGATATGAAAATCCTAATACTTGTCACTTAGACATTTCATCAAACACTTGGCTGTCATAGTTTTATCTGCTGATCTTAGTTTCAGTTTGACTTCAAGGACATTCTAAGGGAATTTCTTCATGTAAGATGAGTCATGACAAAGATAGTCGAGAACCACAACCACAATGTATTAGGGGCAAATAGGACTTATTATCAGACACATCTACTTGCTGTCATTTAATCAAATAATTGGCATACATCCTCAGAATACTGTCAAAATAAGATGCAGTCCTAAAACTAATTCACTCCTCATTAAGGACCATTACAATAGGCTGTCAAGAACCAATGTATGGACTGAATTACAAAGACTAAGTCTCGGATTTTCTGAGGACTAAGGACTGATAAACACCCACACATTTACAACTGAAAACAAGAAATGAGATGCTAGGAACCTGGTATAACTTCGCCCAGTTGTAGCGATGAAGATGCAAGCAAAATCCTCAATTATGATGGCTCCAATGTGCAAGATCGAAACCAACTATGTGCCATCCCTGCTGCTGCCAAAGAAGGTCTGAGAACCAAGTGCAATCTGCAGTCTAGTGTCTTAATACCAAAGAAACGGGACTCGGACTCGGCAAGGACGACTCGGATGCAGACTCGGAACTCGGAGTCAGACTCTGTTGGACTTGGGAAAGTGAAAAACTCAAGAAATTTAGAGATTTTTAAAGATTTAAAAATTGTTTCATGCACCCCTTATTGAATACACCTTAAAGACACAATAACATCATCAAACTCGGCCCATTTGATTACATACACAAGTATACATCAATCACATAAGCATAAACGCAAATTGTAGCTGAAGGAAATAACAAACATAGATATATAAATATTGTCAAATGTATACAATATTACGAAACTCATGGAATAAAAAATCCATGTCATCATATGATCATCATCAAATGTTCCACACAAATACCAAAGGTAAATACAACTACAAGCCTATGGCTCAGAGGAGCGTGCACCGTCTGGCCCTGACCCCCTGCGAAGGCGTCTAAGGTAGGTCCTGGATGATTCGGCAGCCATAGCCGCTCCCTGTAACACCATGCCATGCTCACCAACATCAGGAACATCTGTGTCACTATTAGTATCTACCTCTGAATCTCTAGTCTCTACTCATGCTCTCAGCTCCTCCTCTGCCATGGCTACAGCCTCAGCTTCTATATCTACCTGGTTGATCCAATCAGTGTCATCATCACTAAAGATAGCCGCAGGATCTGTCTCAGTGGTCCACTTTGCATCAGGATCAACCTCATCTAGAATGATAAGAGAGATGTCAGTTAATGCATTCTTTCTCATTCTCAGACGGAGGTTGTAGTGAACAAAGACGAGATCATTCATCTTCTCCACAGATAATCTATTGCGTCTCTTGGAGTGTATGTGCTCAAACATACTCCAATTGCGCTCACAACCAAATGTGCGGCATGGTTGGCTCAAGATGCAAATGGCCAACTTTTGAATATTTGGTGTCATTGGGCCAAAAAAGCTCCACCAATTATCTAAGTTTGAAATGAGAAAAATAAATAAAATCAGTCTCACTCATAAACTCATTTAACAATATAGAATAAAACTAAAATTAAGCCTTACAATTTATTTTTACCTGGCATCATAGTTGTCCTACCGTCTTTGGCCTTTGCCCTATCCATGCCCTCATATATGTAGCCCATTGCGGGCTTTTCTCCATCCGCAACTTGCAACAAAACCACCAAGGGCTTAACAAATTGCAAAATTGAAAACATTGTGTAATTTAGAAAAATGAGCAAATAAGAGAATATGATGAATAAGTTATAAAACAAAAAGTTAAATTGTAGAATTTATAAAAAATTTACCTTCACTATCTCATCACAAGGGACCCAAAAGTCTCACTCATAAAAAATGCAGTCTGCCATATCTTTCCCTGCAGGGGTGGCAACATAGGATGAGGAAGACCACTCCTCACCAACAATCATACGTCTCAAGGCCGACTTACAGCGAAACATGGACTGCAATGTGATGAAGTTTGTGGCAAATCTTGTGATTCCTGGATGAGCTAACTCCTTCTGCTCTGTGTATTGTCTCATAAGAGCCAACACCCATGAATGATTATATACAAATTTGCACACATTTCTCGCCCTTTCTACACATCTCTTGACCCATGGGAGTTTTCCAATATCCTCCAATATGAGGTCAATGCAATGGGCAGCACATGGAGTCCAAACTATAGATGGGTGCCTCTCCATCAATAGTCTACCTGCAGCAACATAATTTATTGCATTGGAATTAATGAAGTTACAAAATAGTAATTAATTTGCAAACAAAATTAGTTTGTAATCAAAAGTTTACCTGCAACAACATAATTTGCTGCATTGTCGGTCACCACCTGTACCACGTTCTCCTCACCCACCTGTTGTCGTGTATTTTGTACACAATCATACACAGAATAAAATACCCAAAGGCATCTTATCCTCTCTTGAATAAAGCCTCTGATTGCTGAAGATATCGCGAAAAAGGATCAATCAGGATGACTCCAAGGTTCTTGTATGTAGGGTCTCTACGTGTGGATAAGCTCTCTGTGGTATGATGTGATTTGCTGGAATCACAAGGGTACTTACATTTGATGATTGAACTTCTGATTTGCTTTGAATATTGCTGGAACATAGGCTCTTACTGGCTTTGACTTGAAAAAAAGGAAAAAATATGAGGGCAAAGAGAGGATCTAATCCTAATACTAAGAATGTAAGAGCAATGATTGATCTTTGATGAAACTCTAACTAGGTCTTGTTTTGACATCGCAGGACCATCTCCACAAGGCTAGTGCGATCTTCGAAGGGAAGCTTTATGATGTTCAAATCATCACTGTAGGCATAGACACCATCAGGTTGATGCATATCAATGAAGAAGCGACAATTGAAGTTAGGCTTAAGCTGAATGATTCCAGTTGACTACGCAAGGCAAGTATGCAATCAACAAACTGCTAGTAGTATGGATATACGAATTTCACCATCAATCAAGCACATTTCTTCCACTCATCTAATCATAAAATCAAACATGAGAAGTATAAAGACCATGCAAATTGTCGAATCGACCCATAAATTTCACCATTTCTTCAATGAAGTTACAAGTCTTTTACAACAACATCTTGGCAACAATCTTTGCCTTCTCTCTCTACTCTACTCTAATTGCTATTCTCTCTCTATCTTCTAACTGCTTCCAACTATTCCTAACTATTCTAACTATTGCTAATTATTTCTAACTATTTCTAATTCCTTTTACAAAATGAAATGCCAGGGCTTATATAGTGCCCTCAATACAATTCGATGACTTAAATCAATTCGAGATCAATGGCCAAGATTCAACAATGAAAACCCTAATTAGGGTTTGTTACAACCATTACATAACATTTAATGCTTGACCAATGATAAAATTGTATTGCTTGGACACATGTCCTCTCTAGAAAATTCGACCAATGAATAGCCGGGGTAGGTACATAGAAGTTTGTGCCACCTTCCATGAGTTAGGTACATTGAATCTGGAAATGCTGAGGTGGACCACACTGACTGGATGAGCGATGACTGGGATGCCACCTTGTCTGACACTTGTAACTTGGTAGATATTCAACTTAATGTTGTTGAGAAGCTAGCTTTAATTAATTCATCTGGAACTATTTGCTTCCTCAACAAACCCTTGTTCTAACTTCTTGTGTCCTTGATTTGCAGGATGATGATGTACCTCGCCTTGGAATGCTGGATTGGAAGAGGTCGCCCTTGATGACGTTAGTCCAAAGAAGGCCGTCCTTGTCGATGCTAGGCTGGATCGAAGAAGGTCGTCCTTGTCCTCGCTTGATCGTCCTTGTCCTCGCTTGATCGTCCTTGAGGAGAGTCTTCCGACTTGTAGATCTTTCGAGCTTGGAGTCGCCATCTTGATACCTACACAACATTTCAAAATTAGTAATATATCTTGAAATCTAAAAATTAAACTTTAAAAGGAAGATTCAAGATTTTAATTTAGGAAACCTCATGATAAATCTTGAGTTATCATTTCCTAATTTAGGATTTTCAAAGCAAAATTTAAATCTTCAAAAATGGTGCCAAGGTGATTACGCCATACCTCCACTTGGGAATTAATTCTAAAAAATGATGCAAAAATAGGAGAATTCGCTAGGCAAAATGTAGATCAAGACTCCCTTTAGCAAAATGCGCCCCCCTTAGCTTGGAAAAGAACTCCATCTTCCACTAGCTTCTTCAAGATCTGGAAATTCGCCTTCAAATACCTTCAAAACATCTGGAATTTATCCTCCAATCTAGCAAGAAATACGCCTCTCCAATAGCCTTCAAGATGAATTTCGCCCTTCTTAGTTTCCACTCGGTAGAAATTCGCTCCTCAAATTGCTCTTCCAAATCGCACTTGAAATGATGAGTGAATGATTTGAATAATGAAAAACATGCCTCAAATATATAGAGCGCTCACCATTTTATTTCCATGGGCCGACTTGGAAAAAATAGGCCAAAAGATAAATAAAAATTAATAAAAGAAGAGGCCGACTTGATAAAAACATTAAATAATACCCCAAGCGCTCCAATTTTATTTTATTTTTTTAAAATAATAATAATTAATTTTAAATGCCTTTATAATTAAAAAATTTGATTTTTTTAGGCTCAAAATTAATTATTAAATACCATGCGCTTTTATTAAATGCCAAAAATATTTCAAGGTTTTATCGAATCTGGCATTTAATGTAATTTGAAGGATATTTGGCGCCCAATCATGAAAAATAATGGCTATTAACAAGATCGCTCTGGTCCCTTGGTGAGGGATAGGAGCGATCTCATTCTAGACCTCACACTTCTTGTTTTTTACGTCCAAGACCTCATTTTTGACGTCCAAGATGGCATTTTTACTTAGAATTTCGAGTTCAATTTATTCGATCTTTGAAATGAGTGCAGTTTAAAGCATTTTCGCCCTGGTCCCTTGGTGAGGGACAGGAGCTATTTTGCAAATCCAAGCTTATCCGTCCTTTGTTAGCCTTCCAAATTATATTCAATGGATAAATCATGTTTTCCTTGGTCTCTTCAAATCATAAAATTGTCTTGATCCTGCAAGAACAGTGCAAATTTGAAATTCAAGCTCCGGTCCTTCAGTGAGGGACGGGAGCACTTTTGCAATTACAAGCCAATTCGTCCTTTGCTAGCTTTGAAAATTATCTTCAACGGATCGATTGCGTCTTCCTTCACCCACCTCAAACGTAAAACTTGTTTTTCTCTTGCCCGAATCTTGTCTTGAGTGAAAATCGCTCTGGTCCCTTGGAGAGGGACAGGAGCGCCCTAGCCAGTCACCTTGGTCCCTTGGAGAGGGACAGGGGCGAACTTGTTACTTAGGCCGATTTTCTTCATTGTGGCGTACTTAAGTTATATTCAACGGGCAAAACATACTTCCCTTGACCTCCTCAAATCGCGAAACCACTTAAATCTTGCAAGGATAATGCGAAATTGGAATTCAAGCTCCGGTCCTTCAATGAGGGACAGGAGCGATTTTTGCTCTCAAGGCCAAATCTTTTTACTTTTCACTTCAAATTTCCTTCGCTGAGGAAAATATCATCTCTTTACACGCCATGAATAAAAGTTCGAGTCCAAACAAGGTCTAAAAATGTGTATATGAATAAAATCGCTCTGGTCCCTTGGTGAGGGACAGGAGCGAATTTACCTTTGTAGACAAATACTCCATCATTTCATCGTCCTTAATCAAGTCTGGATGCTCTATCACGTTCATTTTGTCCTCCATCATGCCTTTGATGTCTCAATTTGTCCAAACGAGGTCAGGAATGACTCCACTAAGCTTTTTCGCTCTGGACCCTTGGTGAGGGACATGAGCAATTCGCCTTGGACCCTTGGAGAGGGACAGGAGCGCTTTTCGCTCTGGACCCTTGGAGAAGGACAGGAGCGAAATTTGACTTTTTGAACTCTCTATCAGGATAATTTCTATGGAATATAACATTTACATTTCCCTCTATCTTTCTTCTTTCTTATACTTTAAGTTATATTCCATATATACTTTCAGGATGTTTGAGAGTGGTTTCAGACCTCCAGGAGTTATATTGCAAAATCTAGTTTTTTGAGGTTTTTCAGTTTCCAGACTTAGTCAATTTTTAGGATCAGGACATTCCAGACTTAGCCAAATTTCAGGATCAGGACATCACTCAAGCCGGACTTGCTACCCTATTGATCTCTCTGACAGCACTCAAAATGCAAAGGCTAACTAACAAAACCCTAAAAGACCTAGAAAACAAACCCTAAAAAGCAAAAAACATGGGTCCCCATTTGCAATGGGGCGATGTGTGAAAACGTCACAACACCACCTCATCAATTACCTCCTCTATCTACTCACATAGGCAGGTGGCATTCTTGGCAGAGGCATCAATGGACTTGATGAAAACGGTGTCCCCTGAAATAAAAAATAAAGCAAGATCAATGATCATTCAATAAATCATTAAATAAAAAATAAAAATTTAAAGACTAAATGAAACTAAAATTAATCAATCACCTGTGGAAGAAACAAGAAAATTAAGGAGAGTTTCATTTCTCCTATCCATCCAACCATCAGTCATGATGGTGCAACCTTTAGTGCTCCATATCTGGCATTGTTCACCTAATTCCTTCTTCACATCATTCACCAATTGAGTCAAAATGGGTCCCCTCAAATCAAACTCAGAAGGGGCTTTAAACCCCGCTCCGCATATGGTAAGGGCATCAAGCATTTCTTGCCAATAAGGAGACCTGTCACAAATAAATTCAATGAGATAAGTTAAGTATGTACGAGAAAAAATAAAACGAAGAATCAAAGTATAAAAATTAAAACAATCAAACATAAAACATTCACCTTGCTATAAAGAATGGAACATTGCCGTAGACCCAAAACTTGCCAACTGCCATTTTAGCAGCATCAGGGACCTCCTTGTTCCAACCCATGCTCTCAAGCGTCTGTTGGGACCTAGGAGTAGTGCTAGGAACAAAGAAGGTATCCAACCTAGATTTACGAATCCTAGGTCCAATGCTAACACTCCCACTACAACTACTAGTGCTAGGAACATGAGAAGTGGCATTGGCACTGCCACTTACAGAAGTAGAAGCGGAAGCACCAACACCAACAGTAGAAAACTGAGTGAGATGATATGGAGGTAAGGAAGAAGGGCCTCCAACACAACCTAATTGTGTCCCTCTTCCTAAAGTTGCCTCTCTCTCAATGGCTGCTCGATCCTCCTTTTGCTTCTTTTTCCTTTCAATTTCCTCAACCATTACATAACAATCATGTACGGCCTCAGGGAGTGCTTTTAGGCATGGTTCGGCATCATGTCCACGCACACCAGAAATATGGTATTTCAGTCTATATATACCTCCATGGAATATTGTTTTGCAAAATGTACATTTTGTTTGCCCCTTTCCTTGCCCTGGAAAATCCTCATGATATTTCCAAGCAGGGTCCTTTCTAATGGGGGGTCTAGAAGCTGAAGTAGGCATTGTAGGATAGTTTTGTGAAACTTGAAGTTGAGGCAAATAAGAAAGTCGCTGCAATAAAACATTACAAATACAAAATGAAATTAATACATACGTTCAAACAAACTAAGGTAGGGTTTGTAAATTTTTTTTTTTTAAAATTGTAGGGTTTATCAAACCCTACTTTTGAAAAAAATAAATTTACAAACCCTACATACAACCCTACATAGTACAACTACATACTACATACTACATACAAACATACAAAAGATTTTGGAAGAAAATGTAAAACTTTCAAAATAAATGAATAGAAAATGGAATTTTTGCATACAAGAAACAAAAAAATCTTCAAAAAAACAATCTTACCTCTTACAACAAGCTTGAAATGAGCTGCAAACTCTTCCTATCCAACTCTTGATGCACTAAATCCAAACACAATGCAGCCCCAATGTGATAAATTGAAGAAAACTTGAGTTTCCTCCTTGCTGGTTTTTCTTCTATGCACCCTTGTTTTTCTTCCCAACTCACTTTACTCCTATTTTTGCAAGTGAATGAAATGAAGTTCACTTTTAGGGGTAGGAGATAATTAACCCAAAAAAATTGACTTGAAAAATATCTTTAAAATGTTTTTTTTGGGTCTTTTCTGAAGCTAGATGCCGACCGAGTTTGAGGCTCGGGATTTGCCGAGTTTGGTGAGTTTATGCCAGACTCGCCAACTCGGCGAGTCTGGCAAGTTTGCTCACCAGACTCGGCCAAGCCCGATTCTGAGCTCCAGAGACTCGGCGAGCATGGCTCGGGCTCGGACTCGCCGAGTTTGGCGAGTCTATGGTGATTTTCTAATATACTCCTCCAAACTGATCGAACCCTCCTCAAAGAGAAAGCGCCTTACTCATCAAGGGATTACCAAGCTATCACATGCACTAATGGCTCAAATCGAAGGTCATAGAGCCCACGACCTACCTCAGATCAGATTCTCAAAATAATTCAAATGGACACCAAAATGCCTTGCAAACTGTCCCAATGACATCACCTCTCCCTCCTATGAATTTTAGAATCATTACAAGTCAAAATCCATGCACATAGAAGATGGCATAAAAAAAATCATGGGGACCAAGTTCTACAACTATGATAATGACAACACCATATATCTTCAATTTGCCTCTGTGTGGGGGAAAAAGCGAGACTAGGTTATCATGCCCTAATCCTACCTCTTGTCACACATTACGGAATACGAAAGAGCCTAGAGGTATCACACAATTGGCTACTTCCTTTTGTGAAAGAGAGAGCCACGGGCTACCTATTAGGATTTCTATTCCTTCGTTGTATTTGAAAGGTAAGATTATGCAAGTTCAATTCCTAACCTAAAATGCAAGTATGAGCTAACAACAAGATTGCAGAATTGAACTTAAACAATGGAAAGCTGTAAACACAAGGATAAAACAAGAATGCAAATGCATACCCGGAGTCAAAATCTGAGTGGAAATGTTCGGGACGGGGGCGCGGGCGCCACTGTCCTAATTCTACACCTGAAACTGCACCTGAAACCACTGTTTTGCACTCTGGAAACTGTCTGAAATGCTGTCTGTCAGGAGGACCATGGTGCCCAGCGCCTCTATCCCAGGGACCAGGGCGCCCAGCGCCCCTGTCCTGACAGGACCAGGGCGCCCCACGCCCCTGTCCTGGTATTCTGCTCTGCAATTTGGTGTGGGGTACTGTCTCGACCTGCTTCTTCCGAATCTGCAACCTGCAGCGTCGTCCGAGTCTCGAAACCTGCACTTATATCTGAAAAAGGTGTTTGGGCGGCTATATAGGGTTTTGCCTTAGTCAAACCCCCGCTTCGGTGATTTCCACCTCCACGAATAGCCAAATTGTATTGTAAAAGTAATGTGTGTGCAGACCTTGTGTGTGTGCAAGATCTAAAATGCAAGCAAGCAAGCTAGAGCAACCTAGAAAGTAAACCCTAATTGCTTGTAAATGATAATGTAAATGCTCTAAATCAAGATGCAAAGTGATCTAAAGCATGAATAAATGAGATATTGAAGCTTATGCAAAGACATGAAAACAACATGAAATCATACCCAACCCTCAAGGGAGGGGTACAAGCCAATCTTCAGTCGGTAATCTCCTATTGTTCTCCAATGTCTTCCAAGCCCTAAATGGATGAATGGAATTGATAAATGCTTGATAGAGGGATGTTGTAAGTTGTTGAAGTCTTCAAAGATCTGCTCTTTCGCTGCATATGAGGTCCCTGAAAACCAAAAATCCGATCCCTTCAAATGAAGAAAGAGAGCTCTTATGTATGAAACCCTAGGTCTTAATTCCAACTTTTGGCCGACCTAGAGATTGAATATCCCGCCAATTTCTTGGGGTTAAGCTTTATTTTATGATTGGATCGCGCTCCTAAAATTTCGGGAAAAATGTCCGGGACCGTGTGCACTCCAGGCGCCACGGTCTAGACAACTTTTCACCAAATTTTCAGGGCCGTCGGATATGATGATTTTAGAGCGAATCCCGAAGTTACAGGTGATTTCGAGATGTTTTGACCCCCGAAATCAAGCCCCCAAGCTCAGAATAGGACCTAATTAGGGTTTTTGATTAGATGATGTATTGGAGGAATAACATGAAAAGGGGCATACTTTAATGAAAGGGCCCGACTTTATGATGTGAAGGATGATGAAATAGGACCTTAGACCTAATTAATTTGATTAATTAAGTGCTAAAGGGGAAATGCAATGCAAAATGCAAACCGCGCCAAGGCGGGTGCTAAACTGGGTGTGAAATTGTATTGCCTTAGCAAGTGCGTACAATTTACGACGCTACATTTAGCCCCCACTTTAGCGGTCATATGAGTACTACGTGCATATGCAAGCTAAAGTACAGAAAGTAAACATCATTTGAAAAAGGATATATCCATAAGTTGTTGGACGAAGCCCCCAACGGTATCTGCAGTACACAGTTAGGAACCGCACCCTACAAAACACATGTTAGATCACAAAATCACCTAATGCTTACTAAGGAAAGTGATGAAACTTGTGAGTAGCCATATGGCCCCCCCTATTTCGACTTGCTTATTAGGGAGGTGAAACAGGGTAGCATGTTTACTTACGACAAATTGTGTAAGAGAGTATTGATGAGGGATGTTCACTGAAAAGGCTTCATCAGAGCACTTTTTGGAACATCCCGAGAGTAGGGGAGCGAAAATACGATTCCTACGCAACAAACGGTTCGAAAATCGCATCTCCCAAACTCAAGTTATGATGAAATGAGTGATAAAAGAAAATTAGGGTTTTGAAAGTAAATGTAAAAGAATGAAAGTATATACCTTTGAAAGTGACATTTACATTTGTCACTTTGTTGATTCTGAGTACTGTTCATTGCAGCGGAGCCCACATAGCCATCATCATGCCTTCACGATGACCGGAGCGTCCCACGAGGATTGAGATCATGCGACAGGTCGTGATCGACGACGAGCCACTGGACGAGGTGAGTTGACTGAACTTTGACTTTTGATTTTCTGCATTTTGACTTTCTGTGATCGTTTGCGGGCCCTGGAACCCGACCGTGGGTCCCACACAGGGCGCCATGGTCCCTTCAGGGCGCCATGGTCCCTAACAGGGCGCCATGGTCCTTGACAAGGCACCATGGTCCCAATCAGGACCTGGCGAGAGATGCCAGGGTCAGCATACGATGTTCGACAGTTTGCATGAATGATTTTGATGATTGAGTACTGATTATAGTTATGTTTTTGTGATGCAGGGTCTCCCGTACATGAGAGAGCACACAGCGGGGCAGATTCTTCGCAGTTTGCGAGATCAGATTCCCCGACTTACTCAGGCAGAGAGAGACACATTGTCGATAGTAGGTTTGTGGTCTATGATTCTTATGTCGGCCATCCGATTTCATCCCGCGATGCTGATGGCACTCATGGAGCGATGGGATCCTGATACATGCACGTTCTAGCTTCCAGTAGGGGAGATGACAGTGACACTTGAGGATGTGTACCGCATTCTTCGCCTACCGATCAAAGGAGCTACCGTGACATATGCGACCGATCGGTCAGTAGAGGATTATCAGAGGGAGCAGGTATATTGCATAGGGAGAGTCATGCCGAGTGAGACGAGAGGTCGTATCATGGTCAGCTGGCTCTTACATCCTACAGGAGAGGTGCCCCTCATGAGACGTCTTATGATAGCCATCATTGCACTAGCTGTCTGCCCCAATGGGCGAGGTACACACATGCATGGGGGTCTCACATGGTGCATCAGGGCTATGGAGAGACACAGGAGAGTATATGCTTGGGGTCGGAGTATGCTTGCACATCTCTATCACGACCTCGAGGAGTATGTTTTCGGACAGGGTTGCAGCTTGATGGCATGCACACTTCTGCAGGTGTGGATATTTGAGCACTTTACATGCACCAGGCCTGTCGGCTATCCGATGAGTACGGCTAGCGAGCGACCTAGGGTATTTGCTTATCCACTTACCAGCGAGTGGAGATTTGGAGATCTATTGTATTGGAGAGTGATAGTTGACAGATTGACAGCTGAGGTGACCGTGTGGAGACCATATCTGCGGATGCACAGATGGGATGGGATGGAGAGACAGTTAGCATGCCTACAGAGGAACCGCCTGCTGAGAGGACGATATCCACACATCATAGTCCCATTCTACTTTGACCGAGTACGGAGGCAGTTCGGGCTAGAGCAGTGTGTTCCAGCCAATGTGCCCATCTACACTCGACACTCTCGAGTCCTTCCCAGACCTAGAGCAGTAGCGAGACCGACGATAGATGATATCGAGATCACAGATATAGAGGGATCCGACCAGGATGTGGTCACTGATTATGCTGCAGATCCTGGGGCACAGCGCAGGTATCTCTCATGGTTTATGAGATCATACCCAGGGCCTATCTTTCCACCAGATCATCCGACAGGCCATCCAGGCCCATGGAGGCATGGAGATCGAGATGAGGATCAGGGATCCAGATCGGAGGAGCCAAAGGAGGGAGAGGATCATGAGGAGGTAGGAGGTCCTGATCCGCCTACAGAGGATCGGCCTAGTGCCAAGGAGGAGGAGGACGGGGATGACGACAAGGAGAGAGATGATGATGAGGAGAACGAGGATGCAGATGAGGATGGAGACGATGAGGAGGAGTCAGATGCAGCTCCTCACCATTCAGGAGATGATACCATAGCCCTGGATCCTCCTCTTATTTCCCAAAAGGGGGAACATGAGGCGATACGGAGACCTGTTTCTAGTACGGGCCAGCCTACATCCATTGTGCACAGATTGTTCGAGCGTGGGGAGCCTAGTAGTTCCCAGCTACCATATCACGATCCCTACTGGCGTGAGGGAGATCCAGGTATAGTAGATTTATATTGATTGATTGATGTTTTGATGATATAAAATGGTACTAACACAAAATCTGTTCTACTGCTACAGCTAATGTGCAGGAGTGGTGCTCCTTGATCCAGCAAGCAGTGATAGATATCTCTACGACAGCGCAGATCCCTAGTTCCTCACAGGTTGCTTATAGACCTCAAGGGAACGCGGGTTGGCATGATGATTTGTTTTCCCCATTTCGAGTACAGGTAGAGATATGGAGGGAGAGAGAGCAGGCTCTATCAGAGGACCTTCAGCGAGCACAGCGTGATCTAGCAGCAGCTCAGGCCGAGGCTACCTCGTATCGCGCTATCCTTATGGATAGGGATCGTAGGAGTTCCTCTCGGAGCCATTCACGATCTATATCACGGTACACCCCCATGGGTCCACCTGCACGGCCGGATCAGGAGGGAGCATCTAGTCGTCACTCTCCAGCCACCAGTCCTAGGGATAGAAGATGATCTTATGATGTAGGGTAGGTCATATTTTGGATGTGTAGTGACCTACCTTTGTATATTGATCCACACATATATATATATACATGCTTCTTTGTTTCAAACGTGTTATCTTTAATGCCTAAACAATGTGTATTGTGATTAAAGTTAATACATTTGGTAGATGTACATGTATGTTCTGAATTCAATTTCCATGTGATTGATTTCTCAATGCTCCATGATTAAATTGATACATGTGTGACTTAATCAAAATATTTGATCAAGCACTATATTGATGATAAGGAAGAAAGTATGTATTAAGCCTACGAATCATATAACCAATGTGATTTAATTTGAATTTAAACACAACATGACATGATTCAACTTAACACATAAAAACATTGTATAATATGTCAACATAATGAAAAATGTAAATCTTTTGCAATTTACATAAAATGAATTCAAGACAAACCATAAAGTAAAGAAACACGCTTGTTAGGAACGAAGCAATATAGATTAAACAAAACATCATTTAATTCCATTTGCTCTAACAAAGATATGCTAACATATTATCCAATTTTGAAGAAGTGAGAAAGGAAATAGATAAATGATAAGGAATGAGGAATTAAGCATAGTATCTACGCAAGTGCATAGCGTTTATAGGGTCTCTAAGAGGCGTACCGTCTACATCCGCTATTTTGTAAGCACCCGATCCATAATCTTCAATAACGATATACGGTCCAAGCCAATTAGGACTGAATTTTCCCTTTTCTTCAGGGAAGGCATTCACATTGCGCTGATTCTCATAGAGCACTAAGTCACCCACTGAGAAGGAACGTTGAATAACCTTATCATTATAGTTTAGTTGTAGAGTTTTGTGATACGCTTGAATATGCTCAAGAGCGTTTATACGCTGTTCATCAAGCATCTCAAGCTGTTGAAGTCTTTGTTCTCTATAGGAGTCATCATCTACTATACCTTTGAGAGAAACTCTAAGTGATGGAATCTGTAATTCTAAAGGCATAATAGCATCAGCACCATAAACAAGATTATAAGGAGTAGTTCCCGTGGCAATTCATACACTCGTTCGGTAGGCCCAAAGAGCATAGATTAGCTGAGTACTCCAATCCTTACCATGCTTGTTCACGGTTTTGCGAAGAATTTGTTCGATTATTTTATTGGATGATTCGGCTTGACCATTTGATTGAGGATAGTATGGTGTAGAAAATCGATGCTTGATATGATATTTCTCGAGGAATTGCTTCACGTCTTTATTCTTAAATGATGTCCCATTATCAGAGATTATAGTGGAAGGTATCCCAAATCGAGAAATAATGTTTTCTAGAAGAAATCGACAAATCACTTCAGCTGTAGTGGAGCGAAGAGGAACAGCTTCTACCCACTTTGTAAAGTAATCTGTTGCGGATATAATGAAAATATGTCCTTGAGATGAAGGAGGAGAGATTTTACCGATGAGATCCAACCCCCATGCAGAGAAAGGCCAAGAGGCTACCTGAGAACGGAGTTCTTGGGCAGGAGCATGAATCAAATTATTGTGTTGTTGGCATTGATGACATTTCTTAACAAATGAAAAAGAATCCTGCTGCATAGTTTGCCAATAATATCCCATACGAAGTAATCTTTGAACCAAGGATTTACCTCCAAAATGGCCCCCACAGGCACCTGAATGCGCCTCTTCAAGAGCAATAGGGATTTCTGATTTGTTAAGACAGCGAAGGAGAAGACCGTTATAACCCCTTCGGTAAAGAACATTAGAAAGAATGATATACCTAGCAAACAACTTGCGAACTCTAGCCCTGGTGTTCCTATTGGTGGAATCAGGAAAGGTACCATCAGTCAAGTATCTTACGATATGCGAGTACCATTCATCTGAGTCTATGAAGTCGCAACATGTCACCAGGCTGGAATCATCTACAATAGCTGGAGAAGTAAGATTGTGAATAACAAATTTAAGATCAACCATAGGGTCCTCTAAAGATACAAGAGAAGCCACACATGCCATTGCGTCCGCAAGTCGATTATCTTTTCGAGGAACAGGTTCTATGGTGTAAGAATCAAATTTTTGTAACAAAGAGATAGCAAGGTCTTTATATTGTAATAACTTGTCTTGTTTCGCTTGATACAGTCCTGTTACTTGTCTTATAATCAGTTGAGAATCTCCAAAAATATGTATGTGTTTTATATTCAAAGCTAAGGCTGCCTTTATTCCTGCTATAAGAGCCTCATACTCAGCAATGTTATTGGTACATAGGAAATTGAGACGATAAGATAAGGGAATGGACTTCTTTGTAGGAGAAATCAGAACAACACCTGCCCCCGACCCTGTACGACACTTAGAGCCATCAAAGTATAACTCCCAAGTTTCATCTTTCTCTCTACAAAGAATGAAATCGTCAGGAAAAGACTCAGGGTTAGGGAAGGAGAAAGGTGAAGGGGCCTCAGCTAAGTGATCGGTCAACGCTTGCCCTTTAATTGCTCTTTGTGAAACAAATTTAAGGTCAAATTCAGTTAACATCATAACCCACTTAGCTAGGCGTCCTAATAAATCAGTTTTAGAGAAAAGATGCTTCAACGGATCAAACTTTACCATGACGTGGACTTCTGAGTTTAAGAGATAATGTCTCAATTTCTGAGTCGCAAACACCAAGGCCAAGCATTGTCTTTCTATCGCCGCAAGCTCACGAACATTGCTCCATTACCAGCCAGGCGTCTATAGCCCCGATGGAGTTATTCGTATATTCCCCTTAGCCAAATTTTGATATTTCATTTCATTTCACTTTTCTCTTCATTTTTCTCTTTTTTCTCATTTTTTCCTTTTGATATTGCTTTTTCTCTTCGTCAATTCCTTTGGCTCGTAAGCAGTGAAGCTTACTAAGGTTTGATGATTGCGGTGGCGCTGAAGCCAGATTTTAGATTTTTCACCAATCACAGCTTTGCCTGAAAACCATAATGACTCGGAGTCTATTAATGTGTGAAGATATAGTAATCAACAGATGTCGGCATCAAGACACAGAAAATGATTCCCTTCCAAGTCAAATACAGGTCCTAATCAGATGATAAAACTGGAGAGGAACAACCTCGGATTCCAAACACTTCATGAATAGATATCTAAGAAATGAGTCTAACATAAGATCCAGGATGTTGCCAGTGTGTGAGCAACAACACAAACACCTTTCTCACAAAATGGAGGCTCCCACTCAAGACACCTAAACTAAAGCAAACCGACCGACAAACCGACCCAAAACAAACTAAACTAAAACGCACACCAAAAGCAAACTAAAGAAAGCAAACAACTAAACTACCTGAGCCACACTAGATCATGAGTCAAATGACTCAAGGCAAATCAAGAACAAGGCTCAAAAGACCTCTAATCTAAAAACACGAAAAGAAAACCTACTCTAAACCTATATACAAGAGCCCTAGACTCGACACGACTCAAAGAAGCAAAATATATACATGACTTCACATGATTTCTCAGGTTGTGCAACAGGAGCATGGCAAACGTGATGGTTCTCAACCTAGCAAATTCATCTTTAAATACAGAAAACCAAGCTCTCACCATGCATCTCTCATACTCAAGCAAGTTTTCACTCAAAATGATCAACTGAGGTAATTCGTTAGGACCATGATCAATCCAAATGCAAGTTGTTTTCCCAAAATCCCCATAATCAAAATCATAATAACTTTCAAGGCTAGGATTAAGGAAAGAGACAACCTGGCATGTTTCAGGCTCAATCAGCACTGCATTGTTGCAAGCGAGGTCACCAGTTGCTTCAGGAGGTCGCCATTGGTGATGAACTATTCCACGAGCATCCACAACATGTTGATCTTGATTAGGAAGTTCTTCTTGAAACAAGCTCAGCGCCCCTTCGAATAGCTCAAGATTCTCTGTTTTCATTGGGACATCTTGCATAAACCAGGCATCTTCATGAAATATTGTAAGCATATCCTAAAAAATGAGAGTTTCCTTGATAGATTGAGCTTCAAACATCTTCTCTAGTCGATCAAAGATAATCTCAGGTGGCCTTTCTCCTTCAAGAATAGTATCAGGAGGTCGGAGCTGATGGTGGATCATATCACTCACAGTAACTTGCTTATCTAGAAAAAAATTTGGCAGTGATTCCATTTGGGTTTCCTCTACAAGTTCTTTCAATGCTTCCTCAAATAGCATAATGGGGATGAAATCTTCAAGCGCCCCTTTGAATTGTTCTTCATATCTGGGCTCACTTATGATGATTTGTATCTCTTTGTTCAAATTCTTAACTTGATTGTCGTCTTCGATGAGAACATTTGAAAACTCTTGCAATTCAATCTCAAGGATCTCCTTTTGTAGCATAAGTGAGAATTCTTCAAGGAATGAGTCGTCCTTTCCTTTAGTTGCTTGTTCAACTCCTGGATCTTCCTTTATCATTGTTTGAGTATTTTCAATTGCTTCTTTAACTTTTGTTTCATGGTATTCTTTTTCAGGTGCAAGGCATGACGGGCTACATTTTTCCTCAGGTGCATTTGTATCATCAACGTACAATTGATCCTTCTTACATTCGGATGTTGGAGCAATGTCCTGTTCATAGGTTCTCCTAAATTTGGCTGCGAGATGTGCACCCCAAGATCTGTTAATAATACACTCTTCTTCGGACAAAGTTGGCATTCCAAACTGGTTTCTGACTTGATTGATAGCCATTTCACATACTGAGCAAGTAAATTCAGAGTGAGGTGAGTTGTGAATTCTACACCACAATGGTAGCAATATGTTTTCAAGACGCATTTCACCATCCACAATGAGCTGACTCTCGATCATCCACATGAAGCTTAGAAGAGGATCTTTACTCTCTGGGACACTGAAATTGCCTTCTTCTGTTTCTGGCCTTGGGACATCCCAAAAGAAGATTTTTCCTTGCGCTGCCGATTCCATCCTTGATAAGTACTTCAAGCAATGCATCTCATCATGTTCCTCTGTCTCATGAACTCGACACTGCCCTGGTCTTGCAAACTCGGACAATCTGCGTGGATAAAGTTGTGTATCTAACCTCCACCAAAGTTCAGGAAAATCAACTTGTTGCTCTTCGTGAAACTGTTGTCGCTCCATTGAGAAATCTTTCTTTTTTGATTTTTTGATATTTTGATTTTTTTTTGATTTTCTATTTTTCACTTTTTTTGGATTTTCTGGAATAAGAGAGATCTTGAATATCTCGGATTCAACTTGAACGTTCAACTGGTTCCAGCTTGATTCCTTCTTGCGTAAGTCCAACTAACGATCCAGCAGTCACCTTCCTTCTTTGTTTGAGAAAAAGCTTTCCACTGATCTTCCTTGGATTCAAGAGTTCGTGTTCACTGTCAGGCGCTTCTCAGGATCTGACGTTCAAATGCTCAGCCCTCCTTCTAGCGCCAATTCTGTTGACGTGTATTTTGTACACCATCATACACAGAATAAAATACCTAAGGGTATCTTATCCTCTCTTGAATAAAGCCTCTAACTGCTGAAGATTCGCATGAAGGATCAGTTAGGTAGACTCCAAGGTTCTTTGATGTAGGGTCTCTACGTGTGGATAAGCTCCAGTGGTATGATGTGATTTGCTGGAATCACAAGGGGACTTACATTGAACTTCCGATCTGCTTTGCTGGACACAGGCTCTTACTAACTTAGATTAAAAAAATGAAAAAAGGATAGAGGGCGAAGAGAGGATCTATTCCTAATACTAAGAATGTAGGAGCAATGATTTGATTTTTGATGAAACTCTAACTAGGTCTTGTTTTGACATCAATGGAACATCTACACAAGACTAGTGCGATCTTCTATGGGAAGCTTTATGATGTTCAAGTCATCACCGCAGGCATAGATACCATCCAAGTTGATGCATATCAATGAAGAAGCGACAAATTGAAATTGAGCTTGAGCTGAACGATTCCAGTCGACTACACAAGGCAAGTTTGCAATCAACAAATTGCTAGTAGTATGGATGTACGAATTCCACCATCAATCAATCACATTCCCTCCATTCATTTAATTATCTACCATCTAAGATTGAAGACTTCAACAAGAAACCATGCAAATTGCAAGAAAACGACATATTTCACCATTACTTCAATGAAAATGGAGTTTGTTTACAATCAATGGCAACAATTTCTTGCCTTGTCCTCCTATTCTACTCTAATTGCTATTCTATCAACTATATTCTAACTCTTCCAACTATTTACAACTCTCTCTAATCCTTCTTTACAAATGAAATGTTTGGGCTTATATAGTGCCCACAATACAATTTGATGGCTTAGATCAATTCAAGATCAATGGCCAAGATTTTACAATGAAAAACCCTAATTAGGGTTTGTTACAACCATTACATAACATTTAATGTTTGACCAATGATAAAATTGTATTGCTTGGACACATGTCCCTTTTAGAAAAATTGA
Organism: Cryptomeria japonica; assembly: GCF_030272615.1. Lineage (NCBI taxonomy): Eukaryota > Viridiplantae > Streptophyta > Pinopsida > Cupressales > Cupressaceae > Cryptomeria > Cryptomeria japonica. Next base: position 82,506,016 of record NC_081411.1, on the reverse strand, counting down.
CCAATGGATAGCCAGGGTAGGTACATCGGAGTTTGTGCCACCTTCCATGAGTTAAGTACATTGAATCTGGTCATGCTGAGGTGGAACACATTGACTGGAGAAATGATGACTAGGACGCCACCTCATCTAACACTTGTAACTTGGTAGATATTCATCTTGATGTTGTTGAGAAACTTGCTTTAATTAATTCCTCTGGATCTATTTTGCTTCTTCAACGAGCCCTTGTTCTAACTCCTTGTGTCCTTGATGTGCAGGAAGATGATGTACCTCGCCTTGGAACGCTGGATTGAAAGAGGTCGCCCATGTCCTGGCTAAGACCGTCCTGGCTCCGGCTTGATTTTCCTTGAAGAGATCTCCATTTGATGCCTGCACAATCATTTCAAAATTAGTAACATGATTTTGCAATACATAACATAAATTAGAGAGCAAATTTTAGGAAACTTAATGATAAGTCCTTTATTAATCATTTCCTAAAAAACGATTGAGCTAAGGAAAAACAAAATTTCAAAATTAAGGCAATGACGATCAACGTTCAAAATCAAAACAATAAATCCATATCGTCATACCTCTTTGAGAGCTTAACTCTAAAATGCAAAATAAAGGAATTCGCCTAGGCAAAATTTGAAATTCGATAGTCTTGATGTGATCTTCAAAAGAACGTTCCTCTTATCAACTTCGCCACCCTTCAAGTCTTGGACGTGATTTCCTCTTCAAGTCTTGCCTCTTTGACAATTCGCTCAAATGGATCTTCAAGTTCGCCTTAACAAATCCTCCTAGTCTCGCACCTTTGACGTGGTCTTCAATCCTTGACAAATTCGCTCCAACGAAGTCTCCAAGATATCGCACCACCTTTATTAGTAAACTCCAAATCGCACTTCTCCCTTGTCTTCCTTAATTCGCATGTAGAAGGATAAAATGATGATGTGAAAATGAAATCTTCCACTCCCCATATATAGCGCTTGGATTGCATTTATCCCTTAGGCCGACTTGAGGATATAAAACAATTTTTTAAACGATTTTTAAATGATTTAGCAAGGCCGACCTCCCTTTGTAGCGCTTCAAATTCGATTTTTATTAAATTAATAGTTAATTATTAAATGCCTTTTTTAAAGGTCTAAGGCATCGTTTAAAAAATAAAGGCATTTAATAATTAACTATTAATTTAATAAAAATCGAATTTGAAGCGCTACAAAGGGAGGTCGGCCTTGCTAAATCATTTAAAAATCGTTTAAAAAATTGTTTTATATCCTCAAGTCGGCCTAAGGGATAAATGCAATCCAAGCGCTATATATGGGGAGTGGAAGATTTCATTTTCACATCATCATTTTATCCTTCTACATGCGAATTAAGGAAGACAAGGGAGAAGTGCGATTTGGAGTTTACTAATAAAGGTGGTGCGATATCTTGGAGACTTCGTTGGAGCGAATTTGTCAAGGATTGAAGACCACGTCAAAGGTGCGAGACTAGGAGGATTTGTTAAGGCGAACTTGAAGATCCATTTGAGCGAATTGTCAAAGAGGCAAGACTTGAAGAGGAAATCACGTCCAAGACTTGAAGGGTGGCGAAGTTGATAAGAGGAACGTTCTTTTGAAGATCACATCAAGACTATCGAATTTCAAATTTTGCCTAGGCGAATTCCTTTATTTTGCATTTTAGAGTTAAGCTCTCAAAGAGGTATGACGATATGGATTTATTGTTTTGATTTTGAACGTTGATCGTCATTGCCTTAATTTTGAAATTTTGTTTTTCCTTAGCTCAATCGTTTTTTAGGAAATGATTAATAAAGGACTTATCATTAAGTTTCCTAAAATTTGCTCTCTAATTTATGTTATGTATTGCAAAATCATGTTACTAATTTTGAAATGATTGTGCAGGCATCAAATGGAGATCTCTTCAAGGAAAATCAAGCCGGAGCCAGGACGGTCTTCGCCAGGACATGGGCGACCTCTTTCAATCCAGCGTTCCAAGGCGAGGTACATCATCTTCCTGCACATCAAGGACACAAGGAGTTAGAACAAGGGCTCGTTGAAGAAGCAAAATAGATCCAGAGGAATTAATTAAAGCAAGTTTCTCAACAACATCAAGATGAATATCTACCAAGTTACAAGTGTTAGATGAGGTGGCGTCCTAGTCATCATTTCTCCAGTCAGTGTGTTCCACCTCAGCATGACCAGATTCAATGTACTTAACTCATGGAAGGTGGCACAAACTCCGATGTACCTACCCTGGCTATCCATTGGTCAATTTTTCTAAAAGGGACATGTGTCCAAGCAATACAATTTTATCATTGGTCAAACATTAAATGTTATGTAATGGTTGTAACAAACCCTAATTAGGGTTTTTCATTGTAAAATCTTGGCCATTGATCTTGAATTGATCTAAGCCATCAAATTGTATTGTGGGCACTATATAAGCCCAAACATTTCATTTGTAAAGAAGGATTAGAGAGAGTTGTAAATAGTTGGAAGAGTTAGAATATAGTTGATAGAATAGCAATTAGAGTAGAATAGGAGGACAAGGCAAGAAATTGTTGCCATTGATTGTAAACAAACTCCATTTTCATTGAAGTAATGGTGAAATATGTCGTTTTCTTGCAATTTGCATGGTTTCTTGTTGAAGTCTTCAATCTTAGATGGTAGATAATTAAATGAATGGAGGGAATGTGATTGATTGATGGTGGAATTCGTACATCCATACTACTAGCAATTTGTTGATTGCAAACTTGCCTTGTGTAGTCGACTGGAATCGTTCAGCTCAAGCTCAATTTCAATTTGTCGCTTCTTCATTGATATGCATCAACTTGGATGGTATCTATGCCTGCGGTGATGACTTGAACATCATAAAGCTTCCCATAGAAGATCGCACTAGTCTTGTGTAGATGTTCCATTGATGTCAAAACAAGACCTAGTTAGAGTTTCATCAAAAATCAAATCATTGCTCCTACATTCTTAGTATTAGGAATAGATCCTCTCTTCGCCCTCTATCCTTTTTTCATTTTTTTAATCTAAGTTAGTAAGAGCCTGTGTCCAGCAAAGCAGATCGGAAGTTCAATGTAAGTCCCCTTGTGATTCCAGCAAATCACATCATACCACTGGAGCTTATCCACACGTAGAGACCCTACATCAAAGAACCTTGGAGTCTACCTAACTGATCCTTCATGCGAATCTTCAGCAGTTAGAGGCTTTATTCAAGAGAGGATAAGATACCCTTAGGTATTTTATTCTGTGTATGATGGTGTACAAAATACACGTCAACAGGAAGGAGAAAGGTGAAGGGGCCTCAGCTAAGTGATCGGTCAACGCTTGCCCTTTAATTGCTCTTTGGGAAACAAATTTAAGGTCAAATTCAGTTAACATCATAACCCACTTAGCTAGGCGTCCTAATAAATCAGTTTTAGAGAAAAGATGCTTCAACGGATCAAACTTTACCATGACGTGGACTTCTGAGTTTAAGAGATAATGTCTCAATTTCTGAGTCGCAAACACCAAGGCCAAGCATTGTCTTTCTATCGCAGAATATCGGGTCTCATAATCGAGTAAGGTACGACTTATATAATAAACCGGACACTCCTTACCATCTTTATCATGTTGTGCCAATAATGCTGCAAGAGCATGAGAGGATGCAGCCGTATAAAGAAGGAAGGGTTTAGAAGGTTCAGCCGGTCGAAGGATAGGAGGATTAGCCAAATACATTTTTAAATCTTCAAATGCTTGCTGACAATCTTCATTCCATTGAAAAGTGATATTCTTTTTGAGAAGTTGAGTGAAAGGAAAAGTACGATCCGCAAGTTGAGATACAAACCTACGAATAGCTTGAACTTTTCCTTGTAAGCTTTTGAGTTGAGACACATTTCTAGGAGGTGGCATGTTGACAATAGCATTTATTTTCTTAGTATCCACCTCAATCCCACGATGCGAAACTATGAATCCTAATAGTTTTCCACTATCCACACCAAAAACACATTTTCGGGGATTCAAGCGCATGTGATATTTACGAATCCTTTCAAAGATTTGACGAAGGATCTTAATATGATCTATGCGGAGAATGGATTTGGCTAAAACATCATCCACATAGTCTTCTAGAATCTTATGCATGTAATCGTGAAAGATAAGGGTCATCGCTCGTTGATAAGTTGCACCAGCATTTTTAAGTCCAAAGGCATCATTATCCAACAAAACGTACCCCAAGGAGTGGTGAAAGCAGTTTTGAATTGATCTTGAGGGTTAATGAAAATTTGATTGTATCCTGAAAAACCATCCATGAAGGATAACAAGGCATGTCCTGCCGTAGAATCAACTATCATGTCAATGTTCGGAAGAGGGAAATCATCTTTTAAAGAAGCCTTATTTAAATCTCGGAAATCGGTGCACATTCTTATTTTATTATCTGGTTTAGCCACAGCGACAATATTTGAAATCCATGGGGAATAATCAATAGAGCGGATAAATCCAGCCTCCAATAACTTTTCAATCTCAGCCTTAACAAGCAGAGCCACCTTAGGATTCATTTTTCGAATCTTTTGTTTCACGGGCTTAGCATCAGGAACTAAGACAATGTTATGAGTAACAATCTTAGGATCTATGCCAGGCATGTCAGAGTATGTCCAAGCAAAGATCTCGGGGAATTCATGCAATAAATCTTCATATTGTTTTTGTTCCTCTTCATCCAAACATTTTCCAATTTTAATAACTTTTTCCTCATTGCAAGGATCCATCTTAACATTAGTGGTGTCACTAATGAGAAGATTACTTTGTTGAGGAGTATCCTTTAGCTGAGGGAATTCTTTCACAATCTCATCATTATCCGTCTCTTTTCCAAAGTAGGCTTCAGTGTTCAAACAATAAGGGAGTCCCCTATTGTGATGATAACGAGGAAGAGTGTCATATGCTCCTAAAAATTCAGCTAAAGCATCATCGGTAGGGAAAACGTCAAAAGCACAAGCACACGAAGGATCCTCATCAATGTACTCGGGGTGTTGCATTGATAGAGATGTAGAAATAGTATTAACACTAATACATGGTCTCTTAGAAGCTTTAGTGCGCTTACAGGGATTATAGCCAAGTCCAAAGGCATGGTTATGAAGATTATTCTCTAGAGGAACCTTTATTCCTTGTTCGTGAGCGCCACAACCATTTCCATGGTACCCATGCTTAGCAAAAATGCGAAAACCACGACCATAACGATCAGCCATTTCAGAAAGAGAAGGTGGTTTTTCATAAGACAAAGAATCAAACTCTTCAGAATTAGAGGTGCGGGGAGAAGAAGTTTGAGAAGCAGCCACAAAATTATTACTCATAGGTTCAGGTAATGTTGATTGATTTTTAGCTTCTTCCTTCTTTTCAACTTTAAGCTCTCTAGAAGGAACCTTATATTCACCTACAAAGGTGGGATTAAAATCAAGGGATCCCCAATCGTCATCTGCGAGAACCTTCTCAGGATCAAAATCCTTCTTTTGTGTATTTTCAAGTCGAGAAGAGTCTTCTTCAGGAGCTCCAGACTCATCCAAAGAATTTTGATCATCAGAGAGCGAGGACTCATCGATAGGTATCTTATTTAAAGAGTCATCACTAGATGAGGACGGCTTAGAAGAACCCCCCTTGGAAGTAGATGTTTGCAAACAAGCTTGAAAATTAGTATCACCTATCAAGGTATATGTCTTATTGTTATAAATAAATTTAACTTGTCTATGCAATGTAGAGGGGACAGCTTGCATACTGTGAATCCAAGGTCTCCCTAGTAGCAAGTTGTATGTTAGATTTCCCGACATAACATGGATAGGTGTAGGCAAAGTTACAGGCCCCACTGTGATGGGTAAGGTGATAGTACCTAATGAAGTTTTAGCCACGTTATCAAAGCCTCGAATAGGACGAGAGTCCGGCTCAATTAAGGATGTATCCACATTCATCTTATGCAAAAGATTAATGCTACACACATTGAGACCAGAGCCATTATCCACTAGTGTTCGTCTTATAGCAGTGTCTTTCATGATAACCACAATCATCAAGGGATCATACTGATGTTGGATTTCACTAGTAGGCAACTCATCTTGGGTAAACACAATTTGAGCTTTAAGATTCATCACAGAGTTAACCAAAGATGCTATATTACTAGATGTATTCGGTGGAGGAACATTCAAATCTTTCAAGGCATCTTGTAACATTCCATGATGAGCGGAAGAAGTTTGAATCAAATCCCAAAGGGATATCTTAGCAGGGGTAACCTTAAGTTGTTCTATGAGATCATATTCCTTACTAAGAACTTGCGAAATACGTGGAGCTTGCGGAAGAATTGGTTGAGGATTCGGAAGAGAAACTGGAATAACAAGAGGAGAACTAGGCTGTCTATTATTTCTGGTATGATAAGTATGAGTAACCGCATGATAACTCTCTCTAGTTATTTGCTTGGCATAACTATAAGGACTTACAGGTTTTCTTCCTTGCACAGTGATGATTGGTTTATTCGGAGTACGAAAGGGATCATGATCATACCCTCCTTGGACAGTAAGGAGAGGTGATTTAGGACTTTGAAAGGTGGGAGAAGGATAAGCACCTTGGACTTCAAAGAGAGGCTTTTTATGCTCATTCAAGTTTATCATGTTAACCAATTTAGAAGTCTTGTTCTTGTTTAAAGATTTTGATAAAGCCACAAAGTCATCAAGAGCATCATCCAACAAGGTATGACCATAGCTATCAAAAGGTTTATCTTTTGGTTCAAAAGGAGATATCTCTTCATAGAGGGGATTGTTGAAAACAACCATGTTACTAGATTTAGTGGAAGAGTTGATAGGAATGTACCCTTGAGAGGAATCATTCAACTTATCTTTCTCATCACAACGAAATGGCATAGTAACAAGGTTTATGAGTTTTTGGTAAAATGAAGGTTTGACATCTTTAGGGTTCAAAAACTCATCTAAAGCTTCATCTAATTCATCTTGGCTATACTCATAATAATCATCATAAGCATGAACATTTTGCAAATAAAAGTCTGACATTTTGAAATGAAAGTTGCATGAAAATTTAAACACAATGCAAAGAAACACACTTTTTTTTTTTTTTTCTCTTTTTAATGAAAATGAAATGAAAACACACTAAATCTAGATCTAGATCTAACAAATGCAATGCAAGAGGAAGCAATGATAGATTCACGTCGGGTTCACCAAAATGTGTGGGGGAAAAAGCGAGACTAGGTTATCATGCCCTAATCCTACCTCTTGTCACACATTACGGAATACGAAAGAGCCTAGAGGTATCACACAATTGGCTACTTCTTTTTGTGAAAGAGAGAGCCATGGGCTACCTATTAGGATTTCTATTCCTTCATTGTATTTGAAAGGTAAGATTATGCAAGTTCAATTCCTAACCCTAAAATGCAAGTATGAGCTAACAACAAGATTGCAGAATTGAACTTAAACAATGGAAAGCTGTAAACACAAGGATAAAACAAGAATGCAAATGCGTACCTGGAGTCAAAATCTGAGTGGAAATGTTCGGGACGGGGGCACGGGCGCCACTGTCCTGATTCTGCACCTGAAACCATTGTTTTGCACTCTGGAAACTGTCTGAAATGCTGTCTGTCAGGAGGACCAAGGCGCCCAGCGCCTCTGTCCCAGGGACCAGGGTGCCCAGCGCCCCTGTCCTGACAGGACCAGGGCGCCCCACGCCCCTGTCCTGGTATTCTGCTCTGCAATTTGGTGTGGGGTGCTGTCTCGACCTGCTTCTTCCGGATCTGCAACCTGCAGCGTTGTCCGAGTCTCGAAACCTGCACTTATATCTGAAAAAGGTGTTTGGGCGGCTATATAGGGTTTTGCCTTAGTCAAACCCCCGCTTCGGTGATTTCCACCTCCACGAATAGCCAAATTGTATTGTAAAAGTAATGTGTGTGCAGACCTTGTGTGTGTGCAAGATCTAAAATGCAAGCAAGCAAGCTAGAGCAACCTAGAAAGTAAACCCTAATTGCTTGTAAATGATAATGTAAATGCTCTAAATCAAGATGCAAAGTGATCTAAAGCATGAATAAATGAGATATTGAAGCTTATGCAAAGACATGAAAACAACATGAAATCATACCCAACCCTCAAGGGAGGGGTACAAGCCAATCTTCAGTCGGTAATCTCCTATTGTTCTCCAATGTCTTCCAAGCCCTAAATGGATGAATGGAATTGATAAATGCTTGATAGAGGGATGTTGTAAGTTGTTGAAGTCTTCAAAGATCTGCTCTTTCGCTGCATATGAGGTCCCTGAAAACCAAAAATCCGATCCCTTCAAATGAAGAAAGAGAGCTCTTATGTATGAAACCCTAGGTCTTAATTCCAACTTTTGGCCGACCTAGAGATTGAATATCCCGCCAATTTCTTGGGGTTAAGCTTTATTTTATGATTGGATCGCGCTCCTAAAATTTCGGGAAAAATGTCTGGGACCGTGTGCACTCCGGGCGCCACGGTCTAGACAACTTTTCACCAAATTTTCAGGGCCGTCGGATATGATGATTTTAGAGCGAATCCCGAAGTTACAGGTGATTTCGAGATGTTTTGACCCCCAAAATCAAGCCCCCAAGCTCAGAATAGGACCTAATTAGGGTTTTTGATTAGATGATGTATTGGAGGAATAACATGAAAAGGGGCACACTTTAATGAAAGGGCTCGACTTTATGATGTGAAGGATGATGAAATAGGACCTTAGACCTAATTAATTTGATTAATTAAGTGCTAAAGGGGAAATGCAATGCAAAATGCAAACCGCGCCAAGGCGGGTGCTAAACTGGGTGTGAAATTGTATTGCCTTAGCAAGTGCGTACAATTTACGATGCTACAGCCTCCACAAATAACAATAGGTATCGCCTAGATGCCGTAGTGAAATCGCTGTCTAGTAATGCTCAAGGAATGCATTCTCCAACACAAGGCGGACTCACAAAATCTGCAAGTCTGAAGCAACTACCATCATCTGTAATGAAAATCTCCTCATGCTCAATGTGAAAAGCTGAATGCCCTCCACTCTCTTCGCAACCCTTCAGAGGGTCTTTCACCTCCTCAGTTATGCTGATCAAAGGGAGGTATCGTTCCCAAGGATCTTTCTACGAACAACCTGTGGCTCCACAACTCAAACAAGAGATAACATGAACAACTGATGATCCAACATGTGTTTCCCCTCTTCTATTTATTCATTTCATAACTCATCATAATCACCCTTCTAGAAGATAAGGGTAGGTACACTTTATATTATTTAATTAAACATGTTATTTTAATGTACCTTTAATTTATTAATTAAATAAAATACATACGTCACATGATACGTGTTATCCCCCTTATAACATAAAAATATCAAATAATAATGAGATGTGAAGCCACCAATCACCGCCACGTTGACCCCCTAAACAACTCCTTGGCCTACGAGGGTCAAGTATAGGCCAACCTCGTGAATGTCCACGTACTAAGGAGAAGGGGACATTACAGTCTGCCCTCCTTGAAATTGCTTATCCTCAAGCAATCTCAATGCGGGATGCTGCAGAATCTCCTCGCTTTCCCAAGTAGCATCCTCAACTGACAAATCCTTCCGTTTAATCAAATATTCCTTGATAGCTCTCTTCCTCAACCACTTCTCCCTAACATCCAATATAGCTTCAGGTACTAAAATCAACTTACCCTCATCATCCAAGGGTGGCAAAGTCATGGAAGGAGAATCTTGTAAGGTCTGTAATATCGTGGCTTAAGTTTCTTGGCACCACTCCTCTTGCGAGTAGATTGTCTATACGGCTGTAGCATCAAATATACCATATCGCCCACATCAAATGTTCTCTCTACTTTCCTCTGATCTGCGTACTGCTTTTGCTGATTCTGTGCCTTCTGAAGATTCTCTTGAAGGGCTCTCATGACATCCTGATTCTCCTATAGCATATCTCCAGCACTAGGCACTCTACTATCACTAAACAACAAATCAATAAAACTAGGTGCCTCATACCCATACAACGCCATAAATGGTGTCATTTGAATAGAAAGGTGGTAAGTGGTATTATAACAATACTCACAACGATATATCCACTTGACCCAACCCTTCTGCTGCCCTGCAATGTAATTCCTGAGATATCCCTCCACCCACTTATTCACTATTTCTGTTTGTCCGTCTGTTTGCGGGTGATAGCTGGTGCTAGGAGTGAGCTCGGTCCCACAAAGCGTGAAGAGCTCTTGCCAAAAATGGCTCATAAACCTGCTATCTCTGTCACTCACTATACTCCGAGGTAACCCATGCAGCCTGAATATCTCTCTGAAGAACAACTCTGCTACCTATGTAGCTGAATGTGTAGTGGTGATAAGAAAGAAATGGACATACTTAGTTAAACGGTCAACCACTACATAGATACAATCCTTACCCTGCACCTTGGGTAAACCTGTGATGAAGTCCATGGAAATGCATTCCCACTTCCTATTAGGAATCGGAAGTGACTGAAGTAAACCTGTAGGGTATATGTGGTCTTGCTTATTCTACTGGCAAACAGGACACTCTCTAACATAACGAAGAACATTAGATTTCAAACCTTTCCAAGTGAATCTCTCCCGCACCTGTTTATATGTCTTGTAGTACCCAGGATGACCTGCCATGGGTGTATCATGAAAGGTTCTCATCGCCATGTTTTTCACATCCGATCCTGGGGTCAAAAAGATCCTTCCCTTGTAAATGATTAAATTATTCACAATGGTATATCTGTCATCATGAACTGATCCCTCAATGAAACCTGAAGCCCAAGAGTCCTTGGCATATTTGCCACAATCATGTGCTTTATATGTACACTTAATATTATTTAATTAAACATGTTATTTTAATGTACCTTTAATTTATTAATTAAATAAAATACACTTGTCACATGATACGTGTTATCCCCCTTATAACATCAAAATATCAAATAATAATGAGATGTGAAGCCGTCAATCACCACCACGTCGACCCCCTAAACAACTCCTTGGCCTACGAGGGTCAAGTATAGGCCAACCTCATGAATGTCGACATACTAAGGAGAAGGGGACATTACAATTAGCATGCTCAAAGCAAAGACAAGGAACATTGTAACCTTTCTAGAGAGAGGCATCATGACCTCAAACAATACAATGCAATGATCAACACTACAAGACAAGTGTAGAGATCCAATTCAAGGGAAGAGGTTAGACAAATCTTAAATTTCCTTCGGAAATCCAAGAATCATTGCCAGTATAGCAAGAGTAATCCAAGATGGAAGCTCGAGGGCGAAGGTGATCAAGTCAGGAAGATGATACAATTTGGGAGTATTTCCCACCATCATCCCATTCTTCACTACATGTGCTTGGAAATGTTGAGTATCAAGAGATATGCATCAATCACCACTTTGTGATGAGTTACAAGATGAACAAGCTGAGGTGGCGTCCAGTCATCACCAACTTACCCTATACATCATTCTAAGATAAGGCATCTAGATTCAATGCACCTAACTCATCCATCAAGGAAGATGACTACCAAACGAGAGCACAAAGTTCAATGCACCTACCCTCATCATCTATTGGTTGATAATTCAAGAAAGGACATGTGTCCTATTCAATGTAATTTTATCATTGGTAAAGCATTAAATACTTTGTAGTGGGTATAACAAACCCTAATTAGGGTTTCTATCTTGTAATCTTGGCTATTGATTATGAATCAATTTGAGCCACTCATTGTAAAGAGCTATCTATATAAGGCTTAGTTTTTTCATTTGTAAAGGTTAATAGTTTAGTAGCAAACAATAGTCAATAGTTCAATAGCAACAGTTAGAAGTAGAGTACGAGGAGAAGGCAAAGATTGTTGCCAAGTTTGTAGACAAACATCCTTTTCATTGAAGACATGGTGGAATGTGTTGTTTCTTCTACATAATTGCATGGTTTCTTGTTGGATCCTTATGCTAGATGATGATAATTAGATGGATGAAAGATCTTTGTGCATGATTGATGGTGAAGCTCCTATGTTCATACTACTAATATGTCATTGATTGTGAAGTATCTTGCGTAGTCAACTGAACTCATTTATCCAAACTTAACTTCAATTGCTACTTCTTCAGTGATGTGCATCGTCTTGATAGTGTCTATGTTCATGGTAGTGATTTGAACATCATATGCTTACCCTAGGAGATCGCACTAAACTTTGTGGAGTTGTTGCTTTGCATGGCAAAGAAAAGTCTAGTTGAGTTTTACCAAGGATTGTCCATCGCTCTTACATTCCTATGATTAGAATAGCTTTCTTAACCCTTTATCCTTTTGCTACTTTTTGAAATCAAGTCAATTTCCACATTCCAGCGGCATTCAAACATTCAAGATTCAGTGTAAGTTCCCTTGTGATTCCAGCAATATCACATCATACACACTGAGTCTATCCAAGAGTGCGTCAAGACCTGACATTCGGAAGCTTGGAGTCATCCCATTTGATCACACAGTTTAGCACTTGGAAGGATTTTGATCAAGAGAGGATAGAATACTTAGTATTTTATTCTTTGTTGCATAGTGCATAAAACACCATCCACACAAGAAAATCCAAATATGGAGGATTCCTTATAATGAAGAGTATTCTATTGAAACCAGCAAGAAGGAAGGATGAGCCAATGCAATGGAGTTTGTTTAGGACCACCGTGCAAGGTAAGAGGTAAGTGCTACAAAGTTATAATCAATAGTGGTAGCACAAATAATCTAGTTTCCTATGAGATGGTAGAGATGTTAGGACTGAAAAAATCTAGCTCATGCAAACCCATGCAAAATATCTTGGCTGCAAAGGGGTCATCAGATTTTAGTTAATGGACAGTGTTTGGTGAATTTTCGGATCGGCACTTATGTAGATGAGGTTGATGTGACATTATGTCAATGGATATATGCCATATGCTCTTGGGAAGGTCATGGCTGTACATTAGAAGAGTTGCCATGATGGTAGGCCAAGTACATATTCTTTGGTGAAGAATGGGAGGAGACATAACCTCAGTCAATGTTAAGTCAATGTTAATTACCAAAGAGGAGGTGACAAGTGGCCCAAGGATGTTGAGGTAAGGAGTACCTAAGCTGCATGTGTTAAAGAAAATATCTTAAAAGGGCTGCATGGTTTGACAAAAATTTCTTCAAAGAGCTGCATGTATATGAAGCAAAAGCTGATGACAGAAATTTTTGAGATGCTCCAAGTACCTGTAGCAAAGGAAACTGAATGTGTAGAAGCATATGCTGACAATAGAGACTCCGTAGTGCTACAAGTGAATGCAAAAACAGAGGCTTGGGTAGGATTTTGAAAAGATTTAGAGGGAAATAGAGTGGTGGAGACATGTTGAGGAGATGATTTAATATCTTTGGGCTGCTAGCATAATCAACATTTAAGATGGACAGTTTTTAGTGCTCAAGTACTTTGGGTGAGAATTTGAATAAGCTTTGGAGGGAGATCTGTTGGGAATAGAATCTTAGAGCAATATACAATAAAATGAATGAAAAATTAAAACATAACACAAAACATAGAGACACAAATATATGTGTTTCACCCAATATGGTTTATGTCCATGGAGAAACAATTAGTCCTTCCTTTTTATTTATCCAGCAAAACAAAAAGATACAACCTATAACACATATATTGCAAATTGCAACTTCCTCTTCTCTCCATCATGGTCTCCGCATACAATACAATCCAATACACAAAAGTAATGCAATGCCCTCATAAAAGAGGGTTGCCTTCTAGGACAAGAAAAGCCAACATAACTTCCACTATCAGATCTGTGACCTAATGTGAATGGTCCAGATTTACCACATAAAAGATAACATTTTAAGATTTAAATATGTATCTAGAATTTGGCTCCAAAACCAACAAAATTAGTCTCCATAACCAACAAGATCTTGGTTGGAGAAGAGTGAGGAGGACAAGAAAGAAAAAAGGTTTCTTTTTGAAGACTAAGGGCACAGCCAAGATGTGTGGCTACAAAAGATATTGAAAGATGAAGGTGACAAAGAGAAGTTGCTAGTTCAGAAGGAGCAGAATTTTGACCTTGTGCGAAGGAGAAAGGAGAAAGGATTTGTTTGAGTGCATCTGTAACAGCAATGTGGGGGAGGAAAGCATTGAGAAGGGGACCATGTAGAAGAAAAGGAAGAACAACAGAAAGGAGACAAGGCAGAAAAATGTGTTGTGGGAGGAGTTGGAAGAGAGAGCTGTGTGGTATCAAGGAACAGGCAAATCACCAAACTAGAGGCCTAAAGTCTTAAATAAACAGGGGAGATCTCAAAATCTATGCCTAAATGTTCTTATCAGCAATATACTAATTGTAAATATTATATTTTCATTTTATATTGATAAAAAAATGCTTATTTTAAGTTTTGCTCAATGTGTGTTTGGGTGATGTAATGTCGTGTGTGTATTTGGAACTAATCCTCAGTTAAGTATTATTTGCTTACTTATTCTGGTGGGTAATTTCTGCTCTCGTGAGCCTGGGAAGGTGTATATACATGTGTAAGGGTGTGTTATGTTGTTGCCTGCAGCAACAGGGCTGAGCAACAGCTTGTAAGCTGTGTGAATTCACCTACAGCAATTGTTGTATTGGGTGTGAACCCATAGAAGTTGTTTGGAGTGGCAGGAGCACTTGCAACAATGTGATAGTTTCACTTTCAATTGAAGCTGTAAGGATTGCCTATGGCAATGTAGCCTCTTTCTAGCTGCATGAAGGTGGAGTTCAATCAATATTGGGCACTACTGAGTGCAATGAGTGTGGTGGGGCCATGATTATTGAAAAAATAACTTGTTTGCGGAAATGTCTACAAAGGATATTTTTATGGAATGCAATAATTTCAGAATTAACACTGGCACGTGGTAGACACCAAGCCTTAAAGTAAACCAGATGTTTGTAATAATAGGCTACACATGTTTCCAGATTCATGAAATAAAGATATGCCTGCTATTTCCTATATTCAATTTGACAAATCATACTTAGGTACTTGGCTTGACGGCATATAAAGTTTTTATATTGCTTTAGATCATGCTTCACATACAGTATCGGTTATTAAATCAGAAGAATCTATAGTTGGCAGGAGTGAGTGAACACTTGTCACAATGATATTAAGCCTCATGGAAGCCTCCTGATTTTCTACAAACATTGTCGCTTGACAGGAGGTAATGAAGGAAGAAATAATTGAGAAGCTTTAACAACAAGGGCGATGATTGAGGAACCTATCATATATGTTGAAATGCAAGACCACTTAGAAATCATGACAGTTAGCAGCCCATCATTTTATGCAAGATATCTTGCATCTCATCACAATATCACAAATCAAGACAAGGATTTTCTGAGTTCTGCAAAAATGGAATTATTGAATAGCCAAAGTAGTATGACAAGGCAGATTATAGTGCTAGCACATGAACCATTTGACAAAATTGTCTCTAACAAATGCACAATAAAGGATACAATTTAAATGAATCAAGTTTAATATAGTATTTTTAAAATACTTTATTATGTTCTAAAACCTTTTTTTTATAAAAAGGCATTTTATAAAACAAGCCTCAAGTGGATTTTATCATAACAAAGCCATTTATTTCAAATGTAGTTTATGTTTTGCAATCATATTTCAAAAAGACCCTAAATAATTATAATTTAGTTACTTCTGTATGTGTATAGGTTTGTTTGTAATTCAAGGGACCATTTTTTTTCAAATTTACAAAAAAGTGGAGGGAAAAGGAATCAAGACTTTGAGCTCATTTTTTATTTTTGGAGGAAAAAGAACAGTCTGCAGGACTTTGTGTCCCATTTGTTTTTAATGGGTTTTCATGTGTTTGAGATTATTTTTTGGAGGAAAAAGAATATTTTGCAGGGTGTTTTGTTTTTTTGTTCTTAATGAGTTTTCATACTATTCTTAATGCTTTTTCATATTTTTTGAGCTCAATTTTGGAAGAAAATGAACAGTTTGCAGGACTTTGTGCCCCTTTTGTTCTTCAGGGGTTTTCATACTATTCTTAAGCCTAATGTCAAATCATATCTCCGTCCTTTCCTTCTGTGTTTTATGAGAAATGCTAACTAGTTAACATAATATGGTGAATGTGGTAATTAAACTCAGTTTTTTTGTTTAATTCTATGTGTTTTTTTTCCCCTCTTCTTGTATTTTCAAGAAATCTGGATGGTTCTTTGTCTTTGCATTTATTTCATCCAGGGTTTCTCCATTTCTATTTTTTTTCCATTATGTTTTTTTTTTCGTACTTTTAGATTAAAGTATAAAAAAAATCCCATCTTACATGGGAGTTGGTCATCTCAAAAGGAGAGGACTATCGCTGCTCACAAAGTGATTTCTTCTGTCACTGCCTGTTTGGCAAATCAAGGAAATAACCAAATAATCTGCAGTAACTTGTCTACTTACCAACAACCTCTAATTGGGCTATGGCTCAAAGTCAAGGACACGAAAAGGTGGTCAAGCTCACTCAGGAGATTGTCAAGTTGGGGGAATGGCTATCCTAATATGACAAAAACTAGAGGCTACTTAATTGTTATGTTGGCTAAATTTGACTCTTGTTTGCCCTTTGTGTGTAGGATTTTGCATTTCACTTATATGTAGACGTCATTATGATATTATTCATATTTTTGTTTGGTAATTGGTTTTTAGATTTTAAATTATGCCTCTTGGTTGCCAGATCACAATTTGTCCATGATGTTGTCCCATGCCCTTGGACAAGGTCTGTCACCGCCAATCTATTTATTGATTACAATGGAGCTTTTCTTTTGTTGTAATCAGACAGTAAATGTTTCACTTTTAAAGAAAAGAAAGTGAACTTTTAATTTAAAATACCAGAAAAATATGCAATAATTAGACAAGGTCTGTCAACACCAATCATTTGTTAGTTCCACAAGAGCCCTTCTTTTGCTGTAAGTAATCAGATAAATCTTCTGTAGATGTCTCACTTTCAATGAAGATAGAGAATTTTAAATTAAAATAACCAGGAAAATGTGCAATAGCTGTTTGCAGTGCTCACAATATACCATGAACATTTCCTTGTGGTTTTTCAAATGGCTAAGTGCCAAGGAAGACGAAACATGAGACACTGTAGTAATTAGCTTGAATATGATCGTTTTTCAGAAAAAGCAATTGCCTTGTATAGGTACCAAGTAGTTGAAATGGATGTTATGAGGTTCACCTTGATGATGGTGATAAGTACAAGTCTACAATAAGCCTTGAAATGGATGTTATAATTTAGTTATTCATAGATTTAAACACTGTTAATGAACGTATATAGAGAAATCTTAAGAAACAAGATAATTTTGTCCTCTGTTTTTGCAATGTATTCATATGCATGAATTGCATGCTTGTCATCTATATTAAGCTCTTTTTCAATATACAGGGTTCTAAGATTAAGAAAAGACTCAAAATCATGAAAGGCTGTAGACATTTCACTAATTGCATGCATTAATAAGATGCATTTCCTTGTTTTCTGGAACTTGCCAGTGTCAATGTCAATTGTTGATTCTCAGTATACATTGAAGAGAGCTCTGTGACCATCGTAAGCTTTTGGCTTTTCATTCAACTTACTAACAAAGTTTATCCAATTTTAAATATATAATGGTCTGCACATTTGTGGGATTTATTCTCAGTATATACAGCCTCAGTTATGTGGCTTGTTGTTGAGATCACTGAAGATGTTTTGAAATAGTTTTAAATTAGTAGTCAACTACATTTCTCCTTGTTAAACTGTCAATTTGAGAGTCTTTAAAATGTGTTCCGTAAGAAGCATGTCTAGACTCAATCACTTGCTGGGTTAGAATTTATATTAGTTAGAATGTCAAAAAGAGAATATGTTAGACACTATATATTTTTGAGTGCTAGTTTCATATATTTTCATATTTGACAGGAAATATTAGCAACTAAACAAGAACCAATAAATTTCATGTTGCATACAAATCACAAGGCTGCTTTGTATTATATTTTCACATGAAAATAATAATTTTACAAACTGGCATAGTGGCACAAGCTGTAGAGGGTAACCATTAATGTTTGGTTTGCCATTAAACAACTCTTTGTGAAACCTAAAAAATTTGAATGCTTCAAACAAGAAAATTTTAAATTTGTTTACTAGAGGATTCGGTGGTCCATAATGCCCTATGCTTGTTTTAAATTTGATCATCAGAAAAAGTAATGTATATATGTTCAACGTGATAGATTGCAGAAAACTCTCAAAAAGTGAACACCTCTCTGCAATAATTACATATATTGATAGGAAATAGTAACTGAATCAACCTTTAATGCTTTTGATTTGTTATTCAATTCCGAAAGCAAATTCGTTTATTCATTTCCTTTCTTGTATGCAAATAAAAAACTTCGACTCTTTGCTATGTGGCATACAATAATCTCCAAGGACAAAAAGAACCAACTCTGTAACTAGAAGCAAAGGTAGTTTCTTTACAGATGTAGCATTTCATACAAATCCTCTGCTAGACATTTTGTTTCAGACAGTCTACTAAAACTATGACATATGACTCTGTGCCATAAAGGGTCTTGTAAAAGTATGATGATCACTATATAAATGAATGAATACAGTTTAAATTGAGTAATCCATGATTGGATCCTCCAAAAGATGTCATCCTTTATATATCATCGCACAAAGAAAAGACATCAATTCGGTCGGCCTAATTGGATGCAATGTTGAAGGACTCCTCACAAACCAAAAGATAGAGCTTCAAGATTCAATGTGACTAAGAAAACTAATGAAGACAAAGGTCTTGTTGATGTGTGTTTTATGCACATAACATTTCAGAATAAAATACCAAAGTAATTTACCCTCTTGAACAAAATCACCTTAGATGCTAAAGATAAGATCAACTAAAATGATTCCAAGGTTTCTACATGTCAGGTCTTGACGAGTGGGTAACTCAATGGTCGATGTGAATTGTTGTGTTCACTTGGGGACTTACGCAAATGTTAGGATTATCTTCTTCAATCATGAAGATGTGGAATAGGTGTACTGACAACTTAGGATTTAACAATAAAGCTCTGGACTTAATTCTTACTAAAAAAATGGGCAAAAGGAATAGGGTTCAGGAAATCTATTCTAACCCTAGGAGTGTAGGAAATGATGAATAAATCTAGTGGAATCAAACTAGACAAGGTCTCACAAACAGGTATTGACACAAACCTAGTGCAATCGTCTAAGGTATACTTAAAGATTTTTGGACTATTACCATTACACATTGACACCATCCAAGTTGATGCTTGTCAAAGGTTGCATAATAATTGAAGTTAAGCTTACTCAAATTTCCAGTTGACCACACAAGGCACACTTACTAGCGGTAAGAGGCTAGTGGTATGGATCAAGAATTCCACACAAATATATTCAATAAATCTTTCACTCAATCTAACATACATGAAAATAAATTCTAATCTAACTTGGAGGAATTGAGAACCATGAATGCAAAGACAACACTTGAAGAGCAAAATCACCAACAATTGAATAATGATTATGATTCAAATAGCTACAACATATACCAACAATTCTACAAAAACTCTCCCTTACAAATGAGAGACAAGGAGGTATATATAGTGTCTCTTACAAAATGAATGGCCAAGATTTATACAAGATCAACGACCAAGATCATGCCAACAAAACCCTAGAATTGCCCTAATTAGGGTTTACATAAAAATGGTGCCACCAACATATGGCTCAATAAAAAGATACTTAGTCATCAAATAGAGAATCTTCTAGAAGATTCTTCCCTGCATCTCTCTCGCCTAACATACTCCAAGAATCTAGCCAATACTGAATCTAACTCCTTCATGGAAATGCTAGGCAAGGTATCCTGCTGCCAATCAATCACGTCCAGTGAATCCGAGCAAACATCCAAAGTGTTCTCCCAATCTGGCATGAGCTTCTGCGAACTATGAACATGAATCAACAAAGAGAGCAAGTCATCTATCTGACTCTTCTTCAAATAGTCCAACTGGCAAAAATGCATAAATTTCATCTTGTCTCTTAATTTGGCTAAGTGTAAACCACTAGCATCACCAACATCAACATCCAATAATTCCTCAATTGAGGCAAGGATCTTCATCTGAATGTCCTGAATCAATCCCTCCATCTCCATACAACTCGACTGGCTGTTATCATAAGTTGATCTCTTCACGACCAATGAACAATACCAGCCATGGAAATCATATCTATCTCCATTGTGCACAATGTTCTCGC
Organism: Cryptomeria japonica; assembly: GCF_030272615.1. Classification (NCBI taxonomy): domain Eukaryota; kingdom Viridiplantae; phylum Streptophyta; class Pinopsida; order Cupressales; family Cupressaceae; genus Cryptomeria; species Cryptomeria japonica. The sequence continues at coordinate 82,485,854 of NC_081411.1, read as the reverse complement.
TGACCAAGGTGGAATTAGGAATCCTCTTCAAAGCTTGGAGGTGTGGAATAGTCTTCTCTTGAATAGGCCAAAATTCTTCCCAAACTCCTTCCAAATACTGGATTCTAAACACGAGCCTTGTTGTCCTATCATATGCCTGGACAAACTAAGTAAGGAAATCATCTGCCTGCTTTCTTGTGCTCTCAATCCACTTTTCCACCTCCGAGAGTGTATCTCTCACTGCCTCATAGTGTGAATGCATTTCATGGTCAACTACAATAGGGGAAATAAGGGTGGGATTTTCACGCCTTATCCTTGCAATATACTCTCTAAGTCTGATATTCTCTTCTCTGTACCTTTCCTTCTCTGCAATCTCTCTGTCTAACCTTGCGTTGATCGCCTTGAGGTTATCACCAACCTCTCAAAACTCTTGCTCTCTTGATGTACGACCAAGGGCAACTGAAGTGATCTGGAAATCCATAGGAGTAGCAATGTCCGCTATCACGCTTGCAATAGGAACAACAACCTGCGCAATCTGAACTCCTGTCTCATCTCTAACTATGTGCGATAAAATATCAGCTCTCTTGGGTTCCTTCTCCTTAGCACTCTTAGCTAGGTAGTCATCAATGCCATCAATAGGTTGTACCTCTATCATTTTCTTACTTTTCTCCATACTTCTCATCAGCCAATCAGGAATAGCGGCCATCTCCATACCATCATCGAGACACATTTCTTGATCAAGTCCTCTCAATGCCGAGATAACATCATTGTCATCATCAGGATTATTCATGGTCAAATCGTATATCTCATTTCCCAAACTAACTTCCAAAAGGACAGTAGGGGATCCCGACTGATCATCATTCTCATTTGGAGGTGCAGATGTTGTTGTGGCACATAACTCCTGAGTATTCTCTGGTAGTATCACTATGTTGGAATTGTTGAGCATTGATTTTAAATCAATAGAATTCCATGGTTTCAATTGAAGCAACAAAAGTTTTCTTAAAAAATATGAAAATCAACCATGCCCTTAAGAATTTCGATAGAACCCTTAGCATTTTCATCGACATCAGAATTCAAAAAACTATTGCTCAAACCGAAGCCACCAGATATGCATATTAATCCTTTACCGAAGTATATAATCTGACCGAAATGATACACTACTGTATCGAAGAAACTCATCAGTATTTCATCGATAAATGACTTATCGAACAGACTTGAACCTTGATGAGTTCCAAAAGTGGCTCATCGAAAATATTATTTTCATCGACAGGTGGTATGTCGAGCAAACCACAGGAAGATTTCATCGATAGGACTTTTTCGAGGAAAAGAGCGTATCGAAGAATCACAAGAGATGTTGACCGAAGATGTCTTTCTCACCGAAAAGTAAGACATTGATGAAACACAAGAGATTGCCATCAAAGACCTGTTATCGGCCAAACGTAAAGAGTCGAAGGAGACTATTTGACTTTCACCGAAAGGGGAGATTTCATCGACGCTAGTGCAAATATAACACGTGAGATAAAGCCTTTCGATGAAAGTGAAATGGGTCGATGAAGTCACAAATCTCCTTGATGATGATGGTAGTTTTATCGAAACTAAGGCGACATCGATGAAACATGACATTTCGAAGGAAGAAAAAGTTAAGATACCGAAGTGCATAATTCCATCGAAAAGGGGTACGGCCATAAAACTGATGAGCATCGATGGCCAGTGTGAAGTGTTGCTAGATGAATAATTACTTTCTGCTGCGAGAATCAATACAAGTCTTAATAAAGTCACTTCATCATGAATTCAAATAAATGCCCCTGTGACCATTGTGCAACTAGTAATGGTAACCGATAAAATCGCCATGAATGCTCGATAAATTGGCAAAAGATGAAACACTTTTGAGCAACGCTTGAAGAATTTGCAACGAGTTTCAGAGAGCCGAAACGATTCATGAGTAGTCTACCTTGAATTCAAGTAAGTCTTTCACTCTCAGAGCTCTGTAGTGACAATGGAGGGGTCATCTTCTAAAAAGAATAGGGCTAGGAAAGTTAAAGAGACCTAGCCCCCGAAAGACAAACCTAAGAGGCAGAAAAAGGAAGGGCGCTCTTTGGCCCAAGACCTAATTGATCAATGTCCTGCGTCAAGCCTTAGGTCTAAGAAAATTAAAACGGATGAGGAAGGTCTGGAAGATAGATTTGAAGGCCTGGGGGATACATGGACAGAGATAAGGGGTCATTAATTATTATTTTTTAAAGTATATATGAAGGAGTGCACCCGAGCCCGTGAATAACTTGTGGAGGTTGAATTTGGGGAAATTGGTAGTGGCTAATGTCTTTGTGAATGTTGAACTCATGAAGTCCCTAGCCAACAACTATGAACCCAAGACCAGGACCATATGTGATTATATGGGGAGACCAATACTGTCAATTACCAAAGAAATTATTGACACTGTGTTTGATTTAGATTGGGGGTTCGAAGAGAAAATTGATACTAAGAAATTGACACAAGAGTACTTCAACCTAGAGGAAGTCTATAAGAGGGGGAGACTCCCTATCCATAGACCTAGGGTTGCAGGGTCGATAGCAAAGCTCCATATGATGTTAATTTGCTTCATCCCTATTTCAAGTATACATACTACTACGTTGCTTAGGTTTTGGGAATAGAGGCTCATCCATTGATGGATATCGCAGCTATGGTCATTTGTGCAGATTTGCAATCTAAAGATCCCCGGTTATTTGTTTTTTCTACCTATCTTGCCAATGCTATCAATCATGGATTAGAGAAATTGAAAGATGTGATTAATGTGCATTTCAAATATTACTCTATTCTTATGCATATGTTATTGTATGTTGGGCAAGACAAAGGGCTATGGCCAGACTAGTTGTGCATTAGGGCATATGATAAAGCCGGGGTAAGGAAGCATGTGCAATTATGGTTATCTTCGTGGGACCAAAGATACAGCAACAATCAGTACTGACACTTTGAGGAATATTTTGTTAAGACATTACATAGATTATTGGGGTACCCGTGTGATCATGCTTTGTCCCTTGAAATTCAGAGATTCTTGAGGCCAAAGGATTATGGCGAAGATACTGCAATTGAGCACAATTGGGGAGATTTTTATTGCTTTTCGGATTGCACTCATATAAGAGTGTATGGATTTGAGGGAAAACCGTATGTATTGCCTATCACTGTGCCTAACTGAGTGGCTTGCCTAGATATTGTCAGGTAGTTATCAATAGTAAGTGCCCAACATCTGACTGATCATGGAAAACAATCCATTGTGCCTGGATTACTTGTCTTTTCAGACTTTGTTGTCAAAAGTTCAAAGAGTTATGGTTTGCTGCAGAATAAATTGGATTACTACAAGATGGCAGAAGGAGACCCTAGGCCAAACTTTGATTCGGAAGGATACATAGGGGCCGCAAGGTCATCCCAGAAACTCAAGGCTGGAGAGCATGTGTCACTCATGCCTAATGATTTTATCAGAAATATAAAAAGGGAAGAAGCTAATGAAAAAAGAGCTAAGTATGAGCGAGTGTTCCAAGCCTACAAATGGAAGATCTTCCGAGGGAGAATAAACGAGGACATGCTTCAACACATCAAAGATCCCTTAGATCAAGCAAATAAACTTATGGAGCATGAACTAGAATTGCTTGAGGGAGTGCCCGCTTATGTCTATGGCAAGCATATCAAAACTGTCAGGGATATAGAGCCCTTGGCCCAATTGTCTCCTCAATTTGTTTCTAATGTTTTTCCAATTGATTCTCCCAGAGAAGAATATCCTCTTGGATTTGAGGATGATGTACAAATGGATATGACCACAGGGCAATACAATGTCCAAGATGTTGGAGATATAAGGATGTTTGAACATGAGGGTTTCATTGTTGATGATGATTTCATTTCCTCAAAAGAATTTGACACATTTTTGTACCACCATAAAGGAATACAGGTTAGGACTGCTATTAAAGATAAGACAGAGGATGAACAAGCTCAAAGGTTACAAGACGAAGTGGACCTTGCTAAAAAGGAGATGACACCTGAGAAAGGAAGGCAATTACTTAAGGATGCTGGTGTGCTAATCTATTTAGGGTGGGATATGAGATCTGCATTGTTGTTTGACAGTTTCCTCAAGAAGCAAGACCCTAACAAGCAGATCATACCAGAAGAGCTAGACAAGATCTTTATGGGCTCAGGATATGATCCAAATCAAAAGGCTCTCATAATATGGGCCTTGTATCCGAAGGAAAAGAGACCTATTCTAGTTGATACGGATCAGGTTTTTGGCCACTTAATGGTCCAGCAAGTTGGGAAAACTGATCCCAGAATCACAACCAAGTTGAATGTGGATGTAGCAAAATTGAACCAAGAACAAACAAAGTTTTTGGTCAAAGAGAACAACATTTACAGAGGCTTGTGTGAGAAGGCTACCAAAGAAGTTCAGAGGTTACAAGGACAGTTGTCACTAAAGACTCCTATTATGGGGGAACATGAACCAGATATGGGTTATCAACCTGACTTAAGGGTCTTAGATGCTATATCTGATGCTACGTACTGGAGGATAAAGGCCGAAAAGTTAGCCAAGCAGTTAACCAGTGCCCAACAAAAGATGAACAAGTTGGCGAATGATGTCATTGAGCACAAGTTCAAAGCTATGTTGCCATATGCTAACCGATATTAGAAAGAATACACAGGAATTGTAAAAGCTCTAAAAGAGCATGAGAGATTAAGGGAGAGATTGCAAGATGTACTGAAGGACAATAAGGCCATGACTGTAGAAGAGAGAGCTCAAGGGGACCAATATCTGGTGGAGCATGACAAGTACATAGACATATTGAATAAAGATCTCCAGATGTTGAATGAAGATTGTGTTGCAATGATACCGACTATCTACAAGGATGGTGAACTGACCCCATTAGAGCAATGGCAAAAGGAATTTTCACAGGTTAAGGAGAAGGCAGTGGCTAAATTCAACCAGAATGAAGATATAGCCCCACATATCAACCAGGCGGTGTTTGATCTCTTCTCATTGGAAACAGATATGAAAAAAAGGAGCGTAGCCATTAGATTCCATAAGAGTGACGGTTATTTATTATCTTGGCATGCTTAATCTTTTCATCTTTCACTTTGTTAGACAATTGTAATTAAGTTGTTAATGATGAAGGGACATAACTCTTCATAGAATAGGTGTTGATCACTTATTTATATGAGCAAGTTTTGTAAAAAGAGGACATTTTAGAAGAGAGGATATCAGATAGATACTACAGCCTCTGGCATACTATTGTACTGTATGGAAACTTTAATAGAATCAGTTGTTTTTCTCTGCATATGTGCTGTGAATTATTCCATTTTTTATAGGCAGTTGTTTGTGATATTATCTAAAGGAGATAAGGTTACTTGTATTCTTACAGTGAAGTTTCTGTTTCTATATTATAAACTTGGATTAATAAGATCTACTTGTGAATTGTAATTGTTCCTTGTAGTTCTTCCTTGAATGGTCCTTTAAGGTTAAGGTTAAATTCATTCAAGAAGTTTTATGGTATAAACATTTAGCAGATCTCATAAGAAATAGTAACTGACAGACTTGCTAAAGGGGGTAGGTCTAAAAAGTGTCTCACAAATCATACATTTAGTCCTAGGGAAATATAAGACTTTGTAGCCCAAATAACAGGAAAGACACTAGTCACTCACAAATCACAACTTTTACCATACCAATCACTTTTACTTTAAAGCAATAGGAATAGTTGAGTAGGATATATAGAACCAATTAGCAATAGTGTATATATATAAATTTCAAGCACAAAGATCGAATAGCTTCCACAACAACAATCTTGAACTCATCTAAAAGACATCTATCCCAAGAACCTTTTCCATTTTGAGATAGGGGTCAATTAGATCAAAATAATCAATCTGCTATAAAAAACATTAGTTATCAAAAGCTACTAGTGAATAGGTATACCCGCCTAGGTCTTGCAGAGCCTAAAGTGAGAGAGTTAGTAACCAAATAGGTTCGCTCTATAAGTTGGCCAAATCAAATTGGAGGGTTTGATCATAGGAGTTGGCATTTCCTTAGAACCTATCCAATCTGTTGATTTGAGATCCAACAGGAACATTGTTGGGTTTCCTTGTTCTGCTCTATTATTTCAATCACCTTAATTGATGAGACACTGAGAGGTGGTGAAGGAATGATAGGTGGAGGAATGATAGTCTTTTTATTCTTCTTCTTCACCTCCTCAATCTTCTTCCCTCTGGCCTTGACTTCTCCTGGTGTGTTCTTCCTTCTCTTAGGAGCTTGACTCTCTTCGTCTACATGAATCTTGACATCATTGATAATCCTCTGATCATCTTCGGAAGCAGACTCTTTTGGCTTCATCTTTTCATAAGTGAAGGGAACACCCATATCAACTAACTTATTCATTTGAACATCTACCCATGCACGGGAGAAACTCAAAACCTCTCTCATCAATACGTTCAGGTCAATCTCTTCTGACTCTGACCAATTAGGCAAGAGGATTGCCTTATTCATTTCATTCTCATACTGCAGATGCATATGATCCCTATCATCTAACACTTGATCAAAAATGAGGAAAAGTCCACACTTCCTCATGAAATCCACTGACATTCTAGATCACATTCTTCTCTTTATTGCTTTCTCATTCATCAAGTTGGCCCAATAATCTTCTATGTCTACCTTGTGAATGAACTTCTCTCCCCTAATCCTTCCAACTTTCTTATTTGGATCAAAAATTTCTCTTTTCTTGAAGGTTGCAAATCAATAAAATGCAAGATCCTCACTCGCAGTGCTAGCGGCTAAGGCAGACTGGCAAACCTCTGATGTCTTCCCAACTGAAATAGGGAATGTCATGCTTGACCTATGCTTCTCTCTCTGAATGACATCAAATTCTAGAAGTTGTCTCACCACTTCCAACAAGATCATTCTGTTGGACGGATACCTAGGAAGCCTGTAGGGTTCGGATTGAAACCCATGAATCCTAAGATACGTGAAAGTGGGAAATTGAATATACCACGATCCATATTTCTCTATTAGCTTTGTTGCCTCCTTGGACAATCTTCTATGGATTCTTCCTTGCAGCATCCATGTGATATACATAGTGAATACATCATTCACTCTCTTATAGTCTTTAGTTTTGTACATTCTCAGCTGGGGATAGTACTCATGACTCCTAAATTGTCCTTGCCCATTCCCAACTTCACCTTTGCATATCAATCTTCAATATGAAATGAACTGTGCAAGTAGGTATACCAGGTAAGAAGTCATGGTGAATGACTTGGACCGCTCTACATTCTTCAGTTGAAAGTCCAGATTGTCACTTATAATCTTAGACCAATTTACTAATGTCCCTCTAAGACAATCTTGGATCAAATAGAACATCCATCCATCAAATATTGCACCTTGCGACATCCCCATCACTCTGTTGAGAAGGAATATTAAGTCACTGTACTCCGCTTTGAAGTTTGTGCACATGAGTGTCTTGGGATCCTTGGAATGATGAAGCCTAGGATCAATCATCCACTCTTTGTTTATCATATTCCTACAAGCACCCATCTTCTTCGTGTATCGCTCTTTATATTCATCCTTGGTCGCATCCTTCATATCTATTCTATGTGGAATCCCAAACACCTCAACAATAGCATCCTCAACAAGGTAGGCAATAACAACGCCCTAAGGAGTCTTGATCATTCGCATGAGAGGATCATAACATCGTGCACACTCCAGGATAAGCTCATTGCATTGTATGGACTGTAGAAATACAACAACATGAAAAATACCACTCTTCATAATGTTCACATATGCCGGGGAAGGAATCTGATTTCCGACTCCGAACATCCGCTATCGCATCTGGTTCAGGTCCAGGAAATGCATGTTTGTATCGGTGATCTTCTTCCATTAGGATGAAATCTTGGGCTCTGGATAGAATCCACTCTCCAACATCTTCATTAGTTCTTTCCTTTCCTTAAATCTAGACTTAGACATCGCACCTATATGAAATTTGAAGTTAGAACTTAGGAAAATGAATAATACTCCTGACTTTTACCACACAAGCAATATGGGATAAAACATTTTCTTATATACTTGTTTGGTAAAACTAACTTGCTTCTAGAAGGGTAAAAGCATTAAATGCTCATTGCAAGTTATTTAATTTTGTTTTTAAAATTTTAAATAATCGTCAATCATCATTTAAAAACAATTAAAATGGGGCTCATTTATTAAATATTTCAATTTAAGTCAAAATTGAACCTCTGTGGGAAAATTGATATAGGTAGGGATTAAAAAATCCCATTAAAAATCATTAAAAACACCAAAATATTCCCTACAAGGGAAAATCGATATTAGTATGGATAAAAATCCATGCTAAAACTCATCAAAATGCACATAAAATAGGCTAGGGGAAAATCGACATGTGCATGGATAGAGAATCCACACAAAAATTCACTTTATCTGCAAAAAAACACTCCCTGGTGGAATTTCGACCTTAGTCTGGATGAAAATCCGGACTTAAAACTCATCATATTTTTCTCAATGGAAAATCAACTTGGGTATGGACTGAGAGTCTGCACAAAAATCTGCATTAACTTGTCACAAAATAGCTTGGTGGAAAATCGACTTAGGCATGGAATCATCCTCAACTTCATCCGTAGTCCAGTCTACACTCCTAGTGGAAAAACGAAGGCAGTTAGGACAAAATCCCAACACTTAGTCAAATTTGATACTTCCAAGGGAAAAATGACCTAGGCATGGATAAGCAGTGGTGGAAAATCATAGCCAGTATGGATTTCAGGGGAAAACCATGTGTAGTCCGGATTTTGAGTGGGGGAAAGGATGGGTAGTCAGGAATATGAGGGGAAAAACACCTCTAGCATGAAATTTTGACCTTTTAACCCTTAGGATATGAATTTCTCTTAAGAATTTGACATTTTAACCACTCAAAATTGCTAGAAAACTTTAAAACTTGATAAAACTCAACTGGACTTAGGCAAATTTTCCAAAAATTTGAGCGAAACACAAGGAAATTTATTGGGATAAAGTGAGAAATCAACTTGAATAATACCTAGGAGCGAGAAAATAACTCCAAAAGGTTTGAAAATACCTTGGCACTTTAAAATCACTGATGCGTGTGTTTAAAAACACATTAACACTCAAAAGGGTCAACACTTAGACAAAATTTAGGATCATTAAAATTCCAACGTTTGCAACTCGATCCTACAACCTTAAAAAACCCTAAATGGCACTAGGCATGATCAAAACTCTAAGACTCAGGCAAATGAAACACAAAATTGCCCAGTAAGCAACCAAAACCCTAACCAAACAACGCAGAAAGCAGGAAAAAAGGGGGTCCCTGTTAGCAACGGGGCGATGTGTGAAAAGGTCACAACAGGTCTATAACAAATGAGGCTATAGGACAAGATGTTTGTAGAGATTTACATAACAAGAACAATGATTCTTATGTATTGATGAGTGAAATAATAAGCCCTAGGACAATCCTAGGAACAAAGAAATGCATAAAGATAACAATGAAGAATGCATGCTAGCTTGTGTTTAATAGCCTTAAGCACTCAAATGAAACCTTCACGCTGTATTCAAAAGCTATGTGTGTCAGAAAAGAAAACGAGATGTTCTTTTTCAAGACAGTGAGTCCTTAGAATAAAGTGTTTTGTTAAGCTATCATAGTCAAATGATGTCAATGAGCAAGTAATGTGATCATGTGACTATTACCATCTCAGCAAGATCAGCTATTCATGACTGCCACAAAAAAATAGAGGTCTACAAAAGTGCAACAAATACCATGAAATGATGATGATAGTAATGAATTGTCATGCTCAGAGAAGGAAGATCCATATTAGATAAGAAAGGTTAGTGATTGAATTGAGTACACTAAAACCTCCTTGGAGCGTATGTTAGCCTTTGATAGTATGTAAGTCAAATGATTATAAAGGATAACTGTTCAAGTCCAAGCAATGGTCCTTAAAAAAAGTAGGTAAGAACCAAAGACAATACAATAATAATGGCAGCCACATGCTCATGTTGGCATTGTGAAACAACTTCAAAAAAAGAGATAATGCTCAGTATGTGAATAAGAGACAAAGTTAGTGGTGTTGGTGTAGTATTATAAATTGTACACTTTTATTAGTGTATCCAATTTCACACCCACCTAGCACTTATTTTAGTGTTTCAAATTCCTATATGCATTATAGGACCTTTATTGTAATTAATTGATAAAAAAATAAATATTATGAGTCTTATTCCACTTTATTACATCATCGCATTATTATTGGCTCCTTAAATCTAGGTGTTCCCTTTTATTTTTATCCTAATTTATCTTTAATCATACCCCAATTTCAACATCCAAAACATATTTTGCATATTTACTCATAATAGTTTGAGCCACCAAGTTGGAATTTGCATTAGAACCCCGTTATCTTGCATCCCTAAAAAATTGGGATAAAGTTCCCAGAATTAGGATTGTCACACCCCCTTGGTCCTACACGTTTTCCCCAAATTTCAAGAGGATAATAGGGTGGTTCTACCCTATTCAAATCTAGCTTCATGAGAAAATACAATAAATTTAAGTAAGCTTAAAGGTAATTTTAATTTTGAAATCCTTATATAAGGCATCCTCCTTCATTCATTTTCAACATCTCATCCCATGCTAACATTATCATCCAATTCAAGAGCAATTCTTCTTCCTCAAGAGTAGATTTGATTCAAGGAGCAAAAAAATATATTGAGGCATCTTCATGTTATGTTTTAATTATGATTTCATGATGGGTTTTATGTGATTTATCTTGTTATTACATTAACATATGGATGACTTATCCTAAGAGAAGTGCATCACCTAATGAAAGTATAATCATTTACATTCAATTATTTCAATTTGAAATCTAGCCTTTCCATCAAAAGTCTAAGTTTTCTAATTTAATTCAAGTTCAATTTCTATTTCAATTATGGTTAATTCCAAACCCGAGCTCTGACCTAAGAAAATACAATCTACAACACCCTTTCTTTCCTCTTGTGTGTAGCTGGGTAAGTGCACCAAGATGGTGAATAGAAAAGTGGCCACATGCCAAAAAAAAACCAAATTTTTCATAACCCATGCGGGTTCTAAAAATTCAAAAATGTGCTAGGCTTGGTAACACCAAGCCTAGCCAAAAACAATTTAAAAAACCAAAAGTTCCTCAAAACTCGTACAGGTTTTGAGGAACATTTGGTTTTAAAAAAAAAAATTACAAGTTTCCCAAAACCCATATGAGTTTTGAGAAACATATTTTTTTTGTGTAGGCCATAGGTTTTGGCCATTTTCAATGCCAAAACCCGTGGAACAACAGCAAGGGAAAGCCAAAAAACCATACAACCGACATGGATTTGCAATTATTTTGGATTTTCCCAACATTGAGAGCAATTTTCAACAATGGCACCCTGTCGAACAGGTAAGATTTGATTGGTTTGATTATTTTTGTTTGCATTTTAATTGAAGTAGGGTTTTTTAATTGATTTAAGTTTTGTTTTTATTAATTTGATATCAAATTCTTCAAGCAATCTCCAAAAACAAAATAGACAACAAACCCTGTAAACATTACACATGAGCAACAAGAAAACCCTGTAAACATTACACATGAGCAACAAGAAAACCCTTAAAAAGCTGCTCCTCAACAATCACCGCCACCCCAAAACCCTCCACGTCCTCCATTAGATCATGTAGATGCCACACAAGATGATCTCATCAGTCACCTTACACAAAATAGTGCCCAAATTTCTATATTGGTGAATAGGTTGATGTCATCTAGGCTTGAGCACCACTCAACCCTCACCAGAACACTAGAAACAATGGCTAATAGTGCAAATGAGGTATTTAGGGAGGTTACGAAATGGGGTTCTGTTGATGTGTCTTTTGTACATGACCAAACACAGAATAAAATACCCAGAGGTATCTTATCCTCTCTTGAATAAAGCTCCCTGAATGCTGAAGATATCGCAGAAGGATCAATCAGAGAAACTCCAAGGTTCTGTTATGTAGATTCTCTACTCGTGGATAAGCACCAGTGGTTGTTGTGTTTGCTATTTTACAAGGGGCCTTACCTACTTTCTGGGAAAGCTTGTTCTTGCAACTACTTCTCAATGAGGAAACTGAATTCTCCCAATACTAACTGATGTTTCAAAAAAGGCCAAAAGATAAGGGCTTTAAGGAGGCGATACTAAACTAATCCTAAGAATGACTAAATGAGGACTGGTCTTAGTAAAACTCTACCAATTTCAGTATTGCTAAAAGATTACAACTCTATTGGAATTGGTCCGATCTTCTAAGGGGATTCAATGATTTTTAAATCATCAATGGGATAGATACTATCACTAAGATACATATCAATATCTCCAATAATGATTGAACTCTAAAATAATCTTAATATCTCCAGTTGACCACACAAGGCATGCTTACAATCAGTAAGAAGCTAGTGGTTTGGACTATGAGTTTTACCAAAGATCAAACACAACATTCATCCTTTAAATCTAATTCTAAGACTTAAGTACTATCTCTACTAAGAGTGCTTCAAGAAGATAAACAACCATGAAGATAGCCACGAGGATTGCAATAAAACACCATAACTTCAATATTTCATTGATCTCATAGCAAAATAAAGCAACAATTGTTCAAATTTCTCTCTTCACTACTTCTTTCTCTACTGCTAACAATCTTTATCTTATTTCTCTTTTCTCTAACTCTCTAACTTCCTAAAATGAATTGAGTGAGGGCTTATATAGCACTCTCAAATACAATGAACGACTTGGATCTCAAGAAGATCAAAGGCTGAGATTTTGACACCTAAACCCTAATTAGGGTTTGTTAAAAAAGGAAACCCATTAAGATAAACATTATCAATCCATAGCCAATAGAAATTGGCACAAATAATGAGGAAACATAGCCCAATGGGAATAAATTTGCCACATCATTTTACAACAACTTCTTATCTAGAATTTTGTTCCCTTTTCTATGTTCTTTTCTGGCATATTCAATGAATCTGGACATAATTCCTTTGATCTAAGCAATGGGAATCTCATGCAGGTTCTTCATTCGTTCTTCCAAGTGAAGGACTTGATCATAAGCTGCGAGAAGGGTCATCTCCCATCCAGGCTCTAGCTCTTTTGTTTTCTCAATCAAGAACATAGTAGCATACATCTGATCTCGCTTCTTTTTTGTGACCATATTCTCCTCTTTGCAAAAATTAATCTTGACCATGTCCTCCGATTCTTGGACATCCACATCTGTTTCAATCTCTATCCTTCTGTCAAGGATTGTACACAATACATCAAACACCTTATCCTAAATAAGGTGGATAGTTCCTTCAACTCGGCTGCATCTATTATTGATGTCTTTGAAAAGAACTTCCTTCATTTGGAGCAAAGTTGATCATTGTAGAAGGTTAAGGGCTCCTCCTGTTGGCATATGTACAGAGCTTGATGACATGATGATATTGTATGTTGTCATTCATGTCAATATCCTGAAGTATGAACCGGTATATTGATATATTGATATAAGAAAACTGGCAAAAGACCTGATATGATGATGTGAACCGATACATATATGAAAAAGCAAAGTGGTATGTTTGTTCAAGATGAAGCGGTATGTTGGAATGAGAACCGGTATATGGAAGTTTTGTATCGGGGTTTTATTTGGCATGACTGCCGATTGGTAGTCTCAGCTTCATGGTTTCCAGGTGATGCATTGCCTATGTGATTCAACTGATGACATCTTGTGATGAGTTAGCATTGTAATGAAGACCAAATAGTGTTGCCATCTCAACCTTGTGCATGTGAAGGATTTCCTTGAGGATCTTGCATGAAGAAGATCAATCCTATCTACCTTGGGAATGTGCAAAGTCTCTATAAACAGTGGAGAGCGCATGATGGGTTATCAACTTCCTGAAATGGAAAAGAATGAACATTGGAGAACATCTTGAGATCTATTCAAGACTGTTGCATTCAATGCAATGTAATTAACGGTTAGGATTGAACCGACTAAAGTGTTAAACCTAAATGTTTAGGGTTTAGGGTTTATGCTACCGACCTATCTGTTTCCTATAAGGTCGATGATGTTTTTCAGTTTGAAGTTGTTGGCAAATGTTATGTGTCTATCCCAGTGAGTGATACTCGATTATTGCTAGACCAGAGAAGTGTGGTGATACCTGCAGAGTGTGATTCCAGAAGAAAAAGAGCTAAAGTGGATCTGCCTTCGCATTGTGTGTTGTTATCATATCAGTGTATTACCTGTTGACCTCTAACCATTTTAGCAGTTGGAAAATCCCTTGACCGGGTAGCTTTAACAGGATTTTGTGTAAATCCTTTAACAAGATGACTCAATTCAATGAGTTCTTCAAATCCTCTTGCGACGTAACCTCTAACAGGGTTCTAACCTTTAACTGGGTATTTAGCCATCCCATAACAAGGTGATCCCTAGTAGGATCGGTTCCTAGCAGAACCTATTGTAAAAGTCTTTAACCAGACTAGGCTCCTAATAGAGTGGACTTCAAAAGAGTTCAAAGAACAGCTTGTGGGTATTCATCCCCACCGTGGTTTTTCCTTGTTGGGTTTCCACATGAAAAAATCAATGTGTCATGTGTGATGCCCTTCATATGATGTTTTAATGTTTTATGTCAAAGTGGTAAAACATGTTGAACTAGCTGTCTTTATATTTCTGATGATAGATTACATGTTTATGCATAAGGGTGAAGTGGAAATGAGGGATTAGATTGTGTGGAAATCTAAGAGTTACCGGTTTACATCTTTCACATTCTCACTGTGTTTTACTGGTAGTAATCTAATTTAGACTGGTGTTATTGCTTACCAGCAAAGTGCAGTGTTTGCAGTCAAAGCGGTTCAGGGAAACTATTTTTGCCTGTACTGAATCACCCCCCTCCCTCTCAGTACCGGTTTGGTACTAACTGTTCATCATTTATTCATCAATTGGTATCAGAGCGTCCTCCAGGTCCTCTGTGTTGTAAGCTTAACCGCTTGAGGAAAAGATCCAATTCTAATGATGAAGAGGGAAGGTCCAAAGTTCAATAGAGATAACTTCAAAATATGGAAGGACAGAATGAAGATATACATCAGAAGCATGGGTGCTCAACACTGGAGCTATGTTGAGAATGCTTATGTTATCCCTACTAGTACTCTCATTGATGATCAAAAGAGAGAGATTCAGGAGAATGGGCAAGTCATGGAAACCCTAATCAACAGTCTATCTGACATTGAGTTTATTGATGTTCAAGATAAAGACAATCCCAAGGAAGTATGGGATGCTCTTGAGAATATCTATGGCGTAGATGAGCATGTGAAATAAGATAAGGAAGAGAGACTTAGGGGAAAGTTTGAAGACATGCAGATGGTTGAAGGAGAGACCATTCAACAATATGGAATAAGAATCAAAACTATTGTTGGAGACATCAAGAGTGCAGGAGGTAAAATTGATGATTCCACTGTTGTTAGCAAAGTCTTGAGATCCTTGTTACCAGTCTATGCAATAAGGGTTTCTGCTATCCAGGAGTAGAGGTCCATAGACAAGACAAAGGTATCCCTAGACTCCATCATTGCTAAGTTGACCACATATGAGCTGAATAATTGTGATGGTAGTACTCAAAAGACTGAATCAGCTTTTAAAGCATTTGCTGCACCATCTAGAAAGGGAAAAGAAGCTAGCACTAGTTGTGAACCAAGACAAGGTAGAGAAATGTATGATGATGAGATCCTAATGGAATTTGAAGCTCTTCTTGCCAAGAGACTCCCTAAGGGAACTGGTAAATACAGAGGTAAGATTTATTTGAAATGCTTCTCTTGTAATAGGATATGACACATTACTGTAAACTGTCCTAATGGAGATAATAAGGACAAACCAGAGAAGTTCAAAGGAGGAAACAGGAGAAACTGTTTTGTAGCGGTTGATGAAGGTGTCACTGATGAGGAATCAAAAGATGAAGAAAATGAAGACATTGTGTTTGTAGTAATTAAAGAAGATGTGTCAGACAAGAAAGCTCTTGTCTCCCGCTTTGATAATTCCAATGAGTGGATTATTGATAGTGGTTGTTCTCACCACATGATTGGTGACCAGAGAAAGTTTGTATCTCTGGAAGAGTATGATGGTGGTGTGGTCCAATTTGGTAATGATACACCATGTATGGTAAAAGGCAGAGGGTCCATCTCTTTGAATGGAAAAAGCAATGCTGATAATGTGTATTGGGTAGAAGGTCTCAGACACAACCTCTTGAGTGTTGCCCAACTGAATGATAATGGACTCACTCTGGAATTCAAAAATGGAGTGTGCAAAATAAAAGGAAAAAGTGGTGAACTGATGGCCACCGGTATGCAGACCAGAGGTAACTTATTTTAGTTGAATGCAAATATCAGTACATGTCTAATGGCTAAGTTTGATGATAGCTGGATATGGCATAGGAGACTCTACCATGTAAACTTTGATAACATTGTGAAGGCCAGTAAGATCAAGGCAGTTAAAGGATTGCATGTGTTGTGCAAACTGAAGAATCCTTTGTGTAGAGAGTCTCAATTGGGGAAAATGTCTTCCTCAACCTTTAAAGGTAAATCTTTCACTGCAGACAATTTACTTGATCTTGTGCATACTGATTTGTGTGGTCCTATGAAAAGTAGGAGTGTGTAGGGAGATAGGTATTTTATGATTCTTACTGATGATTGCTCAAGAATGATGTGTGTCACATTCTTGAAAGACAATTCTAAAGCTTTTGGAAAATTCAAAGCCTTGAGAGCACTAGTTGAAAAAGAAAGTGGTAAGAGGATTAAGTGCCTAAGAACTGATCAAGGAGGAGAATTCACTTCTAGTGAATTCAACAAGTACTATGAAGAGAATGGCATCAAGAGGCAACTGTCTACCCCTCGGACTCCACAACATGATGGTCTAGTAGAGAGGAACAACCAGACTATAGTTGAAGTAGCCAAAACAATGCTGATCCAAGGAAAAGTTGCTGACACTTTTTGGAGAGAAGCGGTGAGCATTGCAGTCTACACAATGAACCGGGTACTCATCAAAAAGGGTAAGGACAAAACACCTTATGAGTACTGGACCGGTAAGACTCCAGTAGTAAGCTACTTTAGAGTGTTCGGTAGCAAGTGTTATATCAAGAGGAGTGAACACCAGAGCAAGTTTGATGCAAAATGTGATGAGGGAATATTCCTAGGGTATTCCACAAAGAGCAAAGCTCTCAAATGTTTCAATAATAGGACTTAGAGAATTGTTGAAAGTATCAATGTTAGAGTTGATGAAACCTCTGAGAAACCTGAGGAAACCGGTAGCGAGAAAGTAGGAGATGAACTGGTAGTAACCTTTTGGGAACCGGTTGCAAAACAACCTAGTACCAGTAACAGTGCTTCTACATCGATAGATGTTGATGCTGATGAAGATGAGGATGAAGAAGAAAAGCAAGACAAAACAACTAAGATCATTCCTAGGTATGTAAAACTGAATCATGATCCAAAGTAGATCATAGGAGATAAGGATGCAGGAATTCTTACAAGAAGAAAGGTCAGAGAAAATTCTTGCATGATGTCTGAATTTGAGCCTAAAACATTTAAAGAGGCACATAAAGATAAAGACTAGATCAAAGCAATAGAAGAAGAACTTGACTAGATAGAAAAGAATGGTACATGGTCTTTGGTACCTAGACCTGAGCATAAAAATGTCATAGGCACCAAATGGGTTTTCAGAAATAAGCTGAATGAAGATGGCATAGTGGTAAGAAACAAAGCCAAACTGGTGTGTAAAGGATATGCAAAAGAAGAAGGAGAAGACTATGGATAAACCTTTGCTCCAGTAGCTAGATTGGAAGGAGTTCGTATGCTTCTTGCATATGCAGCTTTGAAGAGATTCAAAGTATATCAAATGGATGTAAAATTTGCATCCCTAAATGGAATACTTGAAGAGGAGGTGTATATACAGCAAGCAGATGGGTTTTCCCTATCAGAAGATAGTGACATGGTGTGTAGGCTATATAAAGCCTTGTATGGATTGAAGCAAGTACCTAGAGCATGGTATGAATGCTTACACTTCCATCTTGTAAAGATTGGATTTGAAAGAACAAGTGAAGATAGCAATATCTATTTGAAGTCAGAAGGAGATCAGATTTTGATCTGTGAAGTATTTGTAGATGACATAATTTTTGGTGGAGATGACAAGATGAGTCATGATTTTGCAGATGAGATGAAGAAGGAATTTGAGATGTCACTTATAGGAGAGATTAAGTTCTTCATTAGACTACAGATTCAACAAATGAAAGATGGAATCTTTGTCACTTAGTCCAAGTATGTCAAAGAGGTGTTGAAGACCTTTGGCATGGAAGATAGCAAACCGGTTGGTACACTGATGGTGACCGGTTGTAAATTATCAAAAGAGGATGACTCAGCATTGGTGGATGAGAAGGAATACCAATCAATGATTGGTAAGTTGCACTATGCAGTACATAGCAGACCGAACATTGCACATGTAGTGGACATTACTGCACGGTTCTAGAAAATCCCAAGAGAATCCCACTTGGTAGAAGTCAAGTGGATTCTTAGATATCTGAAGGGAACTATTGACTATGGATTATGGTATCCATACAGTAATGATTTCAACCTGAAAATGTTTATAGATGCTGATTGGGCTGGTAATGTGGACGACCGGAAGAGCACAACTAGTGGTGCATTCTTTCTTGGTGGTAGACTGGTCTCATGGATGAGTAAGAAGCAGAGTTGTATCTCTTAGTCTATAGTAGAAGCGGAATATGTTGCAACATTTATGAACTGCACCCAGACAATCTAGATGAAGCATGTATTAAGTGGCTTCAAAGTTCCCATATCTGAACCCGTGAGTATATTCTGTGACAACACAAGTGCAACTAATATTTTCAAGAATCTGGTTTTGCATGCTAGAACCAAGCACTTTGAGCTCAAGTATCACTTCTTGAGGGAGAAGGTTTAGAACAAAGAGGTTGTATTGGAAAATGTTTCTAGTAAGGAGCAGTTAGCAGACATATTAACCAAGCCTCTGCCGAAGGCTACATTTACCTATTTAAGAGGTAATTAGGGGTGCTTCCCCTTCAAGAGGTGAACTAAAGATGTGTACTCCACATCAGTCAGGTATTGCATTGACAAATATTTTTCAGGATTGGTGTGCTCAAGTATGCTACTCCTTAGGGGGAGCAACATAGAGGAACATAGTTGTTTGTGCCTCCACTTTGGCATTGTTGTCAAAGGGGGAGAAGATGTGAATTAGAGAAGATATCTGTAGTATTGGGGAGAAGATGTGAAGCATAGAGATATCTTTGTATATTGCCATCAATGCCAAAGGGGGAGATTAGTGGCATATGTGCAGAGCTTGATGACATGATGATATTGTATGTTGTCATTGATGTCAATATGCTGAAGTATGAACCAGTATATTGATATATTGATATAAGCAAACTGAAAAAACAACTGGTATGATGATGTGAACCGGTACATATATTAAAAAGTGAAGTGGTATGTTTGTTCAAGATGAACCGGTATGTTCGAATGAGAACTGGTATATGGAAGTTTTGTATCGGGGTTTTATTTGGCATGACTACCGGTTGGTAGTCTCAGCTTCAGGGTTTCCGGTTGATGCATTGCATGTGTGATTCAATCGATGACATCTTGTGATGAGTTAGCATTGTAATGAAGACTAGATAGTGTTTCCACATCAGCCTTGTGCGTGTGAAGGATTCCCTTGAGGATCTTGCATGAAGAAGATCAATCCTATCTACCTTGGGAATGTGCGAAGTCTCTGTAAATGGTGGAGAGCGCGTGATGGGTTATCAGCTTCCTGAAGCAGCAAAGAATGAACATTGGAGAACGTCTTGAGATCTGTTCAGGACTATTGCATTCAATGCAATGTGATTAACGGTCAGGATTGAATTGACTGAAGTGTTAAACCTAAATTTTTATGGTTTAGGGTTTATGCTACCAACCTATCTGTTTCCTATAAGGTCGATGATGTTTTTCAGTTTGAAGTTGTTGGAAAATGTTATGTGTGTATCCGAGTGAGTGATACTTGATTCTTTCTAGACCGGAGAAGTGTGGTGATACCTGTAGAGTGTGATTGTAGAAGAAAAAGAGCTAAAGTGGATCTGCCTTGGCATTGTGTGTTGTTATCAGATTAGTGTATTACCTATTAACCTCTAACCATTTCACTAGTTGGAAAATCCCTTAACCGATAGCTTTAACAGGCTTTTGTGTAAATCCTTTAACAGGATGACTCAATTCAATGAATTCTTCAAATCCTCTTGTGAGGTAACCTCTAACAGGGTTCTAACCTTTAACCGGGTATTTAGCCATCCCTTAACTGGGTGATCCCTAGCAGGATCAGTTCCTAGCAGAACCTATTGTAAAAGTCTTTAACCTGACTAGGCTCCTAACAAAGCGGACTTCAAAAGAGTTCAAAGAACAACTTGTGGGTATTCATCCCCACCGTGGTTTTTCCCAGTTGGGTTTCCACGTGAAAAAATTAGTGTGTCATGTGTGATGCCCTTCATGTGATGTTTTAGGGTTTTATGTCAAAGTGGTAAAACATGTTGAACTAGCTGTCTTTGTATTTCTGATGATAGATTACATGTTTATGCATAAGGGTGAAGTGGAAATGAGGGATTAGATTGTGTGGAAAGCTAAGAGTTACCAGTTTATGTCTTTCACATTCTCACCGTGTTTTACCGGTAGTAATCTGATTTAGACCGGTGTTATTGCTTACCAGCAAAGTGCAGTGTTTGCAGTCAAATCAGTTCAGGGAAAATATTTTTGTTTGTACTGATTCACCCCCCCCTCTCAGTACCGGTTTGGTACTAACTCTTCTCTTGTGCTAAAATCTTCCTTGGCGTCCTTCTTATCACTTGCAAGACCTGAATGGCAATGTCTCTAGTGTGAGTGAATGCATCCACAGTTATCAATAGATTATGAATAATCTCAAGGACTTGGATAGCCCTGTGGATTTTCTTCATCATTCTCGTTACAAATTCATTGGATACCTTGTAATATTCATCAATTGATGAACTCATGAGTTGGGCTAAGTTCTTCATCTTTTCTACCTCATTTATTGATTCAGGAGGAAGTGCATGCAAAGGTGATATTCCTGGATCTTATCGCCTTAATGGTTGATTAAGGTGGCTAGAATAATCCCTCCAAGCACTAACCTCCCTTTCTAGCTTCTTATTCATTTCCATTTCTTCTTTGAGTTTGTCATTAAGTGCTCACACTAAATTAGTTGCTTCTTCCATGGCTTGCTTGGGGGTAAGTGGACCAAGATCAAATGTCTCTAGATCATATTCCTCTGCCATAATCTCATCCTCATATTTGTCCACTACTGGTGTGGCTACCTGTATCTTCCTGGATCCTGCATCATCTCTAATTACCTTTGACATCTTTGTAGTTTTCTTCTTTTCGATTTCTTCTTGGGAATTTCCTATGAGACTTTCCAAATCAAA
The DNA here is from genome assembly GCF_030272615.1 of Cryptomeria japonica. Classification (NCBI taxonomy): domain Eukaryota; kingdom Viridiplantae; phylum Streptophyta; class Pinopsida; order Cupressales; family Cupressaceae; genus Cryptomeria; species Cryptomeria japonica. The sequence continues at coordinate 82,464,383 of NC_081411.1, read as the reverse complement.
TACTTGTTCTTCCTCTTCAACTACAACTACCCTCATTAGTATTTCTTTTAGCCAATCTAGAATGGAATACTTTCTTTCCCTTACCTTTATTTCCTTAGGTAGAGGTTTATCGTCTCTGAAAGGAGATGTTGCTTCATCATCATTCTTTTCTTCTTGTTGTTCATTAGCACCAACCTAGAGAGATTGACTTGATGAGTACTGAGGTGTTCGTCCTTTGCCTTGTTTGCCATTCTGCACCATGGATTCTATAGATTCATCAATTTCATACACTATCTCTCTTTGATCTTCTCCTTGACTTATCTCTTTTTCATATCTAGAAGACTTACTTGGTGGACGATCAAGATTCACCCTTTGTTTCTTCTTGGAGGGTTCTCTCTTCTCAGGTCCTTCTTTTCTTTTCAACCCTTTGGAATGAGAAGTGTTCTCACTCACACTTGCTTCCCCTTCTTCCGTTCTTGTTTCTAGGGTGAATGTCATGGCTATATTGTGCTCCTTCAATTTTTGATGTTGTACATCCACTCATTTGCAAGTGCAATTTAAAACAGGGTATATCAATGCTCTTAGGTTTGCCACATCTTACTCATTCCAGTCTATCTTCACTTCTTTATCTTCTTTCTCATAGGATGATTGGAGATATCTACCACTGTCCTAGGCTTGATCGGCTACTCTATAAACCTTACATTTCTGGATAAGATCCAAGGGTAATCTAGAATGAATCTTTCTTTTCACCTCTACATCATCTTGGACATTCATCCATAAGTCCTCCACTTGAAATTCATGTTTGTGCTTCTTCTGAACTGTCTCTTCCATATGACCATGAGGATCAAAATTCTCTCTTGAGGCAAAGGATGTGAATGAATACAGAGATAATTCCTTTTCTGCATCTTCTGCGGCTTGAGAATTAGGACACACTTCAATTGAATTTCCCAGTAAAATAGGTATGGGGATACCATTTCCATGCTTATGTCTTGATTCTTTAGCATAAGTTGCCAACTGTCTAGTCACTTCCAGTAATATTATTATGTCTATAGGATATCTTGGCAACATATAGGGAGGTGAAGGACATCCATGGACCCTGATGTAGGTAAATTTTGGAAATTGTATGAACCATGCACCATGCTTCTTCATGAGCTCTTGTGCCTCCGGAGATAGTCGATGGTGAATCCCTCCTTGCAATGTCCTGGTGACATACATTGTGAAGGTGTCATTGACTAGCTTGTAGTCATTCATTGGTGGATGATGCAGTTGAACATAAGAATCACATGCCCTTATTTCTCTGGGTACTCTCCCAACAACTCCTTTGTGTGGTATCCCTACATACTCAAAACTTCTTACTAAGGAATATATAACATATGAACTCATGTGGAATGACTTAGTAGGGACTAGCCTCCTCAACTGCATGTCTAGGTTGTTGCTAATGATTCTAGCCCAATTGAGCATTCCTTTTCCTTGGATGATCACTTGAATAAAGAATAACATCCAGTTGTTGAAGAAGAAGTTTTGAGAGGCACCTATAACCCGATTGAGCATGGTTATCAAGTCCCTGAATTCTTCTTGGAAATCAATTCTATGTGGCGTATTAGGTATCTTGTTCAAGCAAGGCCTACTCTTGAGTAAACAATTCTTATTGATCAAGTTCAGACAGGTATCAGGATCATCTTCATAGATGGACCTAGCTCCTTCCAAGCTCTTGTAGATCATATCTCTTGGCTTTGAGAGATGAAAATCTTCACTTATAGATTCTTCTGAAAGATAAGCTAGGACAGTTCCATCCTCGACTATGATCGTCCTTGAATGTGAATCATAGTGCTTGGCACATTTGATCATTAACTCATGACATCTAATTGCAGGAGGGAAGCCTACAGCCTTGATTATGCCACTCTCAATTATCTTCTTGGCTACGGGTGATGGCTTGCCGATGTAGGGTTCTTCTCAAAACTTCTTCACATTGAAGTTCCCTAAATTGGTGTCTTTGATATTGCTCCATTTGGACACGATCCTGGTCTCCAAATCATCGTTCTTTTGATCTTCTTTGATGAGAGCCTGCCGGGTAGCAGATCCACTCATGTTGGGGGTTGTCATTTGATACCTACAAAAAGAGGCTTAAGTTAGGTTTAAGTATAGTACCCAAGATAAGAGATTTGAGACATTTAAGGAAATGATTAGATTACAATTTCAAAATAGAATGATAAACCCTTAAAATTATGAATTTTCAAATTGATATCACCTATGAAACAAACCAAATTATTGAAGACTTAAGATAAAAAAGGATTGATATAGAAATTTGAATCAGGTCTTCAATATAGTTTCAAAAATCTGATTGTACATACCTTATCCTTGATTTCTAGCTATCAATTTGAAAAGATGGATAAAAAAAATGATTTGTGCTGGATGAAAGGTCTTTGATCTGCACTTCAGGTTTGCCCTTGATGATTTAGCCTTTACTTAGGCTTTAATCAACTCTAATGGATCATAAATTTGCCTTCCTTTTTGTAGTCTGCTCTGCTATTTCTGCTCTCTAAAATCCGCTTTAAGAAAGACATAAATGAATGAATGAGTAAACTTCACAAATCTCTTCCCCTTTATATGGTGATTTCACCATTTCCTCAAGAGGCCAACCTCATTGTTTATTAAAAAAATTAAAAAAAATCTCATCCTTGAGATGGTCGACCTAGCAAATAAGGTTTAAAAAAAATAATTGGGCAAATAAGGGTGAAATTTTAAAATTTAAGACTTAAAAGATCAATTTTAACACATTTTACAAGTGTTTAATTTAGGTGGATTTGTATTGTTTACCCAAATGATGCTTGATTAGCAACTCAAATAGTGTATCTAGAATGTGGCTTTACTTGTGAATTTCTTGAGAGGGTATAGGCAAGCCTAGGAGATATTGATGCTTTTTAACGTTTTCCATTTTCTCCATTTTTCATTATTATTCCACCATCTTGATCCTTCTTATAATGTTTTTTTTCCATCATGAGTTTTGCCTTTGATTATGGTGAAAGAAGAGGATCTCTAAAGACTTTGCCCTAGACCCTTTGGAGGGGTCAAGAGCGATTTCCATGATTAGGTCTCAATTGTCTCACTCCGTCACTCTGAATTGCTCTTCAAGGTAAGCATATGCTAGTCTTAGCTCTTCCAAAGCCTAGGGATTGATCTTTTAGCTTCCATTGTGGTTGAATTAGATGATCATTAGAATTTTGCTTTGGAACCTTTGGAAGGGCTAGTAGCGAAATTCATCTCTTAGTTTGAAATTCTTACTTCTTGAACTCAAAACTTACTAAAATGCAAGCTTGTGGCAATCTTCAAGTCTATTCCACCGTGATCACTGTCTTGGATTAACACAAACCCGAAGGAAACATGATATTTTGTGAATTTCGCTCTGGACCCTTTGGAAGGGTCAGTAGCGAAATTCATTCCTTGCTTGTCTTCTCTTACTTAGCTCCATTCTTCTCACTTTGCTTCCCCTTGACTCACTCATTTAGATCCATCTCTCAACCTGACAGCACTTGCCTTGACTAGAAAGGAGAATTTTGCTAAAAAATAATGGCTAGGGACAGGACCTATTTAGGATTTTGCCTTGGACCCTTGGGAAGGGTCAGGAGTGAAATCCTTGTCCTAGCCTAAAATCTTCATTTTTGATGGCCAAAACTCATTCTAGGACAATCCTAGGGCATCTCCCAACTTCTATCACCTTGGTCTAGGATTGACTTGGCACAAATTTTGGAGGATAGAATAGGTTTTAGGATTTTCACTCTAGACCCTTTGGAAGGGTTAGGAGCGAAATCCTTGTTCTTGGGCTCATTCCTTCATTCCACTACTTCAATTTACCTCAAAGGTCAAAGAAACACTACTCCATTCCTTCCTAGGCCATAAAAACCAAAAGTTTGACTTGATTTGCAAGGGAAATAGATGATCTTAGGAATTTCGCTCTGGACCCTTTGGAAGGGTCAGGAGCGAAATCCTAGTTTTTGCTCAATTCCTTCAAATTCATTTATTACTAGAAACTCAAAGTCATTCCTAAGGACATCCCCAATCTTAATTAATCTTAACCCACACTTGTCTTGGCATAAAATTGAGAGAAAAGAGAAGTTTTGGGGAATTTCGTTCTAGTCCCTTTGGAAGGGTCAAGAGAGAAATTCCCATTTTAGGCTCGATATTTTACCTTTTGAACTCCAATCTTCTTTGCAAGGTAAATATAAATAAATCTTCACCCAAGGAACAAAGTTTTTTGCCTAAGCCTGGAAGAAAATGAGGTTAATAAAGAATTTCGCTCTAGACCCTTTGGAAGGGTCAGGAGCAAAATTCAGCTTTTAGGCAAAATCTTGATCTTTCAATGCGTCCAATCACCTCCCAAGGCAAGAACATACCAATTAAACTTCCCACATGCCTTAGAAACCAACGCCCATCCAAAACAAGGAAGGAAATGAGAGTTATAAGGATTTTCGCTCTAGACCCTTTGGAAGGGTCAGGAGCGAAATCCTCTTTCCAGGTTGATTTTGCACTATATTCATCCAATCCTTCCTCAAAGTTGATCAAACCAATCTCTCCTCGCCATAATCAAGTGAATTTTCCATCCACTTAGCTCAAAACAAGGTTCTTTCAATGTCTTAGGCAAAATAGATGGTTAAGTTGAGGATTTCTCTCTGGACCCTTTGGAAGGATCAGGAGTGAAATTCCTATTTTGGGTTGATTTTGACTACTCCATCGACTTAATCCAATTTTCAAAGGCACGAACAAACCATGCCTTAGAAGTCAAAAACTTGGCCATAACAAGTAAGAAAATGAGAGTTATGTTAATTTTCGCTCTGGACACTTTGGAAGGGCCAGGAGCAAAATCCTCATTGTTGGCTTGATTTTCCACTTCCTTCATCCAATTATTCCTCAAACGTAATGAATTCAACTTCCTTCCATCCCAATCAAGGCAATCCACCATCAAACTAGCTCAAGACAAGGTCATTTTCATCATTTTAGGCAATATAGGGGGTCAAACTGAGGATTTCGCTCTGGACCCTTTGGAAGGGTCAGCAGTGAAATTCTCCTTCTAGGTTGATTTCCACCACTTCATCACCTCAAACCTCCTCTCAAAGACAAATATGCATCAAAGCCTTCCCATCATGCCTTAGAAGTCAACAAACTTGGTCATATCAAAGAGCAAAGTGGAGAAAAAGTGGATTTCGCTTTGGACCCTTTGGAAGGGTCAGGAGTGAAATTCATAAATTGGGTTGATTTCACAGTCCATTTCCTCAATTCACTTTCTAACTAGAACATATCAATTTTCCCTCACCATGCCCAAGGAACAAGGCTTTCAGTGCAAACAAGGAGAAAAAAGGCGACTTCTAAGAATTTTGCTTTGGACCCTTTGGAAGGGTCAGGAGCGAAATTCACATTAAGGCTCAAATTTTTGACTTTTTTTCCCATATTTCCTTATCCAAAGAAGTGTTTGGCTCTCAAAAATGCATGGGACAAGGATTAGTTCATAGCTTTGGGTAGGTAAAATATCTTATGAAGGAATTCGCTCTAAACCCTTTGGAAGGGTCAGGAGCGAAATTTCTAATTCTAGGCTTGATTCCCTTTGGAATTAATTTGACTCTGCCCTAAACTCAACCCTTGGTGCATATCCTTCCATATCCTTACCAATATGCTCAACAATTCTTAAAATCGCCTCTTGAATCTTCCCTTTGCCACTGGCTCTATCTAATTGACTCTGACTTGATGGAAGACAAGACTTTGACATGAAAACCAACAACCTTGACCTACCCTGACTTGAGACCTTTATCTCTTTTGGAAAATTTATCCATCTTCAATCTCCTGAAAGGTAATATCCTTCTAAGATAACCCCAGGGTTCAAGGTAGACAACAAACGACTTCCCCAAGTCTAGGTTACATTTAGCTTTGAAAGAAACCCTAGATGAGCTTTTTGAGAGAAACCCTAATCTACCCAGCCCATGCGACCACTAACTCACTCAAAACACGTAGCAAGAAGAGAAAATAAACTAGCTAAGGGAAAGCAAAACCCAAGAAAAAGAGGGGGTCCCCATCCTAATGGGGCGATGTGTGAAATGGTCACAACATCTGGTGACACCATTAAGAATGTTCGCAAACATTTGAGAATCAATCCATCTTCAGGAATATTCAGAGAATCTCCCTCAACAAATCAAGGAGTTAAAAAAGCATTTACAAGAAGAGACTTTCATATTGATCTAGAGTACTAAGTCCATAATTATCCATGTGTGTGCAATGCGTTAATTCCTCTCAACAAGACAATCATGATCTACGGGTTCCCCTGTGATTAGCTATGTAGTTTATCTGGACCTCAAAAGCATCCTGGATAGAGCCTCGTTGGTAGTCAAACATCCGTAGTCCCGATGAGGTTATCTCCGTAGTCTCACGAACATTGCTCCATTGCCAGCCGGAGGTCCATAGCCCCGATGGAGTTACTCGCATATTCCCATTAGCCAATTTTGATATTTCATTGCATTTCATTTTTTCTTGATTTTTCTTTCATTTTCTCATCATCCTTTTCTTTTTTGCTTTCTCATTTTGTCAATTCCTTTGGCTTGTAAGCAATGAGGCTTACTAGGGTTTGAGAGTTGCGGTGGCGCTGAAGCCAGATTTTGGATTTTTCACTAACCACAACTTAGCCTGAAAACCATAATGACTCGGAGATTATTAGTGTGAAAAGATATAATAACCAAAGGACACTAGTATGTCACTTCAATAAGCCAATCTTAATTCGTTGTAAATACAGTTCGACTCAAGATTCCATCAAGAAATATTTCTTTATGTCCTAGAAGACTCCATGATTGAGCAAATGAAATGAACAATCCAACAAGATGTCAGAGTTCTTTATAACAAAAATCGCTCTTTTTAGATGGATACCCCTCAAAACAAGCAAACTAACCAAACTAAGACGCAAAAAAACCACCTAAACTAAGACCAAAACGAAGACCAAAGAAAGCCAAAAACACACCACACACTAACCCGGGCAAACCAAACTCAAAAGAACCTAGCCTAGCTATATACAAAGGCAGTCCTCCTAGACTTTAGGCCTAGAAATAATGCTTGAGATACCTCCCATTGATAGGTAATGGGACATCTTCCCCAGTTAAGGTCTTCAACTTGAATGCATTCTCTCCTAGTATCTCAAAGATCTGATAAGGGCCCTTCCATAGTTTATCAAATTTATCATGCTCTCCCTTCCTTTCGTGAGCTTTATCCCAGTATAGGACAAGATTTGAGATCCTGAATGCTTTAATTCTGGCCTATCTATCAAACCATCTTTTGACAAGCTCTTGATGCTTTGCAAAATTCTCTAAAGCTTGATCTCTCTTTTCTTCAAGATTCAGGAGTTGTGTTAGCCGAGCTTGCACAACGTCAGTGTCTTCCATGTATTCTTGGATAAACCTTAATGTTGGGATCCTTAACTACATTGGGAATACTGGGTCTTGACCATAAACTAGGAAGTAGGGTGAAATCCCTAAATCGGTTTTGGACCTGATTCGATCTACCCAAAGGGCAAATCTTAGTTGGGTATGCCATTCTCTTGGACTTATCTCCAACAATTTCTTGATTACAATGAGCAGGTTTTTGTTTGTCGATTCGGCTAACCCATTACTCTGAGGATAATAATTGGATGAAAATTTAAGGGTTATACCATATTCAAAAGCCCAATTTGAAAATCTTAATGATGTGAAGGCAGAGCCATTATCACAAACCAACGCATAAGGACAACCAAACCTTGTAATAATGTTTTCCACAAGGAATTTAATCATAGCCTTAATAGTACATACCTTAAGAGCTTGAGCCTCTGACCATCTGGTACAATAGTCAGTTGTAGTGATGATATACCTGTGCTGCACCAAGGATGAAGGGTTGATTACACCAATAAAGTCCATTCCTCATTTCACAAATGGTCTTGCCTTGATCAATGGACTGAGTGGCATGACAGGATTTCTTTCTCTGAAAGCGGCGACTTGGAAAGTATGACAAGCCTTGACATGATCAAATGTATCTTGAATAGTGTGGGCCAATAGTATCCTGCTCTCAGAATTTGATGGGCTGTGGCCAGGTTAGCATCATGCCCTGTACCAAACTTTGAGTGAAAGTGTTTAATTATCTATTTCGCTTCTTCCCTACCAACACACCTTAGATATACTCCATGATTTTTGTGATATAAGACAGAACCTTGAAGCATATAATGCTGACATTTTAACCTTAATTCTCTCTTCTGAGTAGGTGTCATATGAGCGGGGCACTTCTGATTGAGAAAGTAATTCACAATTTCCTTATACCATTCATCTGGGGTGACATCATCCAGTTCATATACTTGTTGGACTAACCCAGGTCCGTCGACTGCCAGTGTTTGAGCTAGGGCTTTCCCTTGAACAAGTTTCATGGGCTGAATTTCAATATCAAATTCTTTAATAATGGCGACCACTTGCCTCTTCTCTCACCTAGTTCATTTTGCATGAGAAGGGTTTTCACAGTTGCATCCGGTACAATTGCATATACTTTGGCCCTCAAAAGTTATTGTCTGCATTTTTGGATGGCTTTAACCAATGCATAAGCTTGTTTTTCAATGTTAGGGTATTTAAGCTCTGTATCCTTCAACGGGGTGCTCCTGAATGCAATCGGGTTCTCATCTCTTTCTTCACTCCTCTGTGTGAGGATAGCCACACAAGTATATTCAAAGGCAAATGAATACAGGTAGAAGGGCTTCATGTAGTCAGGATTGATCAGTACTGGAGCCTCTACAATTGCTGACTTTTTTTCCTTGAACACTCTTTTCATTGGTGCCATCCATTCTATTTTGTCTTTCTTTAACATCTCATTCAATGGCCTAACTATCTCAACAAATCTTGAGATAAATTTTTTGACAAAATTGGTCTTGCCAAAGAATGATTTAAGCTCTTTCTTACTAGCTGGTAGGTTGATGGTTGATATAACCTTTACTCTATCATGATCAATGGAAGTACCCTTTTCTTATATGACATGGCCTAGCAACATTCCTTTTGTTACTCCAAATATGCATTTTTTAGGATTAAGGGAAACACCATATCTTCTACATGTCTGGAAAACCTTTCTTAAATCATCCACATGATCTTCCCATCTCCTGGAGAAGACTGTGATATCATCCATGTATATGATAATGCATTTCCCTATCAAGTCTCTAAAAGCGATATCCATAGCTCTCTGAAACATGGCGCCGGTATTGATGAATCCAAAAGGCATTCTTTTATATGCAAACATTCCCCACTTGGTGGTGAAAGCGGTCTTCAATCGATCCTCAAGTTCTACCAACACTTGACTATACCCTAAATATCCATCCAGAAATGACATCATTTGTGATCCGTTAACAATTTCTAACACTTCATCTAGTGATGGTAGTGGATAATTATCCTTCTCTAAAGCTCAGTTGAGATTCTTGAAGTCGACATTGAACTCTCCATTCTTTTCCTGATAGGGACCAGGTTGGAGATCCATGTTGAATGTCTTACTGGAAAGATGATTTTGGCTGAGAGCAAGTTTTTGACCTCTTGATATATCAACGGTTCCAATAAGGGATTGACCGGCCTTTGTCTTTGTCTGAATGGTTTGCTTCCTGGTTTCAAAGGATTGTATGAGTGATGATTGCAGTGTCATAAGTTTTGAGATCTTCATAGCTCCAAGCAATGACATTTGGGAAATCCCTCACATTTTTCAATATACCATCTATCTCTTGCAAAGTATAGGTCTTTCTGATGAATACATTTTTAATTTGTTTGTCATCACCAACATTGATGGTGTGACATGCATTTCCTTCCATGCTATGGCTTCTCACCTCCCTTAATTTTTCGGGATCAAAGATCCTCTCTAATTCCACCATTCCCTTTGGGATAGTGTTTTTTTTAAACTTCAAGACTCCTTCTGCATCCAATTCTGCTCCCTCCACTTCCTCTTCATCGATGATTTGGGCCACGAAGACATCTGCATTAGTCAAGAAATCCAATATGTGCTTGTTGTCTTCAAAGACCTGAAAGTTGGTGATGTTATCAAGGATTGAAGGTACTGGGCTCAACTCTATTGTGAACTTCTTCAGTCCCTCCATGGCAAGTGGAACCAAAGAGCTGGTGGCTTGAGCAAGAGAATTAGCCACCTGATTTTGATGTTTGTATATGGACTTAATATTGAGGGCATCAAAACTTTCAATGAGATCCCAAATTTGATTTCGGTACCTAGTCACCCTTTTGTCATGGCACACATACTGCCTCCTGATTTGCCTTATTACTATTTCTGAATCTGCATATACTTACAGTATTTTAGCTTTCTTTCGGATGGCTACCAATAACCCATGAATCAAGGATTCATATTTGGCAACATTGTTAGTGCATGAGAATTGTTGTCTATGGGCGGCAAGGCAGGTTTCTCCTGATGGATTGATTAGTTCAAAGCCGGCTCCTGATCCTTGTTTGGACTTAGACCCATCAAATCTTAGCATCCACATTAGATTCCCCTGGTCTTCTGACTCTTGGATCTCTTGGCTTTCTTCTGACATGTTTGATAGAGTTACTTCTTCTGAGGAGTTGTCAACTTCTAGGGCTTCAATTGATTCTATAATCAATGTCTATGGGACCCTCTTGTATACTTGTTCTAATGCAGTCTTTCCCATAGCACAAAATAATTCTGAATGGATAGCATTATGTATCCTGCACCAGTTGTGGAGGAGCAAATCTCAAACAGATGCTAAGACGCCAAGTTGCATACTTTGTTGCACATTCTTGTGGATAAATTTTCTAAAATTTTCAAACATTCCATCATCATCTTGGTCAGATCCTTGATCACTTTCCACAATAACTTCTATAGATTCCATCACCTCTTGGATTTCTTTTGACATGTTTGATAGAGTTTCTTCTTCTGAGGAGTTGTCAACTTCTGGGGCTTCAATTTATTCTATAATCAATGTCTATGGGACCCTCTTGTATACTTGTTCTAATGCAATCTTTCCCATAGCACAAGATAATTTTGAATGGATAGCATTATGTATCCTACACCAGTTGTGGAGGAGGAAATCTCGAACAAATGCTAATTTGCCAAGTTGCATACTTTGTTGCACATTCTTGTGGATAAATTTTCTAAAATTTTCAAACATTCCATCTTCATCTTGGTCAAATCCTTGATCACTTTCCACAATAACTTTTGTAGATAACATAGAAAATACACCATAACACAAGATGTTTAATGAGGAAACCTGGTGTGGGAAAAACCTCAGTGGAATTTGTGACCCACAATATTCATTCACTGGATAATGAATAAATATTACTTATAATGAGGGGCCTACACATGCAGGAATGTCAACTCCCTAGAGCTCACTGCTCAATAAGAGTCACACTGACTACAAAAGTGGATTATGAAATCCAATATAATGTACTACTTCAAATCAGCATCAACTATGCAAGGTTCAGTACCGGTTTAAGCTCATTCTACAACCAAAACCTTCTTTGTCAACTATATCTTCTTATACAAAATATCATCCTTATATTCTCTTCATATATATGCCTTAATACACAAAATGACCTATAAGATCTCATACATATATATGAGTCTTTTACAATATGCCATGTCAGCTTTTACAAAATACAATAAACAAAAGTTTATTCCCTGTCGGTTGGGATACCGATATGCATTGCTGCCCCTACCAATGAAGTGTCTATCGATGTATGTAGATGTCTATGTCAGTGCCGGTGCCTCTCGGTGGCTTTACCAGATGAGTCCCAAAAGGTTTCCAGATGGTTGCCATCAATGACAACACCACTATTCTCATAAGAGTGTAGAATGCCAACAAAAAGAACCAATACGATCCAGCGTGAAGATCTTGCTTTTAAATATTACTGTAGGTTCCTTTGGTTACAAATTTCTCTGGTTGCAGCTCTTTGATGTTCTTCAGCTCTATCTGCTTCTTGTTCCAAAATAATTCTAACTCTAGTATACTCAGCTTCACTTCTCCTCAAGTTCCACGCCAGGTCATTCAGTCCAGAAATAATATCTTCTTGAATGTTGCCTATCTCCAAATTGGGTTGCACCACCTCGTTCGATCCTGTATGTGGCAACACCATAGTGATACATGTTCATCTCAAATTTTGCTGAATTACTTTTGAGGTAGGATTTTCTAGATAGTGTTGTTCCTCTTGATGATCAAACTTTTGTATAGAAAAGTAGGCTGGCCCTCCTTCTAGTGCCAATTCTATTTATGTGTCTTTTGTACATGACCAAACATAGAATAAAATACCCAGAGGTATCTTATCCTCTCTTGAATAAAGATCCCCGAATGCTGAAGATATCGCAGAAGGATTAATCAGAGAAACTCCAAGGTTTTGTTATGTAGGTTCTCTACTCGTGGATAAGCACCAATGGTCGTTGTGTTTGCTGTTTTATAAGGGGCCTTACACACTTTTTGGGAAAGCTTGTTCTTGCAACTACTTCTCAATGAGGAAACTGAATTTTCCAAATACTAACTGATGTTTCAAAAAAAGGCCAAAAGATAAGGGCTTTAAGGAGGTGATACTAAACTAATCCTAGGAATGACTAAATGAGGACTAGTCTTAGTAAAACTCTACCAATTTCAATATTGTCAAAAGATTACAACTCTACTAGAATTGGTGCAATCTTCTAAGGGGATTCAATGATTTTTGAATCATCAATGGGATAGATACTATCACTACAATACATATCAATATCTCCAATAATGATTGAACTCTTAAACAATCTTAATATCTCTAGTTGACCACATAAGGCGTGCTTACAATCAGTAAGAAGCTAGTGGTTTGGACTATTAATTTTTTACCAAAGATCAAACACAACATTCATCCTTTAAATCTAATTCTAAGACTTAAGTACTATCTCTACTAAGAGTGATTCAAGAAGATAAACAACCATGAAGATAGCCATGAGGATTGCAATAAAACACCATAACTTCAATATTTCATTGATCTCATTGCAAAATAAGACAACAATTGTTCAACTTTCTTTCTTCACTACTTCTTTCTCTGCTGCTAACAATCTTAATCTTATTTTTGTTTTCTCTAACTCTCTAACTTCCTAAAATGAATTGAGAGAGGGATTATATAACACTCTCAAATACAATGAACAACCTGGATCTAAAGAAGATCAAAGGCTGTGATTTTGACACCTAAACCCTAATTAGGGTTTGTTACAAAAAGAACCCCATTAAGATAAACACTATTAATCCATAGCCAATAGAAATTGGCACAAATAACGAGGAAACATAGCCCAATGGGAATAAAATTGCCACATCATTTTACAACTTCTCATCTAGAATTTTGTTCCCTTTTATATGTTCTTTTCTCGCATATTCAATGAATCAGGATGTAATCCCCTCGATCTCAGCAATGGGAATCTCATGGAGTTTCTTCATTTGTTCTTCCAAGTGAAGGACTTGATCAAAAGTTATGAGAAGGGTCATCTCCCATCCAGGCTCTAGCTCTTTTGTTTTCTCAATTAGGAGCATAGTAGGATACATCTGATCTTGCTTCTTTTCGGTGACCATGCTCTCCTCTTTGAAAAAAATAATCTTGATCCTTTCCTCCAATTCTTGGACATCCACATCTATTTTGATCTCTATCCTTCTATCAAGGATTATACACAATACATCAAACACCTTATCCTGAATAGGGTGGATAGTTCCTTCAACTCGGTTGCTTCTATTATTGATGTCTTAGAAAAGAACTTCCTTCATTTGGAGCAAAGTTGACCATTGCAGAAGGTTATGGGTTCCTCCATCCATTATCTTCTCTTGTTCTAAAATCTACCTTGGTGTCCTTCTTATCGCTTGCAAGACTGGGATGACAATGTCTCTAGTGTGAGTGAATGCATCCATAGTTATCAATAGATTATGAATAATCTCAAGGACTTGGATAGCCCTATGGACTATCTTCATTATTCTCATTACAAATTCAATGGCTACCTTGTAAGATTCATCAATCCGTGAACTCATGAGTTGGGCTAAGTTCATCATCTTTTCTGCCTCATTTATTGATTCAGGAGGAAGTGCATGCAAAGGTGATATTGCTGGATCATGTCGCCTTAATGGTTGATTAAGGTGGCTAAAATAATCCCTCCAAGCACTAACCTCCCTTTCTAGCTTCTTATTCTTTTCCATTTCTTCTTTGAGTTTGTCATTAAGTGCTCTCATTGAATGAGTTGCTTCTTCTATGGCCTGCTCAGAGATAAAAGGACCAAGATAAAATATCTCTAGATCTTATTCCTCTTCCATAATCTCATCCTCATATTTGTCCACTACTAGTGTGGCTACCTGTATCTTCCTTTCTTCTGGCTATTGGACATCTTGGCTTTCTTCTGACATGTTTGATAGAGTTTCTTCTTCTGAGGAGTTGTCAACTTCGAGGGCTTCTTTTCAATATACCATCTTTCTCTTGCGAAGTACAGGTCTTTCCGATGAATACATTTTTAATTTGTTTGTCATCACCAATATTGATGGTGTGACATGCATTTCTTTCCATGCTATGGCTTTTCACCTCCCTTAATTTGTCGGGATCAAAGATCCTCTCTAATTCCACCATTCCCTTTGGTATAGTGTTTATTTTTAAATTCAAGACTCCTTCTGCATCTAGTTCTTCTCCCTCCACTTCCTCTTCATCAATGATTTGGGCCAAGAAGACATTTTTGTTAGTCAAGAAATCCAATATGTGCTTGTCGTCTTCAAAGACCTGAAAGTTGGTGATGTTATCAGGGATTGAAGGTACTGGGGTCAACTCTACTGTGAACTTCTTCAGTCCCTCCATGGCAAGTGGAACCAAAGAGCTGGCAGCCTGAGCAAGAGAATTAGCCACCTAATTTTTATGTTTGTATATGCACTTAATATTGAGGGCATCAAAACTTTCAATGAGATCCCAAACTCAATTTCGGTACCTAGTCAACCTTTTGTCATGGGACACATATTGCCTCCTGATTTGCCTTATTACTATTTCTGAATATCCATAGACCTACAATATTTTATCCTTCTTTCTGGTGGCTAGCAATAACCCATGAATCAAGGATTCATATTCGACAACATTGTTAGTGCATGGGAATTATAGTCTATGGGTAGCGAGGTAGGTTTCTCCTGATGGACTGATCAATTCAAAGCTGACTCCTGATCCTTGTTTGGACTTAGACCCATCAAACCTTAGCATCCACATGAGATTCCCCTAGTCTTCTGACTCTTGGACCTCTTGGCTTTCTTCTGACACATTTGATAGAGTTTCTTCTTCTTCTGAGTTGTCAACTTTCGAGGCTTCAATTTCTTCTATAATCAATGTCTGTGGGACCCTCTTGTATACTTGTTCTAATGTAGTCTTGTACATAGCACAAGATAATTATGAATGGACATCATTATGTATCCTGCACCAGTTGTGGAGGAGCAAATCTCAAACAGATGCTAATTAGCCAAGTTGCATACTTTGTTGCACATTCTTGTGGACAAATTTTCTAAAATTTTCAAACATTCCATCGTCACCTTGGTCAGATCCTTGATCACTTTCCACAATAACTTCTATAGATTCCATCACTTCTTGTTTACTACCCCTCTTGTAGATCTTGTATCATCAATACCTCTTCTACTTTAGGTTTGTATGTCCCCAAATCAGTTTCCAAAAATAGGACCTCATTATCTTCTCCATACTCGATTATCATGAGTCTCAATCTTAGAGTACTATCGATTTTAATCTGGTTTGGAACTCCTCTCCAGGGTAGCCACATATGTGCAAATTTTGTTGATACATATCCATTCAACTTTCATGACCAATCTCTACTCAGAAGCATACCATATGTATCAGGTATATCCATGATTGATATGTCTATGAAATTTTGGATCCTTGGGTCTACTGCTACCTGCATGTGGATATTGTTTAATTCTCCCATGTCTGGAACCTCTGTCTTGTCCAACTGAGTGACCTTCCTTCTGTTGGGTGGAGGAGTTATACCTAATTTATGACAGATGACCAGGGGCATTACATTACTAGAAGCTCCTGAATCATATAAATAGTTGTGCAATAATTTTCCAAGATTATGACTGATAGCAGGAATGGGGCTGACTCATCTTTTCCTTGACAAAGAATTGAGGAGTCCTCATCATGTTCTTGATTCTTTATTTCATTGACCTTTGGATTGCCATTCCTTTCTGAAGTGTCTTCCTTTGAATTTTCTACTTTCTTTGAAGACTTCCCTTTCTTTATTGCATCCTTCTTAGTAGCAACCCATTTTTTGAAAAGGGTCTGGCTTGAAGTGAGGCTTTCTTTGATGGTGGGTTGGATTTTCTTAGGATCACCCCGTTTAAGTAATACTTTGCCTTCTAACATATCCTCCTCTTTGGTTGGAAAGGATATGGTCTAGACCATACATTCATTCTCCTCTAACTGCTGCTTGTTATCATCTTCGTCTTGATTCACATTGACGGTGGCTTGAGTATTGCTAACCGCTTCTTTGGAAGTATTTGGACTATTTGGCCTCACTGCGCTTGCATCGTTCAGGCCATTTATCATAGTGTCTTTAATTTCTGACACTTTTAGCAACTCATAGAGTGGCAAGCTAGTCTTAACCTTTTTGAGTTCTTCCAATAGAAACATGGCAAGTATTTTTATTTCATCCCTTGGAGGAGGAGGAGCATTCTTTTGTCTATACTCTTGTGTATCTTGTGGATAATTTAGAGTATTACTAGCCTTTGGATCTGGGGGAGTAGAGAAATTGTTTGGAGAAATGGATATTGTCAGAGGTTCCTGATTTCTCTAATTTCTTTGGTATACCCTCAGACCCACGCCTCCTGAGGACTGGTGGAATACTTCTTTTATCCCTTCAACCAAGACACTATTATTCAAGGGTGGGAAATAATATTTTGATTCTTCAATAGCTCTATTTTCTGAAGTAGGTGGGAACTGGGAACCAGGTGGTACCATCGGTCCATTAGCTGATCTGACAGAAATCTTCCATTTTGAGCTTGGTCATTCTCTCCTTTCGGTGAATGGTTGTAACTTTCCACAACCATGGCTTGGTCATATTGAGTGGTCGAGACCATTTCATATCCTATTGTAGGAGGGTTTTCGGGTGCATCATTTCTATGCATCTCTTGCTGAAATATGTCAGCTGCAATCTTGAATTCAAGACATTGCAATTCAGAATGTTGGTTTGTACTGTGAAGTCTACACCAGCTGGATAAGGCCACCTCTGCTAGAAACACTTTACTGGTAGGATGATTTTCTTGATTTTGTGAACTTGATGGGTTGTCTAGTGGTGTCACCACATTTCCGTTATTAGGAGCCATATTCCATGTTCTCCTTTGGAAGCCCTGATTGTTGTTTCTCAAACCTTGATTATTGTTTCCTTCAAAGTTCTGATTGTTCACTTGTTGTCCCTAATTAATTCTTTGCATGCTTTGTAGTTGGTTATTTTGATTCCTCAAGTGAGTCACCTCAGTTGATAAATTCTTGACTTGTTCAATCAATTCTTTCATTTCTTCCTTTTCTTCCCGTGTGCTTGAAGAGTTTGTTGCATTTTGCAGGTACACAGGTTGTGCTGGTGGGGCTTGTGATAGTGCAACTCCAGGATGAAGCACCGACTAGTTTGACGGCTGCATGCCAGGATATGTTGCTTGCAGAGTTGGATTCATGACTAGGGTTTGATGTGCCAACGCCAGACTAACTACTTGAATTTGGTTCGGTGCTGCAGTAGGTCCCATATGAAGTAGCAGCCTAGTAATATTTTGCCCCATGTGCTTACTAACTTCAATAGCTTTTGCATACACTATGTTTAAATCATTTGGGGTAGGATAGGCCCTCACAAACATGGCAGTGAGATGATCTAAGGCTCCATAATAAATCTCCCTTGGGTCAGGAATGAGATATGGATGTCACAACATCGTGTAAGCTCTATGGAACCTATTATTGAAAGAAGTGATAGGCTCATGTTCTCTCCTTCTAATCTCAACAAATTGCCTATATAACTCAACAACCATGGTTAGAATGCCAAAATTTGCAATAAATGTATCTTTCATTGCATCCCATGTTCTGATTGACCCTATTGGTAGATGAATGAACCAGATGTATGCTTCTTCTCCTAATGAATAGGGAAAAAGTCTGCAAGCTACGTCTCCGTATTCAACTTGCTTGTTGCGAAGAAGGTCTTCGAACATTTTGATATGATCTTCTACTGTATGATTGAAATCATTGGTGTTGAACTTAGGACAAAAATTCTCCGGATTCTTAGGCATATCATGATATACAGTAAATTCTAATGGTATGGACTATTGATAATCCATGTAGCGTTGTTGAGTACATAAGAAGGAGGAGGACGAGGAGGGGGAGCATTGTGAGCCATCGTGCTTCCCAAAGGTTGGAAACTTGGTTGAGAACTTGATGAGCTAACCTAGCTTATTGGTTGAGATATCACTTGGATACTTGCTTGAATTTTTGCTTGTACTTTTTCTTGAAGAGATGAAGCTTGTAATAAATTAGAAGTACCTTCTAATCTCGATTCAGGTTCTCTAGAAGTATTTTCTCTCTTACCCCGCTTTGATCTTGAAGTGAACTGAAGTTCAGTTAGATTTTTTGTGCCTAGTGTAGACCTCAATATCCTTTGCTTCTTTTTGGATGAAAAAGTGTTAGGATTAATGATAGTCCCAAAGATACTGAGAGGGGGGGGGGGTGAACCAGTATGTAACTGGTTAGCAGAATATTTAAACTTATTAAGAACTTTGCATCCCAAAATAGTGTACCAGTAAATAAGAATTAATGCAATAAACAAGAAGACAACATAGAAAACACACCATAACACAAGATGTTTAATGAGGAAACTCAGTGTGGGAAAAACCTCGGTGGGATTTGTGACCCACAATATTCACTCACTGGCCAATTAATAAATATTACTTACAATGGGGGGCCTGCACATGCAGGAAGGCCAACTGCCTAGAGCTCACTACTCAATAAGAGTCACACTAACTATAGAAGTGGATTATGAAATCCAATACAATGTACTGCTTCAAATCAGCATCAACTATGTCAGGTTCAGAACAGGTTTAAGCTCATTCTATAACCGAATCCTTCTCTGTCAACTATATCTCCTTATACAAAATATCATCCTTATATTTTCTTCATACATATACCTTAATACACAAAATGACCTATAAGATCTCATACATATATATGAGTCTTTTCAATATGCCATGTCGGCTTTTACAAAATACAATAAACAAAAGTTTATTCCCTGACGGTTGGGTTGCCGGTATGCATTGTTGCTGCTGCCAGTGAAGTGTCTACTAGTGTATGTAGATGTTTATGCCGATGCCGATGCCTCTTGGTGTCTTTGCCAGATGAGTGCCAGAAGGTTGCCCTATGGTTTTCATCAATGACAACACCACTATTGTTATAAGAGTGTAGAATGCCAACAATCTCCCCCTTTGGCATTGATGGCAACACTCACGAGAAAAATAAAAAAAATTATTCCAAAAACCAAAGTCCAAAAAGTTACCACAAAAAGATGTGCTTCCCTTGAGTAGATGATCTCCTCTGATTAATCATTTTTCTCTATCCACTACTCCCCCTTTGACATCAATGACAAAGGTTGTCAAAAATTGTCAAACGAGTGCAAAAATTTCATCTCAAGGTTTGTAACCGGTTGGTTACAATCTAAAATATGTCTGCCAAAACCAAATTTAGACTTTGCATGAATATGTTGTTGGCATTCAGGGTTGCCTTAGTCTTTTGGTTCATGCCGGTGAGATGATGCATGTGCTCTTCTGGTGATATTTCTCCTTGAAGTAATGCCTTAGAGATTTAATTTCTCAAAGAGATAAGGTTGTCCAACTTAGGACCAAGTTTATACTTAAGTTCTCTGGCATTATCCTTAATCCTTGCCTTCTCTTTCTTAAATTTCTCCAATTTCTCCTCAAAACCTACTATTTCCTGCTCAATAACTAATATAGGTTTGGATGAACCAATTATGCTATCAGCTATGTCATCTATTTCTTTCTGTACTCTACTTATTTCCTTTTCTATGTCCTTTGTCAAAAGATGTGGTTTGCATGTTTCTCTCTACAACTCTTTGTATTCCAAAATTGTAGTGTTCAATGCCTGTAATAGTGTATTCACGTGTTCTGTGCAGTTCTTTATTGTGTCCTCGGAGAATTTATCCTTTTCCTTTTCAACTTTCTCTTTGAAGGTGTCCTCATTCACCTTATCAACCGTTATTACATTGTCAGTAATAAATTTGGACAATGTGTCCAATTTACCTAAAGAATCCTTTACATGATCTATGTTACATTTTGGTGCAATCAATTTAAGTATTGGTATGGTGTCATCAATTGCCTTGTATGGTTTCTCTATTTGTAATGTTTGCTCAGTTTGTAATGATTGCTTTGTTGGGATCTCAACCTCAGCAGTCTCTACTGATTTATCAACAATGTTGCCACTATCAACATTATCATCCTTGGCCTTTGTATCTTCTTTAACCACAACAATATTCACTTTCTAAGTGTCTACATTCATGGTGAATAGTACTCCACATTTAGGATTAGTGTTATCATGTGTGATACCTTCACTTTTAGTAAATGGTGGATCATTAGTATGTACCGATGCAGTATCCAAGGGTGGTGGCAAATTGTCAGTTATCTTGATGTTCGGTAATCCACCAACTTTACCTTTCCCTTTGTCCTTATCCTTCTGATAAACTTTGAATGTTTTCTTCAGTCGGTTCAATTCCTCTTGTTTTTTTTTCTCCACAAAAAAGATATCACATTCATCAACAGTCTCCTTTGCAATCTCATTTACTCTACCTGCCATCAAACTTACTTGCCAGTGACCACTAGCAAAAATGGATCTGTTAGCCTCACAAATTAGGTCATCAATATCCTCTTTTGAGTTAACTGGATGTACAACTAGAAGTTTTTCAACTTTTAGTTTCTTGTCCAATTCCATCACTGCAATCCTCTTTGCATCTAACCTTCTATATAGTTCAGTAGGCAAGTCATCCACAACTTCAATTAAAACTTTCTTGTATATGTCCAGATGTAAAATTATAATGTTTTCAATGCTTTCCTTTTCCGAATCATTGAATGTTCTATACAATTTACTCACATTAGCCAAATTACCATCATCAGTTATTTCATTTAGCAAATTATCCAATGAGGGTATGACTGGTTTCTGTTTCTTCTTGCAGGTTAGTTTCTTAGCCGGTTGCCTTACTGCCTATCATTTCTTCCTTAAAGTCCTTGTTCTTTTGAGTGGAGGAGAGGGTACTAGTGAAGGTTTTCTCTTCCTTTCAACTCTTTTAAATTCAACTGGTATCTCACTATTAGAAGATGTGACAACTGGTGAAATGTGTGCCTCCAGTTGTAGTCCTTCTAGCTCACTAGCCAATATACCAGTAATGTTCATAACATTTTCTTTGATTTCCTTACCTGCTTTGATGTATCTCTTATGTATTTCTCTCTTTTCTTCTTTTGCTTCATTGTTTTCACATTACTTTCAATTGTTTCAGCACCACCAGAAACTTCTTCTGTTGGTTCTCTTGGTGCATCTAACAAAGCTTTTGCATAAGTCTCAATTATGTTGAGATCTGCCTCATAGCCCATTTCAATTACCCATATAGTCCTAGGAAGTAAAACTTCCATCCATGTCTCATCCTTCTTGATGACAAACCAGATTTCTTTGTCATATTTATCCACTACACTCTACAGTAGTCTTTCTCTAGTTTTCATTTTAGCTTGAAAAGATTTAAAGTCTTCACTTATATTGCTATCTTTAGCATTTCCCATGTCGGTGAAAGCTTCCTGTAATTGTTTTCCTACCAGTATGTCATATCCAAAGTCTTTCTGTCCTATATCGGGGATTTCCTTTGTGAAATACAACATTAAGCATACTTAGAGATTACCAAAATGAAATGTCCCTTTCTTGTCTCCTTTAATCTTTTTCCAATTATCTATGAGTTCATCTTTCAGCCATTCACACACATCTATTTTTGTATTGTTGTTCACCATTTCATAAGCACTATTAATGCAAAGACTAGAAACTGAATTAAGTTTGTTTGCATGAGTAGTCTTGTAACCTAAAACCATACTTATGAATCTCACATTGATGTCCTTAATGTCATTCACTCTTAGTGATCTATTGTCTGATGTTTCTTTAGTTAGGGTCATGACTTTGTGTTTAGGAACTTTCTTTGTTTTGTCTGGTCTGCTGCCGGTTGAGGGTAAACTTGTTACTCCCCTAATTGCTTTCCGGGTGAATTTGCAGACAGAGTCTAACCATATAAATTCTCCATGTGCCCTACTTAGGACAATTCTCACTACTTCTTTCAGAAAATCAGGGATATTCAGTATCAAAACAAATTTTAAAGTCTCCACAATCTTGTGCTCGGGTTTAACAGTGCCATTTTCATCATAAATTATGGTTTTAAACATTTTTAGCAATTCCTCAGAACCTAATTCTTCAATGTTGCAATGGATATATATCCTAGGGTCTTCAACATAATCTACACCTTTAGGAATCTTCGAAAATGCTCTTATGGAATCATCTTGCTTAGCTACTTCAGGAATAATTTTAAACATGGGCCTAGGGAGTTTTACATTTTCCACACTAGTAGGGTTCGCAATAAATTTGGAAGCAGAAGAAGAAGCCATTTGAAAAATACCTTTAGCTGCCTGATAATGTTTGAATGCTTGAAAGAAATTGCTTCACACCTTTTCCTTGAATAACTGAGCTCAGATTTCGTACTCTCTACTAATTTGAATGGTTGGTGAATCAAAAATGAGGGAAAACCAATGATTTATAATGACTTTTCTTCCAACAACTGCATTAAATGTTGTCTAGTTAAGTGAAAACTTAGCACATCTACCAATAAAGAAGAAATCTATCTTCTCACCATTGATCGAGGGTAATCTACATGATATTCAATTTTCTACAATACCCCCAAAGGGTTACTTCTCAGTTGGATGAAGAATCTCCTGCCGATGGAGTAATACTTTGTTCTACCAGTGAAGAAATAGTCTCATCAACATTCTGATATGTCTATATAATCCATTGTTTTGAAAATTATTTTTTTACCTCATCTACCTTTTCGTTTCCTTTCAAACTAGGTCCTTTATTATTTGTCGGTGAAGTATTGCTTCTACAAAATTTTGCAATATGTCCAATTTTGTTACAAGCATAACAAGTTACATTATTCTTCTGAATAGCTTTTCCATATCCTA
Organism: Cryptomeria japonica; assembly: GCF_030272615.1. Lineage (NCBI taxonomy): Eukaryota > Viridiplantae > Streptophyta > Pinopsida > Cupressales > Cupressaceae > Cryptomeria > Cryptomeria japonica. The sequence continues at coordinate 82,441,150 of NC_081411.1, read as the reverse complement.
TGCCGGTTTGTGTTCTGCATTGATTAGATAAGTGCCCAAATCTTCCACAAACATAACATCTCACATTCATTCTGCAATTTTTTGAATTATGACCAACTTTGTTGCATTTGGAACATTGACCGGTGGGTACATTGATGTTCTGATTATTTCTAAATCTACACTTGTTTCTGAGTCTGAGTTTGCATTTCAACTAGTAAAGGTTTGCCTGATTGCTTAGGTATCTCAGTGATTACCAATTTCTCAATATGTACCTCTGCTTCTGTCATTTTCTCTGTGTGCTTAGTTGTTGGTGTCTTTGTCTCAGTAAGTTTCTCTGTGCTAGTATCTATACTTTCAATATTCTTCCTAGTGTCCAATGGTTGCTCTGTTTGTAATGTTTTCTTAGTTTGTAATGATTGCTCTATTGGGATCTCAACCTCAACAGTCTCTACCGGTTTATCAGCAATGTTGCCATTGTCAACATTATCATCCTTATCCACAACAATATTCACTTCTCGAGTGTCTACATTCATGGTGAATAGTATTTTAGATTCAGGATTAGTGTTATCATGTGTGATACCTTCACTTTCAGTAACTGGTGGATCATCAGTATGTACCGGTGTAGTATCCAAGGGTGATGGCAAATTGTCAGTTATCTTGATGTTCGGTAATCCACCAACTTTACCTTTCCCTTTGTACTTATCCTTCTGATAAAATTTGGATGTTTTCTTTGGTCGGTTCAATTCCTCTTGTTTTTCTTTTTCCACAAAAAATATATCCCATTTATCAGCAGTCTCCTCTGCAATCTCATTTACTCTACCTATCATCAAACTTACTTGCCGGTGACCACTAGCAAAAATGGATCTATTAGCCTCACAAATTAGGTCATCAATCTCCTCTTTTGAGTTAACCGGATGTACAGCTAAAAGTTTTTCAACTTTTAGTTTCTTGTCCAATTCCATCATTGCGATCCTCTTTGCATCTAACCTTCTATATAGTTCATTAGGCAAGTCATCCACAACTTCAATTAAAACTTTCTTGTATATGTCCAGATGTAAAATTATACTCTTTTCAATGCTTTCCTTTTCTAAATCATTGAATGTGTTATACAATTTACTCACATTAGCCAAATTACCATCATCAATTATTTCATTTAGCAAATTATCCAATGAGGGTATGACTGGTTTCTATTTCTTCTTGGGGGTTAGTTTCTTAGCCAGTTGCCTTACTGCCTTTTGTTTCTTCCTTAAATTCTTTGTTGTTTTGGGTGGAGGAGAGGGTACTACTGAAGTTTTTCTCTTCCTTTCAACTCTTTTGAATTCAGCTGGTATCTCACTATCAGAAGATGTGCCAATCGGTGAAATGTGTGCCTCTAGTTGCAGTCCTTCCAGCTCAATAGCCGATATACCAGTAATGTTCATAACATTTTCTTTGATTTCCTTTACTTTCTTTGATGCATCTCTTATGTATTTCTATCTTTTCTTCCTTTTCTTCATTGTTTTCACATTACTTTCAATTGTTTCAGCACTACCAAAAACTTCTTCTGTTGGTTCTCTTGGTGCATCTAACAAAGATTTTGCATAAGTCTCATTTATGTTGAGATCTGCGTCATAGCCCATTTCAGTTACCCATACAGTCCTAGGAAGTACAACTTCCATCCATGTCTCATCCTTTTTGATGGAAAAACAAATTTCTTTGTCATATTTATCCACTACACTCTACGGTTGTCTTTCTCTAGTTTTTATTTTAGCTTGAAAAGCTTTAAAGTATTCAGTTATATTGCTATCTTTAGCATTTCCCATGTCGGTGAAAGCTTCCTGTAATTGTTTTCCTAATGGTATGTCATATCTAAAGTCTTTCTGTCCTATACTAGAGATTTCCTTTGTGAAATACAACATTAAGCATACTAAGAGATTACCAAAATGAAATGTCCCTTTCTTGTCTCCTTTAATCTTTTTCAAATTATCTATGAGTTCATGTTTCAGCCATTCACACACACATCTATTTTTGCATTGTTGTTCACCATTTCATAAGCACTATTAATGCAAAGACTAGAAACTAAATTAAGTCTGTTTGCATGAGTTGTCTTGTAACCTAAAACCATACTTATGAATCTCACATTGATGTCCTTGATGGCATTCACTGTTAGTGATCTACTATCTGATGTTGCTTCAGTTAGGGTCATTACTTTATTGTTAGGAAATTTCTTTGTTTTGTCTGGTCTACTGCCAGTTGAGGGTAAACCTGTTACTACCCTAATTTCTTTCCTAGTGAATTTACAGATAGAGTCTAACCATATAAATTATGCATGTGCCCTACTTAGGACAATTCTCACTACTTCTTCCAAAAAATCAGGGATATTTAGTATCTCAACAAAACCTAAAGTCTCCACAATCTTGTGCTCGGGTTTAACAGTGCCATTTTCATCACAAATTACGGTTTTAAACATTTTCACCACTTTCTCATAACCTAATTCTTCAATGTTGCAATGAATATATATCCTAGTGTCTTTAGCATAAGCTACACATTTAGGAATCTTTGAAAAGGCTCCTATGAAATCATCTTGCCTAGCTATCTCAAGAATAATTTTAAAGACGGGCTTAGGACATTTTACATTTTCCACAATAGTAGGGTTTGCAATAAATTTGGGAGCAGAAGAAGAAGCCATTTGAAAAATACCTTTAGCTGCCTAATAATGTCTGAATTCTTGAAAGAAATTGCTTCACACCTTTGCCTTGAATGCCTTAGCTCAGATTTCACACTCTCTGCTAATTTGAATGCCCGGTGAATCAAAAATGTGGGAAAACGGATGATTTATGATGACTTTTCTTCCAACAACCGCATTAAATGCTTGCTGGTTAAGTGAAAACTTAATGCATCTACCGGTAAAGAAGAAATCTATCTTCTCACCATTGACCGAGGGTAATCTATATGATATTCAATTTGCTGCAATACCTACAAAGCGTTACTTCTCAGTTGGATGAAGAATCTCTTTTCGGTGGAGTAATAATTTATTCTACCGGTGAAGAAATAGTCTCATCAACATTTTGATGTGTCTTTCTAATCCATTGTTTTGAAAATTTTTGCTTTACCTCATCTACCCTTTCTTTGCCTTTCAAACTGGGTCCTTTATTATTTTCCAGTGAAGTCTTTCTTCTACAAAATTTTGCAATATGTCCAATTTTGTTACAAGCATAACAAGTTACATTATTCTTCGGAATAGCTTTTCCATATCCTATGCTAGTTTGTGTTCTACATTGATTAGATAAGTGCCCAAATCTTCCACAAACATAACATCTCACATTCATTCCGCACTTTTCTGAATTATGACCAACTTTGTTGCATTTGGAATATTGATCGGTGGGTGCATTGATGTTTTGATTGTTTCTGAATCTACATTGATTTTCTCTATGACCATACTTGTTACAATTAAAGCATTTCCCATTAAATTTGTAAGCACTAGGTTGTCTTACTGGTTTACTATGATCATGATTGTTTGTAGTATCGGAACTTTCTCCAACTTAAAATCCAAGTCCATTAGTATCTCCATTTGGTTTTTGACTTTTCAGCATGTTATCAAATTTTTTTGAGCTTTTCTTTAATTTCTCTTTGTGTTGATTTGCAGTAGCCAAATCATTTTGCAGAATTCCCTTTTGTCTCATAAGTTCAGTTTTATCATGCTGCATGTGAATCAGATCTGTCTTCAACATATCATTTTCATGACTGAGTCTTAGATTTTTGTTTCAAGCATCATTGAGTCTCCTAGTTAAGTCATCTTCATTCTTCTTCCTATCTTCAATGTCTTTACAAAACCTCATAGTCATATCTTGCATTTCATTCTTCATAGTACTATTTTCTTGTCTCAACTTGTTCACAAGTTCATTAAGAGTTTCCTTTTCATCATTATCATTCTGCATCTTCTCATGAAGTTCTTTTCTTTTATTTCAAGCTATAGTAATATTTTCCTTAAGTCCTTGAATGAATTCCTATGCAGTCCTTAGATCATCTTCAAGTTTGATATTCTTCAACTTCTCTGCATCATAGTCTACCAGAGCTCCTTCCAATTGTTTTCTTAGTTCTCCATCTGTACAGTTGTCAGAATCTTCCTCAAGTTGTTAGGCTTTTGAAAATAGAGGACCAAGCTCTGATACCAATTGTTAGGATTAATGATAGTTCCAAAGATACTGAGGGGGGGGGGTGGAAATCAATATCTAACCGGTTAGTAGAATATTTAAAATTATTAAGAACTTTTCATCCCAAAACAGTGTACCGGTAAATAAGAATTAATGCAATAAATAGGAAAAGTAAAGACAACATAGAAAACACACCATAACATAAGATGTTTAACGAGGAAACCCGATGTGGGAAAAACCTTGGTGGGATTTGTGACCCACAATATTCACTCACTGGCCAATGAATAAATATTACTTACAATGAGGGGCTTAGAGCTCACTACTCAATAAGAGTCACACTAACTACAAAAGTGGATTATGAAATCCAATACAATGTACTGCTTCAAATTAGTGTCAACTATGCCAGGTTCAGTACCCGTTTAAGCTCATTCTATAACCAAAACCTTCTCTGTCAACTATATCTCCTTATACAAAATATCATCCTTATATTCTCTTCATATATATACCTTAATACACAAAATGACCTATAAGATCTCATACATATATATGAGTCTTTTACAATATACCAAGTTGGCTTTTACAAAATACAATAAACAAAAGTTTATTCCCTGTCGACTGGGGCACCGGTATGCATTGTTGCCAATGTCAGTGAAGTGTCTGTCAGTGTATGTAGATGTCTATGCTGGTGCCAGTTCTTGTCGGTGGCTTTACCAGATGTGTGCTAGAAGGTTGCTAGATGGTTTCTATAAATGATTACACCACTATTCTCATAAGAGTGTAGAATGCCAAAAGAAAGAACCAATACGATCCAACATGAAGATCTTTCTTTTGAGGATTACTGTAGGTTCCTTTCATTATGAAGTTCTCTGGCGGCAACTCTTTGATGTTCTTCATCTCTGTTTGCTTCTTGTTCCAAAATAATTCTAACTCAAGTATACTCATCTTCACTTCTCCTTAGGTTTCGTGCCAGGTCATTCAGTCCAGAAATAATGTATTCTTGAATGTTGCCTATCTCCAAATTAGGTTGCACTACCTCGTTCGATCCTCGATGTGGCAACACCATAGTGATACATGTTCATCTCAAATTTTGCTGAATTTGTTTTGAGGTAGGATTTTCTAGATAGTGTTGTTCCTCTTGATGATCGAACTTTTGTATAGAAAAGTAGGCTGGCCCTCCTTCTAGCCCCAATTCTATTTTTGTGTCTTTTGTACATGACCAAACACAAAATAAAATACCCAGAGGTATCTTATCCTCTCTTGAATAAAGCTCCTTGAATGCTGAAGATATCGTAGAAGGATCAATTGGAGAAACTCCAAGGTTTTGTTATGTAGGTTCTCTACTCGTGGATAAGCACCAGTGGTTATTGTGTTTGCTATTATACAAGGGTGCCTTACGTACTTTCTGGGAAAGCTTGTTCTTGCAACTACTTCTCAATGAGGAAATTGAATTCTCCCAATACTAACTAATGTTTCAAAAAAGGCCAAAGGATAAGGGCTTTAAGGAGGTGATACTAAACTAATCGTATGAATGATTAAATGAGGACTGGTCTTAGTAAAACTCTACCAATTTCAGTATTGCCAAAAGATTACAACTCTATTGGAATTGGTGCGATATTCTAAGGGGATTCAATGATTTTCGAATCATCAATGGAATAGATACTATCACTAAGATACATATCAATATCTCCAATAATGATTGAACTCTTAAACAATCTTAATATCTCCAGTTGACCACACAAGGCATGCTTACAATCAGTATGAAGCTAGTGGTTTGGACTATGAGTTTTACCAAAGATCAAACACAACATTCGTCCTTTAAATGTAATTCTAAGACTTAAGTACTATCTCTACTAAGAGTGATTCAAGAAGATAAACAACCATGAAGATAGCCATGAGGATTGCATTAAAACACCATAACTTCAATATTTCATTGATCTCATAGAAAAATAAAACAACAATTGTTCAACTTTCTCTCTTCACTACTTCTTTCTTTGCTACTAACAATCTTAATCTCATTTCTCTTTTCTCTAACTCTCTAACTTTCCAAAATGAATTGAGTGAGGGATTATATAGCACTCTTAAATACAATGAATGACCTGGGTCTAAAGAAGATCAAAGGCTAAGATTTTGACACCTAAACCCTAATTAGGGTTTGTTACGAAAAGAACCCCATTAAGATAAACATTATCAATCTATAGCCAATAGAAATTGGCACAAATAACAAGGAAACATATCCCAATGGGAATAAAGTTGCTACACAACTTCTCATCTAGAATTTTGTTCCCTTTTATATATTCTTTTCTGGCATATTCAATGAATCTAGATGTAATCCCCTCAATCTCAGCAATGGGAATCTCATGTAGGTTCTTCATTTTTTCTTCCAAGTGAAGGACTTGATCAAAAGCTGCGAGAAGGGTCATCTCCCATCTAGGCTCTAGCTCTTTTGTTTTCTCAATTAGGAACATAGTAGCATACATCTGATCTCGTTGCTTTTCTATGATCATGTTGGTGCAGGGGCACAAGCCTCAATTTAATAATTTATTGATTGAAAACTTAATTTTTTTTATAAAAAGGTGTTGGGAAGGATCAAATAATCCTTTGTTTATGTTTTGTTTCATAATAAGGTCCTAATTGTCCATTTTGTAAGGCCTAGTGGCCTAGGGTGCATTATAAACCCTATGGTCAACTATGGTCAAAGGAACTTAGGATGAGTAGATTTAGTGAGTCAAGGTTTTTTTGGTCTATTTATATCCATTTCAATGTGTTTAGGTCCCTAGGTTGATGATAAAATTAGTTTGAATGGCAAAATGCAAAAATTGTCAAAAATTGTCAAAAATTGACAAAGTTGTCAATTTATAAAGCAACCTTTCAAAAAGTTATTGTAATTGGTCGCCCAATGTTCATAACCATATAAAATTAGTTTGAACATGTTGGGAAAACTATAAAATTCCTCAACAAACTCATGTGAGGGTCGTTGTGGTCGAAATTTGTAAAACTTGATATTTGAAATCAATAAAAAAACTGTATTTTCTAAAACATTTGTTGTTCTTTTGGTTGGTTCAGAATTTCACAACCTCCAAAATGAAAAATTATTTCATGGGGAGTTAGAGGGGTGAAATTCCTTTCTTTTTAATCCAACCATAGGTCTAGAGGTGGAGTATTGAGGGAGAAAAGTTGTAACACATCCAAAGAGCCCGGAAAAGTGCCCTTTCCTAGGGCTTCAACTTCAATTTCCCATTTCTTCCAAATCCACCATGGGAAAATTATTAAACTTGGTGAAATGGAGTATTTGGGAGTTTATTTTAATATCAAAAATGTTTTAGATCGAAAGGATGTAGTTTGGGTGAGATTTTATTAAATTTGGCCAGGCATCTCTGTGTGACTGGTTGTGGGAATTGAATAGAATTCATGAACAGTCCCCATAACTTTAGTTTTAATGAAAACCAGAACCTATAACTTGGTATTTTGTGATTATTTAGGTACTCCAAGGTGTTTCAATTTCTTCCCTTGAGAAATTTTAGGTTTTGAGGGTAGTTCCTTTGTTAAGTGCTTAAATTAGCCCTTCTAGCCACATATGAGGGTTCATTAGTAATGGTACTTGCAAGAGGTTCCAAAACTTTTACTTTGGTAGAAAGTGATGCCCCATTTTGGTATTCAATAAAATCAAACAATCTTGGCTTGTCCTTTGGATTTTTTTGGTGGTCAGCCAAAAAGTGAGTTTTGAAGGCTAATAGGTCTAAGGAGCCAATTTGCACTTTGTGACTTTTGGGACTTGAAAAACCAAATCAGAGAGTTGTTTGGAATCATTTGAGTTTGTAGGAACCTATAAAACATGTCTTGAGCCTTTGTTGTCCTATAAAACCATTTGGAGGGGTTGTGAGCAATTTGAGCCATTTTGAGCACTTTTGCCTGTGGGGTTTGAAACCAAATATTGATAACTTTGCACACTATCCCATTGTGGGGTTATGGGGATGGAAATAGGTGAGATGGGATTTTGAATTAATGCTCTTAAAGGTGTGAGGCTTGGTTGGAGTGAATCCTTAAAAAGGAGGGTTTGTTGCTTGGTTGAGCAAGTGAGTAACTTGGAACATTTTCAAGTTGTTTGAACCATACCTCTACATCAATTGGTATAAGAGAAAGTGTGATCCTTAGGAGAAGGATTGTTTCTATTTAGCCATGTTAGGGCAAGAAGAAGAGGTTGAGTTGTCCTCAAGGATGACTAATGCACAGATAGTGAAGTTTTTGAAGGATCAAAACTTGGTTCACAAGATTGATTCCTTGCAGAAGGAGGTTGATAGACTTAATGGGGAACTTCGTAAGAAAAGTGGTGGAAACTCTGATGTTGTTGAAGAGGGGAGTGATGAGGAACCCCTTGAGAAGGATGAGGAAGAAGAAGTGCTTGCTGATCAGAGACTACCTGTGAAGACCCTGAAGGCCATGGAGAGAAGGACCATGGATGTTAGGTTGGACCTACCCTCCTATGATGGAAACTTGAATCCAGATGCTGTTGTAGATTGGATTGATGCCCTCACAAGCTTCTTTGAATGTGAAGACATACCTAAAAGTCAGAGAGTTAATATTGCTAAGTCTAAGTTGAAGGGACCAGCCCTTACATGGTGGAATTTCACTCAAGATGATAGGGTGAAGGAGAAGAAGAACCCATTGACCACTTGGAAGAAGATGGTTGCATTGATTAGGGATGCATATGAGTGGTCCAACTTCATAAGAGGAGAATTATTTTGAGGCAAAAGGAGATGAGTGTCTCAGATTATACTCAAGAGTTCCATAAATTGGTGATGAAGTCCAATGTGGTGGAGCCTGAATGTGTGAAGCTTGCAAGATATTTGCAAGGGATGAGAATTACCATTCAAGATGAACTCAGTCTAAGCAGCCCTCCCAGAGTCCAAAAATTTCTTTCAAATTGCTTTGAAGGTTGAGGAGAAACTCAAGAGGAAGAGTGATCAAAGTGGTAGAGGGAAAGGACAAAAAGACTTTGGAAATAGGGGCAGAAATATGTCTCAAGGAAGAGGACAAGGTTCCAAAGACCTTGGTGAATCAAGTCAAGGGAATGAACAAGGGGAAGGTAGTTCTAGAGGATTTTCAGAGGAAAGAGAGGAAATTTTAGAGGAAGAGGTGGAGGAAGAGGCCTAGAAGGCATAAAATGCTATAGGTGTCATCAAATGGGGCATGTTGCATCCAAATGTCCAGAGAAGGCAAACAAACAAGGTGAAAGGAGAGAAAATTTGGTGAGAGATGAGGACACACATAGTGTTCACTCTCATGAATCCTTTGTGTAGCCTGAATAAGGAGAGATCATGATGATGAGAAGGACATTTATCAAAGCACCTAGTCCACCAGAGCCACCCCAAAGGAAGGCACTTTTCAGAACTACTTGTAGAAGTGGTGACAAAGTATGTAGTGTGGTGATTGATTTGGGTTCTACTGATAACTTGCTATCCATTGAGGCAGTAGAGAAACTGAAATTGAAGAGGATTAAACATCCAAGACCCTACAAGGTATCATGGCTCAGAAAGGGGCAACAAACCATCATTGAAGAACAAGCATGGGTGGAGTTTTCTATTGGCAAGTACAAGGAAAAGGTACTTTGTGACATTGTACCCATGGATGCATGCCATTTTCTGCTTGGAAAGCAATGGCAATATGACATGAAGTCAAGGCATGATGGTGAGAAGAACACATACACCATCTGGTATAAAGGTGAGAAGGTAACTTTACTACCCCTACCTGATAATGGTGAAGAAGAAAAAGACTCTAAAATCATGTTTGTAGGAGAGAAAGAGTTTTTAGAATGTTTGAAGAAGGAGGATACTCCTTGTTATGCTTTGGTGGTATTGCCAAAACAAGAAGGGAGAATGGTGCACAAGAAAAAAGAAGAACCTAGGTGGGTAGGACCAAAGGAGGTGGCTGATTTTCTTGAGACCTACAAAGACATTGTAACCAAGGAGTTACCTGATTCCTTACCTCCTATTAGAGAGATTAGCCATAACATTGATCTGATTCCAGGGGCTACACTTCCCAATAAGGCTTCCTATAAATTAACACCCCAACAAAATGAGAAAATGGCAAGACAAATCTAGGAACTCTTAGATAAGGGTTTGATTTCTAAAAGTATGAGTCCATGTGCTATTCCAGCCATGCTAGCACCTAAGAAAGAAGGTACATGGAGGTTATGTACAGACTCAAGGGACATTAACAGGATCACTATCAGGTATAGGTTCCCTATGCCTAGGATTGAGGACTTGTTGGATCATCTAGGGGGTGCAAGGTGGTATTCAAAGGTGGATTTGAAGAGTGGGTACCATCAAATCAGAATAAGGGCTGGAGATGAATGGAAGACAACCTTTAAGACTAATCAAGGCCTTTATGAGTGGAGAGTGATACCATTTGGCTTGTCCAATGCACCTAGTACATTCATGAGACTCATGAATGAAGTTCTAAAACCTTTCCTTGGTAAATTTGTTATTGTTTACTTGGATGATATTCTTATTTTTAGTAAGAATAGAGATGAACATATGCAGCATTTGAATTTGGTCCTTAAGAGATTGCAGGAAGAAAAGCTCCTAATCAATGTGGACAAGTGTCTTTTTATGCAGGAAGAATTGGTGTATCTTGGTTTCATAGTTTCAGGTGGAAGCATCAAGATGGATCCTAAGAAGGTGGAGAGCATCTTGAATTGGACTTCTCCAAGGTGAATGACTGAAGTTAGAAGCTTCCATGGCTTGGCTTCCTTTTACAGGAAGTTTATAAGAGGTTTTAGCCAAGTTTGTGCACCTATCCTAGAAACAATCAAAGAGGGGCAGAAGTGCAAGTTTGTATGGACCAGGGAGGCTGAGGAGGATTTTCAAAGTCTCAAACAAAAGGTAGCAAAGCAACCTGTACTTGCTTTTCTAGATTTCCAAAAGGTTTTTACAATTGAGTGTGATGCATCTAATGTTGCTATAGGGGCTGTTTTGAGCCAAGAGGGTAGGCTCATTGCATTTTTTAGTGAGAAAATAAATGAGGCAAAGAGGAAGTATTCCTCATATGATTTGGAAATGTATGCCTTAGTTCAAGCCTTGAAAAAGTGGAGGCATTATCTCCTTCCAAAAGAATTTGTTGTTTTTACTGACAATCAGGCACTTAGCTTCTTGAATAGCCAGGAGAAGTTGAGTCACAAGCATATGAAATGGGTAGAATCTATCCAAGCATATACCTTTACAATCAAACACAAAAAGGGAGTTGCAAACAAGGTGGCAGATGCCTTGAGTAGAAGATCCTTGACAGTGCAAGAGGTGAAGTTGCAAAGTGTGGGGATTAACTCCTTGAAAGGTATGTATGAAGGTGATGAAGACTTTCATGAAATTTATAAAGTTTGTTTTGATTTTTCTGAAGCATACCATTTGAATATGCTGATTACTTGATCCAAGATGGTTTATTGTTCAAAGGACATCAACTATGCATTCCTAGGTGTTCAATGAGGGAGAATATTGTGAAAGAAAAGCATTGTGGAAGCACGAGTGGACATTTTGGGTTGGATAAAACCCTTGAGTAGGTAAGAAGACATTATTTTTGGCCCAAGATGCAAAGTGATGTGAGAAAATTTGTTGAAATATGCACCATTTATCAAAAGGCCAAAGGTACTTCCACCAATGCAGGTTTGTATCAACCATTACCCATACCTACAAGGCCTTGGGAAAGTTGTAGTATGGATTTTGTAATGGGATTGCCTAGGACTCAAAAAGGCTTTGATAGCATCTTTGTTGTTGTAGATAGGTTCAGCAAGATGTCACATTTCTTTCCATGTAAGAGTACAAGTGATGCAACCTATGTAGCAAATTTGTTTTTCAAAGAGATTGTAAGGATACATGGACTTCCTCTAACAATTGTGTTAGATAGGGATGTGAAATTCATTGGCCATTTTTGGAGAAGCTTATGGAAGAGGTTGGGAACAAACTTGAACTTTAGTTCAACCTACCATCCATAAACAGATGGGCAAACTGAAGTTGTGAATAGGTCCTTGGGAAACCTATTGAGATACTTGACAAAGCAATATGGAGAGAAGTGGGATGTTGTACTTCCACAAGCTAAATTTGCATTCAATGATTCTGTGAATAGGAGTACAAGAAGGAGTCCATTTTAGATTGTGTATGGGCAAAATCCAAGAGGCATCTTGGAGTTGAGAGACCTTCCACATGATGGGCAAACAAGTGCTCATGGTGAACAATTTGTTGATAGCATGAAGGAAGTGCATGATCAAGTAAGGCTAGCCCTCCAAAAGAGTTCACAAAGGTACAAAGAACTTGTTGATAAGAAGAAGAGGGATGTACAATTTCAAATTGGTGATATGGTGTGGGTGTACCTGAGGAAAGAAAGATTACCAAAAGGGAAGCATACAAAGTTACTCATGAAGAAAGTGGGTCCTTGCAAGGTTTTGAAGAAACATGGGTTGAATGCCTATGAGATATCTCTTCCCTCTAACCTTGGTATTTCTCCTATCTTTAATGTATGTGATCTAACACCCTATAAAGGGCATGTTGCTGTAGGTACAGACTTCCATGTGGAGGAGATTCAAGAGGACATTGCTAATTAATCAATTCTGTGTGGCGTATTAGGTATCTTGTTCAAGTGAGGCCTACTCTTGAGTAACCAATTCTTATTGATGAAGTTCAGACAGGTATCAGGATCATCTTCATAGATGGACCTAGCTCCTTCCAAGCTCTTGTAGATCATATCTCTCAGCTCTAGGAGATGAAAAGCTTCACTTATAGCTTCTTTTGAAAGATAAGCTAGGACATTTCCATGCTCAGCTACGATCATCCTTGAATGTGAATCATAGTGTTTGGCACATTCGATCATTAGCTCATGACATCTAATTGCAGGAGGGAAGCCTATGGCCTTGATTATGCCACTCTCAATTATCTTCTTGGCTATGGGTGATGGCTTGCCGATGTAGGGCGCTTCTCAAAACTTCTTCAAATTGAAGTTCCCTAAATTGGTGTCTCTGATATTACTCCATTTGGACACGATAGTTTTCTCCAAATCATAGTTCTTTTGATCTTCTTTGATGAGAGCTTGCCGGGTAGTGGATCCACTCATCTTGGGGGTCATCATTTGATACCTACAAAAAAGAGGCTTAAGTTAGGTTTAAGTATAGTACCCAAGATAGGAGATTTGAGACCTTTAAGGAAATTATTAGATTACAATTTGAAAATAGAATGATAAACCCTCAAAATTATGAATTTTCAAATTGATATCACCTATGAAACAAAATAGATTATTGAAGACTTAACCTAAAAAAGGATTGATATAGAAATTTGAATCAGGTCTTCAATATACTTTGAAAAATCTGATTGTACATACCTTATCCATGATTTATAGCTATCAATTTGAAAACATGGATAATAAAAAGGAAGATTTGTCCTGGATGGAAGGTCTTTGATTTGCATTTCAGGTTCACCCTTGATGATTTAGCCTTTACTTATCCTTCAATCAACCTCATGGATCAGAAATTTGCCTTCCTTTTTGCAGTCTGCTCTGCTATTTTTGCTCTCTAAAATTCGCTTTAAAAAAGACACAAAAGAATGAATGAGTAAACTTCACAAATCTCCTCCCCTTTATATGGTGATTTCTCCATTTCCTTAAGAGGCCGACCTCATTATTTATTAAAAAAAATAAAAAAATCTTATCCTTGAGTTGGCCAACTTAGCAAATAATGTTTAAAAAAAATAATTGGGCGACCAAGGGTGAAATTTTAAAATTTAAGACTTAAAAGATCAATTTTAACACATTTTACAAGTGTCTAATTTAGGCAGATTTGCATTGTTTACCCAAATGATGCTTGATTAGCAACTCATAAATAGTGTATCTAGAATGTGGCTTTACTTGTGAAATTCTTGAGAGGGTATAGGCAAGCGTAGGAGATATTGATGTTTTTTAACGTTTACCATTTTCTTCATTTTTTATTATTATTCCACCATCTTGATCCTTCCTATAATGTTTTTTTGCCATCATGAGTTTTGCCTTTGATTATGGTGAAAGAAGAGGATCTCTAAAGACTTTGCTCTGGACCCTTTGGAGGGGTCAGAAGTGATTTCCATGATTAGGTCTCAATTGTCTCACTCCTTCACTTCAAATTGCTCTTCAAGGTAAGCATATGCTATTCTTATCTCTTCCAAAGCCTAGGGATTGATCTTTTAGCTTCCATCATGGGTGAATTAGCTGATCATGAGAATTTCACTCTAAACCCCTTCGGAAGGGCTAGGAGCGAAATTCATCTCTTAGCTCAAAATTCTTACTTCTTGAACTCAAAAATTACTCAAACACAAACTTGAAGGAAACATGATATTTTGTGAATTTTTCTCTAGACCCTTTGGAAGGGTCAGGAGCAAAATTCATTCCTTTCTTATCTTCTCTTACTTTGCTCCATTCTTCTCACTTTGCTTCCCCTTGACTCCCTCATTTGGATCCATCTCTCAACCTGACAACACTTGCTTGGCCTCAAAATGACTAGAAAGGAGAATTTCGCTAAAAAACCATGGATAGGGACATGACCTATTTAGGATTTCGCCCTAGACCCTTTGGAAGGGTCAGGAGTGAAATCCTTGTCCTAGCCTAAAATCTTCATTTTTGATGGCCAAAACCCATTCCAGGACAATCCTAGGGGCATCTAATAGCTACTCTCACTTTGGTCTAGGCTTGACTTGGCACAAATTTTGGAGGATAGAATAGGTTTTAGGATTTTTCGCTCTAGACCCTTTGGAAGGGCCAGGAGTAAAATCCTTGTTCTTGGGCTCATTCCTTCATTCTACCACTTCAATTTACCTCAAAGGTCAAAGAAACACTACTCCATTCCTTCCTAGGCCATAAAAACCAAAAGTTTGACTTGATTTGCAAGGGAAATAGGTGATCTTAGGAATTTCGCTCTGGACCCTTTGGAAGGGTCAGGAGCGAAACCATAGTTTTTGCTCAATTCCTTCAAATTAATTGATTACTAGCAACTCAAAGTCATTCCTAAGGATATACCCAATCTCAATTCATCCTGACCCACACTTGTCTTGGCATAAAATTTAGAGAAAAGAGAGGTTTTGGGGAATTTCGCTATGGACCCTTTGGAAGGGTCAGTAGCGAAATTCCCATTTTAGGCCTGATATTTCACCTTTTCAACTCCAATCTTCTTTTCAAGGTAAATATACATCACTCTTCACCCAAGGAACAAAGTTTGTGGCCTAATCCTTTAAGCAAATGAGGTTAATAAAGAATTTCGCTCTGGACCCTTTGGAAGGGTCAGCAGCGAAATTCATCTTTTAGGAAAAATCTTGATCTTTCAATGCATCCAATCACCTCCCAAGGCAAGAACATATGAATTCACCTTCCCACATGCCTTAGAAAACAACGCCTATCCAAAAAAAGGAAGGAAATGAGAGTTATAAGGAGTTTCGGTCTGGATCCTTTGGAAGGGTCAGGAGCAAAATCCTCTTTCCAGGTTGATTTTGCACTTCATTCATCCAATCCTTCCTCAAAATTTATCAAACCCATCTCTCCTCAGCATAATCAAGTGAATTTTCCATCCACTTAGCTTAAAACAAGGTCCTTTCAATGTCAAGCAAAATAGAGGGTTAAGTTGAGGATTTCTCTTTGGACCCTTTGGAAGGGTCAAGAGAAAAATTCCTATTTTGGGTTGATTTTGGCTACTCCATCACCTAAATCCAATTTTCAAAAGTAAGAACACATCAATCCTTTCCAACCATGCCTTAGAAGTCAAAAACCTGGCCATAACAAGTAAGAAAATGAGAGTTATTAGAATTTTCGCTCTGGACCCTTTGGAAGGGTCAAGAGTGAAATCCTTATTCGTGGGTTGATTTTCCACTTCCTTCATCCAATTCTACCTCAAACATAATCAATTTGACTTCCTTCCATCCCAATCAAGGTAATCCACCATCAAACTAGCTCAAGACAAGGTCATTTTCATCATTTTAGGCAAGATAGGTGGTCAAACTGAGGATTTCGCTTTGGACCCTTTGGAAGGGTCAGGAGTGAAATTATCTTTCTAGATTGATTTTCACCACTTCATCACCTCAAACCTCCTCTCAAAGAAAAATATGCATCAAATCCTTCCCATCACACCTTAGAAGTCAATAAACTTGGTCATATCAAAGAGCAAAGTGGAGAAAAAGTGGATTTCGCTCTGGACCCTTTGGAAGGGTTAGGAGCGAAATTCATAAATTAGGTTGATTTCACACTCCATTGCCTCAATTCACCTTCTAACTAGAACATATCAATTTTCCCTTACCATGCCCAAGGAACAAGGCTTTCAATGCAAACAAGGAGAAAAAAGGTGACTTCTAAGAATTTCACTCTAGACCCTTTGGAAGGGTCAGGAGCGAAATTCACATAAAGGCTCAAATCTTGACTTTTTTTCTCATATTTCCTTATCCAAAGAAGTGCTTGGCTCTCAAAAATGCATGGGACAAGGATTAGTTCATAGGTTTGGGTAGGTAAAATGTCAAACATTTTATGCAGATGGGTTGTCATATGATCAAGTGAAAAAAAATGCCATAAGTAAAGTTGACATATGTGCTCTTTTCACTGATCCTGTTACTAGTAACAACCTAGAACTAAATACAACTTGGTTTCATATACATTGGTGTGTTCATGCTAGGCTAAAATAATATTTTTGGGATAGGTGGTATATGGTATTTGACCAACCACCTTGTAATAATTGGGAGTTGCCTCTATATTTTTTGAGAAAGTTGTAATGTGAGTTTATCCTCAGCAAGAAGCCAAATTACTTTGACATTCAACAATTTTAGGGTAGAGGGAGAGGCTCTGTGTAGGGTAGATCTAGGTCCCATAGGGTGGTAGAGCCACAACATAGGAGGAGTACAGCTCCTAAACCCATGGTTCATGTCATTGTCCCTATATCCTTGAAGGAGTCTATGTAATTACAAACTCTTCAAGCAACTGCATCATGGACTGATGTCATTGTTCAGCATGGCACATAGTTGGTCGAAGAAGATGATGTAACAGAACCTATGGCACCTCCTTCATCATCAACACCTCCTTCAAATGAAACCTCCTTCATCAGTGTCACCTCATTCATCATTTGGCATGAGCCAGCCCATTCAGCATATGTGCCCCAACTGCTAGGGTGTATGTTCTGGTGTAGACACTGACGCAGATGAGAATGGTTTGACATATCATTCATGTACATGTTGTGGGAGTAGATGCCATGCTTCCACTGTAGAGGATGTGGTCCTCACTGACAAACTGATCAATAGGTAGTACCCTCTTTATCAGACACAGGTGCGTTTAATTTTGTTTATGACATGTTATCAATTAAGTGACTAAATCTTATAAAAATAAATGATTTTTTATTTTTAAAATAATTTAAAGTGACATATAAATAAAATTCATTTAGGGTGTAGCAAGTGGTGGGTGTACACCACATACTTTTCACTTGACTCCATGATCATGAGTAGTTTTCCCACCAGAGGTAGAGATTTGTAAATTTGTTAAAAATATAATAATACATTGGTTTCAAAATATCTTTTATTAATTATATGTATCATTACTTGGTTTTTATAGGGCTTATCAGTGGCTGAGATGTCCCAACTTGATGATATCATGTTTTTGGCCATTGACTTTGGCCAAGATAGCTATGCGATACCCTTTTGATTTATATATTTTTTACTTAAGTGATATATTAAATACATGCTCTTTTCTTTTACATTAATTTTTTTCTGTTAGTTTACCCCACCTATCTTGAGGACATCTTGTGTGAGAAAGCCATCCTCTAGCACTCTGAGGCAGAAAAAGATATCCTCTTAGACACCTAAACAACAAAAGGTAATTCAATAGAATTTAAATTCATTTATTGAAATGTATTATGATTAAACATGTATATGTAGATATTGATAAATGCACTTAATTTATTTGTTCTATATACAGAAACATATGGGGTTTACGAAATTAATGAATACACCTGATGTCGATGAGGTTCAGTAGAGTGAAGAGGTGATATCCTCATAGTCACTTTGGATTGCATTCTTGCTTGTTCAAAATAACTAAATCCTTTTATGTCTATATCATATGTTATCATTTTTTATACAGGAAATGGTAATAGCTGCATCGGATTCGACTAGGCCTCCTAAGGTTACAAGAGAACTATACGAGGTTTTAGTGTGCATTTGTTATACACATGTTAAAAATATTTGTTTTATCTAGTTTTTCAACAACTTTGGGTTATTAACTTGTATTATTGTCTTTAACCTATTGCAGGCCCCTTCCAAACTTCCTACTATTATTTTACCATTCCATTTCAGTAGAAGTCCTACACGTATATTATGGGATCCAACACAACCAAGGTAAAAGGTATGTTTGTCTTAGATCAACTCCTTTTCACTAAGTGCATAACAAAGTTGAAACCCTTTAGTTAACTCCTTTTGGATCACTTACCATGGATATAGGAAACGGTCGTAATTGATTCATCTATGACTTTGCCTCCTACGATCACTGCACATCCATATGAGGCTCTAGTATGCTTTAGTTTTTTAGTCTATTCATTTTTAGTTATTATGTGCTATTTGACATATATGTTATTAACATGTATTAATGTTGTTTTACTAGTTATAGCCCCCTTTAGAACATACCACAGATCCTCAGCCTCACCCAATTGTAGAAGACAGAGATGAGGTAATCAACATTTCAACTTCAAACAATTTAGAGTTTAGTATTTAGTTATTTTGATGTTATATTGAAAAAATATATCTTATTTGACATTTTAATTGTCCTTGTGCAGCCACCTGCAGAGCCATGTACTACTTCCAAGAGGCTCAATTTTGATGATCCGCCATAGTCATAAATATCGATAGAGACATATAGTTATAGTTGTGATCATTGAAAGACCAATTTTTTTTTATATTCGACATTTGTATATGTATATATTGACTTTGACAGGCATGACACATGCCACATTTTTGTAACTATTATTGATTTGGCATCTATGCCATTTTTTGATATGTACATGATTATTGTTCATTTTGATATATATGAAACTTGATATTCGATCCAATTTGTTCATTGATATATATGAAACTTGATATTATTGAAACTTAGTTATTTGCTATTGAAATGTGATCAAACTTGTTCATTGTGTATATGTCTTTAAATGTGATCCAATTTGTTCATTACTTGTAACTCATATGGCATATACTTTTAAACTATATATTGCTCATATTGTGTATACCCAAGTACCAACACTGGTAATGCTGATATTGTGTATTTTGATTGAGTGAATTTTATTTGAGTTCTTCATGCATGAAGAGATTAGAGTGAAGTTATTATTTCATAAACTCATGCTTATGGAGCAAAGCTCATCATTTCAAGAACCAATTAATACAAGATTTGAGTGCACAAAGCATATTTGAAATTTATCTAAGGATGAGTAGGCTTTGGTAAGGTTTTCATTTAAATTTTATTTCATAACAAGTCAACTTTAGGGTAAGAGACACACCTATTCATCCAAATCGCCTATAAAAGAAGAGTTGAAGCAATCATTTTAACATCAAATCAAACCAATTATCTCGTCTTTCATCAAAAACCATTAGTGAGAGGTGGCAAAATAGTGCATCTTTCATTCTGCTCATTGTGGGAATGAATCGTTAGTGAAAGCACATCCGAGTGGTCATTTTTACACTAGGTGTGCCCTTGTCTTGCTCCACAAGATGTCCGATCATTCAGAGCCACCTTGTAGCGACATTTTCCCTTGAGCACTCAAAGTGGAAAAAATAATCAAACTTTGACATCACGTAAATAAGATACTGTGGCACTTATGGATGATCTATCTGAACCTATGGGATTGTGTTGTCACTTCCTAAAAAATCCTCTCGATTTTAGACAAATTGATTCCCTTTTCTTGTGGTGAGATTTTTTCTATCGCATAAAAAACCGTTAGTGAGAGGTGGCAAAATAGTGCATCTTTTGTTCTGCTTGTCATGGGAATGAACCATTAGCGTGAGTGCATTTGAGTGGTTGAGTTTAGGCTAGGTGTGCCCTTGTCTCGCTCCCCAAGACATCCGATCATTTGGAGCCACCTCATAGTGATGTTTTCCCTTGAGCGCTCAAAGTGGAAAAATCGTTCAAACTTTGACGTCATGTAACTCAAAGATCATGGCACTTATGGATGATCCGTTTAAACCTATAGGGTTGTTTTGTCTCTACCTAAAAAATATTCTCTCGGTTTCAGACAACTCGATTCCATTTTCTTGTGGTGAGATTTTTTTTGTCGCATAAAATACCGTCAGTGAGAGGTGGCAAAATAGTGCATCTTTCATTCTGCTTGTCGTGGGAATGAATCATTAGTGTGAGCACATTCGAGTGGCCAGGTTTACGCTAGGTGTGCCCTTGTCTCACTCCCCAAGACGTCCAATCATTCCGAGCCACCTTGTAGCGACGTTTTCCCTTGATCGCTAAAAGTGGAAAAAATGGTCAAACTTTGACATCACGTAAATTAGAGACTGTGGAACTTATGGATGATCCATTTAAACCTATGAGGTCATTTTGTCTCTGCCTAAAAAATCCTCTCTCAGTTTTGGACAACTCGATTCTGTTTTCTTGTGGTGATATTTTTTTTGTCACATAAAAAACCGTTAGTGAGAGGTGGTAAAATAGTGCATCTTTCGCTCTGCTCATTGTGGGAATGAACCGTCAGTGTGAGAACATCTGGGTGGCCAAGTTTATGCTAGGTGTGCCCTTGTCTGTCTCCCCAAGATATCCAATCATTTTGAGCCACCTCATAGCAACGTTTTCCCTTGAGTGCTCAAAGTGGAAAAAAAGGTCAAACTTTGACGCCACGTAACTCGGAGACCGTGGCACTTATGGATGATCTATTTGAACCTATGGGGTCATGTTGTCACTACCTACAAAATCCTCTCTCAGTTTCAGACAACTCAATTCTATTTTCTTGTGGTGAGATTTTTCTGTCGCATAAAAAACCGTCAGTGAGAGGTGGTAAAATAGTGCATCTTTCATTTTTCTCATCGTGGGAATGAACCGTTAGTGCAAGCACATCTGGGTGGTTGGGTTTACACTAGGTGTTCCCTTGTCTTGCTCCCCAGGACATCCGATCATTCCGAGCCACCTTGTACCGACGTTTTTGCTTGAGTGCTGAAAGTGGAAAAAACAATCAAAATTTGACATCGCGTAACTTAGAGACCGTGGCCCTTATGGAAAATCCATTTGAACATATGGGGTCATGTTGTCTCTGCCTAAAAAAGCCTCTCTTGGTTTTAGACAACTCCATTCCATTTTCTTGTGGTGAGATTTTTTTTGTCGCATAAAAAACCGTCAAAAACCGTCAGTGATAGGTGGCAAAATAGTGCATATAGAAGTGATATTCTCTTATAACCTTTTTTCCTCCTCGGTGCTATCATGTGCATGCATTAATGCTATGTGTACAAAACTTGTAACTTGTGTAGAGTGGTAATACATAGACTGTACTTCATTTTGTAGCTTTAGTGTATAATTCTCAGCAAAATCAACGAGAGAGACAATAGTTCCAAGGGGGAAAGTGTCCTTACACAACTTGAATTTCTCATCTAACCACCTATCTCTATGTGTGTGACCTATGTACTCATACACTAGTTTCTCTTGAAACATCTTCATAAAATCAGCTACGCATATATCCCTTTTCACTATCTCACACCTCTTTAATTATTTTCCATCTTTAACACCATATGTGACTGACTTGTATTTTCCAATAGAAACTAGTTCCTTACCAATTTCATGTGTGCTATCCAAATGTAGGCATCTATGCAATTGTTGCAAACCACCACATGTAGGACAAAAACCTCTTAAACACATCATCTTATAGTAAATGCACTTGTCATCTTGTCTACATAGTACACTTGAAATAAATTCTCTCGGTGACTTAGGAGGTGCTTATAGACCACATTCCTGCAAAACATCATTAGTGTGCAAAGTAAAACATATATAGCGATAAATATCATAATGCATGGAAAGTTCAACATGGACCCTACAACAACATGTAGTACGTGCATGATTAATCTTAACATAAAATGGTTTTGTCATCTCAAAAAATGTTTGACTAATTTTAATCTAAGGAAAGCTTTGAAGAAACCTTTCATAAAATTATGTTTGAGTTGTATCTAAATAGTGTTTTGGATGTGTCTCACGATTAATAATTCCAATTTGCCTTCTAACAACATCTCTTTGGTTGGGTGAAACCCTTGTGTTGTCATGCCAATATTTCTTAATTAACATTCTTAGTGCATCAACAACAACCTTGTCCTTGCGTGGGAGTCTACCTGAGAATTCCCAAAGAGAATTATTGTTAGGATCCTCGATTTTCTCTTGCCTCTCTAAGGCATAGTGTAATGTGGTTCTTCTTATCCTTAATGACTTGCTTTTTTTTCTTATTAAACAAGATTTTTTCATTTCCTTTCCCATTATGGTTGATGTGAGGACATGATGAGTAACATTAGCATCTTTAGTACGTGATTTCGAACCAATGGCTTGGTATGCATCGAAAAGATTTCTTACAATGGTTCTTTCACTATTATTTTCGGATGTTCTTAACCCCAAAATTTTCATATTTTTAATCATTTCAACAACTAATTGGCATCTTCCACTTTGATTTAAGTTTTAAAAATAGTTATTCCAAATTCTTCTAACCATTCTTCTACAAGTTCTTTTGGAAATTTTATCATGCATTGGCTTCACAATATTTTCATCAATATCTATTAGGAACTTTGGTTTTCTATGAATTATTCTAAGAGGTATTAAGATTGGTGCATGTTCTTCGTTTTCATTAGGTGCATTATGTGCATTGATCACATCAAATTCAAATGGTATATCTTCTTCAATTTCCTTAACATGTGCATTCACCAAATCATTTTCAAATGGTGTATGTTCATTGCATTCATTAGGTGCATTCATCATATGTATTTGAGTTGGTGTATGTTGATCATTTTGATTTGGTGCATTCATCATATTAATTTCAACTATTGAATGTTCATCACTTTCATTAGGTGCATTAGATGACGTACCTTCACGTAATCTCCTCATACACTCCCTTTGTCTTTCCTTTGCTACCTCTCTTTGTTCATTTGTTCCCCTCTTGTTATTTCCCATTGTCCTACACATAACATCATGATGACAATCCACAATCAAATAGCAAAAAAATAACAAAAGATCATCATTTTGTTATAATCTAAAGTAACAATAATAAAATAACTTTAATAAAAACCAAAATACAAGACAAATCAATCATGATCAAAGTAAAAAAACAACAAATGATCATCATTTTGTTATAATCTAAAGTAACAATGATAAAATAACTTCAAAAACAATCCAATATATGAGACAAATCAATCATTTCAAAGAAAAAGTGAAAAAAAAATGAAAACCTAACTGTTACTATCCCAGAAAATCATGTGCAAAAGTAGTGGGGTCTTCAAACAACTTGCAATGATGGTTTTTAGGCCATTCAGATTAGAATATATTAATATTTTCTCATAACCCATATGGGTTATGGAAACCTTTAATGTGAACGTTCACAATTTCTCATAACCCATACAGGTTCTATAGAAATAGAAGTTTTGGCCTTAGTTCTACATAACCCGTATAGGTTATGTAGAACTAGGAAAAGGAGAGAAGGAGAGGGAGAGGGAGAGAGAGGGTGATTGGGAAAAGAAGAGGGGGAGAGGGAGAGAGCGGGAGATTGGGAAAAGGAGAGGGAGAGAGGAAGAGAGGGGGGAGAGGGAGATTGGGAAAAGGAGAGGGAGAGAGGGAGAGAGAGGGAGATTGGGAAAAGGATCAGGAGAGAGAGAGAGAGAGAGAGAGAGAGAGAGAGAGAGAGAGAGAGAGAGAGAGAGAGAGGAGATATAATAGAAATTGGGAGAGAGGGAGAGGGAGAGGGAGGGTAAAGATGGGGAGAATAGGATAGAGAGAGAGAGAGAGAGAGAGAGAGAGAGAGAGAGAGAGAGAGAGAGGGAGAGGGGGGAGAGGGGGAGAGGGAGAGGGAGACGGAGAGAAAGAGAGAGAAGGGGGAGAGGGTGAGAATAGGATAGGATAATGTGTGTGTGTGTGTGTGTGAGAGAGAGAGAGAGAGAGAGAGAGAGAGAGAGAGAGAGAGAGAGAGAGAGAGAGAGAGAGAGATGAGGTAGAGAGAGAACAAGAAGGAGAAATGGGTGAGAGAATCAAAAAAGAGAGAAGTGTGAGGGGGAGAGAGATGAGATAGAACTCAAGGAGGATAATTAGGGATCAAAATAGATAAAGACAGTGATGGGGGAAGGAAGATGAGAGAGAGGAAAAGAAGAGATACATGCATGTATACAAACATATATACATATATCTATATAAATATGTGTATATATAACTATAGATATACATATATACATACATAAACACATATTATATAGGTATGTCTAACATATGTGTAGTAAATGCTAAGTTTACAAGCTTACATTATTATGTCTTCATAACCCGTACAGGTTTTGTGAAACACAAAAAAATGTTTTTAGTTTTACATAACCCGTACAGGTTTTGTGAAACACAAAAAAATGTTTTTAGTTTTACATAACCCGTACGGGTTATTTAGAACTGCGAGTAGTAATTTTTGTTTTTCAAAACCCATGCCATTTTTGGCTTGGTAAGAGGGTTGGAAAATGACCCTAAAGCTTGCAAGCCCATTTTCCCCACATTTTTGTCCCTTCACACGTTTTTTCATCTTCCAACATGATTTCTCGACTTCGTCATCATCAGGTTTACAAATGATCAAGTGGGTATCTCTAAAATCACCACCATAATCTTACACATCTTCTTAGTTTTCTAACCATATAAATTTTTCTATTTTTGGACAACATTAGCATAGTAAACTTTAATTTTCTTTATCAGTGCCTTGACAATCCTCATAGACATATGTCTACCATTTTTTTAATAACTTTTGATATACTTGACCAAATTCAAAATATATTACATATTATTGTTATACACTAGATTCTATACAGTTTTCAAAAAAAAGTTTGCATTTTTTATTATTTTGCTTCAAGTTATGCCCAGCGCACAAACAGGTACCAAATTTTTAGGATGCGGTCACTTCAAAAAGTCATTAAAAAAAAAATACTCAACAAAAAATTACAAAAAAATACAAAAATTCTAGATCTCACTCTTAACTATCATTCTACCAAAAGGTTTCGAAAAATACTAAATCTAACTATAAATTTTGTGCAGTGCATGAAAACAGCTATATTATGTTTTTCTGAAAAAATCAAGAACAATTTTTCGTGCATGAAAGTTTTGACCCTCTTAACCTTATCCAATTTTAAAAAAAATTAGTATTTTAGAAACTAGATTCAGAGTA
Organism: Cryptomeria japonica; assembly: GCF_030272615.1. NCBI lineage: Eukaryota > Viridiplantae > Streptophyta > Pinopsida > Cupressales > Cupressaceae > Cryptomeria > Cryptomeria japonica. The sequence goes on along the minus strand of NC_081411.1, from coordinate 82,415,659 downwards.
CTACAATTCTTATTCTTTTCTCAACTCCTAGTTTTGAGTGCATGACCTTCAAATATATCTTTGAAGTTCAGGTTTACCTATTTTAAAAAAAAAGTGGCCACTTATACCCCCTTTTTGTTCACCATCTTGGTGCAGTTACCTAACTACAGGTTACCAGTGTAGCCAAGGAGCCCAAAATAAAATCAAGAAGCTGATACATGCTTGATTTTGGAATTTGGACCTATTTTATCGAGACCAGAGTGGTTGGGCAACCTCTATCATGGACCAAGGTAATTGAAGCACCCCTATCCTCAGATTTTTTCACCAAATTTTGCAAACAGATTCTAGATAGTTTGAGGGTGCAAATTTCCATGCAATGGCTCATACTCAGAAGACCAAGGCATTCTTGGAGTCCATGTCCCACAAATTTAGCTTTGGATTACAAGTACAGGTGCATAGTCAGATTTCCTATCCATTTTTGTGTTTTCTGTAGTTTCTTTGTTTATCAATCAATTGCAACATGCTAATTTCTCACTTACTTCATACTTTAGTCATAGTTTGACATTTCTACAACATATCTTTATATTTCATTAAATTTGCAAAGAAAAAAAAGGAATCTAAACCCTAGAAGTGTCATTTGACTCTCTTCTACAAGAGTTAGTCAAATATGATCACTCCTTTAGGTGATTTCATATTCCAATGTTGGTGTGAAAGTGAACCTTGGTCTTAGTCCCACCTAATCTCATTTTCATACTATACATTTGGTGAACCCAACATATCTTACACTTATGACTTTTATATTTTTCATTTGTTTGTTATGCATTTAATGGATTTGTATTTACAAACATTTCTCTCGTGCACTTAAATCATTCTTCAAAAGTATTTCAAACATGTTTCTCTTTTCTATATTTCTTATTCACTTTCTTAAAGATTTTGAAAGATGTCTTATGTTTTACATTTGCTTTCTTAAAAGTTTTGAAAGATGTCATATGTTTTATATTCACTTTCTTACAAGATCTGAAAAAGACCTTATGTTTCACATTTACCCTCATAAGATCCCTAATGTATATATTATGTTTCACTTTTAAGATCTTGAAAGTGTTGGTAAATGTTTTGAAATTGGTAAGATATGGTCTAAGGCATGCTTTGCAACTTGTGACACATGCTTTGGTAGATGTTTCATATTACACTTGTGATGATCCTTCTCCCCAAAATCTTCTCCACAATGACTTGACATTTTGGTGCAAGAAGAGATTATTAACACTTCTATTCACAATGTCCATTTGAAGGAAGAAGATTTGAAGGATGATGTTGATCCTTCTCCTAAAATTTTTATCCCTCATGAAGATAACTTGGTGCAAGAGAATGATATCATAACTACTTCTAGTGATGTATTACCTTTTATTTAACCTAATGACCTCCTTCAAGTATTGATGAAATATTCTTATCTTTCTCCCAAAATTTATCCTACTCACAAAGATACTTTGGTGCAAGAGAATAATGCCATTAGTAATAATTCTATTCCTCTCTCTTTTAAAGATGAACCTTTAGTGAACAAAGAGACTAATTTACCTCATGTTAGTACAATCTATGCTTCCAATAATTCAAATAAAAATGAGAACCCTAAGCCAAAAGGATCTCCTTGCTATTTCTTAAAAGTTACAATACCTATGTGATAGAGGTGACACTAGTACATTTGGAGCAGTTTTCCGACGACCATTCGTCAGAACTTAGACAACTAAACACCGAAATTCTGACATATTTGTTCATCGCTATTTTTTTGTCGGTGATTCTAATGACGAGACTCACATCGAAAGTTAGACGATACCACGTCAGAAATTTCTATGCACCCGGGGTATGTTTTTTAATGAGGAGATGTCGAAATTCTGATCTTGTTGCATACTTCATCATTGTAACCTCTGCCAATGACCCTTTATATATCATCGTAACCTTTACCGATGCATTTTTACTTTGGCAGTGTCCATCAGGATAAGGCTTACTGATAGCGTCATCGACTATTCGCAAGACATGATTTCTCCATTGCCGCTAGGTGGCATGTTTGTTTGATGAGGAGACATCAAAATTCCAACCTCGTTGCATCCTTTATCGCCATAATCTTTGCCGATGCATTTTACTTTTGCTAGTTTCCATTGGGATAATTCTTACTGATAGCCTCATCAGCTATCAGAAAGACATTATTTCTCCATTACCGCTAGTGTGTGTTTTGCCGATGGACCATCTTCAAGGAGATGTCGGTATTTAGATGATTAAGACGACTGGGGAGGATACATCTTGCGACATTTTTGTTGTCGTAGGTATGGAAACATCATCGATTGTCTTGTGGTGTTCGTTGGAATTCCGACCTTCCCCAACATTTAAAAAAAATAAAAAATCCCAATTGCTTTTGTCTACACTAATGACCCTTTATCGCCATAACCTTTGCTAATGCATTTTACTTTTTGCCAGTGTCTATTGGGATAAGTCATACCAATAGCCTCATCAGCTATCGATAAGACAAGATTTCTCCATTGTCACTAGTGTGTGTTCTGCCGATGGACTTAAACGTTGTATGCTATCCTGATCACATGCTTCTACTTGTCGGTGTTACCATCGGGTTGAATTTTTTCGATTACAAAGGATTAATATCAACAACATTAATATCAGTGATCTTAGAAATGATTAAGCGCAGTAGGTACTTCATTATCAAGAAGATAAAGATGAAATACCTACAAGAATGCATGATAAGACTTATCATAAGGAATCATAATAGTAAATGCCAAAAATGTCTTGTAGCTAGTACATAAAGCATTCATAAATAGTCATACAGATAGTCATATTGTTGTTTAAAAATACTATCAAAGGAGGATATTATAAAGATAGAGACCTAGAACTCAATATGCGTTCATGGATAATAGTGTAGGGATAGGTATAGTACTAGACCTTGTTTAAAGGGCAACATGTGATAGTGCACGTGCCTAAGGAAAACCCTACAAAATAGTGAGCAACAAGAATATCAAGAACAATATTTCAGTCTTAGGCATACACAACTCAAGGAGATAATGATTAACAAAGAAAGAACTTACAAAGATATATCTAGTCATAAAAGATAATCATCTGAGTTGGAGACATGAGAATAAGAAAATGCGTGTTTGGTAAACAACATGCTCGCTAAAAATCATGTGTCCATTAAACGACATGATTCTAGAAAAGAAATGACTATAGAGAAGGTGCATCAGAAATTATTGCCCAAAGTCAAAGAGATCATAGACAATATATGCGAGTCTTCCAAGCCAAGCCTCATTGTGTCATGCTTAGTTTGTTCTCTACTTTGGTATTTCAAGGGATGGAAAGTAGTGTTGGCCCATACCCAAAGTTTTAGGAAAAAAAGAGTGATTCAGGGCTGTGGCTACCATATGGCACTTGATAGTATCCTTAAGGACAAGGAGAAGCATGGAGAACAATAAGACCAGGAAATGCCATCTACCACTCATTTTATCCTCATTGATCTAAATCTCTTAGAAAGCCATGAGAGCAATCAAGAGGGTGGCTTCTTCTTGATGGGAAGTTGTTGGCATTATGGATGAATTGATTATGTGTTGCATTGATTGTTTGTCATTGATGTCAACACTAGCTGATATGGTTGGTTACTGGCACTGGTAGACAGGTTTTGGTTACTGGTAGGAGATCTATTGTTACCGACATATGAGACTATCTGTTGGACACTTTCAACATGTTTGGATCAGTGAAGTATGTTTGATTTCATGTGTTATATGCTCCATGAGTATGTCTTGGTCAGATGGTATGGACTTGGTAATCAAATGCTGTTACACACTCTGATAAACCCTTACCAACATTAGTTCAAGGCTTTACCAACAAAGCTTTCATTGAGGAATCTTGACAATATGCATAAGTGGTGTTGGTGCAGCTTTTAGATGGCTTTTAGGATGCTGAAGATATTCTTTGATCATACTTCAATTACTTGAAGACATTGCTTTGGCGTGGTGGACTCAAAATAGGTCCAGTACCTATCTAGGTTATGGATTGGTATCATGCTAACATGTGCTCTACATGCTACTGAGATGTTTTTGGATATTCTATGGATTTGTTATTATTGTTTTGGTCTTAAGATGATATGGTATATCATTGTAATATGGATTTATATTGTAATATATTTTAGGTGGTTGACCTAATTGGTTTTGGCCTTAGGGTTTGTATAAATAAAAGGTAGAAACTCTTTCTAGAGTATCATGGTTGTGGAAAAGGTCATGGTCAAGGATTGTAATGTGCAAATATTGCAATATCATTCAGGAAGAGGAGTTAGTCGATCATTGGTGATCGAATTGGATTCAGAAGAGGATTCAGTCCTTCGGCATTGAGCTTAACTGGGGACTATAATCAGGCATGGTAGATGCTATCTCTTGCAATTCACTTTATTGGATTGCTATCCATTCTTCTTGAGGTGGTTTTAACCTCTATAGTCAGTGAGACTATTTTGTAATGAGCAGTACACTCTAGCCAGTGTGCCTTCCTGCAAGTGCAGGCCCCTCATTGTAACACATACTTTGTGCAGAAGTATCATCTAACTATGGGTAGGCTTCCCACCATGGTTTTTCCCTTTCCAGGGTTTCCACGTACAAATCATGGTGTTATGTGGTATGGTTGCTTTACATTGATTATCTGATTAAGTGTTAAGTTGTATTGTTTACCAGTATCTGTTTCTACCGAGATATGTATGTGCTTTACCGATACTTGATTTGTTTAAGGATGTTTTGTGGATTAAATGTTATAATCTGTTAACAACTATTTTAAGGGGCTATCACAGACTAGGTACAAAAAATGGAGTGTAAAGACATCTCCAGAGGCATCTATGGTAAAATAGGACACTTTGCTGCAAAATGTCCATATAGTGAAATCAGTGGAGATGAGAAAAGGAGCTCTGGCAGATCTTCCGATAAAGACAAGGAGAAGAAATTTTACCGACAAGGAAGAAGAAACTACTGGAAGAAGAATAGCCTACATACAAATGACATGTCTATCGGTTAAACAACAAATGTCTATTTGGTAAAAAACATGTCAGTTAAACAACATATTCACTAAACATCATGTGTCAGTTAAACGAAATGATTCTAAAAAAAAAATGACTATAGAGAAGGTGCATCACAAACTGTTACCTGAAGTTAAAGAGATCGTAGACAATATATGTGAGCCTTCCAAGCCAAGCCTCATTGTGTCATGCTTAGTTTGTTCTCTACTTCGGTATTTCAAGGGATGGAAAATAGTGCTGGCCCATGCCCAAAGTTTTAGGCAAAAAAGGGTGATTTAGGGTCATGGCTACCATCTAGCATTTGATAGTGTTCTTAAGGAAAATGAGGAGCATGGAGAAGGATAAGACTAGGGAATGCCATCTACCACTCATTTTGTCCTCAGTGATCTAAATCTCTTAGAAAGCCATCTCATAGTGTGGCCACTTGCTGTAGTTATAGAAAGTAGTGACTCAAAATCATTATACTCCCAGGAAAAGCCAACAAATGAATTTTCATGCTCAGCTCAATCCTGTTTAACAAACTACTCTAAATACAAACTACTCTAAATTCTGACAAGTATTCCGCAGTTGGAGGCCCTGGGACTGGAACTTCCACTGACAACATTTTTATGTACTCTTATAATCTTATTAATTCAATGTAGCTTTTAAAAGGTAGCTTATGTGATTTTTATTCCCAAAAATGGACATATTCTTTTTAATAATAATGTATCATATATGTTTCTCACTTAACCATAATTTTTCAAAGCTTATTTACAACTCATTTATGTATCATATGTAATTTCTCACTTAATCACTAAAAATGATTTACTCTTATGATTCAAAACTATCAAAACAAATTTATGAAAACCTTATTCTTGAGTTGTTTTTCTTGTCATAGTGGTACTGGTTGTCCATCGTGCTACTCGTCAGGGTTTTTTTAGCTTGCCATCATGCTATACTGGTTGGGTTTTTTCGCTTGTAGACGTACCTTTTTTGCGTCGCAAAAAATCCTCCCGTCGCAAAAATATCCTCCCATCGTGTTGCAGAAATATCCTCCCATCATGCAAACAAAGTCAAATGAAATGTGATAAAAAAGTTAGGTTTTCTTAAACTTAAAATTTCATTTTGACACCCTCCTAAATGGCACAAGGTTAGTCTATGATCAAATAACACAAAAACACACAAAACATTAGTGTTAGTCAATCTAAAACTAAACATATGAAGGCATACCAAAAGAGACACAAAAAGACATGCTAATATATCTAATAAGTAAAACAAAGATCATGAGACATCTCCAACTGCCTCTTAGCATGGCTTTAGCTTCTTCTCCCTTGTTCCTCTCCTCTCCAAGTTCCAAAATAGTGTAGCTCTCAGCAGCTTTTTGCACTATGGATGCTTATGGAGGATTGAGATTTAATATTAAGCTTCAAATATGAAATGAAAAGCTAAATACTATGCTATTGATGCTAAAATGATTGATTTTACCAAAAAGACAAGATTTTAGTTATGCTATGCTAAATGCTCTCTAAAAATGTCTATAGCCTAAATGCATACAAGTTTTCAGGATCTGGATTATGAAGGAATGGGCTCTATTTATAGGAAAAATAGAGCAATGGATGGCCAGGATTGAAAGGTTTAATCAAGGGTCAAGCTTGAAAGTTGGGGATCCATGTGCACAATTTGCACCAATGAAATGGTGACAAGTGTCAACATAAGATTGGGTTGAGAGAAGAGGTTGGAGGCATTAAATGCCTGAGGAGACCTCATGGTTATCTAGAAGGTAAGGGTCAAGCCTAAATTAGGATTACCCACTGGATTAGGAGTTAATGCAAGGATAAACCTTTGTGCAAATGATTAAGAGATAATCATGGTCAAAGCATTAAAGGCTTGATGAGACCCTTGGGTTGGGTAGAGGTTGAGTCAAAACAAATGTTTTAACCATGTGGGAGGGTTTGAGGTAACCATTAATGGTTATTGGAGACTTTGGGGATTAAGTGGTTGAAGGTTGAAAGCCTTCAATGGTTATCAAAAACTTTGAGCCATTTAGTGGTTGAAGGTTGAAAGCCTTTAATGGTTATCAAAGACTTTTAGGCTTTGAGAAGTGACTCCATTTTGCTTAGGAATGTGACAATAATTAGGGGATGGATTAAGTTAATTAGGAAGGGGTTAGAAGAATCTAGAAGGGGATTAGATTTTGCAAGTGGATTTGGTGGGTGAGGGAAAATAGGATTTTATTAAAATAAAAATTCATTTATTTCAATAATTGTGTGCAAGTTGTATTTGGATAAATATTCAAATAAATATTAATTTATTTAAATGAGAAAAAGGAAGATAAAGCATTAAAATGCTTGAAGACTTTGAGGGGAACCATTAAAGGCTTGAAGACTTTAAGGAAAACCATTAAAGTCTTAAGAAGACTATAGAAGGAAGCCATCAAGTTTGAAGACTTTAAAGCCATCAAGTTTGAATACTTTAAGGGAAACCATTAAAGGTTTCAAGTGGGTGAGGATAAATAGGATTTTAAATAAATAATTTATTTAAAATAGTTGTGCAACTTGCTTTTGTAGGAAAATACAAGTGGGTGGAGGATAAAGGTGATTTAAATAAATTATTTATTTAAAATAATTGTGCAACTTGCTTTTGTAGGAAAATACAAGTGGGTGGAGGATAAAGGTGATTTAAATAAATGTTAATTTATTTAAATGTGAGAGGTGGGATTTTGGGGGAATTTAAATAAATATTAATTTATTTAAATGTGAGAGAAGATTTAATTAAACAAATATGATTTATTTATTTAATTAATGGTCTGAATTTGGTTAAGTGAATTAAATCAAATAAATTGAATAATTTATTTAATTAATAGGAGAAGAGGGTTAAGATGAATTAATTAAATATTAATTTAATTAATTCATTAATTGATGGTTAAATAATCAAATAAATACTAAGTATTCATTTAATTAAGTGGACAGATTTATGTGACTACATTTGCCCCTCTTTGAGACGGTGCGGTTTATCGCGTCGTTTCAAAGAAAGAAAAATAGGTGTGAAGAAATGCCCCATAAAATGTAAATTTAATGGGTGGTATGCCCCCTCGAGAGATGGGCCGAATTTTTTTGAAAAATCGGGCGATCTCTCGAAAAAGAATGAAAAGTGGAGGGGATGTAGAATAGAAGAAATTAGAACTAATGATGAAAGAATGGGAGAAAATGGAGTGAATATGAAGAAATAACAAGCCAGCGAGTACCCTGAGGTCATGCAAGAGATACATAGCAGATGTAGTGTGGGGTTTTGATTGATGCTATACAATTGATCAAAATTGGTTGGACAATCTGGTGCAATCGGTTTAATTGCCCCGGTCAAGTCAAAGCGTGACAGTTGATGTCAGTTGGTCGCTTGGACATGATAAAGTCTGAGTAAGTGAATCAAAGTGACCTGATGTGACTTAGACAATTGATGTAATTGCCCGATGAAGTCAAGGTATATGAAGCAAAATACTCGTTGAGACGTAGACAATTGATGTAATTGTCTGTTGGATTGTGTTTGATTGGTTGATCAATTGATAGTGTGTGCGTGTGATGGATGGTTGTGGGGAATCATGGCAGCCCCGTTGAGACTAGGTCATTATGATAAATGCCTGATGTAGTCTAGGATTACCATAATCAATTACCTGTTGAGACCCGAAGATACTTGATCAAAGTATCTGTTGATAGTCTAGGTGTGTGGGAGTCGATGTATCTATGCAGATAGAGTAACTTTCCTGACTTATTGGATGACTTAGGATAGGAAACACAATCCCTCCTATTTAGAGATGGATGGTGATGAACGTGGCTTGATTAGGTTGATTGGGACATGATGTAGGGTATGTGATGGTGATTATCGAGATGGGGAGGGTGGGGAGGGGTTCAATGTTAGATAGAAGAAATGGAGGACCTATTACATTCCTATGGAAGAAGAGGAAAATAGAGTATCCATTGTCATTACTATGTATGAATGATATGTAGCTATTTATGAATGTATGGATGGATGGAATGCAATGGAATGCAATATATACAAATGAGATGGAATGATGATCCATGGTGCTTTATTTTTCATCATTGAGCTTTAAAATGTTGTAAGAAAATACAAGCAACTTGACATAAGATTCAAGATGACCAGAGTATTTCTTACATGGATTTTGATATAGCAAGTTAATACAAGCAACTTGATATAATGGATCAAGTTGACCTGAGTATTGCTTGCGGAACAGACAAGGATTATCTCCGTTCATGCATGACTTGGATCGTCCTCCTTGATCTTAGGCTGATCATATCTTGAGACAAGTGCATACTGTACTAAGAAATAAAAACCTTTATCCAAATTGGATGAGGAGGAACCAAAGAATGAGCATTGTACCTGTAAACAAATAGTATATACATAAAGAATAAAAGAATATGGATCCTTGGTAATGGTTCATGCTCATATGGTTGAGGTATACGCTGTAGTCAGCAAGCCATAATGATCTATGACTGTATTTGGCATAAGATTACGTAGCTTAGTGAACTTCCCACGTAGACACCATTAGTACATGCCCCAGAACTTCATCGGAAATAATGCACAAACAAAACAAAACAATGCTGAAAAGATCCCGATACAGATAAACAAACAATTGTACTCACAAATCAACCAAGTATTTGACAGCCTAATAGAATTTTCTTGTCAAAGAAAACGTCATCTTGTCTTTGTTTTGGTAAGGAAGGATGCATCCTTGTTTTAAAGACAGTTTTGGATTGTTGATGTGGATTGTGTGGTTGATTGGTAAATGGTCATTGTGTGAGTAGTTTGTCGCAATGTTTGTTTTGGTATCTGCATGGATGAGTATGTACAAGGTGTTGCCATGTTTTTGTGTGATTTTCGATGGGTTTTTCGATGTTTTTGGATTTTGTGTAATAGTTTTTTAATGTTTTTGGATTTTGTGAGTCATTTTTGAATGTTTTTGGATTTTGCGAGACATTTTTGAATGTTTTTGTATTTTGATGATTGCTTGAATGAAGAACTGAATGAATCATAAGACAATGTAGAATCCACTTCCATCAATAGTTTAAAGGCATTGCCCCCAGTTTTAGACATGACTTATGAAGAAGCAGGACGCAAAATGCATGAAGTATTTATCATAATTGCAGAGAAATAACAAGCCATGGTTTTTCAGATGGATGGATGTATGTATGAAGTAGATGTGATCGCAACAAGTTTGAAAGACAATGGAGCCATAGCCTTTACGAGTGGCGTCTATTTGCCAGGTTTTCACCACTGTACTTACCCAAGGTGCCACCGGAGTGCTTGTTCACCATTTGGATGCATGATTTTTCTTTGAATGTTTTTGTATTTTCTTCAGGACATTTTCTGAATGTTTTTGGTATTTTCTGATATGCAGGGAAGTCTGATGCTTTGTACAGCTTTATGTGTAAAACCGTTTGAGGTGCATGCTATTGATTGGATCTGCAAGTGGTTCTCCATCTGATGTAGCCAACTGATATGCCTCGGACCCGAATATAGCAGTGACAACATATGGGCCGAGCCAATTTGATTCAAACTTGCCTTGATGTTCTCTATTTGGTTGGTTGCGAGGATTCTCTCGAAGAACAAGATCACCTACCTCAAATGTACGAGGTCTAACTCGGTGATTGTAGCTTCTACTCATGTGCTGCTGATAGGCTTTGAGGTGATTGTATGCAGCTTGTCGCTTCTCATCAAGTAACTCTAAGTCCTGAAGATGTGAGACTCTGTATGCTTCATCATCGATGAGATTATGCAAGGAAACTCGTAATGATGGTATCTCAACCTCAATAGGTAAGATAGCTTTTGCACCATAGACCAATGAATAAGGAGTTGCACCTGTAGGGGTTCGAATGCTAGTTCGATATGCCCATAATGCTGGATTCAATTGAACATGCCAATCACGACCAGCATCATTGACTGTCTTCTTTAGGATTCTCAATATGTTTTTATTGGATGCTTCAGCTTGACCATTGCCTTGTGGGTAATAGGGGGTGGAAAAGCGATGTTGGATATGAAATTTCTCACAAAGCTCACGGACATTCTGATTTTTGAAAGGAAGACCGTTATCTGTGATGATGGACATGGGCACACCATACCGGCAGATGATGTAGTTGAGGATGAATGAGGTAATCTGCTTGCCGGTGACTTGAGTAAGTGGAACAGCTTCGATCCACTTTGTGAAATATTCAATAGCGGTAATAATGAATTTATGGCCATTGGATGAAGATGGATGAATCTTACCCACAAGGTCAAGGCCCCATTGACAAAAAAGCCATGGTGTTGTGATTGGTTGTAGTTCTTGGGCTGGTGCATGTATTAGGTCACCATGAACTTGACATTTCTTGCATTTTCTGACAAAGTAGTAGGAATCCTTTTCCATAGATGGCCAATAGTATCCATTGCGCAGGAGTTTCTTGGCTAGTGATGGACCACTTGAGTGAGTCCCACAAATTCCTTCATGTACCTCTTCCAAAACCTTTGTTATCTCATCCTGTTCCAGACATTGAAGGAGAGTACCATCAAGACTACGTCGGTATAGGGTTTCAGCAATAATGGTATATCGAGCAGTTTGGCGAATGAAGGTTTTTCGTTGGTTATTTGATTGGTTGGGAGGAAGGGTATGATCGCGGAGATATGTGTAGAACTCACCGTACCATGGGGATTCAGAACCAACAAGGTGACATATCATTTCAAATTCGGGGATATCATAAGCGGGGATCCAAAGCTGTTCTACCAAGAACTCGTAGCGTGTTGAATTCTGTGGAAGATCTAGTAGAGATGCGATGGTAGCCATGGCGTCAACAGCTCGATTCTGATCTCTTGGTATCTGCTCAAAAGTGATAGTAGTAAATGATGTCTTTAGAGTGTCCACCATTTTCTTATATGGCATGAGTTTATCATCTTTGGTCTGATATTCATCTGTTGCTTGTCGAATGACTAGTTGGGAATCGCCATATACTTGTAGTTCTTGTAATTTCCATTGTACGGCTAACCTGAGTCCTATGATCAAGGCCTCATACTCTGCTATGTTGTTTGTGCATGGAAATGTGAACCTGTAAGACTTCGGGATGCTGTCACCTTGAGGTGTGATAAACAAAATGCCTGCCCCTGAGCCGTGCCTAGTGTATGAACCATCAAAATATAGTTTCCATGGTTGTACTTCTATGATCATGAATATCTCTTCATCTGGAAAATTGGAAATGAGGGGATGATCGCCTATGAGTGGTGCATCGGCCAACTGATTTGCAATGACCTGCCCTTTGATAGCTTTACGGTCCACATACTCGATGTCAAATTCACTTAGAATCATTACCCATTTGGCCAAGCGACCTATCAATGCTGCTTTCCTGAGTAAATACTTGAGTGGATCAATCTTTGCGATGAGTTGTACCTTATGTGTCAACAGATAGTGTTGCAATTTAGTGGCTGCTAAGATTACTGCTAGGCAAGCTCACTCAATAGGTGTGTAATTGAGTTCATAGCCAACCAGTGTGCGAGAGATGTAGTAAACAACACACTCTTTGCCTTTTGCATTATGTTGTGCCAATAATACACCTAATGCTGTACTTGTCGCTGAGATATAAAGTAACAACGGTCTACTTGGATCTGGTGGCATCAACAATGGTGGATTCATGAGATAGTCTTTAAGCGTCTGAAATGCTTGTTGGCATCTGGCATCCCACTGAAAGCGGATGTACTTGTGTAGCAGGTGTGTGAATGGGTGACACTTATAAGCCAATTGTGCAATGAATCTGCGGATGGATTGAAGCCGTCCTTGTAGTGTTCTTAGCTGACTGATATTCCTTGGAGGTGGCATGTCCATGATTGCTTTAACCTTTGTTGGATCGACCTCAATGCCTTTGCTTGAGACAATGTATCTTAGAAGCTTCCCGGAGGTCACTTCGAAGACACATTTCTTTGGGTTGAGTCGAACATGATATTGTTCCAATCTATCAAAGATTTGATCTAAGATGTTGAGATGTCCTTCTCTAGTAAGTGATTTTGCTAGTAAGTCATCCACATAATCTTCCATCATAGTATGCATCATGTCATGGAAGATGGTGGTCATTGCTCTTTGATAGGTCACTCCTGTATTCTTTAGACCAAAAGGCATTACATTCCAGCAGTATGTGCCCCATGGACATGTGAAGGCTATCTTATGTTGATCTTCGGGTGCGATCTTTATCTGATTGTAGCCAGAAAAGCCATCCATGAGTGAAAGCATCGCATGTCCTGCTGTTAGATCCACTATGATGTCGATATTTGGTAGGGGAAAGTCATCCTTAGGACATGCCTTATTCAGATCTCTGAAGTCAGTACAAATGTGGATGCCCCCTTTTGGTTTGCCGACAGGCACAATGTTGGAGATCCATTCTGCATAATCAATTGGCCTAATGAAACCAACATCTAGGAGTTTCTTGAGTTCTGTTTTGACTAGCACTGCAATCTGGGGATGCATCTTACGAAGCTTCTACTTGACAGGTTTGGCTCCTTCTGCTACGGTGAGGTGATGCATGACTAAATCAGGATCAAGCCCAGGCATGTCTACATATGACCATGCAAAGTTGATCTGATGCTTCTGGAAGAACTCTATAAATTTAGGTTGTTCCTCTGGAGTGAGAAGAGATGCCAGATGTATGATATGAGGATTTTTAGGAGTCCCCACATTGTATTCTTTGGTTTCCTCGATGAGAATCATTGATCGTTCCTGTTGTGTACTATCAGGAAGAATGTCAAACCCTTCATCCTCAAGCACCTCAGAGAGGTTTTCACCATTGGATACGCTCTTTCTTTTTACTTTTGTCAGATCAAACAGTGCCACAGTGTGGTTTTCACTGGAAGATCCATGTTTTATTGTTATATTTTTGTAGCTGAAAGGTTTGGCATCCGCCCCAAAGTATGTTGCGCTATTTAGTTCTATGGTGAATCTAGCTTTGTGATCCCCGCTTGGTAGGTTATCCCTTAATTCCAAAAAGTCAATGATGGCCTCATCATTTTGGAAGAAGTCAAGACATGGGGGATTTGGTTGGTTCCATTCGATGAGTTCAGGGTGGATAATGGGCATTACTTCATCTATTAGGTTAAGTGCGGGAGATGTATCAGTGAGGGTTAAGACGTTATGGTGAAGGTCGTTAATGGTACTCTCCTTGTCAGAATCAGGTGTAGGATGAGACATAGGGTCTGTGGAAGATGTTTCCAGCTTAGGTACCCAAGTGGTCTTTATCTGTGCTTCTCTGTAAACAGGGATGTCTTTGCATGGCGGAGGTGGTGATGTGTCTTCCTCATCTGAAGTGTTAAGTTGTACAGAATCAAATTCCCACTCATGTGAGTCGGTCTCTGAATCACTCTCCAACATCCGATTGCTATACCATACTGGGATGTCTTTGGAGTTAAACACGGTAGGTGTGATTGGTTTATGTATCTTTGTAGTGATCGGTGCTGCAGGAACTGTGATGGGGATTAAAGGATTTGTTACTGGAAGTATCGGCAGTGTTGATTTAGTGGCTTCTGTTGGAATGGCTGGTGCCATAGATGTTGCTGTAGGTTTCCATATAGTTGTTGCTACAAATGGTGTTGCTGATGGGATTACTGGTTCGTTTGGTGGGATGAATGATATTGATGACGGTTGCAGTGGGGTTGTGAGCCTCGATGGGGCAGTGGGGATAGTGCTTGATGGTGCTTTGATTATGAAAGGTGTCCTCTTTGCAGTAGGTGGGCAAAATGGTTTGCTGGGTTTTCCTTTGAATTTGAGTTTAGGAAGGATCTCTTTTTCAAAGCCTAGGCCTGTATTACCTTTGGGCTTGAATTCTGGTAGCAGAGGTTCATGTTGTCCTTGTTTGCAATATCCCAAAGCACTTTGACCATCATATCCCATTCTTTGCATAATGAGGAGACCTTTGCCATACTGATCCATAGGAAGTGTAACTCGCGGTATGTCAGTGGTGATGGGATCTTTATAGATCCATTCCTCCAGGTCCTCATCTTGTGTTTCTTCCTCTTGACTCTTTCCAAGAACGAAAGGTGTCAAAGCACATGCTGGTATGTTTAGTGGTTGCTGGAGTAACTGCTGTGGTTTACCATGAGTTCTAGGAGAAGTGGGCATTTGTCCTACACAAAAGAGTTGACTCAAGTTGTATTCCCCAGGACCTTCCTCTGCTATCTTCATCTTAAGCTTTTCTTGCTTGGGTATAGTGGTGTTTGAACTGGCAAGAGAGGCTGGACTTATATATGATGTGGAGGAAATGGCTTCTCTATTATTAGGAACAGTAATTTCTGGTTGATGGCTGATATTATGGCAAAATGCAAAGGGATTTGCATCGCCCAGGATTGTGATCTCTGTACCGTTATGTGGGAACTTGATACATTGATGGTAGGTAGATGGAACAACTTGCATGGCATGTATCCAAGGTCTCCCTAATAATAGATTATATGGCAGAGGAAGGTCCGGAACCTGACAGATGATGTGCTTTACCATAGGGCCCACTCGGATTGGTAGTACCACAGCTCCTTTGGATGAACGCTCTGCATCATCATAGGCCTTGATGGTGATCTTCTTGCGAGGATCCACTGATTCTATTGCATATTCCATTGCTGTGACCAACTATAGTGTGCAAATGTTTAGGCCTGCTCCATTATCGATCAAGACTCACTTGATCCTGTGTTGGTTGATAAAGCCTTCAATGTGTAGCGAAGCATTATGAGGTTGTTGGAAAGAAGAGTTGTCACTTTCGGAAAAAGTGAGACAAGGTGATGACTTTAGATTTCCAACCATGGCTTGAAATTGGTCCGTGTTCAGGTTTGCAGGGACTGACGCCTCTTGGAGTGCTTGATCCAAGATTGTTTTATGAGAGGGTGACAGACGCAAAAGCTCCAAAATGGATATAAGTGCAGGGGTTTTGTCTAATTGTTCCACAAGATTGTACTGCTTTGGGATGGAGGTGGTGCCTTGTGGAGCTGCCTTTATGGTGACCTTGCCACGACATGTAACAACATTGCAATTTGAGGTGGGATTTTTGAAAGTGATAGTTGCAATTTGTTCACTGGCATCATACAGGTGATTTACAGTGTAGTTATACGCAGCCTGCATATAATCAGTGGTATCAGTGCCTCGTCTAGAAGTGGAAGGATCCCTTTGATCTTGTGATGGAAGTGGATTTTTGAACATCAGATGATCATTATTGGTTTTTTTTGGGTCATGTCCTTCAATTTCAATTTCTCCTCGATCAATAAGATCCTGAATGAGATCTTTCAGTCGGTGACAATTACTTGTCTTGTGTCCTCTTCCTTGATGGAATTCACAGTGTTCAATATCTCTCCACCATGTTGGTTTGACTTGAGGCTCATAGTTTGATAGCTTAGGTAGAGTGACCAAATTTTGAGAGAGGAGTTGTCGCAACACTGTTTCAATGGGTTCCCCTAAGGGAGTGTATGTTCATTTTTGTTTTTGCTGACGAGGTCTTGGTTCATCATGAGACGTGATGCGACCTTGATTGGAAGGAACATTTGTGTTATTCTGAGGTGGAGGATTTTGTCCTGCAAACCGAACCACAGGTTGTGCATTTTGGATAGTTCGAGCATCCACAACTCCATCGTTGACGATATTTTTGTTCTTGTTCCAGAAGTTTGGTTTATCGCTATTGAAGCGTGGGTGAGGACCATCTTTTGGTTCATTAAAGATTTTGATGAGTCCTTTCTTGATGAGTGCCCGTTCATACTTTAAACCCTTGGTGATCATATCATTAAAAGAGTCTGTGTCTTTGACATCCAGGTGAAATTCCATTTCTTCGTTTAAGTTGGAAATGAATATTTCCACTAGTTCTCGTTCAGGTAACTGAAGAGAACGTCTGCTAGACATTTGGCGCCATCGTTGCAGGAATACTAAGAATAGTTCACCTGGTTTTTGTTTGGTGTTGCACAGATCAGCCATGGTGATGTCGCGTTCAATATTATAAGAGTAATGAGATAGGAACTTCTGGATGAGTTCCTCAAATGTTCTAATGCCACCTGGTAGTCAGGAAAATGATGACGTGGTTGTTCCTCCCAAAATTTGGGGAAAAAGGCACATTAGGTATGTGTCTTCATATGCCACTTCAAGACAAGCGGAATGAAATTCTTGGACATGATCACAGGGATCCCCCTTTCCTCTATATTTTTCAAATTTGGGTGTTTCGAATCCTCGTGGAAAGGGTGGCATATAAAGATTCCTATCAAACGGATAGGGAAAGATGTCATTAAGTGAGAATTGATTGGTCTTAACACCACTATGAAGTTGTTGGGCGAGATTCTCGACTTGTTGCCGCAACATCTCCATTTCATTTGGAGGAGGAGGTGGTGGGTTACCTCGAGGAATGTTATATCTGATGTGATCTCTACCTCTTTCCTCCTCATGGCGACTTTGTCTTTCTAATGCTTGTCTTAATTGGGCAAGATCAAAGTCAGAGGGGAGTTTCGCTCCTTCTTGAGTGAGTTTTAAGAAGTGAGCATCCGCATTACTCCTGAGTATTTCGTCAAACAGTTTGTTAAAGAGAGGGTTATGCTGGGCCTTCTCTATTGTTGCAGGAGTGGGAGTATTTGGGTTTTCATCATTCATATTTCATCCAAGTGCCTCTTGAAATTCATTGAGATTTTCGTCTTCTTCTTCCTCAATTTCTATTTCTCGTTGCCTTGACCGTGATCGGGTTTGAGCCATTTTGTTTGCAAGTTTTGTGTGAAGTTGATTGAAGATGATGATGAGTTGTCGATGAAATGAAAGATTGATGGTTGGTGATTTGTGTTGTATGGGGATCTCTAGCACTTTAAGGTAGATGTAACCGAAATTCCTTCTTTGAATTGCTTGTTTGTTTTGAGGAGTTTGGATGTGATAAGGTGTAGAGAAATCTGAGATGTGTTACAGATTTTGACTACCTAGTAATGAGAGGATTCACTCATGAACTAGTTTTAACCTGCGTAGATGTGTCTCTTAGGATGAGCTTATCCTAGATGTAGAAACAATCTAAAAAGTGATGTGATGTGTTTGATTTCAAGCAATATCTAAAAGAGAACTTGGGACAAGAACCTCTTAATGTTTTGAGAGTTGGGACGGATTGATGATGAAGTGATGATGTATGAGTGAGATGATGGATGAAAATGTTTTCAACTTCAATAAAAACTTTGTGTTACAAATGGGACAAACTCTATCTCTTCCCTTTCAGGCGTTGGTGGTACTTCTCGAGCTATGTTGTAGGTGATACAGATGTTTGGGAAGAAGTTGGGATTAATCTTTCCTCCTTGATTTTTGTGATAACTCAGAGCTCTATATTGCATAAAAGCTCTACGATTCAATGATTTTGAATCAAACTCGTTTGTTTTACCTTGAAGGTATAGATGCATGCGATGTAGAAAGACTCTATGTGAGACCAAGATTTGTCTATTGAGATAGAAGAAGTTCCTCCTTTTGATCAAAGCCTTTGAGCTTAATGGTCTCCTTTTCAAGTTGATATTCTGATGACACTTCTTCTTTCGCAAGATGTGAAGAATGGTCATAAAAGTTGTGACTCTATGTTGTTTGCACTTTGTTTTTGGTATTTTTGGTTGTGTTGACAGATGTTGGATGAATACTTTGTTTTTGGGATTGATTTTCTGATTTTTCTTTGACAAGAAAACAAAGCAAGCACCCAAACACAAAATTGTAGCCTCAAAGGCACAAATGAGTATGGGTCTAGATCAACCCAATCCTTGGACTTGTTTTTGACCCTTCCTTTAGATTTATTTTAAGGTGTATTTCCAAAGCCTGAAGTCGGCTCAATTTGCACTAGGTCTGTAAAACGAACACACTTCAAACACTTTTTATCCCTAAGGTCAAATGGCCAGTTGTGATAAATTTAGCCCACATCTTGATATTTCTTCGACTTTGGTACTACATACCTTATGAATCCCGCTGTGGCAGATAAGGATGTGATATACTAAGTCTTGCACGAGCATAACAAATAGATGATCCCTATGATGGGGGAGTCACCACTTTTATCAAGCCACAAGTGACTTTTCAAAAAGCTATGTTTCTACTCAAGGAAATATGTATGGTGAGTATCTTGGGAGCAAAACCATCTATGCTCTTGCACTAAATTATATCTCAAATATCCTCAATCAATAGAACGGGTGGGCTACTACTTAAAGGTGTTTAGTCATGTTCAATGTTTTTGGACATAAGTTCATTCTGCAGTGACTCACTTAAGAGCCTTGTAACTGGTGGTGGGGCCCATTTGTCCTTTCGGCCAGTTACACTGTAGGAACAGCTATACCCAAGGCTACAGCTTTCGCTCTCACCTGATTTCTATAGCGGCTCGAAGGATTTACTGCTCGAGGTCGTTCCCAAGAGTATCGATCCCTTGGTAGGCCTCTCTTAAAAAGATAAAATGTGAGTGTTACTAACACTTTTCTCTTGCACCTAGGACCATGAAAGCCAAGGGAGAGGATAGTGTGTGTTAGAAGTAGGACCACTCGACCAACTCTTTGCACAAGTGTGCCAAGCACGAAAAACACTTGTTCTTTTTAATCTATCATTGCAATGTGATCTAACTATTTGGAGATGTTGCTCCAACAATCATGGTGTTCTTTTTAATTTTCAAAGGCAATTGTTTGAGTAAACTAGAATTTGAAAATCCTGGTCAACTTAATGAAAAATACGTTTGCATGAAGTAAAATTGCTTTAAAAATGAGACAAGTTGATTGTGAATTTTATTTGCACCAAAAATGGAAGTGTGGATTGTGAGTTTTATCTTGATGCAAGAAATAAATTTTGCCTTGTTTATTTTAAGCACCAAAACGAAGTTTGTTTCCTAACTTGCAAAAAAAATAAAGTTGTTTTTGTATAAGTTTGTGGTTCTTTTTACCTTGGAACAATGAAATTCTTTTTAAGAGCCCCAAACAAATATGTGATTCTTTTTTTAAAAGGCCAAAGTTGAAATGTGAAGTTAATTTTAAACCAAAATAAAAAGTGAATTCATTTTTAAAACCAACTTCAAAAAACAAGTTAGTAAAAAAATATAAATCTACTTTTTAATCTAATTTAAATCTGCACAAAAGAGAAAAATAGTTAGTAAAATCCGCCTATTTGGTGGGCTTCTACAAGCCTAATTTTTTTTTTTTTTTGGTTACAAGGTGATTTGTACAACGTTTTGTTACAATAGCGCTAGTCTCCGTTTGAACAGAGGCACTATTTAACACAAACGCACTAAAAGAAAGGGAAAGACAGAGAAGGAAAAAGCATTGAAACAGGGTGAATAGCGTCAAAATAATGTCAAATGCACCAAAATAGTGTCAAAAGCGCAACCTGTGTGACATTTTCAACATTCAAACATGTTATTGGTTAAAAAAAAAAAAGTTGATCTTTTTGGTGTTTGGATTCACATTGGGTTCACCAAATGACACCCTCCTAAATGGCACAAGGTTAGTCTATGATCAAATAACACAAAAACACACAAAACATTAGTGTTAGTCAATCTAAAACTAAACATATGAAGGCATACCAAAAGAGACACAAAAAGACATGCTAATATATCTAATAAGTAAAACAAAGATCATGAGACATCTCCAACTGCCTCTTAGCATGGCCTTAGCTTCTTCTCCCTTGTTCCTCTCCTCTCCAAGTTCCAAAATAGTGTAGCTCTCAACAGCTTTTTGCACTATGGATGCTTATGGAGGATTGAGATTTAATATTAAGCTTCAAATATGAAATGAAAAGCTAAATACTATGCTATTGATGCTAAAATGATTGATTTTACCAAAAAGACAAGATTTTAGTTATGCTATGCTAAATGCTCTCTAAAAATGTCTATAGCCTAAATGCATACAAGTTTTCAGGATCTGGATTATGAAGGAATGGGCTCTATTTATAGGAAAAATGGAGCAATGGATGGCCAGGATTGAAAGGTTTAATCAAGGGTCAAGCTTGAAAGTTGGGGATCCATGTGCACAATTTGCACCAATGAAATGGTGACAAGTGTCAACATAAGATTGGGTTGAGAGAAGAGGTTGGAGGCATTAAATGCTTGAGGAGACCTCATGGTTATTTAGAAGGTAAGGGTCAAGCCTAAATTAGGATTACCCACTGGATTAGGAGTTAATGCAAGGATAAACCTTTGTACAAATGATTAAGAGATAATCATGGTCAAAGCATTAAAGGCTTGATGAGACCCTTGGGTTGGGTAGAGGTTGAGTCAAAACAAATGTTTTAACCATGTGGGAGGGTTTGAGGTAACCATTAATGGTTATTGGAGACTTTGGGGATTAAGTGGTTGAAGGTTGAAAGCCTTCAATGGCTATCAAAGACTTTGAGCCATTTAGTGGTTGAAGGTTGAAAGCCTTTAATGGTTATCAAAGACTTTTAGGCTTTGAGAAGTGACTCCATTTTTCTTAGGAATGTGACAATAATTTGGGGATGGATTAAGTTATTTAGGAAGGGGTTAGAAGAATCTAGAAGGGGATTAGATTTTGCAAGTGGATTTGGTGGGTGAGGGAAAATAGGATTTTATTAAAATAAAAATTCATTTATTTCAATAATTGTGTGCAAGTTGTATTTGGATAAATATTCAAATAAATATTAATTTATTTAAATGAGAAAAAGGAAGATAAAGCATTAAAATGCTTGAAGACTTTGAGGGGAACCATTAAAGGCTTGAAGACTTTAAGGAAAACCATTAAAGTCTTAAGAAGACTATAGAAGGAAGCCATCAAGTTTGAAGACTTTAAAGCCATCAAGTTTGAATACTTTAAGGAAAACCATTAAAGGTTTCAAGTGGGTGAGGATAAATAGGATTTTAAATAAATAATTTATTTAAAATAGTTGTGCAACTTGCTTTTGTAGGAAAATACAAGTGGGTGGAGGATAAAGGTGATTTAAATGAATTATTTATTTAAAATAATTGCGCAACTTGCTTTTGTAGGAAAATACAAGTGGGTGGAGGATAAAGGTGATTTAAATAAATGTTAATTTATTTAAATGTGAGAGGTGGGATTTTGGGGGAATTTAAATAAATATTAATTTATTTAAATGTGAGAGAAGATTTAATTAAACAAATATGATTTATTTATTTAATTAATGGTCTGAATTTGGTTAAGTGAATTAAATCAAATAAATTGAATAATTTATTTAATTAATAGGAGAAGAGGGTTAAGATGAATTAATTAAATATTAATTTAATTAATTCATTAATTGATGGTTAAATAATCAAATAAATACTAAGTATTCATTTAATTAAGTGGACAGATTTATGTGACTACACATTTCATTTTTGGTGCCAATTTTTTATACCACTCACTACGACTTTTTGCAACTTAATGCAATAAAACTCGTCGTTATTTTTTGTAAAACTAGTTCTTGAGTTTTTTCGTGAGTGACTCATCGCCAACTAGGGCTTGCAAGTACTTGCAAATATGACAAGGTTTAGGCAGGATTTTCAACTATTCTCTTAGTATTTCATTTATAGCGCTCCACACTTAGGAGTTACACTCCTTAATGAGGACAACCTAGGCAATGATTCATATTTATTTTAATTTGAATTAACTCCTGTCAAGTTAGCTGGCTTGAAATCCTTATTCTTTCCCTTTAAAATTTCAAATTTTCCTCAAGTCAACCAGCAAGGATTTATGAATGTTACCTTCCTTGAAGAGGTATAAAGGTAAGCTTGAGCACTCCCTTTTTCAAACAAACTTGTGCAGTTCATTCAATGTAAATTCAACTTTTTTAATTAGTCTGATTTTACTCCTAATTCATCTATTTTTGATGTTTTAAATTGTGGACATGAATTTCTTGGACCTCTCATATATATGCATCTTAATGGAGCCAACTTAAACAATGTTTCTTGTATTTAAAATTTAAATATCTTCACGTTAAGTCGGCTATCTCATCCTATACCCTTCCTAGGAAGGATTTAGTAGTGGTCATGGACAATATGAGTTCATTTTTCATGTATTTATGGACACAAGTCTGTTCTTAGGGTTATCCATGACACTTGAGTGCTAGAGCAAGATAGTTCAAAACTACTAGGTGTAAAACATGAGTTGTGAGGGATAAGTGGGCACAAATGAAACATTGTCAAGGAATTTCCAAGTTAGAGGTACAAATGAAAGGTTGTCAAGGAATTTCTAAGTTAGAGGGTGCGATTTCATGTTAAGCAAGGACAATCAAGGACCAAATGCAAAATGATCATGGACAAGGAAGGACGGATTTTTTGTGTTGTCCAAGGTCTTAGTGTGTAAAATTTAATGTTATGAAAAATTTGCAAATGCAGTTGAGGTATTGACAAGGATTTTCCAAGCTTATACCTTCAATTTTTTATGAAGTCCAAACTTTAAACCTAGATTTTGCACTTCATATTAGGAATCCCACACTTGAACTAAGGATTTTAAATAAATTTTGTGAATTTCCACACTCAAAATTTGTGTAATGTCCCCAATTGGACTAAGAAGAAATGTGGAGACTATTACTTCAATCTCCCCTTCTTACTATGTCAAATTAATGTGAATTAAGATAGTAGTGGGAGGTAAATGAATATATATGTGACCTCTGATAAGTACTCAATGGAAAAATACATGCAACATGATAGATATCTGATAATTGTAACATTTTCTATATGGTTTTGATGAATATAATATGTTTTTTATGGCAAGAGTAATGTCGGACTTGTAATGGGTCTATGCACTATGAACGGTGAATCCTACCCCGTGTAGTAATAGATCGTTAATGGTCTTCTCTGATTTACAATGGCAACATGTAGTTAATGTCTAATGCTTATAGCAATACTGCAAAATCAAATGCATTCAAGATATTATGCAGTGGTAAGTAATAGCTTGAAACAATTAATGTTGTGTCTGGTTATCAGTGATAGTTGTTGTATTTGGTCTTGAATATAGAGTACCACTAAGAGGGGGGTGAATCAGTGGTTCCTAAATCCTTTTCACTTTCAAATCAACTTCAGAATACTAGTCAACCACTCAATCTCTAAGCAACCAAACTAGTAAAGAAAAAAGGGGAAAATTAAAGAGATCAAATGCACAAATATAACTCACAACACCAAGTATATGAGGAAAACCCAATGTGGGGAAAACCACAGTGAGAAATGGTGTTGGAAACTACTATTCCAATCTAGCCTCACAAGTAAAACACCAGGTTAAAAATATTTAGGGCACCAACCCAAGAAGCACCAACCCCTACACTTTTAGGGCACCAACCCAAGGAGCACCAAACCCTGCACCAAGCTTCAACTTGGCGATGTATAAAGAAAATACTATTTCAATGCAATTAAGGCTTCTTGTTGTAAATGAATTCTGCAACTCTTTGATCAAATAACTCACTACCAGTTGAAATTGTTTTCTCCTCCACCAAAGCTCACACTACCGGTTGTGAGATTTTTGTCTCTAATTCTCAACCTCTGTTATATTTCTATCCCTTTGTCACACAATCTATCAACACATTGTGTTACTCTCGGATGCTGCCTTCTCTACCACACCTTGCCGGTTATGCTCAAATGCAAGACTATAGTTATGCCGGTAGCATCCTCTCACTAGTATGCTTGCTCACATACACTGCAACTTTCTTAGAATAATTTCTAAGGCTAGAAAATATTCTCTCTACTAACTCTATTTTCTCTTCCTCTTCTCGCAGCATCAAAAAAACTTGTCTTGAGCTCTCATCTCTTATGTCATGATTTCCCGCTAGAAAGCAATTAAAACCTTAGAGTGGTTAGGGTTTTCTCTTCCTGACACGATCTTCATGAGATCTAATCCAAACTATCTTGGATTGATCACTTGTCCTTTAAGGATGCATCTATACATGGTTTCCATTGTCTAACACATATTTTCTAAAAATAGCAATCTCAAACATGATTTTCTGCCTTCAAATCTGTTGACACATAAAATGCTTCAGCTATTTCCTTTTCGAGGTCTTCCTGAATTGGATTTCCCTTGCATTGATTCAGGCACCAACTACTCCTTGATCTTTCTTTGTCATTCTTTCTTCCTTGATCCGCAATGGTGAGTTACAATCCTGTGATTTGTGGCTATTTCATTTATATCGACAGACAGTTTCACCAACCATGTCGATGATGGTTTTATCATCTTGTACCTATTTGCCACCTTGGATCCACATGGTATCATCATGGTTAATCACTCTGCTCACTGACACAATCGGTTCAAACTTGAACATTCAACAAACACATACTGGTACACGCCTTTACCGATAATTTCTTCTTCTTCTTCTGCTAACCAGTAGTGCACACTATATTGGTAACACATCTTCACCTCCAGTGGTTTGAGACAACTTTAACATTCTGCCTCTTCATCATAAACAAGCAACTATCCTTCAGACTGGTTTATGCCTTACCGGTAAGCCTTCATTCTTTCTGCTCATATCCATCATGCCAGTTGACATCAATGACAACTTAATGCCAAAATGCAAACAATCTCCCCCTTTGGCATTGATGTCAACTTCTCACAAGACACTCTATACCGGTACGTTTATCCCTCTTTGACACAATGACAAAGGGTACTATGCACTCCCCCTTTGATCCATACCAAGCTCTCCCTGAACCACATAAGCCCTTCCTAGACGGATGACACAACTCCCAGCTTGTGTCAGAGGTAATCAAAAGTGCTTACCGGTAATGGTTTGGTGAAAATGTTTGCTACTTGTTCACTAGTAGGAACATAATCCATTCTTACCTCCATTCCTTCAACCTTCTCTCTGAGAAATTGATACTTGATAGCAATATGCTTAGTTCTGGAATGCATGACTAAATTCTTTTCTATGTTGATTACACTCAAATTTTCACACCAGATGAGAATAGGATTAGTGATGTCCACTTGTATATCTTTGAGAGTCTGCTTCATCCAAAGCACCTGAGATCAACATGTAGAAGCAACAATGTATTCCACTTTAGCAGTAGATAGAGAGATTGAGTCCTACTTTTTGCTATGCCATGAGACCAACCGGTCACCTAGAAAGAATGCACCACCACTTGTGCTCTTCCGATCATTAATGCAACTTGCCCAATCAGCATCAGTGTATGCTTCCGAGATTAAATCTCCTTGTTTAGGATACCAAAAACCATAGCTGAGTGTCCCTTGTAGGTACCTAAAAATTCTGCTAACAACATTCATGTGTGACTGCTTTGGTGCAACTTGGAATCTAGCCACCATACATACTACCTAAACTATATCCGATCTTGAAGCAGTTAGTGTTAGGTCCCAGAGACAACTAAGAGGGGGGGGTGAATCAGTTGTCAAATAAATTTAAACCAAAAACAATTTAACAAACTTAATGCTTAATACCGGTAAACCAGTTAAGTATGCCGATAGACATTTATAACAGTTAATTGCTATACCGGTAAGGATTAGTGCATGAAACATAAACACAAAGTCATCCACAACACATAACACAAGTATTTGTACGTGGAAACCCTGCAAGGGGAAAACCATGGTGGGAAACCTTACCCACAATTAGATGATACTACTGTAGATAGTAATTGTACATAAATGGGGTCTGCACATGCAGAAAGGCCAACAACCTAGAGCTCACCGCTCAATCACAAAATGGGAGTCACAATGACTATAGTTGGATGGTTAAATCCAATAAGAATGTACTGCACAAAATAGCATCTTCATATGCTAGATTCAGTACCGGTGTAATGCTGATATGCTTCCACAAAATACCTTCCTTCAATCTTTAGATGATGTCTATGTGTATAGCTCTTCTTAATCTCGCATATACCTTCACACAATCCTTTTTCGCATTCCACACTTGATCTTACATTTATACCATAACCTAAGACCAATTTTAGTAGGTCGGCTCTACAAGATATTACAATAAAAACATTTTACAAACAATATAATAGCTGATGCAATAAGTAATTGAACATGTCAACTTAATGCATTTACAACAATAATTAATCATCTTCATAGCATGCCATTTTGATCTGGAAAAGATAAACTTGCCGGTGTAACCCTAGACCTATTTGCCGGTAGTAGCAAATATGAAACTATGAATATACCAATGAAAAAAACTCCAGGATAAGATGTCCAGATGATGTCTTTGACATAACCATATGTCTTCCATGCCATTCCAAGTGTCGGTGATCATTATATCTTGCCGGTGTACCATATACTAGTAACTGTGTAATAGTTACTTGCTTGCCGGTGAATGCTGCTGGATCTCCAAAGTGCTAGTGTTTTAGTAGGTGTTGACATCAATGACAAAACCATACCAAAATACCAACAATCTCCCCCTTTGGCATCGATGGTAACACAAGATGGAAAAACCATCAAAGTGCAAAAATAGAAATGCCAAGTATCAGAAACCAACAATCTCCAAAAAGATTATAACCAGAAAATAACCTCTCCTAAACAACAATCTCTCCCCCTGGGAGCAACATGTGTTTTCCAAAGTTTTTCAATACCAATCTCTCCAAAAGATAATGTGTTTTTCCATAGATATCTCTCCCCCTTTGACATCAAATGCCAAAGTTATAATAAAACCAAGTTCATATACAAAATACCAATCAATTCAATATACCAACTACTCCCCCTGAGAAGTAGCTTCCTCATCAAAGACCAGAATAAAAGATTTCTCTGTTAATTTTGTCGGTTGATGACAATCATCAACTGTCTAAGTCTCTACAGGTGGTGGTATGACTCCAAGCTAATCTCTGAGATATTTGAAAGTCTCCTTAGGCAAAGGTTTAGTGAAAATATCTGCAATCTGCTCTTTAGTATTCACCTAGACCAGTTTTATCTCCTTAGCTTCAACTTTTTGCCTTAGAAAATTCAGTTTGATAGAAACATGTTTGGCATTAGAATGTAATACCAGATTCTTAGATATATCAATTGCTACAGTGTTATCACAATAGATAGTAATAGGTTCCTTGCATTTTACCTTTATGTCTTTCAACATTTGTTTAAGCCATAGTACCTGTGTACAGTTAGTTGCTACTGCAACATATTTTGATTCTGCTATTGATAAAGATGTACAGCTTTATTTCTTACTCAACTAAGAAACTAATCTGTTTCCAAGAAAGAATGCTCCGTCGGTGGTGCCTTTTCTATCATCCACATCTCCTACCCAATTTGCATCTGTGTATGCACATAATTTGAAGTTTTCATCTCTAGGATACCATAATCCAAGATTTATAGTGCCTTGTAAGTACCGGAAAATCCTTTTTATTGCTAATTCATGATTTTCTCTAGGATTACTTTGAAATATAGAAACAATACATACTGCATTCATAATATCAGGTCTAGTTTGTGTCAAATACAGTAAACCTCCTATCATAGATTTGTATCTAGTTGGATTGACAGGTGTAGATTCATCCCTTTGTAATAGTTTGTCATTTGTTGTCATAGGTGTGTTTACTGGTTTAGAGTTCTCCATCCAAAATTTCTTTAGTAACTCTTTTAAGTATTTCAATTGACTCAAGAATATACCTTTATCAGTTTATGAAATCTATAAGCCTAAGAAGAATTTTATTTCTCCAATCATAGACATTTCAAATTCTTGCTACATTTTAATAGAAAATTCCTTACATAATCCATCTTCTCCTCCAAAGATTATATCATCAACAAATACTTCTATAATAAAGATGTCATCATTAGTTACTTTATAATATAAATTATTGTATGCATTTCCTTTAGTAAAACCAATCTTTAAAAGATATTTATCCAATCTTATATACCAAGCTCTTGGAGCTTGTTTTAGTCCATACAAAGCTTTTCTTAACTTGCAAACCATATCATTGTCATCTGTCAAAGAAAATCCATCAGGTTGTTCAATGTATACTTCCTCTTCAATATCTCCATTCAAAAATGCACATTTAATATCCATTTGATAAACTTTGTAGTTCTTGTGTGCTGCAAAAGCCAAAAATAATCTGACTGCCTCAATTCTAGCTACCGGTGCAAAGCTTTCATTGTAATCAACTCCTTCTTTCTGAGAATATCCCTTACACACTAGTCTTGCTTTATTTTTGACAACCTTACCATCTTCATTAAGTTTGTTTCTAAATACCCATTTGGTTCCAATTACATTTTTATCTTTAGGCTGGGGAACTAATGTCCAAGTGTTGTTTTTCTCAATTTGTTCTAATTCTTCTTCCATAGCTTTAATCCAAAATTTATCTTCACATGCCTCATTAACAGATGATGGTTCAATTTGAGAAATAAGACATACCTCTTCATTTTCCAATCTTCCTCTTGTCATAACTCCTTTAAACTTATTTCCAATTATCTGATCTTCAGAGTGATTCAGTCTTACATACCAGGGTGTCTTAATTTGTTGTTGTTCTTCAATTACTGTGGAATCCTCAGATGGTACCGGGGTAACTGGATCTTCATTTTGTACCGGTGGATTTAGAGTAGGTTCAATTGTCAAAATTTCTATTGCTGGTTCAGAGTCTATATACCTTGAAGTTCCTCTGAATTGTTCATCAATCTTTACATTTGTACTCTCAACAATTTTCTGCAATCTCTTGTTAAAACATCTATATCTTTTGCTCTTAGATGAATAACCAAGAAATATTCTTTCATCACTTCTAGGATCAAATTTGCCAATATACTCATCTCTTCTGATATAACATTTAATTCCAAAAATTCTGAAATGCTTAAGAGTAGGAGTATTACCAAACCATAGTTCATGAGGGGTCTTATCGGTTTCACCTTTGATGTGAACTTTGTTAAATGTATAGATCGTTGTGCTGACTACTTCTCTCCAATACACATGTGGTAAATTTGCTTTTGATAACATACTTCTTGCTGCATCCAATATAGTTCTGTTTTTCCTTTCAACAACTCCATTCTGTTGTGGTGTCTGAGGTGCTGATAGCTGTCTTCTGATTCCATTCACTTGACAAAATGTATTAAAATCCCTAGATGTAAATTCACCTCCTTGATCTAATCTTAAACATTTGATTTTCTTACCGGTTTCATTTTCAACCATTGCTTTGAACAGTTTGAACTTTCCAAGTGCTTCTGATTTTTCTCTGAGAAAAGTAACCTAGCACATTCTAGAATATTCATCAATGGTTAGCATGAAATATCTATCACCTTGTAAGCTTTTAGTTCTAGCTAGACCACATAAATCAGTATGAATTAAATCAAGAGCATTATTTGATTTTTCTGGAATACTTTTGAAACTAGCTCTAACTTGTTTTCCAAATTGACATTCCTTACATACTATATTCTGAGGTTTGACAATTTTAGGTAGACCTCTAACTGCCTTAGTAGTACTGATCTTTACCATGCAATCAAAGTTTACATGACAGAGTCTCTTATGCCATAACCAACTTTCATCTATACGTGCCATTAAGCATGTCTTTTCACTGTTATTCAAATGAAAGATATTACCTCTAGTTTGATTACCGGTTGCAATTTCCAAACCAGTTCTGTTCATGATTTTGCATTTTCCATTTTTGAATTTGCTGAAGGTATCAATATTGTGCACAACTGGGGTGACATATACTTATACCCCGTCTCGATAGTTTTCAGAATTTATGGTTTCAGAGGCACTCCATATTTATTGCCCTATAAATTATCATTGAAGATAGGAATTGCAAAGGTCCTAAGGCAAATTGGGGGTGTGCAAGAGGTAGAGCTAACTGTACGTTAGGAAATAGGAAATCATCACAAACAAGATAAACATAATATCTCAATCACAAATGCATTCATTGCAATGATCTATCCTAAACAACACTCAATAGAGACATGAAATAAAAACATTCAAAAGCAAAGATTATGCAAACCAGATGTTCCCTTCATGCGGCTCCATTGTTCTTCTTTCCTCTTCAAATGGTTTGGTTGTGGATCTCACCTACAAGTGCACACACATAATTGAAAGCAAGATTGACATTGATTATTGATCAAGAGTACTAGAAGCATAAATTCGATAGTCTGATTATCAATTATTAATTAAGGGGTTTGATTGAAGAAAATCATCCAATTTATAGACAAATTGGAGAGATGAACAAATTAGCATGATAGTGATTCGAATGGAAATTCAAATCAAGAATAGCAAAATTATGACATGTTATGACAAATTGCTATGCAAGAATTGATTGATTGTCAATTATGACAAATTATGACAAATTGACATGTCATTCCCATGAATGTAGGAGAGAAATAGGAGGAAATGAAATTAGGAATTAAGAAATTAGAAAAATAGGAAAAAGAGGAATGAGGAAATTAAGAATTAGGAAAATGATGAAAATTAGGAAATTAGTGAATTAATCAATAATTTTTCATTTATTAATTAATTCATTCACAAAGAGGAATAATTAGCCAATTAAATGAACATTTAATTGTGATGAGAAGACTTAGGATAAATAAATAATTTATTAATCCTAAAGAGGGAAATGACAAACTAGGTTAAATGATTAAATCATGAAACCCTAGAAGATGAATTAGGTCTTGATGAAAGATAATTGATTCGATCATGATTTGATTTTGGATTGATAAATGACCAATGTGATAAATGATTTGATTGAGATTTGTTGACAAAAATCAATGACAAATTGACCAAATTGACATGATTGAAAAGGACAAGCATCGATGACAAATCAATCGCAAGATTGACAAGGACAAAGATCGACCCAAAATCATGATTGAAGATTGTTGTCGACAAGACCAAATTCGAGAGCGAGATGAATGAAGAATGTAGAAGAATGACTCGATGTTCGCAAATGATAAAAACCAAGTACGAATCATAGGAGAAATGTTAATGCGACGCAAAAACCTAAAATGAGGCAATGCACAAATGTTAAAGTATGACTCCGCAAGCGTTGACCATTTTTAGGTGTCTACATTTTGCCCCTCTTTGAGACGATGCGATTTTAAGCGTTGTTTCAAAGAACAATAATGAAAATGCCCCAGACAATGACAATAACATATGCATGCCCCCTCGAGGAATTGGCCGGAAATAGGCAGAGAAGAGGCCAATTGATCGATAAAAAATGATAGAAAACGATAGGAGCAAAAAGACTGACAAGACTGACTGAAGAAATGTTAGTAAGAAGAAATGAGATAGGGAATAGTTAGAGATGAAGAAAAACTTGCTTTCAGTAATGCACTTTGTAGGTGAGAACCTTTATTTTAATGTAGCAAAATGCATGCGTAGCATCATGGCATTGAAGGCCAGAGCTAAAATGCAACCCTTTTTGCAAAAGACAGACACATTGCAGACAAACAACAATCACAACAAAAAAAGAAAAGGACCATGATCCATCCCGGTCACTCTAAATCACTCAGTGACATCATCAAGCAACATAGGAACATGATTGAAGATAAATCAATAAAAAGATAAGATGTACAAATTCCAACAAGTCAAACAAACATCTTGATCTTCATTGTCAAAAGTTGAAAGCACTGATAGGATGATCATGTTGTCTGGTTTCAGGACATGTGGTACCCCGTCTAAGACAGGACACAGTCTGGTTTCGAGTATACCACACCCTATATAAGACCCATGATAGTGTGCCAAGGACGAATTGATTTTGAGGTTGATTGATATGACAATTCTGATCAGTTTGAATGTCTGAGTTGATTGAAAGAGTTCATCTGTTTAAGCGTGATTTCATTAAAGCACAGTGTATGATTGCGAGTGTCATTGGAGGGATGCTTAGTGATCTGTCTATGCACAAAGGGATTATTGAATTTTTTTGTTTTTTCTTTTCGAATTGTTACAATTTTTTTGTGTTCATTTTTTTAGGACTTTATTTGATTTTTTTAGGGATTTTTTTCAGGACATTTTTCATTTTTTTTTAAATTTTTTTTTTTTTTTTTTTACAAAAGCGCAGAATGCATTTACATAGGCACAAAACTCATAAACAAGCAATTTTGTGCCTTACACAGGCGCAGAATGTCTCACACAGGCGTAGAATGTCTCACACAGGCGCAGAAGTCTCCAAAAAACCCTGCACGACCCTGTTTTCGGGTTTTTGGCCTGCAAATCAACTTGAAAGCACTCAAAAACACCATAAAGAGATCAGAAGGTTGCGTGGTCATGTTGGGTTCACCAATTAATGTACGTTAGGAAATAGGAAATCATCACAAACAAGATAAACATAATAGCTCAATCACAAATGCATTCATTGCAATGATCTATCCTAAACAACACTCAATAGAGACATGAAATAAAAACATTCAAAAGAAAAGATTATGCAAACCAGATGTTCCCTTCATGCGGCTCCATTGTTCTTCTTTCCTCTTCAAATGGTTTGGTTGTGGATCTCACCTACAAGTGCACACACATAATTGAAAGCAAGATTGACATTGATTATTGATCAAGAGTACTAGAAGCATAAATTTGATAGTCTGATTATCAATTATTAATTAAGGGGTTTGATTGAAGAAAATCATCCAATTTATAGACAAATTGGAGAGATGAACAAATTAGCATGATAGTGATTCGAATGGAAATTCACATCAAGAATAGCAAAATTATGACATGTTATGACAAATTGCTATGCAAGAATTGATTGATTGTCAATTATGACAAATTATGACAAATTGACATGTCATTCCCATGAATGTAGGAGAGAAATAGGAGGAAATGAAATTAGGAATTAAGAAATTAGAAAAATAGGAAAAAGAGGAATGAAGAAATTAAGAATTAGGAAAATGATGAAAATTAGGAAATTAGTGAATTAATCAATAATTTTTCATTTATTAATTAATTCATTCACAAAGAGGAATAATTAGCCAATTAAATGAACATTTAATTATGATGAGAAGACTTAGGATAAATAAATAATTTATTAATCCTAAAGAGGGAAATGACAAACCAGGTTAAATGATTAAATCACGAAACCCTAGAAGATGAATTAGGTCTTGATGAAAGATAATTGATTCGATCATGATTTGATTTTGGATTGATAAATGACCAATGTGATAAATGATTTGATTGAGATTGGTTGACAAAAATCAATGACAAATTGACCAAATTGACATGATTGAAAAGGACAAGGATCGATGACGAATCGATCGCAATATGACAAGATTGACAAGGACAAAGATCGACCCAAAATCATGATTGAAGATTGTTGTCGACAAGACCAAATTTGAGAGCGAGATGAATGAAGAATGTAGAAGAATGACTCAATGTTTGCAAATGATAAAAACCAAGTACGAATCATAGGAGAATTGTTAATGCGACGCAAAAACCTAAAATGAGGCAATGCGCAAATGTTAAAGTATGACTCCGCAAGCGTTGACCATTTTTAGGTGTCTACACTAACAAATAGGGGAAAAGGGACCATTTTCCCAACTGTCACCATGGCTCATCAATTTGTAATCACCAAGGGTAGTTGGAAACACCTTGATGACTTCTTTCAACCATATAGGTTGTCTACCGCAGTATCAAGGTTTGCTAACCCTGAAGATTTTCTCAACGACATGTTCAGGAAGAGAGCAGTATGTAAAGGTAGGCCACACTAATTTCATTTCCCTGAGGATCTGATTAGAAATGAATTCAATTTGGATGAGTAGGAATTGAGGAAAGAAAAGTGGGTGGCATACAAAAGGGCTCTTGATTTTATTCATCAATTTGATAGTAGTTATGACCCTCTATCTAGCTTTAATCCCTTTGAGGAAAAGATTAAATTCTTAATTCTTTATTTTGAAGACCTAATGCAAACTTTGAAGGAAAAGAGGGAAGCCATAGTAAGAGATAATCCTGACAAGGCTAAGTTGGTTCTAGCTAAGCCTGCCTTTTCTAAGGCCATCCCTCTGAGTAATTATGTAATGCATAAGAAGCCAAATTATAGTGTGTTGGTGCTAGTAACAGGTGAACCCTCTACTTCAAAAGGGAAGAGAGAAATAGAAGATGTCACTGACATCCAAGACTCCCTTAAGAGGTAAAGAGTGGGAAAAGAGGTACAAATAGGTGAGCCTCTATACTCTCCATCTCAATCCCCTATCCATATAGCAGATGAACAGGTAGTGGCCGAACAATTGTTATAGTTAGGGAGTCTCGAGGAGATTGCCTACACATATGAGGAAACACAAGAGGGGATGCTAGAAGAGCCACCGTGTGCTGAGATGAATTTAACTGTTGATGAGTTTAAAGGCAAAGAGCTAGATCCTACTGTCAAGAAAGCCAGTGAGGAGTTCTTGGCTAATAGTAATTTTGTCACAATAGGGGCCTTCATGCAATTTGTCTGGAAGCAAAACATTGAGCAATTTAAGGCAAGGTGTGAAAAGAGAAAGAATGAGCAGCCCCACAAAGATGCAACTTTAGTGGAGGAAGAAGTGAACCAAGAAATGATGGCAGAATTTAAAGCCATCATTCCTGAAAAAGGGGAGGGAAATGGTGTTAAAGGCTGGTGTTCTAATCCTTCTTGAATGGGACATAGCAGATGCCTTAGTGCTTGAAGCAGTAAGGAAAGAAACAAAGCCCCTAGAAGGAGTGACATTCAGTAAGGATAATGCTTCTTTGGTTATGTGGTCCCTAAAGAGGGATGAGAACAGAAGGAGGAAGGACACCTTAGAATCCGGTTACCTAGGAGGTATGATAGTGAAGAAGGTCCAGGACATAGGAGTGGTGGAAGCTGCCAGCATAGTTCTTGAAACTGCAAAATTCAATGTGGTAGTGTCTAAGAAGGAAGCTAAGGAGAGAGCTGATCTCCAAGCAAAATTAGAGACAATTTTGAAAGTTTACAATGAGGCCAAAGAAGAGATAGCTAAGAGAGATAACATCATTGCTATATTACAGAGTCAATTGGCAGGACAACACCAAGGAGGTGAATCCTCTACTCTGATGATTGCATCTTCTCTAGCAAGACCTCCACTCACTAGTCCTATTATTGAATTTCCCCCTTCTCCCATGACCTCTGGTTTCCAAGCAACTGAGACCATACAAGGTGAGATGGAAAAGTTGAAACAAGCTGAGGCCTTACTTGCAAGCAAATATGAGGAAAAGGTTAGAAGTACAATTTTGAAATTTGTTGATTCAATTAGAGCCTCTATTGTACACATTTATATGAAAAGAATTTTGAATATTTTGACTGATTTAAAAGAAGATGAGGTCACTTTGGAGCCAATTCTGAATAAGTGGATTCCTCGGGGAGTGGAGTTGGAACTTCTGTGTTCATCACATGTAGAGGTAGAGGCTAATTCCAATATCAAATCCACTTGTGAGTTAATAAAAGAGATGATTGGATTATCAGAAGAAAGGGCAGGTGTGAAGAAAAAAGCCCACTTATATAGAAAAGAATATTCTAATCATAAGTATGAGCTGTTTCCCAGGGGTTTTGTTGGTCCAAGTCAACTAAAAGAGGAGAAGGCATGGCTGGAAGAGTTGGACTATAACTTGTCTCAAAGGGTAAATGAGGTCATTAATACAGATGACAGGTCTTTATTTATTAAGACAATTGAGGAGATTGAGAAAGTGAAGTCACATTATGGTTTTCTAGAGACATAGGTTGGGTAGTTGAGAATCACTTGGAAAAGGCTAAAAGGGATGAAAAATAAGATTGTTAGCTTCTCTTGGTCAAGTGATATCATGTTCCAAGAATGGAAAAACAAATATGTAGTACAAGAAGAAGAAGTCTAGGAATAGTCAGAAGATGCTGCAGTGGAGCAACAAACTGAAAAGGCTGCTAGGATTGAAAGTGACTTGTAGCTTCTTTTCGAATGAAATTGCGGTTGTAACAAACTATTCTTAGGAAAGCCTGAGGCTTGTTTGCATCCATGTTGTTATAAATGGATACCAAGACTTAAGAAAGGGGGTTCACTAGAATTTGTAAAGAAACTCTGCTAAAATATATCTAGGGTTTTCTTGTTATTTGAAAGTTACCTTGAGTCATGTAAAATTTTCAAGAAATGAATATGAATATATAGATTAAAGTTTGTTGGTTTCATTTGGATAATTTAGGGTTATTCGATTGAGCATGGATTGCAAGGCAATCCTATAGATATATTTTCTAGCTTTTCTCTTTAGGAGAGGAATTAAATATGCATGAAATATCTCTATTAGTAGATTACTTGTTTGTATCTTTGAATTTGATAAACAGTGTTTAGTTTAATAGGAAAGAACTCTTATATATGTCAGGCATGCATAGGGTTAATAAAAGCCAAAGTGATGAAATGTATGGGAATGTTTAATTTTGTAACTCTTGCTTGATTTAGGTGACTCTGTAGCTTGGATAAGGCACTGATATCAGTTATGGAATTCTTTCTATCTTTCTTGGGATCAAATACTGAAAATGAGCATAAGTTTTCTTTAATGTTTCATTTCTATTGAGGTGATGAAGTCCATAGGTTTTAGCATTGGTTTACTATGGATTTCAGTTTAAAAG
The DNA here is from genome assembly GCF_030272615.1 of Cryptomeria japonica. Taxonomy (NCBI): domain Eukaryota; kingdom Viridiplantae; phylum Streptophyta; class Pinopsida; order Cupressales; family Cupressaceae; genus Cryptomeria; species Cryptomeria japonica. The sequence goes on along the minus strand of NC_081411.1, from coordinate 82,378,312 downwards.
TGTGAAAGTATTCACAAAAGGTATACCCACCTAATCTTTGGATAAGCTCAAAGTGTAGGAGGTTTTGTTGAAACCTTGTTATATGTTATTCTGGAATTCTATTTTCTTAGTGTCCTCTTCATATGCAAATAGAGTTGTTAAATTTCTTATAGGAAGGATAGAAGGGAATCAAATTTTGAGAACAACAATGCCTAACAATCTTACCTTCTTCATTCATCTTATTTTGGTAGACCCATTTAGTGCCAATGATGTTCTTGTCTTCTGGCCTAGGAACCAACTCCCAAGTCTTGTTCTTCTCATTTTGTTGCAATTGTTCCTCCATGGCATCCATCCACTCTTGTCTTTTTTTGGCCTCAATGAATGTTTTAGGTTCTACTTCAGTCATGAGGTAGAAGTTGACTTGTTCATCATTCCGGGCAAGTCTTCTCCTAGTTTGTACACCATCACTCTTATTTCCTAGAATTTGCTCTTCTGGGTGGTTTAGCTGCACATACCGGTTTGGTGCCTTCTTGGATGCTTCTTCTAGTTCAATTTCTGGCTGAGCTTCATCATCTTCATCATTGTAATCATCATACCAGTTAACCTATGGATGACATCCTTTGTGAATATTCTCATCAACTTTTACATGTACACTTTCAATGACTCTTCTTAATCTCTTGTTGTAGCATTTGTAGGCCTTGTTATTAGATGAGTAACCAAGGAAGATTCATTCATCACTCCTGGAGTCAAAACTTCCTAAACCATCCATATCCTTGTTGATAAAACACTTACCTCCAAATACTTTTAAGTATTTGACTGATGGCTTCTGGTCATACCGTGATTCATAAGGTGTCATTCTGTTGTTTGTTCTTTGTTGAACTTGGTTCAAAGTATATGTAGCAGTATGGACAACTTCCTTCCAATATGTATCTAGAAGACTGGCCTCATTTAACATGGTTTTGGCCATCTCCTTAACTATCCTGTTCTTCCTTTCTACAACACCATTTTGTTGTGGTTTCCTAGGAGTTGAGTATTGCCTTTTAATTCCATGTTTTTCATAGTAGTCTTCAAATTCATTTGATGTAAACTCTCTACCCCTATCTGATCTTAGGCATTTTAGCCTACACCCACTTTCTCTCTTTACCATCTTCCTAAAGATCTTGAACCTTTCAAAATCTTGTGATTTATCTTGTAGGAATGTGACCCATGTCAATCTTGAGTAATCATCAATGAAGAGCATTAAGTATCTTTCACCTACAAGTTCTCTTGTCCTAGTTGGACCACATAGATCAATATGCACAAATTCAAGTGGTCTTGAGGTGTTGTGCTCTTTTGTCCTGAATCTTGCCTTAGTTTGCATTCCTTTCACACATTCATCACAAAATGTGTTTACCGGTTTGACGATGGGTGGAATATAACTTACACACCCCTTTCTTCTTATTGCAACTAGGTTATCAAAGTTTATGTGACCTAATCTTCGGTGCCACAACCAACTTTTATCAATGTGTCCGAACATGCACTGTGACTCATAGCATTCCTTTAGATTGTAAACATTTTCATATATTCGCTTTCCTTTTGCCACGACTTGATCGGTACTATCTTTCTTTATCTAGAAACTAGTTGAGTCAAAGATGAATTTATAACCTTTGTCACACATCTGACTCGCACTCAACATATTGTGTTTTAGTCCTTCCACATAATATACATCATGTGCTTCCAATTTTCCATCAATACTTAGAGTTCCTTTTCCCTTTATTTTGATGGACGAGTTATCTCCAAACCTTACCGAACCACTGTTCCAGTCCTCAATTTTGATGAACTTCCTTTTGTCACCAGTCATGTGGTTTGAGCAACCACTGTCTACAACCCATAAATTTTTTATTTCAGCATGTAGGGCCATCTGCACTATGAGACTTGATTCTGTCTTTTCCTTTTCTTTCTCAATCCATACTGGTTTGGTTTCCTTCTTTTGGTCAGCTGCTATATTATGCTCAGGTTCAGTTATCAGTTCTTGATCATGATTTGTTTTCTTTTGCTTGATCTTCCTATTCTTACATAACCTTGCTATGTGTCCAAACTCTTGACAGTTATAGCATTTCACATCTTTATTAGAGGGAAAATCCTTAAGATTATTGTGAGGTACCGATTTATTTTTCCTACATTCAAAACTCGTATGACCATATCCATTGCACTGATAACAAATAACCTTCATATCTCATAGTGCATTAAATGGATTCATACTTTCATAACTCCTAGAGGGCTTATTGATTAATCTACAGTCAGCTATTCTATTCCCAAATTTGTTACACCGGTAACAGTAACCATGAAAGTTTGAAACATACCAGTTAGGTTGCCTTGGTCCTACAAAGGATTGCCTCATAGGGGGTCTTCCCTTCACACTATTGATTCTGGTGAAACCTTCATGGTTTAATCTTGCACTTCTCCTTGGATCAGCATGTCGATAGAAGGAATGTGGCCTCCGGTTCATAGCTTGTGTATACCAGTTTGTGTGATGATTTCCAACAACATCTGCATATGTCTTTTTACCGGTATCCTTGCCTACTATGAATGTCTTCTTTTCTTCACCTTCATTTGAAGAGGTGAACTTTATTTCTTTTTTGGATGTATCTTTGTTGGTTGAGCTTTGCCCTACTTCAAAGCTTAGGCCACCGGTGTCTTTGGATTGTTTCTGTTTGCTCAACATTTGGTCTAAAGCCTTAGTGTTGCCTTCATATTTGCTCCTTATTTCTATTTCTTCCTTAGTTTCTTCAAGCTCCTTTCTAAGCTTTACTATTTCTGCTTCCAGCTCTTGATGCTCCCTTTCCTTCCTTGTTAAGTTAGAGGATGTAGCTTCGCATATCCTCTTAGTTTCTTCTAGCTGCAATTTCAAGTCAAATATAACTTGACCGGACTCATCCAAAGATTGTGTCAAGAGATCTTGTTCATCTACTGTAGCAAGCTTGACCTTTTTGAGTTCTCTTCTTTTTTTAATCAATTCTTTAAGAGAACTGATAAGCTCACCTTCTAGGTCCACTTCAGCATCAATATCCTCCTCTTCCTCATCTTCATCAACTGGTTCACCAAGTGCCATGAGGAGATTGACTTTTCCGTCATTCTCATGGTAATAATATTCTCATGCAATTTCTTCATCTGTTGTGCCATCCTCAATAGTACATAGGCTATTCTGATTCCGGTAGCCTCTCCTTCCTTACCGATAGGTGTTTCTTTCTCTATCTTTTCCAGCAAATTTGTTGAACTCTCTTGACTCATCTCCACTAGTTTCTTTATGGGAGCATTTTGCAGCAAAGTGTCCAACCTTACCACAGTTGAAACATTTAGGTGGTAGCTTTCCTTTATACTAGTTGGATCCTCTCTTGAGATTTCTGACAAAGTTTTCTACTTCTATATCAGAGTCTTCACTGGATTGTCTATGAGAAGTTGCTTCTTTCCCCTTTTTGGTGATGTTGAATGTTGCTTCTTTTCTTAAGGAAGTATCACCAGTTGTTCTCATCTCATAGGTTGTTAGTGAACCAAATAACTCATCCATGTAGACACCTTAGTATCATACTTGGGTGTGAGAGATCTAAGAACTTTCTTGACAAGAATCTCATCTAAAATCTCTTCACCGAGTCCTCTGATGGTATTCATGGTTTCATCAAGTCTGTGAAGATAATATGCAACCTTTTCATCATCTTTCATTTTTATACTCTCAAGTTGGCCCCTTAGTGCTTGCAGCTTGGCCTCTTTGACTTTTGCATCTTCAAACAACCTCTGCAGTTTATCCCAAGTCTCCTTGGCTGATACACAATGCATGACTTTCACAAACTCATTATCAGACAACCCGCTCAAGGTAGCATGTTTGGCCTTGGAATTGTTCTCATACTCCCTTTTGGCATCCGGATTAGTGGGAGGAACACTAGGGACAACATATCCATTCTTGACAGACATCCACACATCAAAACCCAGGGATGAAATATAGGTCTCCATTCTTCTACTCCAGAATCCATAGTTAGATCCATCAAACATGGGGGCTTTGGAGGAAGTAGACTCATTTCTTACCATTGTGTTCAAAGTCTAGAATCTACCCAAGGTTTGAAGATAAGTGGGAACCTATGCTCTGATACCAATTGTTGAACATAGAGTACCATTGAGAGGGGGGTGAATCAATGGTTCCTAAATCCTTTTCATTTTCAAATCAACTTCAGAATACTAGTCAATCACTCAATCTATAAGCAACCAAACCAGTAAAGAAAAAAGGGGAAAATTAAAGAGATCAAACACACAAATACAACTCACAACACTAGTTATACGAGGAAAACTCAATGTGGGAAAAACTTTGGTGAGAAATGCCACTGAAAACTACTGTTCCAATCCAGCCTCACAAGTAAAACACCAGATTACAAAGATTTAGGGCACCAACCCAAGGAGCATCAACCCCTACACTTTTAGGGCACCAACCCAAGGATCACCACCCCCTACACCAAGCTTTAACTTGGTGATTTATAGTGAAAATACTATTTGAATATAGTTAAGGCTTCTTGTTGCAAATGAATTCTGCAACTCTTTGATCAAATAACTCACTGCCGGTTGACAGTCTTTTCCCTCCATCAAATCTCACACTATCAGTTGTGAGATTTCTATCTCTGATTCTCAGCCTCTATTATCTTTCTCTTCCTCTCTCACATAGTCTCTCAACACACTATGTTACTCTTGGATGCTACCTGCTCTGCCACACCTTGCCGGTTAGGCTCAAATGCAAGACTATAGTTATGTCAGTAGAATCCTCTCACCAGTATGCTTGCTCACATACACTACAACTTTCTTAGAACAATTTCTAAGGCTATCAAATCTTCTCTTTACTAACTCTATCTTTTCTTTTCCTCTTCTCACAACATCAAAAAAACTTCTATCATGAGCTCTCATCTCTTATGCCATGATTTCCCACTAGAAAGCAATTAAAACTTCGGAGCGGTTAGGGTTTTATCTTCCTAACATGATCTTCATGAGATCCAATCCAGCCTATCTTGGATCGATCGCTTGTCCTTTAAGGATGCATCTGTACATGGTTTCAATTGTCCAACACACATTTTCTAAAATAGCAATCTCGAACATGATCTTCTACCTTGAAATCTGTCGACACATAAAACACTTCAGCAGTTTCCTTTTCAAGGTCTTGTTGAATTGGATTTCCCTTGCATTGATTCAAGTGCCAACTAATCCCTGATATTTCTCTATCATTCTTTCTTCCTCGAGCCGCAATGGTCAGTTACAATCCCATGATTTGTGGCTATTTCATTTATATTGACAGACAGTTTCACCAACCATGTCGATGATGGTTTTATCAACCTTTGCCTATTTTCCACCTTGGCTCCACATGGTATCATCATGGTCAATCACTCTGCTCACCAACACATAGTTAGTTCAAACTTGAACATTCAGTAAACTCATATTGGTACACACCTTTATCGGTAAGGCCTTCTTCTTCTGCTAATCGGTAGTGCACACTATACCAGTAACACATCTTCACCTCTAGTGGTTTGAGACAATTTGAACATTCTACCTCTTTATCATAAACAAGTAGCTATCCTTCAGACTAGTTTATGCCTTACTGATAAGCCTTCATTCTTTCTACTCATATCCATCATGTGAATATCCATCATACTGGTTGACATCAATGACAACTTAATGCCAAAATGCCAACATTTGGTACATTATTTGAATTGTGCGATCCTTAGATATTGTCTCTGTTATATGTTGTTCGTACTTGTGCTTGTAAAGTCGATAGGCTATTGGATCTAAATGGAGTGTATCCTAAGGATGGGAGGAGAAGAGATAATATGTATTCAATGATTCCCTAAGGGAGTGTGAACTCCCTTCTTATATTTGGATAAGAAGTCACTTTACCAACGGTCGTGTCTTATGGCCTTTCATTAACAATACTCCATCTCATTAACATTGTATTTATTGATTAAACCACATATTATTTTAAGCTTAATTACACCATACACAATCAATCATGGCATTATTGACTGGTCTTCCTTTAGTCATCATCATTGGACAAGTTTGCCTGAAATGATATCTCAATCGTACTCCTAGCTCGTGAACTTAATGGCGTCATTCTGTAATCTTTATTCCTCCATGGATATCTTGAATAATTGATCTTATTAAGATGTTAACCATTGGGTTTTATATGATCATGGAATATTGTTATCATTTCTATCTCATGATGTTGTATTTGGTCATAGTCTAGCATTCTCTTACAATTTTGTCTGTTTAAGAGACTTCAGAAAATTGTATTCCTAGGGTGACAGAATGGGGACATTACAATTTGAACCTCAGATATGAAAATCCTTTCTCAATTAAGGATTTTAGCATTTAAACTATGAATTTCCACATTTCAACAAGGATTTTGCATTTCAATTTCTGTATTTCAACATCCCAAACTTGAATTCCATGTCTCAAACAAGGATCACACTTGAAAATTGTACTCTTGTCCATAGATTTTCACAAAATTTTCTTGATTTTCCTTTCCTGTCATGGTTGGAAAATACAACCTTGTCAAGACATCACATCATTAGATACTTCATTAGTTTTCAACACTTCACATTTCCAAAATCTCAATTGTCTTGACAATCTGTGTTGACGACATTTTGCAACATTTTTGCATTTTTTATATTTTTGATAACTTTTTTACAAATTTGTGAATTTTTGTCCTCAATTCTTAGTCTTGACGTTCATTCATGGATTCCAGATTCAAAACTTGAATTCCTAACTTGATCACACCCTTGGTCGTGAATTTGGATAAAGTTGATTTTCATTCTTTAGAACAATTGCACATTCACAATCTCAAGCAAGGAGCTTTTCTAGGTTAGATGGTGGATTGCACACTTGGTCCCTATCCTAGACTTGATGCACAGGTCATTTTTTTAGAGGAAAGAACAAGGTTTGAAACAGATGCACATGAAAAATGGAGTAGCGGGGAGCAAGATGAAAAGAAATTTTTGGATGTGGAAGGTTTGTTGCAGCAAGAGTGAGATCACATGTCATGACTTCAACAAGTTGTACAAGATGGAAACACCAAGATCCTAGCTCTAGAAATTTAGGTGGTCCCTAAACAAGACAAGTGTAGGGAGCTGCAAGATGAGATAAGAGCAAAAGATGAGGAAGTTTCACGGTTATCAAACCTTCCTCCCCCTCTCGAGGTTCGTCAAGATTTCTCTCCAATTTTGGTGGAAATGTATGTTTCCCATTGGGAAATAATTAAGCAATATTACCCTTTGCTGCAACCCATACTAAGATTCCTAAGAGAAGTGCAATCTCTCTATGCTGAACCGGGTGCTCTCATTAACAACTCTATGCTTTTTATTGGTCCTAAGCTCCCCGTAGCCTAGAGCTTAATTCAATTACTTTATACTGCTCAAGATGAAGAATTGAGAGGAAAAGGAATTACAGATTGCAAGAAATTAATCAGGAAGACTAATGTTTTCATTAACTAGCATAGGGTAATCATGCATGTATCAACAACGCTTGAGCCTTTAAAGATTTAGGTTCTAGATATCAAGGAGTGCATAGAGAAGTTTGTTTTCCTGGGTTCACCTTCTCCTTTTCCCACAGATGGCTCCATTCTAGGGATTGAACAAGTGTTGAGCCAGATAGAGAAATTACAACAAGATAGGACCTTCCTGCAATTCCTGAGAAATCCTATTTTGGTAGAGGAAGTTGAGTGTCTCCTGCACCCCCTAGCCCAACTCTACGCACTCTTGAAATTGGTCCATGATGAACCAACGAACTTCCCATTTGATGAAGTAATATGTTTAGATCAACACTACCAAAAAGATGGAAGCATAGGTGCTACCCTCCAAGGATGAATGGTTTCCGATACAATAGGTCTTCGATCTGCTTTTCCCCATTCTGGAAAAAGTCTGGTCTTCGAACCAACAATTTTGGGTTCTAACATTCCGCAGCCAGAATTCCCCATTTTGTCTCCAAGAAATGTTAATATTATTTCAGGATTGCTCATAGGAAGCATTTTGGTCAAGTGACAATGGCTTCTTCTAATTTTTTATCATTTCCTCGTTCATCAGCATGCCTTTTCTCACTCAAAGTTGAGAGAATGTGGAGCTGCTGCGTGGCTCAAGTTTTTATCTCAGTGTTTTCTTCTCAGCCCCATCATCCATCGTGTAAAGATGGTGACACTTGGTGTCCTTGCATTGCACAATCCAGTTATCTTTTCATACTTGACTTTGGGTCTCCCTCGAGTTGCCGCATGTCTTCCATGGTAGTTCGTGAACCAAAATGCAATTTGCATCATGGTTTTCTTGTTGGGTAGGTGTAGGGGTTTCCATGATGCAGTTGGGATAACAACTTTGAAGGCTGTTTTGCTGGGTAGTGTCTCATGGAGTGCCACACTAGGAGTTTCCTATTAGAAGCAGTTGCTGAGATGTTGCTGATGCTGCGTACTATTGGTTAAGAATCAGGGGCTCTATATATGTTTTCTATTTCTTTCTTTAAGGGGTTCAGGCTTTTAGAGAGATTTTTAGACTTTGGCTCATTGAAGTGGCCTTTATGTTTGTAGTGTCGTAAATTCTACACCCTTGCTAGGGTGGTATAATTTCACACTTAGGTTAGCACCCGCCTTAGTGTGTTTGCATCTTGCATTATTATTTCCCTTTAAGAATTTAATTAAATCTGAAGTCCTATTTCATCACTCCACACATTGTAAAATTGGGCCCTTTACCCTAAGTGTACCCCTTTTTATTTTATTCCTCCAATAAATCATTTAATCATAAACCCTAATTATGTCTTATTTTGACCTTTAAGGCTCAATTTCACATATCAAAACAACTCGAAATCAATTGTAACTTTGGGATTCTCTCTAATATCATCAAATCTAACAACCCTAAAAATTCAGTGAAAAGTTGGTCGGACAATGTGCGTTCCCGCCACAGTCCTCGACTTTTTTCTTGAAATTTTGGGAGCACAATTCTATGATATTATAATGCTTAACCCCAAAATATTGTTGGGAAATTCAATTCCTAGGTCATGCTAAAAGCGAAATTAAGTCAAAATTAAGATCTAGGGTTTCATACATAAGAGCTCTCTTTCTTCATTTGAAGGCAAATAAGATCTATCTAATCTAAGGGATTTTTCAACAAAGCAAGCATAAGGAGCCTTCTATGTAGTGAAATAGAAGCCTATGTGGATTCTTCAACAACATTCATCAAGCATTTTTTAATCATTCATCATCAATTAGGAGCCTTGAAGATGTTGAAGAGTAATAGGAAATCTAGTGCCAATATCTCTCCTTTGGGGATCAGTATGATTTCATGTTATCTTCATGCCTTTGTATGAGCTTATTTACATCAATTTTCATATTTACACTCATTCTTTAGATCATTTAGCATATTTGGTTTGAATCATTGTTCTTTACATTCACATTTACATTTAGGGTTTACTCTCATGCATAGGGTAGCTCTAGTTTCTTATCATTTAGGATCTTGCATACACACAAGGTTCTCACACATAGATTTTTAGTACATTATCGACTATTTTGTGGAGGTAGAAATCACCAAAATAGGGGTTTGACTAAGGCAAAATCCTATATAGCCACCCAAACCTTCCCTTTTCAGTTGCAACTGTAGAAATAGGTACCCAGAGGCACTTTCAGCTCAGCAAAAGGCATATGAACCACCCAGAATCATCATATATGCCCTAATCTACTAGGTACAAGGGCGTGGCACCCTATTCCTACCCAGTAGAGTGGCTTGGAACCATGGTCCTTCCACTTTGCAGTGATTTTTATCAAGTTGCAGCTTCAGGTCATCAGGTTTGCAGTCTTTCAGTTGCAACCTCCCGTCTGTAGAAATAGAATAGTGGCATGGCACCTTGGTCTAGGTCAGTTTTGTTCAATTTATTGAATGAGGTACACATCCAAAATCCTTTCCCTTTCATTCTTTCAGTATCTTAGTTTCAGATTTGTAAGTTTGTTCAATTCTGAGGTCATTTATGCTTCATTGTTTATCTCCTAGTCTAATCGATCATTCAAACCATAGTTTTTCTCATCATTTGCAACAAGAGGAATAGAAAACCCAAGAGATAATCCTTGGCTCTCTCTTTCTCACAAGAAGTATCCAAAGTGATCTATCTCCCTAGGCTCTTTTGTATTCCCAATGTGTTGGCAAAAGTAGGATTAGGTCCTAGTCACTCGATCTCACTTTTCCTGCCACCACATTTTGGTGAACCCGACGTGAATGAAATGTTCTTTAATTTTAATTTATGTTCTCAGAAATGAGAGTTTTTTTTTCTATTTCAAATTCAAATTTATATTTAAATGTTTCAACTCCTTGCAAATTTCAAAATTTAGAGGTTAATTTTTCAATTCAAAATTGAACTTGTGAATAGCTTAATTTGGATCATTAATTTCAGATCTGATTTAGGAACACATTTCACTCATATATTTCATTTTATAAATGAACATTTAGAGTTCTTGTATTGGTTAAAATTGAATATTTCCTTCTATTTTGCATATGTTATCATTTGAAAGAGGAAATTTTTTGTCATGATGCATTCATTTCATAGATGTGATAATGGGTTAGCTTCCCTTGTTTCAATTTTTCCCTCTCTTAAAGAGCCTCTTCCTATCTATGAAAAAATTTTAGTTCCTAAAATATTTGTTACCAATCCCTTCAAAACTCTCCCATACTCTGAGGATGAAGATTTGAAGAGTGATCTTGACAATTCTCCTAAAATGTGCCCTTCTCATCTAGCTATCTTAGAGGAAGAGGATGATATCATAAACACCTTCCTTAATGTTATCTTACCTTCCTTACATGATGCCTCTCTAAGTGAAAAGGTATTTATGGACATTGAATTGTCTTCTCCTAAACTTGGTCTTACCAATGGGGGCATCTTAGTACAACAAGAGGTTATGAGCACTTATTTCGAAGATCTCCTTCCTAAGCATGGCTCTTTGGAGAAATATGTTCATCTCCCTCTTAAAGAGTACTCCCCTCATGAGGTTCATTTTGTTCAAGAAGATGGTATTGTCCCTATTTTTCCTAGTGATTGCATTTCCTCTTTTGATTTCAACAAAATTCCCACTAGAGATGACACATTAATGAGAAATGCTTGCCCTTCTCCTAAAGCTTGTCTTATCCCTAAAGATTCCTTAGAGAAAGAAGATGAAACCATAATAAATTTCCTTAATTCTATCTCCCCTAAAGATCCTATTGAATGCATTTTGAGGCAAGAAGATGATGTAAGAACATGTATTGATGCTCTCCTTCCTAAGGATGAAGAATTAATGAGCAATGTTATCCCTTCTCCCAAAATTGGCAATAAGGACATCTTTGTACAACATATTTCTAATATTTTTCCTAATGACCTCACTATTTGGGATGAATCATTAGAAGAAGGTATTTATTTTTCTCTCCCCCATGAGAGAACCCTAGCCAAAGAGGATAAAATCATGATTGATAACTCCCTTGATAGCATCTCACCTTCCATGAATCTCAATCATTTTTTATTTAAAGGTAAAGAATCACCCTCTCCTCAACTTGGTTCTACTCATAAGAATACCCTAGCTCAAGATAATATGGTCAACATCTTTTTTCACAAATCTCCCTCTCAAAGGTGAGACTTTAAAGAGTAATATTGATCCTTCTCCCAAAGAGTTTATTCCCCATGTAGATCCTTTGGTGATAGAGGATGATATGAGCTTCCTACTAATACTTTTCCTCCTAATACATCAATGCCTACCCCTAGTCTCTTTCCTAAAATTGGTCTTATCCATGATAAAATTTTAGTGCAAGAAGAGACTATCAACAATTCTTCCAACAATCTTGGTCATTATTCTTCTAAGGAAACCTTTGATATTCCTAAACCATCCTCAACCAATTTGATACATGTGAGTGAAACGCCTAATAAACCCCTCTTCATAGTTCAAGGTGCTTGTCCTTCTCAAAATTCCCCATAGAAGCTTCTCTTAGTGGTTAAAGGTGGTTATGCTAATGATTATTTTTGCACTCCTAGGAAACCTATTATTACTATGCAAGGAGGTTATCATACTAAGAGGCCTTATGAGTATGCTAAGAAAATCACTAGAGAGAGTTATCATGTGGTTGCTCATATCCACAACACAAGAAACAATAGGAAACCTAGTCCTCCTCTAGTTATCCCAACTTCCCTTCCTTCCTCTCAACCTATTCTTCCACAAGCACCTTGTATATCAAATCTTAGCAAGGAGTATGATCTCATTGAACAACTTAAGACCACTCCTTCTAAAATTTCTATTTGGGATTTGGTTCAAACTTCAACTTCTTATCATGGGATGTTACAAGATGCTTTGAAAAAATTAGATGTCCCACCTGCAGTGACACCTAATAACATGTCCACTTTTATTGATCCCACAAACAAATCCAAAGCTCAAATTGTATTCACACAAGATGAGTTACCTTCTCTAGAAATCCAAAATCAGTATGATCCTCTTATGATTGTGGTTATTATCCATGATAGTCCTATAAGGCTAACCCTTGTGGAGAATGGATCTAGCCTTAATGTTTGTGGTGTGAACTTATTGGATACGATTAAAGTGGATCGTGCTCTTATCAAACCTTCTTCTCTTACTATTTGAGGTTTTGATAATGTTGATAAAAAATTTCTAGGTGTCATAACCTTGCATGTTAAGGTAGGTCCTGTTGTGTTACCTACACCCATTCATGTTATGCCTGGTAATTTGGCATATAACCTTCTATTAGGGAGACCTTGGATTCATATCATGCAAGTTGTCCCCTCAAATTTGCATAGGAAAGTCAAATTAATTTATAACAATACAACATACATGTTGTTAGCTGATACCAAACTTCAAGAAGCATTAAAATATGGATCTTCTTGTTCAACTACTTTCCATTTTTCTTCCAATCCTTCTACTTCTTCAAATACATCTATTTCCTTTAATAATGTTGTTCCTTCTAGTACTCTCGATTCTTCTACTCAATTGAAATCTCCTCTTGAGGATATCTTTTCTCCCAAAGGAGTGCTCTCAGATGATTATTGGGGATCTCTAGACTTTAACCCTACATTTAAGGAGAATATAGAGTATCTTGGAAAGGATCTAAGTCTAAGAAGGAGAAATCTAAGGAGGAACCTAAAGAGAAACCTTCTTTGTATAAACAACTAAGTAACCATTTTGTGGCTGCTTCTAATTCAAATAATTCTTCAAATCCTTCCTCTAATTCATATAGCACCGAGACCTATGAGGCATCACCATCGCCTTCTGATTTGGCATCCCTTTATGGTCCTATTTTTCACATTTTAGCTAAGAGTGGCTATGATGGAAATGGTTGTGGCACAAGTAAACAAGGAATTAAAGTTCCTTTAGAATATAATACACATGAAGCCTCATTTGGACTTGGATATAATCCTCCTAAGCCCACCAAAGAATCTAAAAGACCATCTCTCATTGTGAATGGTATATTTAGTAGTGATGATAACCTCACCTCAATTAAATCATCTTTTATTTCTTTCAACACTCATCCCCCTCATAAGGAAATATTGGTGATGAATAAATCTCTTTATGAATCTCCTCAAGAGATTTTTAATCCTACTTATGAAGCTTTATTTTCTACTCATTCTAAAATCCCTTCTTCTAGGAATAAGGCTTTGATGAATTATACTTATCCCTTTCCCAAGATTTCTTGTGTGCAAGAGAAGTATGACTTAGTGGCCTATTCTTCTTCTATAAACTTCTCTCTTTATAAAGACTTTTTAACATTCATCATCTTATACATGTTTCTAATCTCACTTATAGTAGAGCATTTAACATGTCATATTCAAATACCTCATTCAATCTATCATGTCTTTAAATAACATTAATGGCTATTATGTTTCTCGTCATTATGTGACATTGGTAGCTCACTTATTGGGGGCTCATTGTCATTCATGATGGTACAATTTCATGTGCAATCATACTTTTGGAAGCAACATAATAGCCTATTTCTATCTCATCTCTTCTCCCTATATATATGGGTGCAAGACTGATTTCAAATATATATCCTTCTTAAGATTGGAATTTCCCCTTTGTGAAGTAGTGTCTTCTATAAGGATTTCTTATTGATCATAGAGGTGTATTCATACTTGAATTCCTTCTCTCATATTGGAACAAGCATCTCTAATGGGGATCTTAAGTACATATCCTTAATTGGGACCTCCTCCTTGGTGTTGGAAGTCTTTGATCATTCATGAATTTCTTTTCTTCATCGAGTAGTATCTTTTATAATAAAACCTTCTATTTTGTGCACGTGCATATCCCTGATGAGGATCTCTTGCATTCTTTTAGAAGAGTTGTTATAAATAATCTCTTTGATGTCATCTCAATCCTCTACTCTTTTCAAAATTCTTGCATTCATTCATTATAGAAGATGTTATATTTGTCAAAGACAACTCCTCTTGAAGGTAGATGTCTTTTGAACAAAGATCTCTTCTCCTCCAAGGATCTTCTTTACACTTATATAGCAAGATATCTCTTTTCAACTATCTTATCCTTGCTTGAAGAGTATTCCCTCTCTCGCTTGGATTTATGACATTATTGCGTGATGGTTATCTTCTTGGTGTTGAAGGTAGGTATCCTTGTTCTACTTGCACACACATGCATGAGGTTTAGTGGAACTAATAGTGTTTTCACTCTCCTCCTTTACATGGATCACCTAGAGAGACTCTGGGGGCTAATTTTCCATGTCCTTCTCTCCATGAATCACCTAGTTTTAGGGGCGAGATGTCCATGGTTCCTTTTCTTCTTCCTTCTCTTTGCATTTGTTTCCATTTAAATATTTCATCTTGTGTTAGAGAGATCTCAAATCCTCACACTCTTTGTTGTGTTGGAATTGAGGCTGAGTTCTCTTTCTTACCAAATGATTCTCCATTAGTTTTTGATCTTGTATCAAATCTTCTTGTGAGCATTTTTTGTCATCAATCTTCTTTCACAATTCGATGTGATAAACATGATACCCTATTTCAACTCACTAAAATTAGCAAGCCAAAATAGGGGGGGCATATAGCTGCCCTCTAATTTTCATCACCTTCCTTAGTAAGCATTTAGGTCATTTTGTGATTTTACCTAACATGTGTTTTTGTAGGGTATGGATCCTAACTATGTACTGAGGATACTGTTGGGGGCTTCATCCAAAAACTTGTGGATATATCATTTTTCATGAATGTTTAATTTTCCATACTTTAACTTCCATATGCATGTAGTGTCATATGACCGCTAAAGTGGGGGATAAATTTAGTGTTGTAAATTGTACACACTTGTTAGGGTGGTACAATTTCAGACTTAGGTTAGCACCTACCTTAGTGTGTTTGCATCTTGCATTATTATTTCCCTTTAAGAATTTAATTAATTATTTTAATTAAATCTAAAGTCCTATTTCATCACTTCACACATTATAAAATTGGGCCCTTTACCCTAAGTGTGCCCCCTTTTTTTTATTCCTTCAATAAATCATTTAATCATAAACCCTAATTATGTCCTATTTTGACCTTTCAGGCTCGATTTCACATATCAAAACACCTCAAAATCAGTTTTAACTTTGGAATTCACTCTAATATCATCATATCTTACAACCCAAAAAATTTAGTGAAAAGTTGGTCCGACCATGTGCATTCCTGCCACGGTCCTTGACTTTTTTCTTGAAATTTCGGGAGCACAATTCTATGATATTATAATGCTTAACCCCAAAATATTGGTGGGAAATTCAATTCTTAGGTCAGCATAAATTTGGAATTAAGTCAAAATTATGATCTAGGGTTTCATACATAAGAGTTCTCTTTCTTCATTTCAAGGCAACTAAGATCTATCTAATCTAAGGGAGTTTTCAACAAAGCAAGCATAAGGAACGTTCTATGTAGTGAAAGAGAAGCCTATTTGGAGTCTTCAATAACATTCAACAACATTCATCAAGTATTTTTCAAGCATTCATCATCAATTAGGATCCTTGAAGACATTGAAGAGTAATAGGAAATCTAGAGGCAATATCTCTCCTTTGGGGATTGGTATGATTTCATGTTATTTTCATGTCTTTGTATGAGCTTCTTTACATCAATTTGAAAATTTACACTCATGATTTAGATCATTTAGAATATTTGGTTTGAAGCATTGTTATTCACATTCACATTTACATTTAGGGTTTACTCTCATGCGTAGGGTAGCTCTAGTTTCTTATCATTTACGATCTTGCATATACACAAGGTTCTAGCACACACATTTTAAGTACATTATCGACTATTTGTGGAGGTGGAAATCACCAAAATAAGGGTTTGAATAAGGAAAAAACATATATAGCCACCCAAACCTTCCATTTTTAGTTGCAAGTGTAGAAACAGGTACCCAGAGGCACTTTTAGCTTAACAAAAGGCACAAGAACCACCTAGAATCATCAGATCTGCTCTAATCTACTTGGGAAAGGGGTATGGAACCCTGGTCCTACCAAGGAAAGTGGTGTGGTGCCATGGCCCCTCCACTTTGCAATGATTTTTAGCAGGTTGTAGCTCCAGGTCATCAGGTTTGCAGTCTTTCAGTTGCAGCCTCCTGTCTGCAGAAACAAGACAATGGCGTGGCATCCTCATCGAGGTCAGTTTTGTTCAATTTGCAGCATTAGGTACACATCTAGAATCATCTCCCTCTTATTCTTTCAATATCTCAATTTCAAATCTACAAGTTTGTTCAATTCTGAGTTCATTTATGCTTCATTCTTTATCTCCTAGTCTAATTGATCATTCAAACCCTAGTTTCTCTCATCATTTGCAAGAAGAGGAATAGAAACCCGAAGAGATAATCCTTGGCTCTCTCTTTCTCACAAGAAGTAGCCAAAGTGATCTACCTCCCTAGGCTCTTTCATATTCCCAATGTGTTGGCAAAAGTAGGATTAGGTCCTAGTCACCTGATCTCGATTTTCCCGCCACCACAATGTTAATTAAATTTGACGAATGATAGAAATGTTAGATTGTGCCTATTGCCTTTGTAATTATTTTATTTGAAAGCTAATACATTGACTTCTATGTTATTTTCAAATTCAATAACTTCTATGGTATTTTCTATGAGACTCCACAGATTAAACTATTTTTAGAGACATGTTATCTGTTAGATGAATGGTTAATGTTATTTTTTGTTGAATGAGTTTTGTTGAATTACTCTCTCAAATGGTTCTGAGCATGTAGGTTTTTGAATGAGCTTTAAAGACACATCTATCTAGGTTTTATATGCTATTAAAGTTTTTCCAAAATATCTTGGCATATCTCCTAAGTAGTGTAGATCGTTTGTTTTAAGTTTCCTTCTTTCCCTTTTCTCCTCCCAATTGTATGAAGAGGTGACTTCCCAAACCTGGAGGTCATTCAATGATTTTGATGCAAAAGACCCCCCATCACTGAATTTCCCATAAGGCTGTTAGCATTTAAGGTAAAATTAAGAGTCGAAAATTCTTTTTCTGGCCCATCCGGTGGGACCATAATTTTGAACAAGCCTAAGCAAGTTTATAAGCCGCAGACCCATTACCAAGAGCTAAATAACTTTAAATCTCATTTTTCTTCTCCCACCCCTCGTAAGTGTCCATCTACCCATAGTTACTTCTTCCCAAAATCGACCTATTTTCCTTATAGTTGTTCCCGTAATAATGGCTTAGATCCCTCCTAGAAACTTTGTGACTTGGAATAGCGGGAGCCCTCTCATTCCTTCTATTCCACCTGTAGTATAGGGCCGATTCCCACTTCTACGGTAAAAGTTGTCCCTAAATTCACTGGAGAATGCCTCAAGATGCTTGGGGAACACCTACAAGATATGGTCAATGTCTGCACCATCGATAACATTACAGAGAAAAATGTAGCTCTGAGATTGCTCATGGCTTCATTCAAATGGAAAGCTTTAGATTGGTATAGATTTCTCGGCCCAAACTCTATAGCCGATTGGGATCAGCTGGGTGACTGCTTCTTTGAGAGATTTTTTGACAAGGCTGATAGGTCATCCCTGATGCAACAATTGATTACCATAAAGAGAGCCCCTCAAGAAGTGGTGATGGAATTCAATATGATATTTCAGAGGACTTGGCAAGAATACTGTTGTCCACTCATCCACCTACGGATATGGCATTTGTTTTTTATCTGAAAGCCTTCAATTCAGATATATGCATGATGATCCAATCTCTCAGAGGCAATACTCTCCTAGATGCATTTGATTTGGTGGTCCAAGTAGAAAACAATCTAATCAATGCTGGAAATCATGCACCACAACCATTCATGTCGCTCTTTCCTGAGATATCAAATCAGGTCCTTGAGCCAGCCATGCCTAGCACATTTGCTCCCCAATCTATGTATGTGTACCATGGATCCAAAAAAGAAAATCTACCTTGCCTCTCATCTCTGGCTCTCGAGGTCAACAATATGAAATATTTGTTGAGATCTTTATCGAATGAAATCATTAATTTGAAAAGGTATGAAATCCCACCTAGAAGACCTCCTTTCCAACAAAATTTCCAAGGGAATAGACCCACATATTAGCAAAACCAATATGCGAATAACCAAACTTTCTCAAGTTAGTCAAATGGACAGATAGTTCCAGTGCCTAATCTTTTGCAAACTATCTATCCCAATACTAGTAAAGAGTTAATCGTAGGACAAAATAATCTAGCGGATGATGCCAATTCTTGGTTTTTCCCATGTAACAATGCCCACACCCCAAGAAATTTCCCAAGAGAAAAAAATGCAGATCAACGAAACCTAGGCATGGCTCCGAATGATTTGGTTGACATATGTGGTAAATGAATTTAAATTTGTTATAAAATTGATTTAGTTTTAAAGTTTCAAATTGGTGTTAATAATGATTCACCCCCCCTCTCCTCTCAGCATTAACCAGATCCTTGTAGAATTAACAATTAGCTTTTGTCCTTTGTGTGCAGAAAGCCTAACTGCTTGAGGGAAACATTCTGAGGAAGTCAAGATGATGAAGAAAGAGGGTCCTAATTTTAACAAGGATAACTACAAGATCTAGAAAGATAGGATGAAGATCTATATCAAAGGTCTTGGTGCACAATATTGGAAGCAAGTTGAAACAATATATGTTGCTCCTACTACTACTCCTTGACACTAGATGAACTCAAAGAGTAGCAAGAGAACATGCAAGATTTAGAAGCTATTGTAAGTACTTTATCTAATTCAAAATATATTGATGTTCAAGGATTGGAAACTACATGTGAGGTTTGGGAAAATTTAGATATAATCTATGGAGGAGATGAGAATGTACAAAGAGCCAAAGAGGAAAGCTTGAGAGGAAAGTTTGATGACATGCAAATGTTTGAAGGAGAGAATATTGCACAGTATGGTCAGAGAATCAAAGAAGTTGTTGGTGGCATAAAGAGTGTTGGAGGTAAAATAGATGATGATGCAATATTAAGTAAAATTCTTAGAACTCTTCAACCTCAATATGCTATAAGAGTATCTGCAATCCAAGAACTAAGATCTATTTCAAAGGATAAGGTAATTGTCCGATTCATTGATTGGTAAACTTACAGATTTTGAGTTGAATAGTTTTGACAATAGTTTGACAAAATCTACTGAATCTGCCTTTAAAGCTTATGTTACCAGCTCATCTGCTAGAAAAGGAAAAGATATATGTCAAAATCATGAGTGTAGGTCAAGTCATGGAAGTAACCGGGGAAATGAAGACAATGAAGATCATGTGATGGAACTTGAGGCATTGTTAGCAAAATGATTTCCAAGAGGCACCAATAAGTATAAAGGAAAGCTACCTTTGAAGTGTTCTTCTTACAATAGAATTGGTCATATTGCTGCTAGTTGTCCTAATGCTGACAAGAAAGAGAAATTTAGAAAATATAAAAGAAAGGGCATAAAGAAATGTTATGTTGTAGTAGATGAAGGTGTGACCAATGAGGAGTCTGAAGATGAAGATGACAATGAGGAAATTATGTTTGTAGTCATGAAGGAGGAACTATCAGATGAAAAGGCACTGGTATCTCATATGGAGAATATTGATGAATGGATTATAGACAATGGATTCTCACACCACATGACCAGAGACAAAATTAAGTTCATAACTCCTTATGAATTTGATGGAGGTGTTGTTAGATTTGGAAATAAATATCCCTGCATGGTGAAAGGTAAAGGTTCAATCTCTTTAAATGGGAAGAGTAATGTTGATGATGTGTTTTGGGTTGATGGTCTAAAGCATAATATTTTAAGTGTTGGTAAGATCAATGATAAGGGTTATTTGCTTGAGTTTAAAAGTGGAGTCTGCATAATTCTTGGAGGTAATGGTGAACTGATTGCTACCAGAAAGAAAACTAGAGGTAACTTATTTCATTTGAATAGTAATGTTAATAATTATCTGGTTGCAAGAATGGAAGACAGTTGATTGTGGCATAAAAGATGTTTTCATGTTAATTTTGATAATTTGGTTAAGATAAGAAAGTCAAGTGTTGTAAGAGGATTACCCCAACTTGTTAAACTAGAGTGTGATATGCAAAGATTGTCAAATTGGTAAGATAACTTCTATTTCTTTCAAGAGCAAGAATTGTAATTCTAAGAGTATTTTAGATTTGGTACATACTGATCTTTGTGGCCCTATGAGAATAAAGAGTTATTATGGCGATAGATATTTCATGCTTTTCACCGATGACTATTCTAAAATGATGTGGGTGACATTTTTGAAGGAGAAATCAGAAGCATTTAGTAAATTTAAATCATTTAAAGATTTGGTTGAGATTGAAACTAGTAAGAACTTGAAGTGTTTAAGATCAGACCAGGGAGGAGAATTCACATTTGAAGAATTTGTTAAGTATTGTTCTAAACAGGGTATCAAGAGACAGATGTCAACTCCAAGGACACTACAACAAAATGGCATAGCAGAAAGGATGAACAAAATAATAGTAGAAGTTGATAGAACCATGTTATTACAGGGTAATGTATCTAAAATGTTTTGGAGAGAAGCAACTAGCACTATTGTACACACTTTAAACTAGGTACTAGTAAAAAGAGGTAACAACAAGACACCCTATGAGCAATGCTATGGAAAAAATCCTTGTGTAATTTATTTTAAAAAATTTGGGAGTAAATGTTTTATTAAGAGAGATAATCACACTGAGAAATTTGATGCAAAATCTAATGAGGGAATCTTTCTTGGTTACTCTACTAGAAGGTATATAAATGTTACAATAAGAGAACTAAGAAGATTATTGAAAGTGATAATATGAAGGTAGATGATCTCTTTGGAAATTCAGAAGGTACTAGCAGATCCGAGTCTGAAAAAGATGATGAGAAATTTATGATTATTGAACCGAAAGCACAAAATAATGAAGATTTTGCAAATGGAGAATTAGGTGCTCAACCGGTAAGTGATGATAGCGATGAAGAAGATGAAGAACAAGAAGAAGAAGATGCAAAACCACTATCAGTATTGCCTAGGTATGTCAGATTAAACCATTCACACAAGTAGATAATTGGTGATAAGAATGTAGGTGTGCAAACTAGGAGGAAAATCAGAGAAAACTCCTACCTTATATCTACAATAGAACCTAAAACTATAAAGGAAGCACTAAAAGATGATGATTGGGTTAATGTAATGAATGAAGAATTAGATCAAATTGAGAAGAATCAAACATGGTCACTTGTTCCTAGACCAAAGGATAAGAATGTAATTGGAACAAAATGGGTCTTTAAGAATAAATTGGATGAAGAAGGAAAAAAAATAAGAAACAAGGTGAGGTTAGTCTACAAAGGGTATGCACAGGAAGAAGGTAAGGATTATGGAGAGACTTTTACACTAGTTGCTATATTAGGAGTGAGAATGTTGCTAGTATTTGTTGCATATAAGGGATTCAAAGTTTATCAAATGGATATCAAATTAGCCTTTCTTAATGGGATTCTAGAAGAAGAAGTCTACATTGAACAACCAGATGGATTTTCTTTGTCTGATGATAAAGACATGGCATGTAAATTTCTTAAAGCACTATACGGTCCAAAGAAGGTATCGAGAGCATGGTATGAGAGATTACGTGCATATCTGATCAAAATTTGATTCCAATGTACCAATGAGGACAACAATATTTATTTGAAGACTGATGGAGACAAGATGCTAATAGAAGAAGTGTTTGTAGATGACATAATTTTTGGTGGAAATGATGATGCGTGTATGGATTTTGCTTATGTAATGAAAAAGGAATTTGAAATGTTTCTAATGAGTGAAATAAGTTCTTTATTGGGTTACAGGTCCAACAACTGGATGGTGGTATCTTTATTTGTCAGAGCAAGTATGTGAAAGAGGTTTTGAAGACATTCGGCATGGAAGACTGCAAACCAGTAGGAACACCAATGGTAACAGGTCGTGAGTTGTCCAAACAAGTTGATTCCTTTGTTGTTTGTGAAAAAGAGTACAAGTCTATGATTGTGAAGAGAATTTTTTGGTATCTCAAAGGCATAGTAGACTATGGTTTATGATATCCCTATAAAAGAGATTTTACTTTGGATGTCTTTACTAATGCAGATTGGGCAGGTAATATGGATGACCAAAAAAGAACAATCAATGGAGATTTTATTCTTGGTGGAAGATTAGTGGCATGGAATAGAAAGAAAGAAACACGTGTTTCTCAATCTACAGCTGAAGAAGAGTATGTTGCTACATCCATGAATTGCACATAGGCAATTTGGATGAGACATGTGCTAGAAGGATTCAAAATAGATATGTCTGAACCAGTGACTATTAATTGTGATAATACAAGTGCAATAAATATTTTTAAGAATCATGTACTTCATGCTAGAACCAAGAAAATTTAATTGAAGTATCATTTTCTAAGGGAAAGAGTTCAATAAAAGTAGGTGAAGATGGAATATGTGAAGAGTAAAGATCAGATAGCTGATATCTTTACTAAGCCCTTATCGAAGACTACCTTTGAGTTTCTTAGAGGTAAACTAGGGGTTAGAGCCCTACACTAGAAGAACTAGAATGATGGAGATACATCAATCATATGGATCTAATGTTTATTGCTCACTAAGGATTGATGAGGTGCAGGCTACTTTGTAGGGGGAGCAACTCGGATATAATATTATGAATTGGTTACTAGAGATGATGATGATAGAAGAAGCAGTAAAGAATATCAGGGATGCACATACACCTTTGGAATTGCTGTCAAAGGGGGAGAAGAACAAGATCATATTTGGGAGAAGAAAAAGATCAGAGAAGTTCAAGAAGTATTGGTTCAGGTGGAGAAGACAAAAGGAGGAGACCGACAGTTGATATGATATAGACAACAAGTTGCAGATGGTAAGCAATGATGGTGTTGCAATCTGATTAGTATAACTGATTAGTGTTTCCATCAATGCCAAAGGGGGAGAATGTTGGCATGATTGGCATAATTGATGCAAATAAGGAGATGCAATTAAATATTGATGACTAAACTAGTAGAGGATAGAAGACTATTTGTGATGAAGAGATTGAGATTTTTTATTAGATGACTTGATTAGTTATTTGCATTGTCATTGATGGAAACTAATGTTAAAAGATGTTAACTAATGTTTCCTAATGTTTGGCTTGTCATCTAAGTGATTTAGTCTATCAGAGATAGGGTTTACCGACAATATACAAAAGACTTTGAAATAGGATTTTAACTATTAGATTCAATGTCAGTCCCAAAGACACTGAGAGGGGCAGTGAATCAGTGTCTAACTAGTTAGCAAAATATTTAAACTTATTAATAACTTTGCATCCCAAAATAGTGTACCGATAAATAAAAAATATTGCAATAAACAAAAATAACAGAGACAACATAGAAACACACCATAACATGAGATATTTAATGAGAAAATTGAGTGTGGGAAAAACCTTGGTGGGATTTGTGACCCACAATATTTACTCACTGGCCAATGAATAAATACTACTTACAATGAGGGGCCTACACATGTAGGGAGGCCAACATCCTAGAGCTCACTGCTCAATAAAGAGTTACACTAACTACAAAATAGATTATCAAAATCCAATACAATGTACTACTTCAAAACAATATCTCTCATGACAGGTTCAATACTGGTTTAAGCTCAGTCAATAACCAAAACCTTCGCTGTCAGCTATATCACCTTATACAAAATTATACATCATATCTCTATCTTATCTATCTATCATATACCATATATAAAATGACCTATAAGATCTCATACATATATGAGTCTATTACAATGTACCATGTCGTCTTACAAAAGATATTTACATTAAAATACAATAAACAAAAGTTTATTCCATGTCGGCCTGAGTGTCGGTATGCAATGTTGCTGATGTCGGTGAAGTGCTTGCTGGTGTATGTAGAAATCTATTGCTAGTGTCGGTATATGCCGGTTGGTTGCTAGTTGGTTGCCATCAATGAGAACATCAACTATTCTCATAAGAGTGTAGAATGCCAAAAATATCCCCCTTTGGAATTGATGGCAACACTCATGAGAAAAATCCAAAAACTGTTTCCAAAAACTAAAGTCCAAAAAGATTCCAAAAAGATGTGCTCCCCCTAAGCAAGTGATCTCCTCTGTACAAGTATTTTTCTCTCCACTACTCCCCCTTTGATACCAATGACAAAGGTTGTCAAAAATAATCAAACGAGCTCAAAAATTTCACCTCAAAGTCTATAACCGGTTGGTTACAATCTGAAAAATATCTGCCAAAACTAAATTTAGACTCTACATAAACCTTTTGCTATCATTCAAAGTTGCCTCAATTTGTTGGATCATGCCAATTAGATATTGCATGTGTTCTTCCGGTGATCGCTCTCCTTGAATTAATGCCTTAGATATTTCAATTCTCCGAGTGATGAGATTGTCCAACTTACGACCAAGTTTATTTTTAAGTTCCCAGGTATTTGACCTTATCCTTGCCTTCTCTTTCTCAAGTTTCTCTAACTTCTCCTCAAAAACTGCCATTTCCTGCTCAAAAACTGATATATGTCCAGATGAACCAATTATATTATCTACTATATCATCAATTTATTTCTCTATTTTTTTGATCTTCTCATCTATGTCCTCTATCAAAAGGTGAGGTTTGTATGTTTCCCTATATATCTCCTTGTACTCCAAAATTGTAGAGTTAAGTACTGGTAATAATGTATTTAAGTGTTATGTACACTTCTTTATAGTGTCTTCAAAGAATGTGTTTTTCTCTTTTTCAACTCTCTCCTTAATTGTGTCCTCATTCACCTTATCAATAATTATTACATTATCAGCAATAAATTTGGACAATGTGTCCAATTTACCCAAAGAATCAGTAATGTGATCTATTTTACAATTTGGTGCAATCAACTTAAGAATAGGTAATGTGTTGTCAATTGTCTTGTAGGCCAATGCATTGCAATCCATTATCTTCTTAATTGAATCCAAAAGTACCTCTGTAACATTGGTAGGTCTGAATTCACCTATAGATGTGCCTGATGTCTGACCAATCATTTTTATTACCTCCTTGCTTCCATTAGATGTGTCCATTTTGCTTGCATTTTCTTCTAGTGGACCAGTATGTGTTTGCATCTCAACCTTTAAAGTTTTCTTAGACTGTTTCAATGTTTATGAAATTGTTGGTTTCTTTGTCTCTGTGTGCACCTCTGCCTCAGTTTGTTTCTTTGTCGGTTTCTCTGTCTCCAATGGCCCTATGCTAGTACCTTTATCTACAGTAGGTTTTTCAGTATGTGTCGGTTGCTTTGTTTGTGTTTATGTCTCAATTTCAATAGTTTGTACCGGTTTCTTTGCTATGTTGCTACTGTCAACATTGTCTGACTTGATTTCAGAGGTTTCCTTATCCACAACAATGTTTTCCTCTTGAGTATCCACATTCATTTTAAAAGGTATCTCCAACTCAGGATTAGTGTCATCATGTCTTATTCCTTCAGTGTCAATAACTGGTGGATCTTCTTAGTGTACTGGTGCAGTATCCAAAGGTGGCGGTGGAAGATTGTCAGTAATCTTAATGTTAGGAACTCCACCAATTTTTCCTTTACCCTTGTCCTTTTGGTAAACCTTAAATGTCTTCTTAGGTCTATTCATTTCTTTTTTTTCTTTCTCCACAAATAATATATCCCAATTATCTGATATTTCATATACAATCTCCTTCACTCTTCCAGCCATCAAGCTCACTTGCTGGTGTCCACTAGAAAATACTGATCGGTTAGCCTCAGAAATAAGTTCATCTATTTCTTCTTTGAAGTTAACTGGGTGAACAGCCAAGAGTACTTTAACTTTCAATTTCTTATCCAATTCAATCACAGATAGCCTTTTAGCTTCTAGTCTCATGTAGAGATCATTTGGTAGCTCATCAATAACTTCAATCAAAAGTTTCTTATAAATGTCTAAATGAAGAACAATGCTTTCTTCAATAGTTTCCTTGTCAGTGTCACTGTAAGAATGATATAACTTGTTCACATTTTAGATTTCCCTCATGTGTAACCTCATTAAGTAGTTCATTCAGTGAAGGGATAACTAGTGTTTGTTTTCTCTTTGGAGTAAGCTTATTCTTAGGTTCCCTAATTGCCTGCTATTTCTTCCTTAATATTCTTTTCTTCAGGGTAGGAGAAGGTACTGGTGAGGATTTCATTTTCCTTTCCACTCTTCTGAACTCAGCAACCTTCCCACTGTCACTATCATAAGATGTGTCAACCGGTAAAATATGTGCCTCTAGTTGAGGTCCTTTAAGCTCACTAGCCGATATGCCACTAAGGTTCATGATATTTTCTTTGATTTCTTATGCTTTCTTGGATGCATCCCTAATGAATTTTTCTCTTTTCTTCTTATTTTTCTCCATTGATACTTTACTAGCTATGGTTTCAGCACTTCCAAATATTTCCTCAGATGGTTCTCTTGGTGCTTCAAGTAGTTCTTTTGCATACGTTTCTAGAACGTGTAGATCAACCTCATAACCCATTTTAGTAACCCAAATAGTTCTAGGGCTTACTCCTTCCATCCAGGTTTCATCTCTTTTAATGATAAAATAGATTTGCTTGTCATATTTCTCAACTATGCTCTGAGGAATCCTTTCCCTAGCTCTCATCTTAGATTGGAAAGTTTTAAAGTAATTTGTTATGTTATTATCTCTATTAGTTCCCATGCTGGTAAAAGATTCCTATAGTTGTTTTCCTACCGGTATATCATAACCAAAGTCTTTGGGTCCTATACTGGGGATCTCTTTGGTGAAATATAACATCAAACATACTAGAAGGTTTCCAAAGAGGAAAGTACCTTTCTTGTCTCCCTTAATCTTTTTCAGGTTATCAATAAGCTCATCTTTTAACCATTCACACACATCTATCTTAGCATTATTGTTTATCAT
This sequence comes from Cryptomeria japonica, assembly GCF_030272615.1. NCBI lineage: Eukaryota > Viridiplantae > Streptophyta > Pinopsida > Cupressales > Cupressaceae > Cryptomeria > Cryptomeria japonica. The sequence continues at coordinate 82,350,987 of NC_081411.1, read as the reverse complement.
TTCATAAGCACTGTAAATACAAACACTGGAAATAGAATTGAGTTTGTTAGCATGTGTGGCTTTGTATCCAAGAACCACACTTATATATCTCACATTAATGTCCTTAATGTCATTTACTCTAAGTGATCTATTGTCAGATGTTGCTCCGATTAGGCTTGTCACCATTTTGTTGGGAATCTTCTTTGTCTTATCAGGTCTACTACCGGTTGAGGGTAAACTAGTAACTACCCTAATTGCTTGTCGGGTTATTTTACAAACAGGATCCAACCATAAGAATTCTCCATGTGCTATACTCAATACAATCCTTACCACTTCCTCTAGAAATTGAGGGATATTCAATATCTTCACAAAACCTAAAGTTTCCACAATCTTATGTTTGGGTTTAACAATTCCATGTTAATCACAAATGACCTTAGAAAACATTTTCGTTAACTCCTCAGATCCTATTTCTTCTATATTGCAATGTATGTAAATCTTAGAGTCTTCTGCAAATGCTACACCCTTAGGTATTTTTGAAAAAGCTCCTACAAAATCATCTTGCTTCGCAATCTCGGGAATTATTTTAAATACAAGCATAGGGCGTTTCACATTCTCCACAATGGTAGGCTTCAGAATAAATTCAGGAACATAAGATGAAGTAGCCATTATGAAAAATACCTCTTATCCGAATGTTTGTTGAATGCTTGTCTAGACATATAAAAATGACCATATTCCTCAATAAATATTTAATGTTCATTTTATTCTCATTCCTCTATTTAGTTAAATAAAAATACCTCTTATCCGAATGTTTGTTGAATGCTTGTCTAGACATATAAAAATGACCATATTCCTCAATAAATATTTAATGTTCATTTTATTCTCATTCCTCTATTTAGTTAAATCTAATTTAATTAAATCATCCACATTCCTCTATTTAATTAAATAAATTATTCAATTTATTTATTTAAATTCACTTAAGCCTTTTATATCATTTAATTAAATAAATCATTTTATTTAATTAAATCTCTTCTCTCTACTTTTAATTAAATTTACATTTAATTAAATAGTTCACCCCGAATAAATAAATCTAATTTATTTAAAATTCCCCACTTACAACCAAATTAAAATAAAGCAATTTATTTTAATTAAATCCTATTATTCCTCACCCACTTGCATTTTCCTACATCTCCCACTTGCCTCCTAACCCTCTTCCTAAATTCTTCTAGAACCCTCCTAATCCTAATCAATTAATCTAAACCCATCAACTATCCCCCTTCCCTAAATTTGAGGAGGTCACTTCTCAAATTTGGAGTAAAGTCTTCCAAAGGCATTAAAGCCTTTATGCCTTCAACAAGCTAACTTGTTGAGTACCCCCAAATTTGGAAGGACTCTTACAAATTTGTCCCCAAAGTCTTTCAAAGCATTAATGGTTAGCTAACCCTTAGTGGCATGGTTAGAGACTTTTGCCTAACTCAACCCTCATCTAACCCAGGTGTCTCATCAAGCATTCATTTCTTTGACCATGGTTATCCCTTTAACCCTTGCATAAGAGTTTATCCTTTGGGTAAAACCTTTATCCATTGGATAACCCTAACCTAACCTTAACATTTACCTCCTAAGGTAACCATGAGGTATTCTCAAGCATTTAATGCTTCTTACTTCTCCTCTCAAGCAATATTATGTTGACAATTGTCACCATTTCATTGGTGAGAATTGTAAACATGGATTGATAGCTTTTAGTCCCGACCATTGATTGGATCATTGAATCTTGACCATCCATTACCTTGTTTCTTCTATACATAGAGCTCTCATCCCTCCATTTTATCATCCAAGTCTTTATCATCATACTTAAACTCAATTTTAGCAAGCATTTAGCCTCTTTGTAATAGAAATAAATCGAATAATAAGTTTAGAGTATTTCTATCATCTTAGATTAAATTATATAACTAGTGTAGACATCTAAAAATGGTCAACGCTTGCGGAATCATACTTTAACATTTGCGCATTGCCTTATTTTAGGGTTTTTACGTCGCATTAACATTTCTCCTATGTCACACACTTGGTCTTTATCATTTGCGAGCATCGAGTCATTCTTCTGCATTCTTCATCTATCTCGCTTTCAAATTTGGTCTTGTCGATAACAATCTTCAGTCATGATTTTGGTCAATCCTTGTCCTTGGCAATTTTATTATTTTGCGATCGATTTGTCATCGATCCTTGTCCTCTTGTCAATCTTGTCACCTTGCAATTGATTTGTCATCGATCCTCGTCCTTGTCAATCTCATCAATTTTGCGATTGATTTGTCATCGATCCTTGTCGTCTTCAATCATGTCAATTGACGCATATCAATTTGGTCTCTTTATCAATATTGGTCAATTTGTCAACCAATTTCAATTGTTTATCAATCAAATCATTCAGAATCATGATCAAATCGAATCTACATTAATTATCTTTTGTCAAGACCTAATTGTCATTCTTGCATTTCTAATTCATCTTCCAAGGTTTTATGATTTATTCATTTAATCTTGTTTGTCATTTTCCCTCTAGGATTAATAATTTATTTATCTATCCTAAGTCTTCTTGTCACAATTAAATATTTATTTAATTGGCTAATTAATTCCCCCTCTTTTTGTGAATTAATTAATGAATGAAAAATTGTTAATTAATTCACCTAATTTTCTAATTTCATCATTTCTAATTTCTTAATTTTCTTATTTTCCTAAATTCCTAATTTCCACCTATTTTCTAATTTGTCAAATTTAATTTCCACCTAATTAATTTCTCTCTAGTTCTCCCTATTTTTGTGCTTCGGTGGAAGAATGAATTTCTCATGCGTCATACTTTTGGCATAGCAAGATGTCATAAGCCTCTAGTCTTCTGACCTTTGCATTGGCAATATGTCATAATTCATGACATAGAAGGTGTCATAACTTTCTTCTTTCCACTCAATTGTGCCATTTTTGAAATCAATTGCCTAAATATCAATTTCATGCTAATCTTGTCTTTTCTCCAATTTATCTATAAATTGGATGAATTTCATCAATCAAAGCCCTGATCCCTAATCACATTATCGAATGAATCACTTTGTCGAATCAATCACACTTTGAGTATTCTTGCGCTACTATCTTGTCTACTTGCTTTCATCTCATGTGTATGCACTTGTAGGTGAGATCCACAACAAAGCTATTTGGAGAAGAAAGAAGGACAATGGAGTCACATGAAGGAGACACTCAGATCTGCATTTGGTTTGCTTAGTTTTTAATCTTGAATGTTTTTCTTTCATGTCTCTATTGGATGTAATTAGGATTGATCATTGCATTTGTGCTTTTGTGATTGAGCTATGACTAATGTTTATAATGCTTTGATGCTTTCCGAATTCCTAGCTACATTAATAAATGTGGAAATCATCAAAGCATTATAAACATTAGTCATAGCTCAATCACAAAAGCTCAAATGCAATGATCAATCCTAACACACTCAATAAAGACATGAAAACAAAACATTCAAGATTAAAAGCTAAGCAAACCAAATGCAGATCTGAATATCTCCTTCATGTGGCTCCATTGTCCTTCTTTCTTCTTCAAATAGCTTTTGTTTGTGGATCTCACCTTCAAGTGCATAAACCTAATGTGAAAGCAAGATTGGCAATTAGCGCAAGAGTACTCAAAGCGTGATTGATTCGACAAAGTGATTAATTCGATAATGTGATTAGTCTTGATTGAAGAAATTCATCCAATTTATAGATAAACTGGAGAAAAGACAAGATTAGCATGAAATTGATATTAGAGGCAATTGATTTCAAAAATGGCACAATTGAGTGGAAAGAAGAAAGTTATGACACCTTCTATGTCATGAATTATGACATATTGCCAATGCAAAGGTCAGAAGACTAGAGGCTTATGACATCTTGCTATGCCAAAAGTATGACGCATGAGAAATTCATACTTCCACCAAAGCACAAAAATAGGGAGAACTAGAGAGAAATTAATTAGGTGGAAATTAAATTTGACAAATTAGAAAATAGGTGGAAATTAGGAATTTAGGAAAATTAGAAAATTAAGAAATTAGAAATGATGAAATTAGAAAATTAGGTGAATTAATTAACAATTTTTCATTCATTAATTAATTCACAAAAAGAGGGGGAATTAATTAGCCAATTAAATAAATATTTAATTGTGACAAGAAGACTTAGGATAGATAAATAAATTATTAATCCTAGAGGGAAAATGACAAACAAGATTAAATGAATATATCATAAAACCTTGGAAGATGAATTAGAAATGCAAGAACGACAATTAGGTCTTGACAAAAGACAATTAATGTAGATTCGATTTGATCATGATTCTGAATGATTTGATTGATAAACAATTGAAATTGGTTGACAAATTGACCAATATTGATAAAGAGACCAAATTGATATGCACCAATTGACATGATATAAGAGGACAAGGATCGATGACAAATCGATCGCAAAATTGATGAGATTGACAAGGACGAGGATCGATGACAAATTGATCGCAAGGTGACAAGATTGACAAGAGGACAAGGATTGATGACAAATTGATCGCAAAATAACAAAATTGCCAAGGACAAGGATTGACCAAAATCATGACTGAAGATTGTTATCGACAAGACCAAATTTGAAAGCGAGACAGATGAAGAATGCAGAAGAATGACTCGATGCTTGCAAATGATAAAGACCAAGTGCATGACATAGGAGAAATGTTAATGTGACACAAAAACCCTAAAATAAGGCAATGCGCAAATGTTAAAGTACGATTCCGCAAGCGTTGACCATTTTTAGACGTCTACAACTAGTATATCATGTTAGGATAGTATTTTTACTAACCTTGTCATCTTATCATCTAGTTTAGTTCATTTGTTAAAATCATGCATAGATAGGATGCATGCATACTAAATTTGATCTAAAGCATCCCTCGTTCTTGCATTTGTCATCCCTAAGTCTCTTTCCTCAGTGATCTGAGAGAAAAGGCATTGGCTTGAGGGACCTTGTGAGATAGAAAACCATGGAACACTCCTTGGGAAGTTGAGCTATTCCTCATGGCTCCATAACTTGCACCAAGAGTCCCATGGGTGTGTGGGCAAGTCTTTGAATATTTTCACAATTCAAGTTTCATTGAACCGCTTGTCCCGCATACATTTCTGGCGCCCACCATGGGGCATAACCCCATTTATCAAATCAGTTTTTGAATATAACTAACTTTGCAGGTATGCAGGAAATAAGAATCAGCGTGTAGAGAACATTTCCTAACACATACGGTCAACACTTCAGTGCATCTCATCTACTATTTAGCGCGTTGGAACCATTTCTTAGTGCGTAGAAACCCATCTTTAGCGCATATCCTTTTTCTGTTTCCTGTAGGTTTCAGCACCTAAATTAAATAGCCAAGCGCATGCAGCAAACAGTTTTGCGCGTCAAGTCTTTGTGATAACGCATCGCGGGTTTTCTATAGGGTATCCATTCCTATCTGTAGTGCATCACTGATAGAAAGTAGAAAATAAATTGTAATAGAAACCTAATTTAGACTTGTAGAAGTCCACGAAACTGATTTTTTTGCTAACTAGGTTATATGTAGGTGACTAACAGTTTGATTGCAGGTTGTGGAGTTTATTTTGTTTAAGCTAGGATTGAAGTAGTTTAAATTTTTCTAACTTTGCTAAGTTAGTTAAAGATTAAAATTTCCTTCATTTTCTTGTTAAACTAAAATTTAACTCACACTTTACTTTGGGCATCTAAAAAGAACAACAACAAAAATATTTCTTGCTTTCATAGGAGAGAACACATTTCATTTTGGATATTTAAAAAGAACCAACAACTTTTATTTTTACAAAACAAAGCTTTAAAAACAACCTCACCATCCTTTGGCGTTTAAAAGGATTCATTTTAATTTTGCAAAGTAAAAGAACCTCATTTGTCAAAAGTTCAAAGTAAACCAAAAGAGGGAAATTCTTCCCCTTCATCGATTTATTTTGTTGACCAAAATCAAAATTTTGCTTTGTTGACTAGGTTTCTCTACTAGAATAGACAATCATTGATTTGAGGAAATAAAATAAACACCATGTTTTTGTGGAGCAATATCTCCATATAGACTTTAACAAATCATTGCAATAAAAGGCTAAAATGAACACTTGTGTGCTTTTCTTCGAAAGTGACAGGTATATGCTCTCCCGTTAACTGGGTGATCAAAAAGCCAAACCACTCTTATGCTTTTAGTGCTTTTAAAGCATTAAATCCTTTAGCAAGCCTGCCCTCTCGAGGAGTTAACAACTCTTAAAGCCATTCTTTGGCTGGTGTGAAGGGAACAACCTAAGTGGGGAATGGCTTTGAAGTCAAGTGTTCCAACCCACTATAATCAAAAGTGAAAAGTGACAAAAGTCCTTTTCAATGGTTGCACGCAGTGATTAGGCTTCCCCCAGTATCTTTACAATACGTAAAGCCTTTGTTCTAAAGGTTGGGAAGCCTCCTGAGGGAGTTTATCACTGATGGCCGAACAAGAAGCCTGATTATGAACTTTAGCATTAGAAACTTTGAGCCAAGTCAGTATCCAAACATTTGCAGTATCATAGTGCAAGGGTGGGGAAGAATCTGCCCCCAAGATTACTCACCATATATCTCCCAAGATAACTACTCAATTGTGAAGCAATTCACTTTGAGTTAATTTCTGGCAAAAGGCAAAAAAATGGGCGCCCCCTAGGGGGTGACAAGGCTATTTGAGCTGACAAAGTATCGAGACTAGTGAGCTATGGTATTGTCAATGACCCTTGAATAAAGAGTCAGATTGAATTATATTTTTTGTATGAAAACCTGTTAAAACACTGGGGATTTGAACACATCCTCGCAGAACATACACTTATTGTTTAGACTAAGCAAAATGGTTATCTCTTTTGTGTTGTGCTTTCATTTCTTACTTCAAAAAATCATCAATCATCATTAAAAACAAAGTTCAAAAATCACAGAAAACCACCAAGTCAAACTAATAGGGCAGTGTAGCTTGTAAGAGCAAAATCTTAGTGCTTTGGAACCATATATTAGCACATCCAAGCTTCAACATAGCGCATCAGTTCTAAACTTTAGCGCATAATCAATCCCAACATTCAACAGTTCAAATCTTAGCGCTTGCTGAAAACATTCTAGCGCATTGGAGCAACAACTTAGCATGTAAAAATCAAACATTAGCGCATTAAGATCAGCAGTTAGTGCATTAATAGGACATATTAGCACATAGCTTTTCAAACCAAACCAAAATCTAGCAGTCTGAGTTAGCACATCAGAAAGGCAGCTTGGCATGTTGAGATCATTCTCTAGCGTGTTGAGGGTAACTGGTAGCGCATTGGGTTTCTGGCTTAGCGCATAGCCAAAACTGAGAAAACAGAGGGCAAAACAGAAACTATTTTTGAAAATTCTGAAAATAGTTTAGGAAGCATTTTTTCCTCACTTGGACTCCATTAGATAGAAAATCAAAATCAGAGTATCAAAACTACTCCAAAAGAAAGTTCTCCTTAAAACAAAGTTGTCAAAATCCAAAAACTAGTCAAAGGATTAAGACATCTTTCCTATCAGGATCAGGTAACACCATCATACGTATCAAAAGGTCCTCCAAACAAATGGATTTTATCCCAAAAACATACTTGTTTCAAACTCCAAGTTGTCAAATTGAGTTTCCATATCGGGAAAACTCTTATCCCATAACATTTGACGCACTTTGTCGTGAGGGGGCATCTAAACCTTCATTTGATAGAAGTAAAACTTGAAGTTTTCAAACAAGATATCTAAATCCAAAACAAATCAAAGGAAACCATTGATCACCTGTGCATGACTAATCCTCATATTTTGAGAATAAATAGTATTTATCACAACACTAAGTTGAGGAAACAACAACCCAGTTCTCTAAGACTTGCTAAATGAAATAGATTTTTATACATCAATTGGTAACTCTTTAAATCTCATCAAACATTCCTCTGTCATATGTGCTTGTATCTTCAAGAAAAAAGAAATGAATTTGATGAGGAATCATTGAGGAGTAGGGCATTTTGTAAAATATCAGCATTCAGCCAACGCCTAAATCAAGGAGGAAAGATCAATCCAACTTTCTTCCCAAAAGTTTGCATCACCTACAACATACCCCAAGTAGAGCCACCAACACCTGAATGAAACAAACAAAGGGAAACACAACTAGAGTCCAGCATGGGTTGAAGATTATCAAATCCTTTTGAATATCCAAATCTAGAAGACACAGAGATCACTGAAGAACTCCTTCAGGAATGCCAAGAAAGTGCCTCATTCCAAAGACTCATGGAAAGGCTCATACAGGCTAACAAAGAAAAATATCTAGTCATGCTCGCAAGCAAAGGAGTTAAGATTCCAGAAGACTTTGATTCAAACACTTTTAGAACAAGGTCTCACCTCTATACTTATCAAGAACAACAAAGAGAAGAAGACCCAGGTGACCTTGAGCAAAACATCTCTGAACAAAACATACCCAAGGAAAACATCCCTGAGCAAAACATATCGCTGCACACGCTATTCTAACCTAGAAATAATGAGAGGGAAGAACTCTTCCCTCGACAAACAAATGCACCCTTGATTGCTCTTACACAACAAATGCAAATTCTGCAAAAACAAATGCAAGACATGCAACAAGGATCAACAGTATGGTATTCCTTGAATGACATTTTTCCTTATCCTTTTGACAGAAGGTTAAACATGGTACCTTTTCCCCCAAATTCAGAGTTTCCCAAATTTGACAAATATGACGGGAAAAGCGATCCTCATGATCATGTCCAGGAATTTTGTACCATGAGCCTAGAATTTGTCCATGATGACACTTATTTAATGAGATTATTTCCAAGAAGCTTGGGCGAGAAAACTATGGAATGGTTATCCAAAATCACACCTCCTATCAGATCCTTTGATGAATTAGTCAACAAATTCATAACTCAATATTCCTACAACATTCAGTATGCCATCACCATGCTAGATGTCTACAATACCAAACAAAAGAACAACGAAACATTCATGGTATTCCTTCAACATTAGCGATGAATGGTCTCAAGATATTCTCGAGATGTTCCTAAAAAGGAAAAGATGGAAATTTTCATCGATAATTTAAATAGTGAGATGAGTTACATACTCAAACTCCAATGCATACCATCTTTTTCTAAATTGATTGAAAATGGCATCCAAGTAGAGGAGGCATGTGTCAAGAAAGGAACATTGAAATTTTTCAAAGAAGGGACGAATTCATCCAACTCTAATTATAATAACCAAGAAAACAACAACTTAGACAAATCAAGGTTTTGGACCAGAAACAAAAATATTGGAAATGAAGGAGGAAATGAAACTAATGATGTGAAGTCCAAACAATCGGTGTTAGCTTTATCAGGTAATCCTCAGGCTACCAAGAATCAAAAAGGTGCTAACCAAGGTACTAATACTTATGCACCAACTACCAATCAAGATCATCTTAAGACAAACAACATCAACAATACCGAAGACAATAAAACCAATCAAGGACCTAATACAAACTCACGAGGTAACACCAACAACTATACAAAATGCATCTACACACCATTAGGACAATCATTGGAGTCAGCATTCAGAGAGCTCATGGCAAACAAAATTATCTCCTTACTAGCAATCAACAACTTTGAACCACAAATCAAACCACCCTGGTGGAATGACTCACACATTTGTGATTTTCATCAAAACAAAGGACATCAAACAAATGATTGCATGAGACTGAAAAACATTGTTCAAGACATGATTGATAGAGGCAATTTAAGAGTCGATGGTCTCAAAACAAATGGTGACCATGGAACCTTTAAGAATCCTCTTCCAAACTACAAAAAGGATGGAGCTTCAACCTCAAATGATACATGTGGAGCTCGTATCAACCACATATACAATGACACCATCAATCATATATCAACCGATGAAAATCAAGTAAATGTCATTACAATCAAGGGCAAACGCAAACATGAATCAATAAATGTAACCACTAGAGCTCAAAAATATGTCTTAAAGGGACATATGTTAGCAACACACACCATACCCAAGATTCAATATGACCTGGTCAGTCAACTACACAAAAATCCTGCTCAAATATCTATACTTGAAATGTTGAAACTTTCACCAAAACACAAGGACATCTTGGAACAAGCACTATTGGAAACAAATGTACCCCAAGATCTGGATACTGACAAATTCCAAGCCATGGTGGCTCACATGACAGGGCCTCATAATCTCACCTTTTCTTAGCAAGATAATATTTCATTAAGCCATCCACACAATACTCCACTCCACATTGAAGTCTTGGTCTACAAACATCGATTCAAAAGAGTATTAATAGATGGAGCTGGACTCAATATCTATACCTTAAAACTTATTCGTGCATTAGGTTTCTCTGAGCAGCCTATTGATCCACACAAAAAGATCACTATCAAATCATATGATGATGAAGAAAGATCATCCAAAGGAGTAGTGGTGTTGCCAATTCAAGTGGGACCAATACAAAAGGACACTATGTGCCAAGTCTTAGACATAGACCTCACATATAAGATCTTATTGGGTCGACCTTGGATACATGAAATGTAAGGAGTCCCTTCAACTTATCACCAGTGTCTTAAGCTCCCCTACAATGGATAGGAGATTTCTATATCAGCAAATCATAACCCTTTTCAACATTGTAATGCTATGGGGGTAGCCCGAGACAGTTTGGTTCCACATAACAGAGAAAAACAAATTTCCTTAGCACCAAATCTTCAGCAAGAAAAGCTTAAATCTTTATCTATGGATTTCAAACAGAAGATGAAAATCAAGGAACAAGGCATGGGAGATTACTCTTTGGAACCCTTGTGTTTAATCAACTTGCTAGTATCGCCTAAATCTCATGGGCTACCTTTGGCATCAATACATCAAGTAACACAACCCATCACCAAGTTTGATGGAAAATTTATCCAACTAGGCACACTAGCAGATGAACTAGAGGAAAAGGACATCCTTAGTTGTCTATACAAGGATGAGGAAGAAGACAGAGTAGCTACTATGGAAGTAGCTATACCAACATAACTATATGGAAAAGGCTACCTAATCATGCAATGAAAAGGGTTACAATGGCAAAGGACCTATTGGCAAGCGTCAAGAAGGTGTTACAGAACCATTAGATCCTACTTCACAATTTTGTAAAGACAAAACAAGATTGGGCTATGAACACACTCTACCACCAAAGAAGGCACCAAGAAAATACCAAAAACTCAGTGGAAGGAAAAGAAGAAATACAAGGAAGACTCATGGTAGGAGGCACTATTTGAATTGGCAGAAGCAATATGAAAGGAATGTGAATACCAGGAAAAAGAGAAACATCAAGAGAAATCAGTCAATCAAAAGAAAGGAGCACCTTGTGCAGAAGTACATCATGTTCAAGAGCCAGTTTCAAACAAAGAAGAATCACCCCCTGATAACATCATTCCTCCCTGAGGAGAGATAGTATATGAGAAAATGCAAAGAGTAGAAGAAGGATCTGATACAGAATTAGAGAAAACTATCAAACTCGTATCAATCATCAAGGACCTATTTTCACCCTACAACATACTAGTCCATAGCACTGCAAGAATCTGAGATAATACCTCCAACTAATTCAAATGAATATGAATGGGGCAGCTGTTCCAATGTTACTAAAGATATTTCTGCAAATGATAGTCATACACCCATTTCTCAAGAAGAAGAAGCCATAGAACCTGGACTACTTGAATTTGGTTCATAGAATATCTACGACGCCAAGGAAAATGAGCAATGACATTACGAGCAAGTCTACACTGAAGATGATACCATCACAGACCTTGACAAAATCATTAACTTATTTAATATCCCAACCAACCATTATGATACCTCCATCCTAACACTTACAACAGCTGAACTCAACCCACCCAATGACCCTTTACCACTTATCTTTCCTGACCTCATAGACTAGGATGAACCTAAAAAACATGACATACCAATTTTCCCAAAGGATGATTACATTATCCATTACTTATGTACTATCAACCCAGAAACAGACTCTACCAATGAACAAACTAATGACATCTGCAAATAGGGGAGTGCCAAGTCTCTTAGTCACAAAAATGAATGAAATAAAAGATCTATTGCTGAAAACCAGTCAATGGGAGCACTAGATCACAAAAAAGTAAAAATAAAGGACACATCTGCAAGTGAAAACCTTTTAAAGGCACCTAAATATGGGAGACTTGACACTCTTCATGAACATTATTAGGAGTGATCACCCATATTGATTGAGCCTACTCAATCAATCAACATTGGTACACTAGAAGCAGCCAAAAACATACACCTAGTGTAATCTTTGACAAAGGAAGAAAAATTAGAGTTTATCCTCTTCTTCAAAGAAAAGAAAATCAATTTTTCTTGGTCATATGCAGATATGCCTAGGATTGATCCACACTTAATCATGCATCACTTGTCCATTGCTCTGGGAGCCAAGCCAGTTAAGAAAAAATTGAGAAATATGAATCCACATGTAGCACTCATGGTCAAAGCTGAGCTAAAGAAACTATTAGACGTCGGATTTATTCAACCTATCGACTATGCTGAATGGATTTCCAACATTGTGTTAGTTTCAAAACTAGATGGCAGCATCAGGATATGCACCAATTTTAGAGATGTCAACAAAGCCTGTCCAAAGTATGACTTTACTTTGCCCAGTATCGACATAATTGTAGACCTCACAACAGGCCATGAAATGCTATCACTAATGGACAGTTTTCTTACTATAATCAAATCAAGATAGCTCCTACTATTGTAATGTCATGCCTTTTGGCTTAAAGAATGCTAGGGAAACTTATCAATGAGCAATGACAACAATATTTCATGACATGATGCATACTTTCATGGAGGACTATGTGGATGATTTACTAGCTAAGTCATTTACCCGAGAAAAACATCTAAACATCTTAGAAAATATTTTTGACAGATTGGAAAAATTTCAAGTTAGGCTCAACGCTAAGAAGTGTGTCTTCGGGGTTACATCAAGCAAATTACTGGGCTACATAGTCTCAGAAAAGGGAATTGAAGTAGATCCAGCAAAGGTCCAAGCCATCATGGAGATGCCACCACCTAAGAACATCAGTCAACTCAGATCCTTGCAAGGATGGATCTAGTCAATCAGGCGTTTCATCACTCAACTAGCAAATAAAAGTCTACCATTCCATCATTTGCTACATAAGAATGTACCATTCAGATGAGAGGCCATATGTGCAGAATCATTCTACCAAATCAAGCAATATCTAATGAACCCACTAGTTCTAGTACCACCAATAGCAGGGAAGCAACTCACTCTCTACATATCAACAACATACATATCATTGGGGGCACTATTAGCACAAGAAAATCAAGAAGGAAAGGAATGAGCTATCTATTACATCAGTAGAACTTTGAATGGATATGAGCTCAATTATACATTCATTGAGAAGGCTTGTCTAATAGTGGTATTTTCTTCTCAAAAGTTCTGACACTACATGCTATCTCATACAATCAAGCTAGTAGCAAAAATTTGACCCTCTAAAGTACTTACTCAGCAAAGTAGCTCTCATTGGCAGATTGGCTAAATGGGTAATGATTCTTAGCGAATTTGATATCCACTACACAGAGCGATGAGCTATCAAAGGATAGGTAATTGCAGATCAATTAGCCAATGCACCTTTAACAGATAAACAACCAATGGAGATTGAATTTCTAGATAGGGATGTTCTTGCTATTTCCAGCAAGAAATGGACCCTATACTTTGATGGTTCCTACACTCAACATGGCTCAGGTGCTGGCATTCTATTCATCACTCCTGAAGGACACACCATACCAAGATCATATAGGATCATGTTTCCATGCACAAATAACATTGCTAAATATGAGGCATTGGTTACAAGGATCAAAATGGTCATGGAATGGATAATCACAAAATTAAAAGTCTACGGAGATTCACAACTAGTCATAAATCAGATCAACAATGACTATCAAACGAAAGATGACAAACTGCTACCATACAAACGACTGGTGGATGATTTCAAACAATATTTTGTACACATCACCTTTGAGAAAATACCAAGGTTGGACAATAGAGCAGTTGATGCAATGGCTACTATTGCTTCATTGCTACAAATTCCAGAACAATAAAGTCATTATGAGTTTCTGGTAGAGCAACTGTTCTCCCTAGCCTATGACCATTCCGCATCCCATGTTATCTATGCCATAATTGGTTCAGACTCTCTATTACATGGAACAATATATGACTATCTCAAAACCAATAACCTACCCATTGACTTGTCTCGAAACCAAAAATGCAACTTTATCTGACAAGCCACCCGTTATACTCTCACTGCTGATACTCTATACCATCGAGGTCTAGATGGTTCTCTTCTTCATTGCCTTGATCGTAATGAATCTAACTCTTCTTTACAAGAGCTTCATGAAGGTATCTGTGGCACACATTCAAGTGGTCCTACTCTTGCTAAAACAATTGTACGAATGGGATATTATTGGCCGACAATGGAAAAGGATTCTTATCATTTTTCAAATAAATGTTCTAAATGCCAAATCCATGGCAATCTTATACATGCACCAGCACAGGAACTGCAACCATTCACAACATCCTGGCCTTTTTGCTAGTGGGGACTGGACTTAGTGGTTAAAATACACCCTTCATCTTGAAATGGACATAAGTTCATTATCACTGCAACATAATACTTTACCAAATGGATTGAAGCGGTACCCATGACCACAATAACTGGAAAACAAATTGCTTCTTTCATTCTTAATTATCTGATCTGCAGATATGGAATTTCAAGTTCCATAGGATGTGCAAGAACTATGTGAACGATTCAAGATTCAACTTCATTTCTCTACACCTTACTACCCACAAGGGAATGGTCAAGCTGAGGCATCCAACAAAACAATATTGAAAATCCTCAAGAAAACAATAAATGATGTAGGAAAAGATTGGCACGTGCAACTCAATCCAACACTTTGGGCATACAGAACTAGCATCCGCACACCTATAGGAGCTACGCCATATTCATTGGTGTATGGATCAGAAGCAATTTTACCCCTAGAGGTAGAAATCCCATCTCTCAGAGTATCTTTGAAAGGCCTCATTCCAGATGAATAGCATCGAGTCAACCAACTACAAGAGCTAGAACTTCTAGATGAAAAGCGACAACATGCCTACACTCACCTCAAAGCATATCAGCAATGCATGTGCTGAAGCTACAATCACAAGGTCATCCCTAGGATTATTAAAATTGGTGATCTAGTACTCAAAGAAAATCCCAGAAATCAACAGGATTGGGAAAAGAAGGGGAAGTTTGAACCTAACTGGTTAGGTCCCTATGTCATCATATCAGGCTATGGATCAGGCACCTATCAGCTAACAACCTTAGAAAGAGATGTGCTCGATGAACCAACTAACAACATCCATTTGAAGAAATACTATACTTGAGCAGTCTAATGCACATAGCAAAAAAAAAAATTCAAAAAATCAGAAAAAGCAAATAAAAAGGTACGATAAAAACAACTGGTGAAAACCTAGCAACAAGCGCTATTGTAAGAGGACAACTACTCTATCTATCTATACTCTCAAACTTTTATATCCACAATCAAGCACTACCAGCCATCGCCCAACACTTTATCAAAATAGCATCATCTAGGATATACTTAGCATAGTCACTATCCTGGTTTATCCGAATATCATCTCATCATATCCCACCATGGCTTGGTAATCACTGTACATATCCATGTCAGGAGGTAACTTTAGCTAGGGGATACATTGATCACCATTACATTCTAAATCAAAACTTGCAGTAGACTGAGAGCATCATGTCCAACAAACAAATTAACAATCACAAGACCAAACATTGATCACTTAGAAATGATTCACAAACACATGATGGATGATTTTCTGCAGTATAAAATGTTTGCATCTTGCATGAAGTTTTGACTATTTTTGCACTTGAACTTTTTTGAACTATTGGATCCTCTATATTTTCTCAAAATGATGCATCAAGCTAGAGAGAGTAATGGGGACTCCAATATTTTTTTAGTTTTCTATTTGTGACGCTATCACTTGTACTGTGCAAATACTTGTCTCGAGACGTGATTCAAGGCATATCACTGAAGACAAGGTTCCACTTTGTGCATACAACTGGTTTAAACTTGTATGTTTATATGCAAGCTGCACTCAGGTCATCTTGGTTCAATTCTACCTTGATGCTTGTGCCATCTTGCAAAATCGAAAATCATGTAAATTTTTCTCAAGTCATTATGGTTCAATTATACCATTATGCTTGTATAAATTTTCAACATATCCCAATAGCTCAATGATGATAAACATAATGAAAAGCAACATGTGACTATACAAGAATGACAAATGAAAGAATGAGGATGATCAATTAGTTGCATATCATTTTACAATTAGTTGCACATCATATCATTATCATACATCTCATTTTCAAGATACATCTCACATATCATGCATCATGCATCATCATATCATATCCATCAAATATAAAATCACATACATCTATCTAAGCATTGCAACATCATCATAGAATCATCAAGATCATATATAAAGCATCATTCATGAAACACATCACATGTGGATCAAAGAAAACGGTGTCATATATATATATATAATGATCAAGTACACAAAAAATGTCATGTATGTCCCAAAAATACAACAAATGATAAAAATACAATGGAAACAAGGTCTCTCAGGTATGACTATCTCCTGAGGGTGATAGTCTCGTAGCAGATGTCCCAGCACCTGGATCTCTAGGTGGATCATGTCAAGGTGGCCCAATCACACCCCTACTCTATGTCCCTGACTGACTCCAAGATGACCGACTAGCATTAAAGCTAGGGGCCCTCTGCTCTTTGGGGACTAGGTCCTCATACAATCGCCTATAGTAATCGACCACCATGGTAGTGTGCCATATCTCCCTCAATGTTTCTCGCATCGAGGCAACTGTTATCGCTCTTTTCAATCTCTCTTCAAGCTCCTCTGCTCGACCGCGATGCTCTCTCTTTGTGTCCTGCATGATAGTCAACTACGTAATATAATGTTGATGTGCCAACAACTATAAGGATATAATCTGAGCATCCTCACAGTGTGTGGGAATCCGAATTTGTAGGGGTACCTATGTCGTGGTACTCCCTATCCCTCCCCCTATCCTCAGTGCTGGTGGGGGTAAAACATCTGACCTCCTCCTCTGGGCCGGCCACCTAAAATCATCTGTCCCACCCACAGCTAATATCACCTCCCCAGCTCGCCCACCACCCTCACCTCCAATCACCAAACCTCCCCTGCCTCTATCCTCCACTACCCACCGCACTACTCTCTCAAACCGTATCCCTCTATCACCATCACCTCCACCTCTATCTCCTCTCCTCCCTTGATCTCCTCTCCCTCTATCTCCACGCTAACCTCGACCACCTCATCCACCATCTCCACCACCATCCCCACCTCCCTCCTCAAACTCCTCTCCCTCCTATCTTAGTCTCCCTAGCCTCTCAGGCTGCTCATCCTCATCATCATCAAAAGTGGGAATCATCTTCGCTAGATCTGATATCTTGACCACAACATGAGCCGCAAACAACACTACAAACTCATCAGTCATCCCCGCATCCACTATCCCATAGGCATAGTCCCATATCTGGCCGGCTAGATGCATGTACTCCTCAACCACTGCAATGCTATCAATAGTGGGTCCCCACTCTAGCACATCCTGCCTCTATCGAGCATACAAGCATGCTCCCTGTGGTATCCCCTGCTGTCGTCCATACTGCTGCAAAAATTGGCTGTTCTTAAATCTCTCAATAACAAAGGGTGTCTTCCCTATCAAAAATCGGGACATGTAGACGTAAGGCATCACCATCCCATCCTCTGCCCATACCTCACAATACATATACGGTCTCCAGATGACCGTGTCAATATCATCAAGCACTCACCTCCAATGCTCTAGTCTGCCCAGCTTCTGCTGGACAACTATTCCTCTATATCCATAGGCATAAGCACACCCAACTAGCCTATCCCTATCTACCAGTGGCCTCACTATGGGAATATGCTCCCACGCCCACACCTGTAACAACATAACCCCAGCTGATAGACTGTTGTATCCCAAGTACACCACCTGATGCAAATCCCTGTATAAGTGGGCCAACATAGTAGACCCCCATGCAAATCGGCAACCTTGTGTCACCATGTCCTCCAAGACCAACCCCCATCCTACTGCCAGTCCCTTCGACCTATGGTCAGGACATAAGAAGCCACCTATGAATCCTGCTAGCACTGATGGTAGAGGAGCATAATCCAAATCAATAAACTCCTACTACGGGATCTCATATCCACAAATGTGCTCATCATAGAAAATCAAGCAAAGAACCTCTATCCCGCCCTCCTCAGTCTGCTCATATGGAAAAAGTGCACCTACCATGGGAATCCGCAAAATCTGGTAGTAATCCTCAGGTGTCACTGTAATCTCACCTGTCACCAAATGAAAGGTGTTGGTGTCACTATGCCACCTCTCGACCAAAGCTGTCAATAAACCCTAGTTAATGATATACCGGGGCATCTCTAACAAAGAGGATAGTCCACATCTCTTAATGATATCTCTGTCTTCCTGTGTCAGTCATGGTATCAAAGACCATGGTCTCAGAAATTGCTCTCATGACTACACAATCGCAAGCTGCTCCTGTCACAGAAAAAACATGTCCAATATTAGTTTCCTCATCAAATCAAAATTCATATCAAAATCAAATCCATATCAGCTTGAAAAACAACTCAAGTTTCACATCCATATCAGCTTGAAAAACAAATCAAGTTTCACATCCATATCAGCTTGAAAAACAAATCAAGTTTCACATCCATATCAACTTGAAAAACAACTCAAGTTTCACAACCATATCAACTTGAAAAACAACTCAAGTTTCACAACCATATCAACTTGAAAAACAACTCAAGTTTCACATCTATATCAGCTTGAAAAACAACTCAAGTTTCACATCCATATCAGCTTGAAAAACAACTCAAGTTTCCCATTCATATCAGCTTGAAACAATGCATATCAAATCAAGTTCATATTAAATCAAATTCATATAAAAATCCATATCAAATCCATATCAACATCAAATCAACATCAACTTGAAACATTGAAAATCAAATCAAGTTATCTATCAAAAATCCAAATCAAAGTACCATATCGAAGCTCATATCGGACAATTTATCAAAAGAACATACAGCAGGCATGTAGATTGACTATCGCACCCATCCTGGCAAAATTGGCAAGCGCTTACTTACCCCCAACTACCTTCATTCATCTCATCTTTCCTCCCAAATTCCTATTTTCTCAAACATTTTCTTCCTACATGCTAAAATATTTTATCCATGCACTACGCTGCTTGCCATGCACTATCCAAAATCCTCCATGCACTACCAAATGCACCCTAAGCGCTAAAATGCACCTATGCACTACCCTAATCTAGCTTTGCGCCACCTAGAACACCCTATGTGCTAACTCTATCTATGCGCTATTCTAATCTACCCCTGCGCTGCCAACTTTACCCTACGCACTAGGTTACACCTATGTGCTAGCCTAATCTACCCATGCGAACCCCTATCGACCTTATGCGCTAGGTCTTTCCTATGCACTACCCTATACCCCCTACATGCTAGCTTGTTAACCCGCTGCACTAAACAACCTTGATGCGCTACCCTAACCTACCTATGCACTACCCAACCAAACCTAGATGCTACCCTAGTTTCTAAACCTCCACGCGCTACCCCTTTTATCATATGCGTTAGGGTATAGACCCTACGCGCTAAACCGTTAAAATTTGCATGAAAATTTGGAAAACATGACTAAAAATGACAAAACAAAAAGCCAAAAGGGGCAAAAATTGATGACTTGCCAGTGGTCCATATGTGGCGAGCCTCTGATACCTTCGAACGCGCTTGAATCGATGAGAAGCATGGGGAACCAATATTTTGTCTTTCTCTCCAAAAGTCACTTTCTCCAAGTCAACAAGCACAAATGATACAAATAAAACCAATTTTTACCTTTTTATAGGGTAAACGAAAATTAGGGTTGCATGGTGAAACACATAAATTGCTCATGGTTTCACTTCTAACCCTAACAAACATCATTATCGAGAGATGAATCAAATTAACGCATTCAACATAGACAAAATTTTAAAATGCAATGAAATTTATCAAATCAAATCAAATTTTCAAAATTTTGATTCATCTCCCGAGGGGGCATTATCAACATCATTTATCAAATCTGGAACATAATTTATCAAATCTAGGGCATGACATGAACATCTCATCAGATTGATCACTGATCAAATTTTGAAAATACATCAATTTTCTTTGAATCAACATGTGCACACACGTCACTTCAAAGAGGGGCAAAATGTAGACGTATAAAAATGACCATATTCCTAAATGAATATTTAATGTTCATTTTATTCTCATTCCTCTATTTAGTCAAATCTAATTTAATTAAATCACCTACATTCCTCTATTTAATTAAATAAATTATACAATTTATTTATTTAAAATCACTTAAGCCTTTTATATCATTTAATTAAATAAATCATTTTGTTTAATTAAATCCCTTCTCTCTACTTTTAATTAAATAGTTCACCCCAAATAAATAAATCTAATTTATTTAAAATTCCCCACTTACACCCAAATTAAAATAAAGCAATTTATTTTAATTAAATCCTATTATTCCTCACCCACTTGCATTTTCCTACATCTCCCACTTGCCTCCTAACCCTCTTCCTAAATTCTTCTAGAACCCTCCTAATCCTAATCAATTAACCTAAACCCATCAATTATCCCCTTTCCCTAAATTTGAGGAGGTCACTTCTCAAATTTAGAGTAAAGTCTTCCAAAGGCATTAAAGCCTTTATGCCTCAACAAGCTAACATGTTGAATACCCCCAAATGTGGAAGGACTCTTACAAATTTGTCCGCAAAGTCTTTCAAACCATTAATGGTTAACTAACCCTTAGTGGCATGGTTAGAGAATTTTTGCCTAACTCAACCCTCATCTAACCTAGGGGTCTCATCAAGCATTCATTTCTTTGACCATGGTTATCCCTTTAACCCTTGCACAAGAGTTTATCCTTTGAGTAAAACCTTTATGCATTGGATAACCCTAACCTAACCTTAACCTTTACCTCCTAGGGTAACCATGAGCTCTTCTCAAACATTTAATGCTTCTTACTTCTCCTCTCAAGCAGTCTTATGTTGACAATTGTCACCATTTCATTGGTGAGAATTGTAAACATGGATTGATAGCTTTCAATCCTGAGCATTGATTGGATCATTCAATCTTTACCATCCATTGCCCTGTTTCTTCTATAAATAGAGCTCTAATCCCTCTATTTTACCATCCAAGTCCTTAGCATCATACTTATACTCAATTTTAGCAAGCATTTAGCCTCTCTTTGTAATAGAAATAAATCTAATAATCAGTTTAGAGTATTTATATCATCTTAGATTAAATCATATAACTAGTATATCATGTTAGGATAGTATTTTTACTAACCTTGTCATCTTATCATCTAGTTTAGTTCATTTGTTAAAATCATGCATAGATAGGATGCATTCATACTAAATTTGATCTAAAGCATCCCTCGTTCTTGCATTTGTCATCCCTAAGTCACTTTTCTCAGTGATCTGAGAGCAAAGGCATTGGCTTGAGGGACCTTGTGAGATAGAGACCCATGGAACACTCCTTGGGAAGTTGAGCTATTCCTCATGGCTCCATAACTTGCACCAAGAGTCCCATGGGTGTGTGGGCAAGTCTTTGAATATTTTCACAATTTTGGTTTCATTGATTCGCTTTTCTCGCATACAGCTTGAAAAACACTTCTCAGATTCACCTTGAATGCTTTTGCTCAATTTCACACTCATGGAAAGTTTGAATGCTCGGTGAGTTTGAAATGAGGGTTTCTCGGTGCTTTATAGCCAAAACGTTCTTTAAAACATCATTAAATTCTTATCGGTAAGTGAAAACTTAACACACCTACTGGTAAAGAAGAAATGTATCTTCTCACCATCAACCGAGGGTAGAATGCATAATCTTGAACTTGCTGCAATTCCCCCTAAGGATTGTTCCTTAGTTAGATGAAGAGTCTGCCAGTGGAGGATTACTCTATTCTACCGGTGAAGATATAGTTTCATCAGTTCTTTGATCACTTTTCCTCATCCATTGTTTTGAAAATTCTTGCTTAACTTCATCTACCTTTTCTTTGCCTTTCAAACTAGATCCTTTGTTGTTTGTCAGTGAATTCTTGCTTCTACAGAATTTAGCAATATGTCGAATCTTGTTACAAGCATAACAAGTTACATTATTCCTCGGAATAGCCTTTCCATATCCTTGACCAGTTTGTGATTTGTATTGATTAGATAAATGTCAAAATCTTCCACAAACATAGCATTTTACATTCATTCTGCAATTTTCTGAATTATGACCAACTTTGTTGCATTTGGAACATTGACAGGTGGGTGAGTTTGTATTTGATTATTTCTAAATCTACATTGATTTGCTCTGTGATCATATTTGTTGCAATTGAAACATTTCCCATTAAATTTGTAAGCATTAGGTTGTCTTACTGGTTTGTTCTGATCTTGATTGTTTGCAGTACCAGAACTTTCTCCATGTTCAAATCCAAGTCCATTAGTATCTCCATTAGGTTTCTGTTTCTTTAGCATGTCATCAAGTTCCTTTGAACTTCAATTGAATTTGTCTTTATATTTATTTGCAGTAGCCAACTCATTTTCCAGAATTCCAACTTGTCTCATAAGCTCAGCTTTATCTTCTTGCATGTGAATCAAGTCTATTTTTAACATATCATTTTCATGACTAAGTCTCAAATTTTCATTTCTAGCATCATAAAGTCTTCTAGTCAAGTCTTCTTCATTCTTTTTCCTATCTTCAATATCTTTACATAACCTCATAGTCATATCTTGCATTTCATTCTTCATATTACTGTTTTCTTGTCTCAACTTGTTTGCAATGTCTCTAAGAGTTTCTTCTTCATCATCATTCTGCATCAAAATCTTCAAGAGCTCCTTCCAATTGTTTTCTTAAGTTCTCCATCTGTGCCGCTATCAGAATCTTCCTCAACCTATTAGGCTTTTAAAAATAGAGGACTAGGCTTTGATACCAATTATTATATTCAATGACAGTCCCAAAGACACTGAGAGGGGGGGGGGAGTGAATTAGTGTCTAACCGATTAGCAGAATATTTAAACTTATTAATAACTTTGCATCCCAAAATAGTGTACTGGTAAATAAGAAATATTGCAATAAACTGAAATAATAGAGACAACATAGATAAAAAAACATCATAACACTTGATATTTAACAAGGAAACTTGGTGTGGGAAAAACCTCGGTGGGATTTGTGACCCACAATATTTACTCACTGGCCAAAGAACAAATACTACTTACAATGAGGGGCTTGCACATGCAGGGAGGCTAATAGCCTAGAGCTCATTGCTCAATAAAGAGTCACACTGATTACAAAATGGATTATCAAAATCCAATGCAATTTACTGCTTCAAAACAACATCTCTCATGCCAGGTTCAGTACCAGTTTAAGCTCAGTTAATAACCAAAACCTTTTCTGCCAACTATATCACCTTATACAAAATTATACATCATATCTCACTCTTCTCTATCTATCATATGCCATATATAAAATGACCTATAAGATCTCATACATATATGAGTCTATTACAATGTACCATGTCGGCTTACAAAAGATATTTACATTAAAACATAATAAATAAAAGTTTATTCCATGTCGTCTTGAGTGTCGATATGCATTGTTGCCGATGCCGGTGAAGTGTCTGCCGGTGTATATAGAAATCTATTGTTGGTGCTGGTATATGTTGGTTGGTTGCTAGTTGGTTGCCATCAATGACAACATCAACTATTCTCATAAGAGTGTAGAATGCCAACATTAATTGGTAAATGCAGAGGTGTTTTGCCTGAAGCAGATGATTGGTGATTATTGGTTTGGAATGTAAGCTTGTATTATTGAAATAAGTATATGACCAGAATTGCATCTTGTGATGACTATCAAAAAACATGTTTCTAATTTCTGATGAAGTATTGCTAGGGGTTTAGTAGGGTTTTAGAACTAGTGAAGAAATCATTCAAACTGGTAATGATTTTTGGTATGGCGGTGATCGACATCAAGTCTACATGTTGGTGGTAACATGACACAAACCACATGAATGATTTGTTTGTTGTTTTGGTACAATTTATGGGATAATTTCTTGAGAAACAGTGAAATGCTTAGTAGAATGTTTTAAGGCTTTGACTTTGTTATAGATTGAGATTTTTGTGATGAGTTATGATCAACCAATGGTTGATGTTGCATTGTAATTTGTTCTAATGATTTGGATGTTGACTAGATATGATCTTTAATGATTTTATTGTATTCATGATGTAATTTAGGGTTTAGTGGCTGACATAGTGGAAAGTATCATTTATGTTGACACAGTTGATGTTCAACGTGTCAGTGGTCTTAGAGAAGAGTGAGATCTATCTGAGAGTTGCAGATAGTGGAGCATAACTGGATCTCATTTAGAAAGCTAAGAAGTGAAATTAACAGATCACTTTTTCATTGTTGTTTCCTAATAGTTGCAGCAGGTTAAATCCCTTAACCGGGTAGGTCCTCAGAGCCCCTAATATTGTAAATCCCCTAACAGGGTAGCTCTCATAAAGAGTGGTAAATCCTTTCATGAGGTGGATCCTAATAGGTCATTAAGCTCCTAACAAAGTTGCACATCCAAATCCCTTAACCAAGTGACTCCTAATAGGGTCTGCTCCTAACAGGGTGTATTGTAAGCTCCTAACAGGATGTACTTCAAAAGAGTACAAATTCTTGTGGGTACTAAATCCCACTATGTTTTTTCCCTATTTGGGTTTCCACATAAAAAAATATTGTGTTCATGTGTGGAATGGTTTTCATGTGATGCTATTGATTATCTTTAGTTTACTCATTATTTTTTATTACACCAGTTATAGTAGTTTACCAGAGATTTATCAGTGGTTACTGGTACTGTCTAATGAATTGGAATATGTGGTAAATGAAGTTTAATTTGTTGTAAGATTGATTTAGTTTAAAAGTTTTAAATTAGTGTTAATAGTGATTCACTCCCCCTCTCAGTATTAACCTGATCCTCATAGAATTAACATCCCAATGCCCTAGATTGAAGACCTAATGGATTGCTTGGGAGGGGCATGCTATTGCTCCAAGATTGATCTCAAAACTGGATCAAGCAAGAAGATGAGTGGAAAACTGCCTTTAAAATAATTGAAGGCCTCTATGATTGGTTGGTTATGCCCTTTGGGCTGTCCAATGCACCAAGCACTTTTATGCACCTTATGAATGAGGTGCTGAAAGATTTTACTGGTAAATTTGTTGTTGTTTACCTTAATGATATACTTGTGTTTAGCAGGTCAAGAGAGGAGCACTTGGAACACTTCGACATGGTCCTAAAGAAGTTGCATGAGGAAAAGTTGATGATCAATGTGGAGAAGTGTGTCTTCATGAAAGAATAACTTGTTTACCAAGGATTTGTCATCTCCAAAGGTAGTTTGAAGATGTATCCTACAAAATTGGAGGCTATCTTGTCATGGCCAACACCAAGGATAGTAGGGGATGTGAGAAGCTTTCGTGGATTGGCTACCTTCTATAGGAAGTTCATCAATTATTTTAGTCATATATGTGCACCCATTCTTGATACCATCAAAGGAGGGGTTAAATATAAGTTTTCTTAGACTGATGCAACATATAGGGATTTTGAATATTTTAAACAAAGGGTAGCACAACGGCCCATACTTATTTTACCAAATTTTTATAAGTTGTTTACTGTGGAGTGTGTTGCTAGTAATCAAGCCATTGGGGTTGTCTTGAGTCAAGAGGGTAGACTAGTGGCCTTCTTTAGTGAAAAACTTAATGATGCAAAAATGAAATACTCATCCTATGACTTGGAATTATATGCCAAGGTGTAGGCATTGAAGAGGGGAGATATTACCTCCTACCTCAAGAGTTTATAGTCTATACTGACAATCATGCTTTGAGTTTCTTGAATGGGAAAGAGAAATTGAACCATAAGCATATGAAGTGGGTAGAGCACCTACAAGCCTACACATTTACCATCAAACATGAGAAGGGACAAGCCAACAAGGTGGAAGATGCATTGAGTAGGAGGTTGTGTGTAATGCAGGAGATTCAGCTGTAGAGTATGGGGATTGATTCCCTCAAACATATGTATGAAGATGATGCATATTTCAAAGAGGTATATGAGGTTCGTCAACAATTTTCAAATTCCCGTCCTTCTGAATTCTCTTAGTATTTATTGTAGAATGGTTTGTTATTCAAAGGGAGTTAATTGTGTATCCCTAGATTCTCCATGAGGGAGAAAATTATAAGGGATAAGTATAGTGGTAGTTTGGGGGGACATTTCGGTCTTGATAAGACCCTAGATCAGGTGAAAAGATTTTACTATTGGCCTAGGCTGCAATCAGATGTTAGGAGGTTTGTTGAGGGTTGTAACATTTGTCAAAGAGCCAAAGGGACATCATCTAATGTATACCTATATCAACCATTCCCTATTCCCACTAGACCACGGGAGAGCATCAATGTGGACTTTGTATTATGTCTACCTAAGACCAAGAGGGGATTTGATAGCATTTTTGTAGTGGTGGACAAATTTAGCAAGATGACACACCTCTTTCCATGTAAATGTACAAATGATGCATCCCACATAGCTAGTGTGTTCTTTAAGGAGATTGTTAGGATACATGGTCTACCCGTTAACATTGTCACAGATAGGGATTCCAAGTTTGTGGGCCATATTTGGAGTATTTTGTGGAAGAAGATTGGCACTCATTTGTCCTTTACTTCAACATACCACCCTCATACCAATGGCCAAATTGAGGTGGTAAATAGATCCTTGGGTAACCTCTTGAGATGTTTGACCAAACAACATGGAGAGGAATGGGACATCATCATCCCACAAGAAGAATATGCATATAATGACTCCACAAATAAGAGTACATGAAGGAGTTCTTTTGATATTGTGTATGGTGTTCATCCAAGGGGGATTTCAAAGTTCAGAGATCTACAAGGATTTGATAAAAGGAGTGCACAAGGTGTAGACTTTTCTATGACTATGAAGGACATTCATGACCAGGCAAGAGAGACACTACAAAAGATTATGGACAAGTACAAGGAAAAGGATGATGAAAGAAAGAGAGATGTACAATTCCAAGTAGGGGATTTGGTAATGGCTCAACTAAAGAAGGAAATACTTCCAAAGGATAAACCTACCAAGTTGCTGATGAAGAAGATAGGTCCTTGCAGGATAGTGCACAAATTTGGCCATAATGCCTATGAAATTGAACTACCCCCCGGCCTAGCCATTTTATTAATTTTTAATGTTTCTGATTTGTTTCCAAACAAAGGTGTTGTTGTTATAGGTTTAGATGCAGGTCTGACAGTAGAAGAGGATGATGATTGGTTCAAGCACCTACCACCTAGCCATTCTGGATACCAAGGAGGTCAAGAAGACTAGAAAAAAGTCATACAAGGAGTATCTGGTTAAATGGAGTGGTTTACTTGATGAATATGAAACTTGGATGAGTGAAGAATACATCTTGAAGCATGTCACTTCTGTTGTAGACCTGGTCTCTCAAGGGACTTAAGTTCTTTCTACCCTCAGGAGTATGGTGCAAGAGAACCTAGGTGATAAATGGAGTCTATGAAGGATTTTGATTTATTTTTGTGTTTTTCAATGTATCAAGGATGTAATAAGGTCTTGTAGACCATTCTATATTATTTCATGCATATTTGTAAGTCTTTGGTGCCAATTGTTCATTTGTAACCCATCAGGACAATTAGGACCTAAATGGTCAACCTTGGTCAAAGGTCACCCAAAGTGCACACATGGGTAAAAATCAATGTATTTCATGTTTTTTGATCCATATGTGGCCTATTGGTGAATATTTTATGTATTTAGGAAGGTTGGATAAGTTGGAGTGAAAAGTTGCAAAAGGTTGCATGACAACTTTTGCAACTTTTGTTGTCAAAATGCAAAATATGTATGCCAATGGCTAACTGATTTCAAAATCAGTTATAGATGTTGGGATGATTTTAAGATGTCTATATATGCTTCCCACAAACAAACTAAAGGTTGGTTTTTGTGACTATTGAAGATTGGCAATAAGATTTGTGTGTTTTATTGTGCAAATTCACAGTTTTTCGAGATAACAATTATTTTGTATGGATTCATATGGATAGGGGATGAAATAATGTGGCATGGTTGGATAAATACATGATTTAGATCTCATTTATGAATGGTTTGGTTTCATTCCATTTAAATTTGATAAAGATATTGCATTTCTTCTGATTGAGAGTCTGAAACCCTCCATTCCTAGGGTTTTGGCACATATGCCCATAACTCCATACTTTGTCAATGACTGGTGATGAAAGTTGGTGAAAGTATAGGGTTAGGGGTTTGGTGTAGGATTTTTGGGGTGACAGAGAAGACAAAGTCATTGGAAAATTAGAGGAGTTAGTAATCAGTCTGACATCTCTAGGTGGTAGATTGTGAAAATGTATTAGTGGCTACTAAATTGAGCATTTGAGTGAATTTAAGAGGTTTAGGCACTATTTTAACGTGGAGTGTCTGGTTTGGAGATAATAAAGAACCTTTTAGTGTGGTGGTTGGGTTGCATGAAGAGTATTGAGGGCACTTGCTTTGGAAAAGTGACCTAATTGGGGTATTAGGTCTAGGTGAGTGTTGTAGGTTTCCACCATTGGCCCAAAGAAGCATAGGTTGGTTTTGGGATATGTTTTGGGTAGTCCAAAGGGGTGTCTAAAAGTGTGTTTTGTTTTTGTGAGTAACCAAGTAGTTGGATGGTGTGATCCAATTTCACCTGGAGTAGGGCTACTAGGCCTAGAAGGCTGGTATTGTAATTCATACCAAATAGGGGGTTGTGATCAGGGTTGGGGTCACAAATTGATTCATGGAAGTTGTTTTGTGAAGGAACATGAGTCTCTGAACCACTACCACTTTATTGTCATGAAATACCAAAGTTCCATTGATGTGTGAGTAAGCCTTAGGAACAAGGTTGAGTCCCTTGTTGAGTAAAGGGTGTTGTGGAGGCTTGTTCCTTGTTTGGGTTGTTTGGATAAGGTCTTTGGGAGCTCTGCATAACCTTTGTAATACTGAAGCTAAGTACATAGTTGTTGCTGGTAATTGCACTTAGGTAGATTGGATGAAACAAGTGTTGAAGGATGTTAGAGTTATCTATGATGAGCCTACTATCATATATTGTGATAATTCCAATGCTATTAATATGTCAAAGAATTTGGTGCAACATTCAAAGACTAAACATGTATCAATCAAGTATCGTTTCTTGAGAGAAAAAGTTAGTGAAGAGAAAGTGAGGCTAAAGTATGTGTCTACAAAGCAATAAATTGTTGATATTTTAAAAAAGCTTTTGCATGTACACACATTTGTCTAGTTGAGAGACAAGTTAGGGGTATCTGTTGGTATTATGAATGTGTTGCATTGGTTTTGTCATTGATGTCAACACTTGTCAACTCTTATCAACACCTATCCTTCTAGAGATCTTTGGTTATGTTTAGTGGCATGTTCAGTGACTGTTCACCGACACAGAGGATGACTTGTTATCATCTGGAGATCACTTGGTTATGTCGAAGACATGGTTTGGACACTTGGGTTTTGTGATTTGGTTATTTGTCTAATCAAGTTTGCATATTTGTTGTTACCGACAAATTGGTCTAGGCTATGGACTGGCATGTGTTATCTATTCCAAATCAGCACGACACATTATGGAGATAATTTATTGATTGGTTATTATTGTAAATGCATTGAGATGACATGATGCATCGCATCTTGACTTATTTGTAATTGATTTAATTGTAATATTCTTAGTGAGATGACATATACATTTGGTCTTAGGTTTTGGTATATATGTAAGATCTCATTTGTGAGATTAACATGAAAGTAGAAGTCGAATGCAATAAGGTATATGTGAATATAAGTAAAGCTACTCACGTAGACATCATTTGAAGATTAAAGGAAGGTTTTGAAGAAGACAATCAGAGCTTAACTGGTACTGAATCCAGCATATGAAGATGCTACTTTGAGCAGTACATTATCATTGGATTTAACCATCCAATTGTAGTCCATGTGACTCTCATTTTGTGGTTGAGCAGTGAGCTCTAGGCAGTTGGCCTTTCTGCATGTGCAGACCCCATTTGTACACACATGCTATCTAGAGTAGTATCATATGATTGTGGGTAAGGTTTCCCACCGTGGTTTTTTCCCTTATAGGGTTTCCATGTACAAATATCTGTGTTATGTGTTGTGGATGTTATTTGTCTTTCTATTTCATGCATTAAGATTCACCAGTATTGTTATTAACTATTAAACTATCAACCAGCATTAAGTTTGGTTTACAAGTATTATGCATCAAGTTTGATTATGTTATATTTGGGTTGAAATTAATAGACAACTGATTCACCCCCACTCCCCCCCTCTCAGTTGCCTATGGGTACTAATAGTATCCACCCCTCCTGACGAGAACTAGATGCATTGAGTTGCATCAATTCGATGGAATTCACATTCTTATCTTCTTGTCTAAATTGACGAGTTTATGTTGCTCCTCTAGTGGAGTAGTTTGTTTGTGGTTCATATGAGCTGATTTGTTTATCTAAGGGGGAGATTTTTTTTGATTTTTTTTAGAATCTTTGGCATTGCTGTCAAAGGGGGAGAGAAGCATGTGAAAAACTATTTTATTTTCTTAATATTTGATGTAGGAGAATTCTCGGTTGTTGGAAATCTTGCATCAACCAAAAACATTTCTTTTTCAGTTTGTTTTCTGTTTTGCAATTTCAACATTCCTTTCTGTATTTTCTTGCATTGGCTCACTAGATCTTGCAGAGTTGGATTTTGCTTGAGGACATGATCATCATCCTTATTCCTACACCCTAGACCATTTGTATCATTTTCCAACAAGTTATCGATTCTGGATTTCGAGATAGTTTTTTGTCTGAGAACACCAAAACCGCTTGGACCTATTTGTATTAGCGAGTCTATCAGATTCTTTCCATAGCTTGTGGAGCCCAGTTTGTTGATTTTGATGTTCCTTGGAATGTGGTAGACATTCTCTTTGATCAACACATCATCCTTTGTATTTTTTGGAGGAATCTCTTTGGTGGAGGCTGACCTATTGGTTTTACACATTTGATCTTTTTCTTCAGCAATTGTTCCCTTTTGGGCCGACCAGATTCCCTAGGATCATATAAATAATTGCAATTGAGTATTGGAATGTGGGGATTCCAGAGAAGTAAGATAGAACATAGAGGATAGATTTTAGATTTAGAGGTCTGGAGTTGACCTATTTTGTAATTGAGCATGTACATGGCAGGTCAGTGAACCGAATCTTGTATCTTGGATGTTACCAGCTACTTGTAATCAGTTTTCATGATCTAATCCATCTAGTTCTACAATGTCTCCACCATATCCTCTTATTTCTGTTGTGTTTACTCTTTCTACCTAGTCCAGATTGATCTCTTTGAGGTCCCTTCGAACCAATGATTGAATCAAGTGGTATCAGAGCGAGGTTTCATTCCAGAGATTGTGTTGTCCTGAGAATATTTTTATGGGGTGGTGGATTGTGGATCCAATCTATAGTTGCAAAGGATTGGCATAGAGATGGCACAAAGAGGAAGTAGGAATGGTGGAGCATGTGGGAATGCAGACCCTATTGTGATGAAAATGTTGAGAGAAGTTGTAGCCTAGTTGGAACCCATAGAAACAACCTAGAGAAGAGGCCAACATATTCAATATCTGAGTGAAGATGATGAAGAAGAAGCATCGACAGACCAAGTAGAAAATCCACTAATGATCAATCTCGAAGAAAAAAGGTTCTTGAGGGTTTTGAGTAGGGTGAACACTAAACCATATTTAATCCCATCGAAGTATGATGGAAAGTTGGATTCAAATGAATTAATGAATTGGATCTCAGAGATGGGGAAATATTTTGATTTCGAGAACACTGTAGAAGAAAGAAAGGTGAAATATGCCTATACCCAGTTGAAAGGTCATGCATCTCTTTGGTGGGAACATTTGCAAGTTGATAGACAAAGAAGAGGAAAAGAGAAGATAAATCATGGGAGCGGATGGTTTCTAAGTTAAAATCAAAGCTTATACTAGTTGATTATCAGGTGAACCTATTCCAAAAGTTACAAAATTTTAATTAGAAATAATCTAGTGTGAAGGAGTAAACTGAAGCATTCTACAAGTTGAATATCAGATCCGAGAATGTTGATGATGAGGTTGAACAAGTTACAAAATATTTGAATGGACTGTGGATGTCTATACAAGATGAACTCAGTTTGATCAAATTACAGAGTGTTGAGGAAGCTTACCAGTATGCCTTGAAAGAAGAAGAGAAGTTGAACAAATGACATGAGAATAGACAACAAGGTAGAGGTGGGAGATTTTATGGAGGGAGATTTTAAGAAGGAAGAGGATACTCCAAAAGAAGAGGAACCTATATATTTTAGAACAAGGACAAGGAAGTAAGCAAAGAAGGTAATTCATACCAAAAGGATGGCAAAAATTTCTACCAGAGGAGAGAACCTGATGGTTACTGGAATGAGAGTTTTGGTAAAGAGGACAAAAGACAAGATAAGAGAGTATTTAGAGGTACTTGCTTTAAGTGTGGGGGAGAAGGAAATCATGCTTTTGAATGTAAGAAGATAGAGAACATGGGGAGAATAGCATTGGCGGAAGAAAGCCCAATTGAATTAGATTACAAACCAGAAGATGGAAAATTGTTGATGATGAGGAGAGCTTTGTGTCATACTAGAGGAGATGAAGAGCCCTTGCAGAGGTGAAATTTGTTCAAGACCAGATGTAAGGTATATGGTAAGTGTTGTAAAGTTTTTATTGATAGTGGTAGTTTGGATAATCTTGTTTTAGAAGAAATGGTGACTAAGTTGAAGTTGAAAAGATTGAAACACCCTAAGGCTTATCAGATAGCATGGATTTAGGATGATCATAAGTTGTTAGTAAGTGAGAAATATTTGGTGAAATTGAAAATTGGGAATTATCATGATGAAGTCTTGTGTGATATTATGCCTATGGACATTTTTCACCTTTTGTTGGGTAGATCTTGGCAGTTTGATAGATAGGCAATATATGATGGGAGAAAGAACATATACACTATTGTAGCAAATGGGATGAAACAAACCTTGTTACCCTTGGAGGAGCCTTTGAAGAGTGA
The DNA here is from genome assembly GCF_030272615.1 of Cryptomeria japonica. NCBI lineage: Eukaryota > Viridiplantae > Streptophyta > Pinopsida > Cupressales > Cupressaceae > Cryptomeria > Cryptomeria japonica. Next base: position 82,317,571 of record NC_081411.1, on the reverse strand, counting down.
AGTTTGTATGAATGCTAAAATCTTTTTAGTGGATGGAAGGAAATTCTTGCATGGAATGAGACATGAGAATGTGTGTTTTTCCTTAGTTTCTAAGAATACTGAGAACCTGGAGCATGAAGAACAATCAGAAGAAATAAAGGAGTTTATGAGAAAGTATGAAGACATCATTTCAAATAATGTGCCTGATGGATTACCACCTGTGAGAAGTATCAGTCATTGCATGGACCTGATTCCTGGAGCTAGTTTGCCTAACAAAGTTACACACTAAATGACACCGACAAAGAATGAGGAGTCAAATAGGCGAGTGCAAGAGCTGTTTAAGAAAGGTTTGATCAGAGAAAGTTTGAGTCCTTGTGCAATGCCAATATTGTTAGCACCTAATAAAAATGGAGAATGGAGGATGTGTATAGATTCCAGAGAAATAAATAAGATCATAGTGTATCAGTTTCCTTTACCTAGGATGGATGACATAATGGACTATTTGAGTGGAGCGAAATACTGCACAAAGATAGACTTGAAAAGTGGATATCATCAAATTAGAATGAGGGAAGGAGATAAGTAGAAGACAACATTCAAGACAAATAAAGGATTGTATGAATGGTTGGTAATGCCTTTTGGGTTGACTAATCCACTAAGTACTTTCATGAGATTGATTAATGAGGTATTAAATAAATTCTTGGGTAAGTTTGTTATTGTATATTTGGATGACATTCTGATTTTCAGTAAGACAAAAGAGGACCATTTATTGGATTTAAGACAAGTTTTACAGAGGTTCAGGGAAGAAACATTGTTGATAAACCTAAAGAAGTGTACCTTCATGAAGGAAGAGTTAGTCTATTTGGGATTTGTAATATCTGTGTATGGATTGATGATGGACTCTAAAAAGGAAAAAGCAATTGTTGAATGGCCTACACTGGAAAGCATTGGAGAGGTAAGATCATTTAATGGATTGGCTAGTTTCTACTGAAAGTTTATCAGAAATTTTAGTTCTATTTGTAACCCTATGACTGAGACAATGAGAGGGGATAAGAAAGAATTCAAGTGGACAACCAAAGAACTATTGAAGTAGAAGGTCACTGAGCAACTTGTGTTAGCTTTATTAGATTTCAACAAAGTATTTCAAGTAGATTGTGATGTAAGTAGAACTAGAATTTGAGTGGTATTGAGTCAAAAAGGGAGAGAAGTAGCTTATTTCAATGAGAAGTTGAATGATGCAAGAAGGAGATATTTAGTGTATGATCAATAATTTTATTCCATAGTTCAAGCCTTGAAGAAGTGGAGACATTACCTATTGCCTAAGGAGTTTGTGTTGTATACTGATCATCAAGCATTATAGTATTTGAACAGTTAGAGTAAGTTGAATCAGAGACATATGAGATGGGTAGAATTTTTGCAGAGTTACACCTTTGTGTTGAAGCGTAGGATTGGGAAGTCAAACAAATTTGCTGATGCATTAAGTAGAAGAAGTAATTTTCTAATAGAGATGAGAGTGACAGTATTAGGATTTGAGGAGTCGAAGACCTTGTATGATGATGACCCAGATTTTACAAAACCTTGGAAAGCATGTAGAGAACTAGTTATGGTGGATAGAAGCAAATGGTTGAATTATTTCATTCAGGATGGGATGTTATTCAGAGGAGTTCAATTGTGTATACTGAAGAGTTCTATAAAGGAGAATCTGATAAAGAAAAAACATAGTGGAGGATTAGCTAGACACTTTGGTGCTGACAAAACAATAGCATTGGTAAGTGAACATTACTTTTGGCCACAAATTCATAAGGATGTATGGAAATTTGTGTAGAGCTATAGAGTTTGTCAAGTTGCAAAAGTTAGTAGTCAAAATATGGGATTATATAAGCCCTTGACAATACTAGAGAGACCTTGGGAAGACATAAATATGTATTTCATACTTGGATTGCCTAAGACACAAAGAGGAAATGATTCTATATTTGTTGTGGTAGATAGATTCTTGAAGATGACTCATTTGATACCTTGTAAGAAGACATCAAATGCAATCCATATAGATAACCTATTTTTCAAGGAAGTTGTGAGATTGCATGGATTACCTAAGAGAATAGTTTCAGATAGAGATACTAAGTTTATTGGTTATTTTTGGAGAACACTTTGGAAGAAGATGAAAACAAATTTGGAATTATGAAGATAAAAGGAGTGCAGAAGCAGAAGAATTTGCAGAACACATGACAACCTTACATATTCAAGTTAATTTTTTTTTGGAAGATATGAACAAAAAGTATAAGGAGAAAGTAGATGAGAAGAGGAGACTTAAGGAATTTGAAGTTGGTGATGAAGTGATGGTTATCTGAGAAAAGAAAGATTTCTAGTTGGAACCTACAATGAGTTGTAGATGAAGAAGTTTGGACCTTGAAAGATCTTGAGGAAGTTCAGTTTTGAAAATGCATATGGAGATCTATATCAGTTTCATGACTTAGAATTCTATGAAAACAATATTACAAACTTAGAGAACCAGTTTCCCTAGAAGGAACCAGACCATATTGAGGACATTTTGGACACAAGGATTGGGAAAAGTTTGCGGAGTAGTCAGTACAAAGAGTATCTTGTCAAGTGGAAGGACAGACTTGTTGAAGATTCATCTTGGATTTCTTAAGAAGAGGTGGACCACCTTGGTTTTCCTTTGGCCCCAAAAAATTGAAAGAATCAATTTTTTCAACCAAAACTAGATGTCTGATATAGGAGCATCCTCGGTTCTTTGCAATATTGCATCAACCAAAAATATTTAGTTTTCAATTTATTTTTCAGTTTTGTAGTTTCAACATTCCTTTCTTTATTTTCCTGCATTGGCTCACCGGATCTTGCAGAGATGGATTTTTCTTGAGGACATGATCATCTTCCTTATTCCTAAACCACTAAGCATTTGGATCATTTTCTAGAAAGTTATCGATTTTGAATTTCAAGACAATTTTTTGTCTTAGAACACTAGAACTGCTTGGACCTATTTGTATTAGTGAATATATGAGATCCTTTCCATAGCTTGTAGAGCCCATTTTATTGATTCCAATGTTCCTTGGCATGTGGTTGACCTTCCCTTTGATCTGCACATCATCCTTTGGATTTTCCAGCGGAATCTCTTTGGTAGAGGCCGACTTGTTGGTTTTGCACATTTTATCTTTTTCTTCGGTATTGGTGGTTGGGCTGACCAGATTCCCTAAAGTCATATAAATCATTGTAATTAAGCATTAGAATGTGGGGATTCCAAAGAAGTAAGATAGAACATAGAGGATAGATTTTGGATTTAGAGGTCTAAAGTTGACCTATTCTATAATTGAGTATGTACATAGCAAGCTAGTGAGCTGAATCTTGTAACCTGGATGTTACCATATGCTTGTAATCAGTTTTCATGATCTAATACGTTCAGTTCTACATTGTCTCAACCATATCCTCTTGTTTTCATTGTGTTTACTCTTGCTTCCCGATTCTGATTGATCTATTTGAGGTCCCTCCAAACTATTGATTGTATCAATCTTAGGGCGATTCTATTTGAGATGTTTTCTTTCTTTGCATTGATTGTTTTTTACATCCATATATTGTCATCAATGTGAAAGCGAGAGATTGTTGGAAATTGATGTTGCTAGAATATTTTGTTGTCATTGATGTCAATGTATTCTTGTGATTTATTGCAACCATCATTGCAAATTGGTCTATTGGGATCATGGCACAGTGTATGGATTATTTATACTATCATTATATCTTTGTGTATTGTTTTGGTGATCTATAAGCTTAACTAATCATATCATATGATCTAGTTTGCAGTTTGGTTTTTTTGTTCAGTGCTTTGTAGAGTTTAGTATTTCCTTTGGTATATTCTGGTGTGATCAAATCTTGAGTTGATATTTTGGGATATTGTTTGGGATGTTCATGTGTATATTATTTTCAAATGGTTTGTGATTTGGTGCTTTGAAAGTTATCTTTCTTCGTGATAGTTTCTATTATTGAGTTTTAGATGTTGATTGATAAAGATTTGATAAGTGGTGTTGGTGTAGCTATTGCAGATGGTTCTAATGTTCTTGTTGGTGTTTCCTAATCATGTCCTATTTATTTTGATGATTTGCATTGGCCATTGTGAGAGTTGTTGGTGATTTCCATGAACCAATGATATTATTTGTGTTATGTAGTATTCCTGATGGTGTAGCGTGTTGCAGTGGATCTTGGCGTTATTTTTGGTGGTGTTGTGTGTTTGAGAATTTGACTTAGGTCCATGTTATATCATTATATTTGACCAGTGGTCGATCTTTGTATCATGTGATATAATTTTTTAATTGTGAGTTAAGGGTCTGGCCGACATTATTGTCAAGGTTGATGAATTGTATAAATAGGTGATATAGTCATGTAATTTAGGTGTCAAGGTTGTGTTTGCATTATGAAAGAGTGGTGTATATAAAAACAAAGAGATTCATATTTTGATGTAATGTATTGAGAAGAGATTGGTGTAGAGTAGACAAATATGCTTAACTAAAACTGTCATCAAGCATTAGCATATGCTAATATTGCAGTTCATTCCTCCCAGATTATAGCCTGAATCTTGTTATAAGTCAGTGAGACTTCCCCGAGGGTTGTAGCCTTTCGGGTTATTTTATCTTGAGCTGTGAGCTCTAGACAGTGTGCCTGAATGTTGGTGCATTCCCTGTTGGCAATTTGGATGAATTGATTATGTGTTACATTCATTTTTTTTTATTGATGTCAACACTAGCTATTTTGGTTGTTTATCGGTTTCTAGTAGAGTGGTTGGATTATGATATTGATCCGGTATGGTCCGTTATGCTTTGGTTTGTGGAATTGGTTTGAATTGGTGATTTATGGGTTCCTGATGCATATCACGATTAGTTGGTTCAGGATTTGATGACTCAGATGCTAACATTTGTTCTAGTAAGCCTTTTGGTCACCGGTAAGGTTTTTACTGGTAGATCTTTGTTGGAGATCTTTTGATGCATGTGATCAGTGGTGTTGGTGCGGCTTATAGTTTGCTTTCAGGATGTTGTTGGTTATCTTGTTCATGTTCCTATTGATCCATGTTGTTGGATTTAGTTTATGGCGACCTATTTTGGGTCTGGTCTTATTTTGCTAGGTTATGGACCAATTTATGTAATGTGTTGGTGGATGATCCCAATGTGTTACCAGTTGGATTTATTGATTAGATTGTGTTGTTTCAATCGTAAGACGATTTGTTTGATCATTGGATATTGGTTTATGTTATGAATTTATTGTTAGGATTCCCACAGATACTGAGAGGGGTGGGTGAATCAGTATCTAACTGGTGAAAGCAATCTCTTAACTTAAAACATGCAGAACATATTAAAACTGTATACCGGTAAACATAAAGTAATGCAATAAACAAAGATAACAACAACCACATAAAAAGAACACCGTAACACAATATTTTAACAAGGAAACTTGGTGTGGGAAAAACCTCAGTGGGATTTGTGACCCACAATATTCACTTACTGGCCATTAAGAGAATATTACTACTACAATAGGGGCCTACACATGCAGGAAGGCCAAGTGCCTAGAGCTCATTGCTCAATTACAAAATGGGAAGTCTCATTGACTTACAAAATGGATTATATAAATCTAGTGTCTTATGATGAATACTAAGAGGGGGGGGGGGTGAATTAGTATACCAAAAATTACTGTACTTTCACACTTTAATAGTCTAGCAGTAAACCGGTAAAATAGTTTAACAAACAAATCGGTTAACACACATACAAACTAGATAGCAAATAAGACATTCACCCACAGGAGCAATAACACCATAACACAAGATATTTGACATGGAAACCCAAATGGGAAAAATCACGGTGAGATGAAACTCACAAGTAACTATTTGTAGAATAGGAACCAGACCAGTTAAGGTCAAACAATTTTCTTTACCAGAACAGATCATGTTAGGAATCTCAATCTTTGTTAGGAGATAAGTCTGATTAAAAACTACCTTGCTAGAGGATTTTAGATCCATAGATGTGAATCACCTTGTTAGAGGATTTTACAAAAGGCTTTTTGGGCCTACCCGGTTAAGGGCTTTAGACTTGTCGAAGATGTGAGTAATCAACAAGTGAGTGATCTAGCAAATAGCACAGATTGCTTGGTTAGATCCTTGATAGCTCGTTCCTAATGCATTCCAGCATTACTTCAGTCTTCAACACATTCACACTCTCAAAAACTCATAAACCACCTTAAACCCTTGCAACAACAACAACCTTAAAAAACCCTAGATATGATGTCCTTAAAAAGGAATCTGATTTCATGTCGGTCCAATAGGATTACAATACAATTTCCTAGGTTCAATGCATCTGGACACTTTTGGTAACACGACACAAATGCACCATCAAAGTGTCAGCACTGCCAAATAATCGGTGGATGGTAACTCATCACAAAATGCCGGTTGGTAACTGATCATAGAGTATTACCGGTTCAAACAATATACTAGTTTAAGCAAAATACCAGTTGCCGGTTTGACAAAATGAAGACTGGGAATATGAGTTGTGTCGCTTCGTTCCTTCGTACCACTTGAGATCCTCGAACTGCTTGGGTCTTCATAGCGCTTGAGATTGGTAAACACTTTCTACAAAACACTGATAGTCTAAAGACTATAATACATGATACCAGTTGGAGCAAATACTGGTTGAGCTTTAACTCATACAAACAAAAAGTGATCTCAAGGCAAGTGTGTGTCCATCAATGACAATCATAACATCAATCATCAAAATTTCCAACAATCTCGCCCTTTGGCATTGATGGCAACACTTAGGAAAATTTTGACATCTAAGTGTTTTACAAAAAAAAATATGCCATAATCAAAATTACTCCCCCTAAGCATATACACTATCCCTTTTGTAGAAAATACAATGTATACTACTCTTTATCAAAGATAGACATGAAAGTATATATCAAAACATCAAAATTTATATACTTCTCCCCCTTTGCCAACATCTTGTACTACTTCAAAATAGCATCTACTATGCCAGATCTAGTACTAGTTTCTGCTCTGCTTCTTACATAAACCCTTAACCTATAATTTGCATAATAGGTCTGCCTTATTTCGCCTAATTACATTCCTCCATGCTTACTTAAATGTTCTACAATGATCTCTTATATATATGAGTCATTTTACAATTTTCCAAGATATCTTACAATGATTTTACAATAATTAACAAAATATATTACAAACAAAATTCCTGTCGGCTTCTGTGCCGGTATGCTTCCTTTCACTGTCGGTGCCGGTGGTCTGTGTGCCACTATATAATCTGATCTTGCTAGTGTTGGTGGATTGCCTTGCTAGTGTCATAGGACTGTAAGGTTGCCATCAATGACAAAAACTTCAATCACCTGCAATGTCTCATTAGAGTGTGCATTTGCCAACAATCTCCCCCTTTGGCATTGATGGCAACACTCATGAGAAAAATTCAAAAAGTGTATCCAAAAATTGAAGTCCAAAAATGTTACCAAAAATGTGTGCTCCCCCTTGAGTAGATGATTTCTAAGTTTATTGGATTTTTCTCATACCACTACTACTCCCCCTTTGGCATTAATGACAAAGGTTGTCAAAGTGTCAATAGAGTGTAGTTTCCTTCTTTACCCTTGTAACCAGTTGGTTACAATCTGAAAAAGATCCGCCAAAAGTAGATTTAGGCTCTCAAGGAACTTTTTGCTATCATTTATTGCAGCCTCTATCCTCTGAACTGTACCGGTGAGGTGTTGCATTTGCTCTGCCGGTATTTTCTGTCCTTGAACCAAAGCATCTGATATTTCCTTCCTTAGGGAGGCGAGGTAGTCCAGTTTTGGACTAAGTCTCCATTTAAGATCTTGTGCCTTATTTTTTATCCTTTCCTTTTCTTTTTCCAACTTTAGGAGTTCCTCCTCAAAACCTGTTATCTTCTGCTCAAAAACTAACAATGAATCAGATGAATTAATGAAATTGTCAGCAAATTGATTTATTTCTTCCTGTATCTTGCTCATCTTCTTGTCTATATTAACTATCAAAAAGTTAGTTTTGCATGTGTCTTTGTACAAAGTTTTGAATTCCTTTAGTGTACTACACAGTTCCAGTAGAAGTGTGTCAAACTACCTTGTACACTTCTTTATTTCATCCTCAAATAATTTGTGTTTTTCTTTTTCTAATCTATCCTTCAATGCTTCCTCCTTTATTTGTTCAACTGTCACAGTGTTTTCAGTAATATACTTAGACAAAGTGTCAAGTTGACTCAAAGAATCCGTATTATCTACATTACATTTTGGAGCTATCATTTTCAAAATTGGAATTGTATCATCTATAGCCTTATATGCTTGGGAGCTACAATCTGTTATTTTCTTTATGGAGTCCAAAAGAACTTCTATTACATTGGTTGATTTGAATCCTGCAGTTGAAGGGCCAACAGTCTTTATCCCTCTCGTGGGAGCAATATCCTTGCTTGTGGTGACCTCCGGTAGGTCAGTTTGTGTTTCCATTTCCTTAAGTAAAGGTTTTTGTTGCTCTGCTGTTGCCATTTGCACTGACTCTGTGTGAACCTGTTGCTGTGATGGAGCCTATTGCTCTTTATCATCTGCTAGTTTACCATCTGTACCATTAGTTACCGGTGGCTCAATAGCCATATCAATCTTTCCAGTTGTGTCCTTATCTACCATAATGTTAACTTTCTGAGTATCAATGTCAACTGTGTATAACACCTCAGAGTTTGGATTTGTGTCCTCTGGTGGTATATCCATACTCTCACTAGCCAGTTGATCTTCAGTTGTAGCTACCGGTGGAGTAACCAGAGGTGGTGGGGATAAATTATCTCTGATCTTTATGCTAGGGGGTCCACCAACCTTGCCTTTTCCTTTATCCTTATCTTTCTAATATACTTTGATAGGTTTGGGGTTTCTATACTCTTTTTCCTTTTCCTTCTCTACAAGGAATATATCCCATCCATTTTTAGTTTCCTCTGCAACCTCATTTATTCTACCAACCATAAGTGCTATATGTCGGTGCGCAGTTAAGAATAGTGACCGGTTAGCCTCTGCAATCCGATCATCTATCTCCTTCGGTGAGTTAACAGGATAAATAGTAAGTAGTTTTTCAACTTTTATTTTCTTGTCAAGCTCTACAACAGCTTTCCTTCTAGCTTCAAGTCTCTTAAGCAGCTCAGCCGGTAATTCATCTACAACTTGCATCAAAAATTTCTTATAGATATCCAAGTGTAGAATTACACTATTTTCAACTTTCTCTTTGTCATCAACTAATAATGTATCATACAATTTTTTGATGTTCTTAAGCTTTCCTTCCTTTGTTATTTCATCTAAAAGTTTGTCAATTGGAGCAATATTTTGTTGAGTCTTTTTCTTTGGTGTTAACTTTTTCTTCTTTGGAGTTATTTTCTTAGTCGGGGGCCTTACTGCCTATTGTTTTTGTCTAGTTCTTCTAGGAAAAGGTGTTGATACTGGTGACGGTTCTCTTTTCCTCACAACTCTTTTAAATGTAGCTGACATATCACTCTCTGAAGAAGTTGCTACCAGTGAAAGGTGAGTTTCTGGCTGAAGTGCTTCTAACTCATCTTCAGTGATACCGGTTTTCTTGAGTACATATTCCTTTATAGCCTTTGCTTGTTGGGATCCTCTTCTTACTATTGCTTCAACCTTCTTAACATTTTTCTTTCATTGGATATGTTTTTCAATGGTCTCAGCACTACCAAATACCTCTTCCTTAGGTTCCTTGGGTGCTTCCAGAAGGGCTTTTGCATATGTTTCTATTATGAGATCATCAGTTTCATAACCCATTTCAGTAACCCAAATTGTTCTTGGGATAACTACCTCCATCCAAATCTCATCCTTCTTAATAATAAAGCATATTTCATCTTTATACTTATCTACAATTGCTTGTGATAGTCTGAGTCTAGTCTTCATCCAGGCCTTCAATGCCTGAAAGTACTCATTTATATTCTTTTCTTTGTTTTCTCCCATGTTATTCAGTAAATCAGACAGTTGTTTTCCTACCGGTATATCAAAACCTAGATTTTTGTTACCGATACTGGGCACCTGTTTTGTTATGTGTAGCATTAAATAGACAAGTAGATTACCACATCTAAATGTCCCCTTTTTGTCTTTCTTGATCTTTCCAAGATTATCAATCAGTTCATCCTTTAACCATTCACACATATCTATTTTTGCATTATCCTTGATCATATCATAGGAACTCTTTATGCACAAACTAGAAATTGAGTTTAATTTGTTTGCATGTGTGGTTTTATAGCATAGAATCATGCTAATGAATCTGACATTGATGTTGGTTATATCATTCACCCTTAAGGATCTCTTGTCAGATGTTGCACCGGTTAGGTTAATTACTAGGTCATTTGAGACCTTCTTTGTTTTATCTGGTCTGTTGCCGGTGGAAGGTAACCCTATCACAGCCTTTACTGCTTCCCTTTTGATTTTGTGAACCGAATCTAACTAGAAGAATGCACCATGTACCCTGCTTAAAATTATCCTTATAACTTCCTTAGGGAAATCCAGAATGCTGAGAATTTCAATGAATCCTAGGGTTTCAACTATTTTGTGTTCAGGTTTCACATTGTCAGAATCATCACAAATTATAGTCTTATACATGTTCTTAATTTCTTCATCACCTAATTCTTCTATGTGACAATGGATGTATATTCTAGGGTCTTCTGTAAAAACTACTCCTTTGGGAATTTGAGAAAATGCACCAACATTATCTTCCTTTTTAGCTATCTCGGGAACTAGCTGAAATATGGGCTTAGGGAATTTGATTACTTCGACTACAGTAGGGTTTGCTATGAATTCAAGTACAGAAGAAGATGCCATGATTATAAATACCTTTCTCTTCCTTAGGAATGATTGATTGATGAATTTCTTTGCTTCTTTGCTCAAAATGTCTTTGCTCGGAAGTTTTCATGCTCTTCGAATGTTTGAATGCTCGGTGAAATGAAAATGGAGCCAAAAACACTGATTTATAATGTTAATTTTGCCAACCACCACATTTAATGCTTGTCAGTTAAGTGATAACTTAACTTATCTGCTGGTATAGAAGTAATTTCAACTTCATACCATCAACCGAGGGAATAATAGCATGTTTTACATTTGATTTCCAAACCCTCAAAAGAATTTTCTTCAGTTAGATGAAGATTCTCCTGCCAGTGGAGTGTTACTTTGTTCTGCCAGTGGAGTGTTACTTGGTTCTACCAGTGGAGGAGTATTCACTACACCATTTAGGTCTGACTTTCTAATCCATTATTTTGAGAATTCTTGCTTAACTTCTTCAACTTTTTCTTTTCCTTTCAAACTAGAACCTTTGTTGTTTGTCGGTGATGCCTTACTTCTACAAAATTTAGCAATATGTCCAATTTTGTTACAAGCATAACAAGTCATATTATTTTTCTGAATAGCCTTCCCATAACCTATGCTGGTTTGTGTTCTACATTGATTAGATAAGTGTCCAAATCTTCCACAAACATAACATCTCACATTCATTCTGCAATTTTCAGAATTATGACCAACTTTGTTGCATTTTGAACATTGACCATGTTGGTATTTTGGTATGGTTTTGTCATTGATGTCAGCACCTGCTAAATACACCTACTTTGGAGATCCAGCAACATTCACCGGCAATCAGTAAACTGTTCAACAATCACCGGTATATGGTTAACCGACAGGATATACTGTACACCAGTACATGCAATGACATGGAAGACACTTGGTAATGTCGAAGACATCATGTGGACACTTTTCCTTGAAGTAATATCATTGGTATATTCTTATTTGCATATTTGCCTTTATTGGTAAATAGGTCCAGGTTATCTAGGGTTACATCGGCAGGTTTATCTTTTCCAGATCAGCATGGCACACTATGGAGATCATTTATTATTGTTGTAAATGCATTAAGCCGACATATTCAATTAGTTATTGCATCGGATATTGTATTATTTGTAAAATGTTTTATTGTAATATCTTGTAGAGCCGACCTACTAAAATTGGTCTTAGGGTATGGTATAAATGTAAGATCTTATTTGTAAGATCAAGTGTGGAATGTGAAAAAGAATTATAAGAAGGTATATGCGAGATTAAGCAGAGGTATACATGAAGACATCATTTGAAGGTGAAGCTAGGATTTTGTAAAAGCATATCAGTATTACACCGGTACTGAATCCAACATATGAAGATGCTATTTTGTGCAGTACATTCTCATTGGATTTAACCATCCAACTATAGTCAGTGTGACTCCAATTTGTGTTTGAGCAGTGAGCTCTAGGCTGTTGGCCTTTCTGCATGTGCAGACCCCTCTTGTACACTTACTATCTGCAGTAGTATCATCTGATTGTGGGTAAGGTTTCCCATCGTGGTTTTTCCTCTTACAGGGTTTCCACATACAAATATTTGTGTCATGTGCTGTGGTTGACTTTGTGCTTATGTTTCATGCATTAATTCTTACCGGTACAACATTTCTTGTTAACATTGTTTACCGGCACAATTAACTGTCTTACTAGTACTAAGCAATAAGTTGGTTAATAAGATTTTGGTTTGAATTTATTAGACAACTAATTCACCCCCCCCCCCTCTCAATTGTCCCTGGGACCTACAATTGGTATCAAAGCTTAGTCCTCTTTTTGCAGAAGTTTAACAACTTGAGGAGATCCAATGTCTACTAATTATTTCAAGAAGGATAGTCCTAAACTTGATGGAACCAACTATGGAATATGGAAAATCAAAATGGAGACACATCTTAATTTCATTGGTAAAGACATCTAGGAAGTTACTAAGAATGGTTATACTGCTACTGTAGCTGGTCAGCTTGCTCCTATTACTCTAGGTAAAGATGAAGAAAATGATTGCAAAGCAAGAGAAGCACTTTTGAGCGCATTATCAGATCAACAAATCATGGGATTATCAGATAGATCTACTGTAAAAGCTATTTGGGATCATTTGGAAACACTGAATGAAGGGGATTCCATAGTTAAAATTGCAAAACTTGAAAGCTTCCGAGTCAGGTATGAACATCTAAAAATGGAAGAAGATGAAAGAATTTCTGCCTTTATGGAAAGAGTAAATGAAATTGTTTTAGGTATCAAATGTTGTGGAGGAACCTTGAGTGAAGATGAGATTGTTTCAAAAGTATTAAGAGGTTTGCCACCGGCATATAAAATGAAGGTTACTGCTATTAATGAGCTAAGAACAATGCCTAATACATCAATAACTAGGGATACATTGATTGGAAAACTTTCAGCTTTTGAAATAGAGGAATTTGGTCCTGTTGCTATAAAAACTGATTTGGCCTTCAAAGCATCAACATCATCTGCTCCATCTTTTGACAAATGAAACTAGAGAGCCTTTTATGCAAGAGAACTTGAAGAAACTAGAAAGGAGAATGAAGAGCTTGAAGAACTTGAAGCACTATTTGCAAGAAAAATGCCAAAAGGTCCAATTGGAAGTAAGTATGGAGGTAAAGCACCCTTTAAATGTTTCAATTGCAATAAGATTGGTCATATGGCTTCAAGATGCCTTGATAGACATGCTAGACTAAGAGAAGAAGCTAGAAGGACATACAAACCTAATCCTGAATATCAGAGATATAGATTTAAGAAAAACAAAGATAAATCCTGTTACATTGTTGATGAAGGTGTGACTGATGATTTTGATGAGGATCCAGTAGACAATGGATGGGTCTTTGTTGCTATAACAAAAGATCAACTGGTACCTATTGCTCCACTGGTAGAACAAGCCCTAGCAGCTAAAGTTGAATCAAAGGGTGAATGGATTATTGACTCAGGATGCTCACATCACATGACTGGAGACAAAGGCAAATTCTTGAACTTTCAAGAATACAATGGAGGTTTAGTAAGATTCGGAGATGACAAAGCCTGTTCAATCAAAGGTAAGGGTTCAATATCTATTGATGGTAAACATAACACTGACAATGTTTACTATGTTGAAGGATTAAAACATAATCTTTTAAGTGTTGGTCAATTAGTTGAGAAAGGTTTTCAGTTACAATTTAAAAATGGAAAATGCAAAATCATGAATAGAACTGGTTTGGAAATTGCAACCAGTAATCAGACTAGAGGTAATATCTTTCATTTGAATAACAGTGAAAAAGCATGCTTAATTGCTCATATAGATGAAAGTTGGCTATGGCATAAAAGACTATGTCATGTAAATTTTGATTGCATGGTAAAAATCAGTACTTCTAAGGCAGTTAGAGATCTACCTAAAATTTTGAAACCTCAGAATACAATTTGCAAGGAATGTCAATTTGGAAAATAGGTTAGAGCTAGTTTCAAAAGTATTCCAAAAAAATCCAATAATGCTCTTGATTTAATTCACACTGATTTATGTGGTCTGGCTAGAAGTAAAAGCTTACAAGGTGATAGATATTTCATGCTAATTATTGATGATTATTCTAGAATGTGTTGGGTTACTTTTCTCAGGGAAAAATCAGAAGCACTTGGGAAGTTCAAACTATTCAAAGAAATGGTTGAAAATGAAACCAGTAAGAAAATTAAATGTTTAAGATTAGATCAAGGAGGAGAATTCACATCTAGAGATTTTAATATGTTCTGTGAAGTGAATGGAATCAAAAGATAGTTATCAGCACCTCAGACACCACAACAAAATGGAGTTGTTGAAAGGAAAAACATAACTATTTTGGATGCAGCAAGAAGTATGTTATCAGAAGCAAACCTACCACATGTGTACTGGAGAGAGGTAGTAAGCACTGTTGTCTAAACATTCAACAAAGTTCACATCAAAGGTGAAACCGGTAAGACCCCTCATGAACTATGGTTTGGTAATACTCCTACTCTTAAGTATTTCAGAATTTTTGGAAGTAAATGTTATATTAGAAGAGATGAGTATATTGGCAAGTTTGATCCTAGAAGTGATGAAGGAATATTTCTTGGTTATTCATCTAAGAGTAAAGCGTATAGATGTTTTAATAAAAGATTATAGAAAATTGTTGAGAGTACAAATGTAAAGATTGATGAACAATTCAGAGGAACCTCAAGGTATATAGACTCTGAACTGGTAATAGAAATTATGACAAATGAACCAACAGTAAATCCACCGGTACGGAATGATGACCCAGTTACTTCGGTATCATCAGAGGATACCACAGTAATCAAAGAACAACAACAGACTAAGACACCCCAGTATGTAAGACTGAATCATTCTGAAGATTAGATAATTGGAAGCAAATTTAAAGGAGTCATGACAGGAGGAATGAAGAGGTATGTCTTATTCTCAAATTGAACCATTATCTATCAATGAGGTATGTGAAGATAAATTTTGGATTAAAGCTATGGAAGAAGAATTAGGACAAATTGAGAAAAATAATACTTGGACATTAGTTCCTCGGCCTAAAAATAAAAATGTAATTGGAACCAAATGGGTATTTAGAAACAAACTCAATGAAGATGGTAAGGTTGTCAGGAATAAAGCAAGACTAGTGTGTAAGGGATATTCTCAAAAAGAAGGAGTTGATTACAATGAAACCTTTGCACCGGTAGCCAAAATTGAAGTAGTTAGATTATTCTTAGCCTTTGCAACTCACAAGGATTACAAAGTTTATCAAATGGATATTAAATGTGCATTTTTTAATGGAGATCTTGAAGAAGGAGTTTATATTGAACAACCTGATGGATTTTCTTTGATAGATAACAATGATATGGTTTGTAGATTAAGAAAAGCTCTGTATGGACTAAAACAAGCTCCAAGAGCCTGCTATGCAAGATTGGATAAGTATCTCTTAAAAATTGGTTTTACTAAAGGAAATGCAGACAACAATTTATATTACAAAGTAACTAATGATGACATTTTGATTATGGAGGTATTTGTTGATGATATAATCTTTGGAGGAGAAGATGGATTATGCAAAGAATTTTCTCTTAAAATGTAGCATGAATTTGAAATGTCTATGATTGGAGAAATAAAATTCTTTTTAGGATTGCAGATTTTACAGACTGATAAAGGCATATTTTTGAGTCAATCTAAGTACTTGAAAGAACTACTCAAGAAATTTGGGATGGAGAACTCTAAACTGGTAAGCACACCTATAACTACAAATGATAAATTATCTCAAAGGGATGAATCTACACCTGTTAATCCAACTAGATACAAATCTATGATAGGAGGTTTACTGTATTTGACACAAACCAGACATGATATTATGAATGCAAAATGTATAGTTTCTAGATTTCAGAGTAATCCCAAGGAAAATCATGAATCAACAGTAAAAAGGATTTTTCAGTACTTACAAGGCACAACAAATCTTGGATTATGGTATCCTAAAGATGAAAATTTTGATCTATATGCATACACAGATGCAAATTGGGCAGGAGATGTGGATGATAGAAAGAGCACCACTGGAGGAGCATTCTTTCTTGGAAAGAGATTAGTTTCTTGGTTAAGTAAGAAACAGATTTGTACATCTTTATCAACAGCAGAATCATAATATGTTGTAGCAGCAACAAACTGTACACAGGTACTTTGGCTTAAGCAAATGTTGAAAGACATAAAGGTAAAATGCAAGGAACCTATTACTATATATTGTGATAACACTGCAGCAATTGATATATCTAAGAATCTAGTATTACATTCTAAAACAAAACATGTTTCTATCAAACTGAATTTTCTAAGGGAAAAAGTTGAAGAAAAGGAAATAAAACTGGTTTATGTGAATACTAAAGAAGAGCTTGTAGATATTTTTACAAAACCTTTGCTTAAGGAAACTTTTGAGTATCTCAAATATTAGCTCGAAGTCTTACCTCCACCGGTAGAGACTTAGACAGTTGATGATTGTCATCAACCAACATAATTAAATGGACAAATCTTTTATTCCAGTATTTGATGAGAAAGCTACTTCTCAGGGGGAGTAGTTGGTATATTGAATTGATTGGTATTTTGTATGAACTTGACCTTTTTGTGACTTTGGCATTTGATGTCAAAGGGGGAGAGATATATGGAAAAACATTAGGGAGAGATATATGGAAAAACATTGGGGAGAGATATATGGAAAAATGCATTATCTTTTTGAGGAGAGATTGGTATGAGAGATTGATATTGAAAATAAATCTTTGGGTAAACACATATTACTCCCAGGAGGAGAATTGGTTTTTGTACTTGGCATTTCTATTTTGGCACTCTGATTGTTTTTCCATCTTGTGTTGCCATCAATGCCAAAGGGGGAGATTGTTGGTATTTTGGTATGGTTTTGTCATTGATGTCAACACCTGCTAAATACACCTACTTTGGAGATCCAGCAACATTCACCAGCAATCAGTAAACTGTTCAACAATCACCGGTATATGGTTAACCGATAGGATATAATGTACACTGGTACATGAAATGACATGGAAGACACTTGGTAATGTCGAAGACATCATGTGGACACTTTTCCTTGAAGTAATATCATTGGTATATTCTTATTTGCATATTTTCCTTTACTGACAAATAGGTCCAGGTTATCTAGGGTTACACCGGCAAGTTTATCTTTTCCAGATCAGTATGGCATGTTATGGAGATGATTTATTATTGTTGTAAATGCATTAAGATGACATATTCAATCGGTTATTGCATCAGATATTGTATTATTTGTAAAATGTTTTATTGCAATATCTTGTAGAGCCGACCTACTAAAATTGGTCTTAGGGTATGGTATAAATGTAAGATCTTATTTGTAAGATCAAGTGTGGAATGTGAAAAAGAATTATAAGAAGGTATATGCAAGATTAAGCAGAGGTATACACGAAGACATCATTTGAAGGTGAAGCTAGGTTTTTATAAAAGCATATCAACATTACACTGGTACTGAATCTAGCATATGAAGATGCTATTTTGTGCAATACATTCTCATTGGATTTAACCATCCAACTATAGTCAGTGTGACTCCCATTTGTGTTTGAGTAGTGAGCTCTAGGCTGTTGGTCTTTCTGCATGTGCAGACCCTTCTTGTACACTTACTATCTGCAGTAGTATCATCTGATTGTGGGTAAGGTTTCCCACCATGGTTTTTCCCCTTACAGGGTTTCCACGTACAAATATTTGTGTCATGTGCTATGGTTGACTTTGTGCTTATGTTTCATGCATTAATTCTTACCAGTACAACATTTCCTGTTAACATTGTTTACCGACACAATTAACTGTCTTACTAGTATTAAGCAATAAGTTGGTTAATAAGATTTTGGTTTGAATTTATTAGACAACTGATTCACCCCCCCCCCTCTCAGTTATCCCTGGGACCTATAGACCGATGGGTGTATTGGTATCTTGATAAATTCTAGATCTACATTGATTTTCTCTATGACGATACTTGTTACAGTTAAAGCATTTGACATTAAATTTATAAGCAGTAGGTTGTCTTACCAGTTTGCTATGATCCTGTGTGTTTGCAGTACCAGATATTTCTCCAGCTTCAAAGCCAAGGCCATTAGTGTCACCATTTGGTTTCTAATTTTTTAAAAGTCACCAAGTACTTCTAAGCTTTTCTTGAATTTTTCTTTGTGCTTATTTGCAGTGTCCAGTTGTCTTTCCAAGATTTCTTTCTGTCTCATGAGTTCATTTGAATCATTCTGTGTATGCATCAGATCTGTCTTCAAGAAATCATTTTCATATTTAAGTCTTGTGTTTTCATTTGCAGCATCACTTAGTCTTCTAGTCAAATCTTCTTCATTCTTCTTTCTATCTTCAATTTCCTTACAAAATCTCAGTCATATCCTGCATCTCATTCTTTGTTGTCATGTTCTCTTGTTTTAGCTTGTTTATCAGATTATTAAGAGTTTCCTTTTCATCATTCTCAAATTGCATCTTTTCACAAATTCCTCTTCTCTTGTTTCTTGCAATGGTAAGATTTTCCTGAAGTGCTTGAATAATATCTTGAGCTGCCTTTAGATCATCTTCAAGTTTGATATTTTTCAACTTTTCTATATCATAGTCTAAGAGAGCTACTTCTAGTTGCTTCATCAAGTTATCCATCTCTACCGGTGTCAAGATCTTCCTCAAGCTGTTAGGCTTCTGAAAATAGAGGACTAGGCTCTGATACCAATTTTTAGGATTCCCACAGATACTAAGACGGGGGTAGAATTAGTATCTAACCGGTGAAAGCAATTTCTTAACTTAACATGCAGAACATATTAAAACTATATAGAAGTAAACAAAAAGTAATGCAATAAACAGAGATAACAACAACCACATAAAAAGCACACCATAACACAATATTTTAACGAGGAAACCCGGTGTGGGAAAAATCTCGGTGGGATTTGTGACCCACAATATTCACTTACTGGCCAATAAGAGAATATTACTACTACAATAGGGGCCTGCACATGCAGGAAGGCCAAGTGCCTAGAGCTCATTGCTCAATTACAAAATGGGAAGTCTCATTGACTTACAAAATGGATTATATAAATCCAGTGTCTTGTACTGCTTCAAAATAGCATCTACTATGCCAGATCTAGTACCAGTTTTTGCTTTGCTTCTTACATAAACCCTTAACCTATAATTCACATAATAGGTTTGCCTTATTTCGCCTATTTACATTCCTCCATGCTTACTTAAATGTTCTACAATGATCTCTTATATATGAGTCATTTTACAATTTGCTAAGTCAGCTTACAATGATTTTACAATAATTAACAAAATATATTACAAACAAAATTCATGTTGGCTTCTGTGTCGGTATGCTTCCTTTCACTGTCGGTGCCAGGGGTTTGTGTGCCGGTGTAGAATATGATTTTTCTATTGTTGGTGGATTTCCTTGTCGGTGTCATAGGATTGTAAGGTTGCCATCAATGACAAAACCTTCAATCACCTACAATGTCTCATTGGAGTGTGCATTTGCCAACATTTATTGTATTATCCTTTAGGTGGCCAACCTTATTGTTTAGGTCCCAGGCTAGTATATATGATGTAAGATCTCTTTGTACATCATATATATGTGGGATGGTTATGCGATTATCTGTGTGTGAATAATGTTGTAATCATATGTAGAAGTTTTGGTTGATCATAGGTGATGGAATTGGGTTTGAAAGAGCGGTTTAAGACCTAAGCTTAACCATAATTGTACTCAGGCATAAGAGATGCTATCTTTGTAGTTCACTCCTCTTTTCAGATGGTCTGGATTTCTTTTATAGTCGGTGCGGATCCTTTTGTTATGAGCAGTGCGCTCTAGGATATTAGCCTTCCTACATGTACATGCCCCTCATTTTCTAATCACATACTTACTGCAAAAGTATTATCTGACTATGGGTAGGCTTCCCACCATGGTTTTTCCCTTTATGGGGTTTTCCACATACAAATCTTGGTGTCATGTGTTATGGATCGATGGTAATAATTCTATGATTTATGTTTATGCTTAATTGCTATATCTGTTATTCTGGTATTTGGTTTATGCATTCTGGTATTGAGTTTATGTGGTTCAGTAATAAGATTTTCAATGCTTAAAGTTTTGTAATATGTTGACAACTGATTGACCCCCCACCTTCTTAGTTGTCCTCTGATTATCGGAGATGTCTAACAATTGGTATCGTAGCTTGGTCCTCTCTACTAAAGGTTAACCGCTTGAGGAAGATCCTATGGCATCTAATAGTTCAATTTCATCAAGTACATCTGCAATTATTTTTCAGAGAAAAATTCCTAGGTTTGATGGAACAAATTATAGGGTATGGAAGATTCAGATGGAGACTCATCTGAGATCTCTTGGAAAGGAAATTTGGGAGATCATTGAGAAAGGAGTTACACCTTTTAATCCAGAATCTAACAATCCTCCCATGGAAAACCTAGATAAGGAGCATGAGAATGGTTGTAGAGATAGAGAAGCCCTTATGTGTGCACTTTTTGATCAGCAAATAATGGGACTAACTAACAAATCAATTCCAAAGGCTATACGGGACAAATTGGGGACTCTAAATGAAGGTGAACCTTCTATTAAAATTTCTAAACTTGATGGTTACTAGGTGAGGTATGAGAACCTAAAGATGGAAGAAGATAAAAGGATTACTTCTTTTATGGAAATAGTCAATGAGATTGTTATGGGAATTCAATGGTGTGGTGGAACTCTGAGTGAAGATGAAATAGTTTCTAAAGTACCAAGAGATTTGACATCGACCTATAAGATGAAGTCTACTACAATTAATGAGCTAAGAACTATGGCAAAAACCTCTATCAATAGGGATAGCTTGGTTGGAAAGTAATTTGCCTTTGAGCTTGAGAAATTTGGACTTTCTAGAGCTGCTAAAATTTGAACTTGCTTTTCATGCATCTACATCATCTATCAGCAAGAGTGATTGAAAAGATTTATATGCAAATGAACTAGATGATATGAAGAAAGAAGATAAAGTGTTTGAGCAACCTGAAGCCTTATTTGCTAGAAGATTACCTAAAGGATCGACAGGAAGTAAGTATGAAGGAATATCACCTTTTAAATGTTTTTCATGTAATAAGATAGGTCATTTTGCATCTAGATGTCCTAAAAGGAATTCAAGATTTTTAGAAAGAGCTAGAAGATCTTTTAGGCCTCACCATGAATATCAGAACAATCATAAGTATAGGAGAAACAAAGACAAATCATGCTACTTTGCTGATGAGGAAGGTGTGATTGATTCTGATGATGAACTGACACAAGATTTTGCTAGTGGATCCAGTAATAGAAAGGAATGGGTATTCTTGGCTATCAAGAAAGATGATCCAGTACCTGAAGAGAAGGCCCTTGCTAGTAAAGTTGAAGACAAGGATGAATCACTAATTGAAAATGGATGTTCACATCATATGAATAGAGATAAAAGGAACTTTTTATCTTTGCAAGAATTTGATGGTGGTCTGGTTAGATTTGGAGATGACAAAGAATGCATGATCAAGGGAAGAGGAACTATATCATTCGATGGTAAGCATAAAACTAATAATGTCTATGATGTTGAAGGTTTAAGGCATAATCTTTTGAGTGTAGGATAGTTGGTGGATAAGGGATTTAAATTGTAGTTCAAGGATGGAAAATGCAAGATTATTAATAGATATGGATTGGAGATTGCAACCGGTACTTAGACTAAAGGTAATATCTTTCATTTGAACTCTGGTTAGAAGATATGTTTGATTGCCCAAATTGATGAGAGTTGGCTATGGCATAAGAGGTTGTGTCATGTGAATTTTGATTGCATTGTAAGGATCAACTCTACTAAGGAAGTTAGAGACATACCTACTATTGTAAAGCCTTATAATCTGGTATGTAAGGAATGTCAAATAGGAAAGAAAATCATAACTTATTTTAAGAGTATAAACGACAAATCTAATGATGTTCTTGATCTTATTCATACTGATTTGTGTGGTCCTGCTAGAATTAAAAGTTTTTAGGGTGATAGATATTTTATGCTAATCATTGATGACTATTCAGGAATGATGTGGGTTACTTTTCTAAGGGAGAAGTTTGAAGCATTTGAAAAGTTAAAAATCCTTAAAGCTAAAGTTGAGACAACGACATGATTGAAGATTAAATGTTGAAGGTCAGATCAGGGTGGAGAATTCACATTCGGTGAATTTAACAGCTATTGTGAGAAGAATGGGATAAGGAGACACTTGTCTACACCTTGGACACCTCAGCAGAATGGAGTTGTGGAAAGGAAGAACATAACTATAAAGCTAATCTACCTCATATCTATTGGAGAGTAGCTGTGAGCATGATGGTATACAAATTCAACAGAGTTCATATCAAAGGAGACATGTGTAAGACACCATATGAGTTATGGTTTGGTCATACACCGACAGTTAAGTATTTCATAATCTTTGGTAGTAAATGCTATATTAAAAAAGATGATTCCATTGGAAATTTTGATCCTAGATGTGATGAAAGAGCATTTCTTGGTTATTCTAATGAAAGAAAAGCATATAGATGTTATAAAAAAAGATTGTAGAGAATTGTGGAGAGCACTAATGTTAAGGTGGATGAGCAGAACATAAGTTAAATAAGAAATTGTGAAAGAGAACTGTGTGGGGGAAAAAGCGAGACTAAGCAAACATGCCCTAATCTCACTTTCAATCACACATTTGTGGAATACGAAAGAGCCTAGAGGTATCACACAATTGGCTACTTCTTCTTGTGGAAGAGAGAGCCACATGCTACCTATTAGGATTTCTATTCCTTTGTTGCAATTGAAAGATAAAATGATGCAAGTTCAATCCCTAACCCCAAAGTGCAAGTATGAACTAATAACAAGATTGCAGAATTGAACTTAAACAATGGAAAGCTATAAACACAAGGACAAGACAAGAATGCAAATGCATACCCAAAGTTAAAATCTGACTGAAAATGTTCGGGACAGGGGCGCGGGCGCCACTGTCCTGATTCTGCCCCTGAAACTGCTCCGGAAACTGCTGTTTTGCACTCTGGAAAAGCTATCAAAAATGCTGAAAATGCTGTCTGTCAGGAGGACCAGGGCGCCTAGCACCCCTATCCCAGGGACCAGGGTGCCCAGCGCCCCTATCCTGGTAGGACCAGGGTGCCCCACGCCCCTGTCCTGGTCTTTTGCTCTGAGTTTTGGTGTGAAGTTCGGTCTCCGTCTGCTTCTTCCGGATCTGTAACTTGCGGCGTCGTCCGAGTCCCGAAACCTACACTTATATCTAAAAAGGGTATGGGCGGCTATATAGGGTTTTGCCTTAGTCAAACCCCCGCTTCGGTGATTTCCACCTCCACGAATAGGTCAATTTCGGGAGAGGAGATAACATTGCTTATTAATTCCTCACCCGTAGGAGGGAGAGCATCAATAGATGTGTTAAACTCATCCTCTTTCCTCAAAATATGTTCAATATGATCTTTAGGGGAGAGAGAATTAAGGAAATTGCTTATTATTTCATCTTCTTTCTCTAAGGGATGCTTATGGGTAAGATAAACCTTAGGGGAAGGGTAAGCATTTATCATTAATTCATCATCTCTAGTGGGAATTTTGTTGGAAAAGGAAATGCCATCACTAGGAAATGTAGGGATAATGTCATCTTCTTGCACAAAAGGATCCTCATGAAGGGAGTGTTTTTTAGGAGGAACATGAACATATTTCTCCAAAGATTCATGCTTAGGAAAGAGATATTTGAAAGAAGTGTTCATAACCTCTTGTTGCACTAACATGCCCCCATTGGAAGGACCAACTTTAGGAGAAAATAAGTCAATGTCCATAAATACCTTTTCACTTAGAGAGGCATCATGTAGGGAAGGTGAAGTACCATTAAGAAAGGTGTTTATGATACCATTCTCTTCCTCTAGGATAGCTAAATAGGAAGGGCACATTTTAGGAGAATTGTCAAGATCACTCTTAAAGTCTTCATCCTTAGAGCATGGGAGGGTCTCAAAAGGATTGGTAGCAACTCTTTTAGGCACTAAAATGTTATTATAGATGGGGGGAGGTTCTTTAGGAGAAGGAAAAATTGAAACAAGGGAAGCTAACCCATTATCAAATGAATGCATCATGACAACAATTTTCCTCTTTCAAATGATAACACATGCAAAATAGAAGGAAATGTTCAATTTTAACCAATGCAAGCATTTAGAATGTAGACTTAGAAAATGAAATTTATGTTTCAAATGAGTTCCTAAGTCAGATTTGAAATTATTGATCCCAATTAAGCTATCCACAAGTTCAACTTTGAATTGAAAAACTTAGGGTTTTAGCAAAAAATTCCTCTAAATTTTTGAATCTTGCAAGAAATTGAAACTTGTAAATACCAATTTGAATTTGAAATAGCATAAACACTCAAATTTGAAAACACAAATCAGAATTAGAGAAGATTGGAGTTCATGTTGGGTTCACCAAAATGTGTGGGGGAAAAAGCGAGACTAAGCAAACATGCCCTAATCTCACTTTCAATCACACATTTGTGGAATACGAAAGAGCCTAGAGGTATCACACAATTGGCTACTTCTTCTTGTGGAAGAGAGAGCCACGGGCTACCTATTAGGATTTCTATTCCTTTGTTGCAATTGAAAGATAAAATGATGCAAGTTCAATCCCTAACCCCAAAGTGCAAGTATGAACTAATAACAAGATTGCAGAATTGAACTTAAACAATGGAAAGTTGTAAACACAAGGACAAGACAAGAATGCAAATGCGTACTCGAAGTTAAAATCTGACTGAAAATGTTCAGGACAGGGGCGCGAGCACCACTGTCCTGATTCTGCCCCTGAAACTGCTCCGGAAACTGCTGTTTTGCACTCTGGAAAGCTGTCAAAAATGCTGAAAATGCTGTTTGTCAGGAGGACCAGGGCGCCCAGCACCCCTGTCCCAGGGACCAGGGCACCCAGTGCCCCTATCCTGGTAGGACCAGGGCACCCCACACCCCTGTCCTGGTCTTTTGCTCTGAGATTTGGTGTGAAGTTCGGTCTCCGTCTGCTTCTTCCAGATCTGTAACTTGCGGCGTCGTCCAAGTCCCGAAACCTGCACTTATATCTTAAAAGGGTATGGGCGGCTATATAGGGTTTTGCCTTAGTCAAACCCCCGCTTCGGTGATTTCCACGTCCACGAATAGCCAAGTTGTATTGTAAAATGTATTGTGTGTGCAGACCTAGTGTGTGTGCAAGGTCCTTAAATGCAAGAAAGCAAACTAGAGCAACCTAGAAAGTAAACCCTAATTGCTTGTAAATGATAATGTAAATGCTCTAGATCAAGATGCAAAGTAATCTAAAGCATGAATAAAGGATATATTGAAGCTTATGCAAAGACATGAAAACAACATGAAATCATACCCAACCCTCAAGGGAGGAGTACAAGCCAATCTTCAGTCGGTAATCTCCTATTGTTCTTCAATGTCTTCCAAGCCCTAAATGGATGAATGAAATTGATAAATTCTTGATAGAAGGATGTTGAATGTTGTTGAAGTCTTCAAAGATCTACTCTTTTGCTGCATATGAGGTCCTGAAAACCAAAATTCTTGATCCTTTCAAATGAAGAGAGAGAGCTCTTATATATGAAACCCTAGGTCTTAATTTTGACTTTTGGCCGACCTAGAGATTGAATATCCCGCCAATTTCTTGGGGTTAAGCTTTATTTTATGATTGGATCGCACTCCTAAAATTTCGGGAAAAATGTCTGGGACCATGTTGCACTCCGGGCGCCATGGTCCCGACAACTTTTCACTAAATTTTGAGGACTGTTGGATATGATGATTTTAGAGAGAATCTCGAAGTTACAGGTGATTTTGAGATGTTTTGACCCCTGAAATCAAGCCCCCATGTTCAAAATAGGACCTAATTAGGGTTTTTGATTAAATGATGTATTGGAGGAACAAAATGAAAGGGGCACACTTTAATGAAAGGGCCCAACTTTATGATATGGGAGATGATAAAATAGGACCTTAGACCTAATTAATTTAATTAATTAAGTGCTAAAGGGGAAATGCAATGCAAAATGCAAAATGCGCCAAGGTGGGTGCTAAACTAGGTGTGAAATTGTACCACCCTAGCAAGTATGTACAATTTACGACGCTACATTTAGCCCCCACTTTAGCGGTCATATGAACACTACGTGCATATGCAAGCTAAAGTACAGAAAAGTAAACATTATTTGAAAAAGGATATATCCATAAGTCTGTCGAACGAAGCCCCCAGCGGTATCTGCAGTACACAGTTAGGAACCACAACCTACAAAACCACATGTTAGATCACAAAATCACCTAATGCTTACTAAGGAAGGTGATGAAAATTCGAGGGTAGCTATATGCCCCCCCTGTTTCGGCTTGCTAATTTTAGTGAGTTGAAACAGGGTATCATGTTTACCACTTTGAATTGTTAAAGAATATTGATGACAAATGCTCACAAGAAGATTTGATATGAGATCAAAAACTAATGGAGAATCATTTGGTAAGAAAGAGGACTAACTCTCAATTCCAACACAACAAAGAGTGTGAGGATTTGAGAGTTCTCTAACACAAGATGAAGGATGTAAATGGAAACAAAATGCAAAGAGAAGAAAAGAAAGGAAAAAAAAAGCATGAATACACACATTGGTGATCCATGAGAAGAATAGTGAGAGAGAAAACATGGACTTCTCGCCCCTAGATCTTGTCTAGGTGATCCATGTAAGGGAGGAGAGTGAGAAAGTCTAGCCTTTTGCCGCTAGTTCCACTCAACCTCGTGCATGTGTGTGTAAGGGAGGTTAGAAGCACCTCATAGGAGTCTATGCCCGAGTATGCTACAACCTGTATATGTATAGTACAAAAGTGTGACATCTCGCTCTAAGAGTCTGTGCTCTGGTTCCGAGAATAATCACCTTGCATAAAAGGAAAATGGAGACATCTCGTTCTAAGAGTCTGTGCTCTGGTTCTGAGAATGACCCATTGCTCAAAAAGTGTAATGTTTATGTCATAAGCAAAGTAGAACAAGGATACCTACCTTCATCACAAAAGAAGATACCCCAAAAATGAAACAATGTCATAGATCCAAGCAAGAGAGTTTTGCAATCTTTAAGCAAGGATAAGATAGTTGAAAAAGGGATATCTTGTAGTATGTGTAAAGGAGATCCTTAGAGGAGAAGAGATCTTTGTACAAAAAACACCTATCCCCGAGAGGAATTATCTTAGACAAATATAACATCTTCTAGAATAAGACAAAGAAGAGAATAAGAATGAAATACTTCCTTCTTTTGCGAGGTGAAAGTGATTCTTAATGAAGGATGACACTCTTTTTAACCCAATCGGGAGAGTGAATTCATTATGGATGTATTTTACCAAGTGCAAAAGAGGTTGTAGTCAAGGACTTACACCTCTTGTAAGAGAGAATCCTTGAACAAACAACAACAAATGCGTACAAGGCATAACATCAAGTAATAAAGTCCACACCATCCACAAAATAGGACAAAGTGGATCCTTAGATAAAAATAAGGAAAGATCATTGCCTCCCAAGGATAAGGACAATGAGAAGGACTTACACAATCTTCTAGGGAGAGATTTGGACATAAGAAAAAGAAGAGATGTATGAAATCACTCTTGTCCCCATAGGAACAAGAAAATTAGGCTATTATGTTGCTTCAAAAAATATGATTGCACTTGAAATTGTACATCATGAATGACAATGAGCCCCCAGTAAATGAGCTACCAATGTCACATAATGATGAGCAACATAATAGCCATTAATGTTATTTGAAGACATGATAGACTAAATGAGGTATTTGAATATGACATGTTAAATGCTCAACTATAAGTGAGATCAAAAACATGTATAAAATGATAAAAATTGAAGAAGAAAAGTCACATGAAATCTTAGAAGAGGGATGAGTGTAATTTATTAGAGCCTTATCCCTAGAGGAAAGGACTTTATGATGAATAGGAGATAAAGATTCATAAGTGGATTTAGAAATTTGAGGGGATTCATAAAGAGATTTGTTCATTGCCAAGATTTCCTTATGAGGGGAATGAGAGTTGATAGAAGTAGAAGATGATTTAGTTGAAGTGAGATCATCATCACTACTAAATATAGCATTCACATTGAGAGATGGTCTTTTAGATGCTTTGGTGGGCTTAGAAAGATTATATCCAAGTCCAAATGAATATTCATGCATGTTATGTTCTAAAGGAACTTTAATTCCTTATTCATTTGCGCCACAACCATTTCCACTATAGCCACTCTTAGCCAAAATGTGAAAACCACGACCATAACAATTAGCCATTTCAGAAAGAAAAGGTGGTTTTTCATAAGACAAAGAATCAAATCCTTCAGAATTAGAGGTGTGAGGAGAAGAAGTTTGAGAAGCAACCACAAAATTATTGCTCATAGGTTCAAGTAAGACTGATTGATCTCTAGTTTCTTCCTTCTTTTTACCTTTAAGATCTCTAGGAGGAACCCTATATTCACCTACAAAGGTGGGATTAAAATCAAGGGATCCCCAATCGTCTTCTGCGAGAACCTTCTCAGGATCAAAAGCCTTTTCATGTGTAGACTCAAGTCGAGAAGGATCTTCTTCAGGAGCTTCAGACTCATCCAAAGAATTTTGATTATTAGAGGGTGATGATTCATCCATAGGTATCTTGTTTAAAGAGTCGTCATTAGAAGAGGAAGATTTAGAAGAACTCCCTTTGGAAGTAGATGTTTGCAAACAAGCCTGAAGATTAGTATCACCTATCAAGGTATATGTCTTATTGTTATAAATAAATTTAACTTGTCTATGCAATGTAGAGGGGACAGCTTGCATACTATGAATCCAAGGTCTCCCTAATAACAAGTTGTATGTTAGATTTCCCGACATAACATGGATAGGAGTAGGCAAAGTAATAGGTCCTACTGTGATGGGTAAGGTGATAATACCTAATGAAGTCTTAGCCACATTGTCAAAGCCTCAAATGGGACGAGAGTCAGGCTCAATAAGGGATGTATCCACATTCATCTTATGCAATAGATTGATGCTACACACATTAAGGCCAGAACCATTATCTACCAGTGTTCGTCTTATATTAGTGTCATTTATGATAACCACAATCATCAAGGGATCATATTGATGTTGAATTTCACTAGTAGGCAACTCATCTTGGGTAAACACAATTTGAGCTTTAGGATTCATCACAGAGTTAACTAAAGATGCTATATTACTAGATGTATTCGGTGGAGGAACATTCAAGTCTTTCAAGGCATCTTGTAACATTCCATGATGAGCAGAAGAAGTTTGGATCAAATCCCAAAGGGATATCTTAGCAGGGGTAGCTTTAAGTTGTTCTATGAGATCATATTCCTTACAAAGAACTTGTGAAATACGTGGAGCTTGAGGAAGAATAGGTTGGGAAGGAGGAAGTGAAGTTGGGATAACTAGAGGAGGATTAGGTTGCCTATTGTTTCTAGTACTATAAGTATGGGCAACCGCATGATAACTCTCTCTAGTCAATTTCTTAGCATACTCATAAGGGCTCTTAGAAGAATAACCTCCTTGCACAGTAATAATAGGTTTCTTAGGAGTGCAAAAAGAATCATTAGCATAACCACCTTGAACCACTAAGATAGGCTTATTTAAAGGTTGAGAATTTTGAGAAGGACAAGCACCTTGGACAATGAAGAGAGGTTTGTTAGGTGTCTCATTCACATGTATCAAATTGATTGAGGATGGTTTAGAGGAATGAACAAAAGTGTTGGAAGAATTATTGATAGTCTTCTCTTGCACTAAAATCTTATCACAGATGAAATCAATTTTAGGAGAGAGACAAGGGGTAGGCATTGATGTTCTAGTAGGAAAAGTAATACTAGGAAAGGTCATATCATCCTCTATCATCAAAGGATCTACATGGGGAATAAACTCTCTAGGAGAAGGATCAACATTTCTCTCTAAAGTTTCACTTTTGAGAGGGAGATCTTTAAAAGAGATGTTAACCATCTTGCTTTGAACTAGGGTTTTCCTACGAGTAGAACCAAGTTGAGGAGAGGGAGAATAATTGAGATTCAAGGAAGGTGAGAAACTATCAAGGGAGTTTTCAATCTTGATTTCATCCCCTTTGGCTAGGGTTCTCTCACAGGGTAGAGAATAATCTACACCTTCTTCTAATGGTTCATCCCAGATAGTGAAGTTGTTGAAAGGAATGTTTGAAGTATTGTCAATTTCGGGAGAGGAGATAACATTGCTTATTAATTCATCATCCGTAGGAGGGAGAGCATCAATAGATGTGTTAAACTCATCCTCTTTCCTCAAAATATGTTCAATATGATCTTTAGGGGAGAGAGAATTAAGGAAATTGCTTATTATTTCATCTTCTTTCTCTAAGGGATGCTTATGGGTAAGACAAACCTTAGGGGAAGGGTAAGCATTTATCATTAATTCATCATCTCTAGTGGGAATTTTGTTGGAAAAGGAAATGCCATCACTAGGAAATGTAGGGATAATGTCATCTTCTTGCACAAAAGGATCCTCATGAAGGGAGTGTTTTTTAGGAGGAACATGAACATATTTCTCCAAAGATTCATGCTTAGGAAAGAGATCTTTGAAAGAAGTGTTCATAACCTCTTGTTGCACTAACATGCCCCCATTGGAAGGACCAACTTTAGGAGAAAATAAGTCAATGTCCATAAATACCTTTTCACTTAGAGAGGCATCATGTAGGGAAGGTGAAGTACCATTAAGAAAGGTGTTTATGATACCATTCTCTTCCTCTAGGATAGCTAAATAGGAAGGGCACATTTTAGGAGAATTGTCAAGATCACTCTTAAAGTCTTCATCCTTAGAGCATGGGAGGGTCTCAAAGGGATTGGTAGCAACTCTTTTAGGCACTAAAATGTTATTATAGATGGGGGGAGGTTCTTTAGGAGAAGGAAAAATTGAAACAAGGGAAGCTAACCCATTATCAAATGAATGCATCATGACAACAATTTTCCTCTTTCAAATGATAACACATGCAAAATAGAAGGAAATGTTCAATTTTAACCAATGCAAGCACTTAGAATGTAGACTTAGAAAATGAAATTTATGTTTCAAATGAGTTCCTAAATCAGATTTGAAATTATTGATCCCAATTAAGCTATCCACAAGTTCAACTTTGAATTGAAAAACTTAGGGTTTTAGCAAAAATTTCCTCTAAATTTTTGAATCTTGCAAGAAATTGAAACTTGTAAATACCAATTTGAATTTGAAATAGCATAAACACTCAAATTTGAAAACACAAATCAGAATTAGAGAAGATTGGAGTTCACGTCGGGTTCACCAAAATGTGTGGGGGAAAAAGCGAGACTAAGCAAACATGCCCTAATCTCACTTTCAATCACACATTTGTGGAATACGAAAGAGCCTAGAGGTATCACACAATTGGCTACTTCTTCTTGTGGAAGAGAGAGCCATGGGATACCTATTAGGATTTCTATTCCTTTGTTGCAATTGAAAGATAAAATGATGCAAGTTCAATCCCTAACCCCAAAGTGCAAGTATGAACTAATAACAAGATTGCAGAATTGAACTTAAACAATGGAAAGCTGTAAACACAAGGACAAGACAAGAATGAAAATGCATACCCGGAGTTAAAATCTGACTGAAAATGTTCGGGACAGGGGCGCGGGCACCACTGTCCTGATTCTGCCCCTGAAACTGCTCCGGAAACTGCTGTTTTGCACTCTGGAAAAGCTGTCAAAAATGCTGAAAATGTTGTCTGTCAGGAGGACCAGGGCACCCAGCACCCCTGTCCTAGGGACCAGGGCGCCCAGCGCCCCTGTCCTGGCAGGACCAGGGTGCCCCACGCCCCTGTCCTGGTCTTTTGCTCTGAGATTTGGTGTGAAGTTTGGTCTCCGTCTGCTTCTTCCGGATCTGTAACTTGCGGCGTCGTCCGAGTCCCGAAACCTGCACTTATATCTGAAAAGGGTATGGGCGGCTATATAGGGTTTTGCCTTAGTCAAACCCCCGATTCGATGATTTCCACGTCCACGAATAGCCAAGTTGTATTGTAAAATGTATTGTGTGTGCAGACCTAGTGTGTGTGCAAGGTCCTTAAATGCAAGAAAGCAAACTAGAGCAACCTAGAAAGTAAACCCTAATTGCTTGTAAATGATAATGTAAATGCTCTAGATCAAGATGCAAAGTAATCTAAAGCATGAATAAAGGATATATTGAAGCTTATGCAAAGACATGAAAACAACATGAAATCATACCCAACCCTCAAGGGAGGAGTACAAGCCAATCTTCAGTCGGTAATCTCCTATTGTTCTTCAATGTCTTCCAAGCCCTAAATGGATGAATGAAATTGATAAATTCTTGATAGAAGGATGTTGAATGTTGTTGAAGTCTTCAAAGATCTGCTCTTTCACTGCATATGAGGTCCTGTAAACCAAAATTCTTGATCCTTTCAAATGAAGAAAGAGAGCTCTGATATATGAAACCCTAGGTCTTAATTTCAACTTTTGGCCGACCTAGAGATTGAATATCCCACCAATTTCTTGGGGTTAAGCTTTATTTTATGATTGGATCGTGCTCCTAAAATTTCGGGAAAAATGTCCGGGACCATGTTGCACTCCGGGCGCCATGGTCCCGACAACTGTTCACCAAATTTTTAGGACTGTCGGATATGATGATTTTAGAGAGAATCTCGAAGTTACAGGTGATTTGAGATGTTTTGACCCCCGAAATCAAGCCCCCAAGTTCAAAATAGGACCTAATTAGGGTTTTTGATTAAATGATGTATTGGAGGAACAAAATGAAAGGGGCACACTTTAATGAAAGGGTCCAACTTTATGATATGGGAGATGATAAAATAGGACCTTAGACCTAATAAATTTAATTAATTAAGTGCTAAAGGGGAAATGCAATGCAAAATGCAAAATGCGCCAAGGCGGGTGCTAAACTAGGTGTGAAATTGTACCACCCTAGCAAGTGCGTACAATTTACGACGCTACAAGAACCAATAGTGGAAATGATCATGACTGAACTAATAGAACTCACATTGGAACAAAATGTTGAACCAGTTACTCCGATAATATCAGAAAATTCAACAATAACTAAAGATCAGGGCAAAAGAATGGAAAATTAGAAGACTCCTAAATATGTAAGGTTGAATCATTCAAAAGATCAGATCATTAGAGATAAGAACAAAGCAGTTATGACAAGAAGAAGGTTGGTGGCTGATGAGGTATGTTTAATTTATCAAGTTGAACCGACATCAGTAATTGAAGCATGTAAAGATGAATGTTGGATGAAATATATGGAAGAAGAATTAGATTAGATAGAAAAGAATAACATATGGAATTTAGTTCCCCGTGTTGGCATTTTTAGTTTGTTGGCATTTTGCATATAGATTGCATTAGTGATATGTTGTCATTGATGTCAATTAAACTGGTAATAGTATTTATGTTATTGTTGATATTGTTGTTTTTTATATTGGCTAGTAACTGGTAGGAAGAGCTTTGTGGAAGATGTTGTAAGCCGATATGTTAAGTTTATGAGTTGAACTAGTAAACCAGTGTAAAAGGTTAAACCTTTATATGCAATATAATTGGTAAATCATGTTAGCATTAATGATAGTCCCAAAAATACTAAGAGGGGGGGGGGGGTGAATCAGTATCTAACTAGTTTATAGAATATTTAACCTTATTAAGTATTTTGCATTCCAAAATAGTGTACCGGTAAATAAGAATTAATGCAATAAATAGGAACAATAAAGACATCATAGAAAAAACACCATAACACAAGATGTTTAATGAGGAAACTTGGTGTGGGAAAAACCTCAGTGGGATTTGTGACCCACAATATTCACTCACTAGCCAATGAATAAATATTACTTACAATGAGGGGCCTACACATGCAAGAAGGCCAACTGCCTAGAGCTCACTGCTCAATTTACAAGATAGAAGTCTCACTAACTTACAAAATGGATTATGAAAATCCAATACAATGTACTACTTCAAATTAGCATCAACTATGCCAGGTTCAGTACCGGTTTAAGCTCATACTATAACCAAAAAGCTTCGCTGTCAACTTATATCTCCTTATACATAATTCACAACTAGTCTCTTACTTTTACTACAAAATGACCTATAAGATCTCATATATATGAGTCTTTTACAATATGCCATGTTGTCTTTACAAAAGATAATTACATTAAATACAATAAACAAAAGTTTATTCCCTGTCGGCTAGAGTGTCGATATGCATTGTAGCCACTGTTGGTGAAGTGTCTGTTGGTGTATGTAGATGTTTATGTCGGTGCTGGTGCCTACTGGTGGCTTTACTAGATGAATAGCAAGTGGTTTCTAGAAGGTTTCTAGTAGGTTGTCGTCAATGACAACACCATCATTTCTCATTAGAGTGTAGAATGCCAACAATCTCCCCCTTTGGCATTGATGGCAACACTCATGAGAAAAATCCAAAACTTGTTCCAAAAAGTGAAGTCCAAAAATTTACCAAAAAAATGTGCTCCCCTTGAGCAGATGATCTCCTCTGAATGATCATTTTTCTCCATCTACTACTCCCCCTTTGACATCAATGCCAAAGGTTGTCAAAAAATGTCAAACGATTGCAAAGTTTCACCTTAAGGTTTGTAACCAGTTGGTTACAATCTAAAATATGTCTGCCAAAACCAAGTTTAAACTCTACATGAATCTATTGCTATCATTAATGGTTGCCTCAGTTCATTGGATCATGTCGGTGAGATGATGCATATTATCCTACGGTGATCTTTCTCCTTGAATTCATGCCTTAGATATCTCATTTCTCAGAGAGATAAGATTATCCAACTTAGGACTAAGTCTATACTTAAGCTCTCTGGCATTTGCCTTGATCCTTGCTTTTTCCTTCTCAAATTTCTCCAACTATTCCTCAAATCCTGCTATTTCTTGCTCAATAACTGATATAGGTTCAGATGAACCAATAATGTTATCAACTATATCATCTATCTCCTTCTGGTCTCTGCTTATTTCCTTTTCAATGTCATGTGTCAAAAGATGTGGCTTGCATGTTTCTTTGTATAGTTCCTTATATTCGAAAATTGTTGTATTCAGTGCTGGTAAAAGTGTGTTAATATGTTCAGTGCACTTATTTATTGTATCTGTTAGGTCCCGATAACAACTACGAGGCGGGGGGGTGAATCAGTTGTTTAATAAATTCAAACCAAAACAACTTAACCAAACTTAATGCTTAATACCAGTAAACCAAAGTTAACGCCAATAGACAGTTTATCAGTTAATTGCAGTACCGGTAAAGATTAATGCATGAAATAGAAAGACAATAACATCCACAACACATAACACCAATATTTGTATGTGGAAACCCTATAAGGGGAAAAACCATGGTGGGAAACCTTACCCACAATCAGATGATACTACTGTAGATAGTATGTGTATACAATAGGGGGTTTGCACATGAAGAAAGGCCAAGCACCTAGAGCTCACTGCTCAAACACAAATAGGAGTCATACTGACTACAATTGGATGGTTAAATCCAATAATGATGTACTACTCAAAATAGCATCTTAATATGTTGGATTCAGTACCGGTTCAGTTCTGATATGTCTTCACAAAACCTTCCTTCAACCTTCAAATGATGTTTGCGTGTATGGCTCTGCTAATTCTTGCATATACCTTATTTCATTTGCATTCCTCCCTTCCAACTTTGATCAAATAAGATCTTACATATATACCGAAGCCTAGGACCAAAATGTATAGGTCGGCTTTACAAAAGATATAAATAAAACAATTTACAAGTAAAATAATAACCGATGCAATATCTGATTCAACATGTCGGATTAATGTATTTACAACATTAATAATTCATCTCCATAGCGTGTCGTGCTGATATGGAATAGATAATCCTGTCGGTGCTTATCCTAGACTTATTTGTCAGTAATAGAAAATATGTAATCATGAATATACCAATGAACAAATCTTCAAGACAAAGTGTCCAAATGATGTCTTCAACATAGCCAAGTATTTTCTATGTCATTCCAAGTGCCGGTGAACAATATATCCTATCAGTGAACTAGATACTAATGACTGTGCATAAGTCACTTGCTTGCCGGTGAACATTGCCAATTCTCCAAGTGCCAGAGTTAATAAGTGTTGACATCAATGACAAAACCATATCAACATATCCAAAATACCAAAAATCTCCCCCTTTGGCATTGATGGCAACACAATATGGAAAAACCATCAAATTTCCAAAATAGAAATGCCAAATACCAAAAACCAACAATCTCCCAAAAGAGATCATAACCAGAAATCAAAATTCAGGTACAGAGAGTAATCAATCTCTCCCAAAATAACAATCTCTCCCCAAGAGATAAAGTCTCTCCCCCTAAGAGTAACATGTTTTTTTCCATATCAATCTCTCCCCCTTTGACATCAAATGCCAAAGCAATACAAAAACTAGGTTCAAATAAAAAATACCAACTTATTCAATATACCAACTACTCCCCCTGAGAAGTAGCTCTCCTCATCAAAGCCAGAGTAAAAGATTTCTTTATTAGTTCTGTCGGTTGATGGCAAACATCAACTGTCTAAGTCTCTACTAGTGGGGGTATGACCCCAAGCTAATCTCTGAGATATTCAAAAGTCTCCTTAGGCAAAGGCTTAGTGAAAATATCTGCAATCTACTCTTTAATATTCACATAAACCAGTTTTACTTCTTTTGCTTCAACATTCTCTT
Source organism: Cryptomeria japonica (assembly GCF_030272615.1). Classification (NCBI taxonomy): domain Eukaryota; kingdom Viridiplantae; phylum Streptophyta; class Pinopsida; order Cupressales; family Cupressaceae; genus Cryptomeria; species Cryptomeria japonica. The sequence goes on along the minus strand of NC_081411.1, from coordinate 82,280,494 downwards.
TTAGAAAATTTAGTTTGATAGAGACATGTTTAGTTTTAGAATGTAGTACCAGATTCTTAGATATATCAATTGCCAATGTATTATCACAATAGATAGTTATAGGTTCCTTGCATTTTACCTTTATGTCCTTCAACATTTGCTTAAGCCATAATACATGTGCACAGTTAGTTGCTACTCCAACATATTTTGATTCTGCTGTTGATAAAGATGTGCAACTTTGTTTCTTACTCAACCAAGAAATTAATCTGCTTCCAAGAAAAAATACTCTATCGGTGGTGCTTTTTCAATTATCTACATCTCCTGCCCAGTTTGCATCCGTGTATGCACATAATTCAAAGTTTTCATCTCTAGGATACCATAGGCCAAGATTTGTGGTGCCTTGTAAGTACCAAAAAATCCTTTTTACGGCTGATTCATGATTTCTTTAGGATTACTCTGAAATCTTGAAACAATACATACTGGATTCATAATATCAGGTCTTGTTTGTGTCAAATACAGTATACCTCCTATCATAGATTTGTACCTAGTCAGATTAACAGGTGTAGATTCATCCCTTAGTGATAATTTGTCATTTGTAGTCATAGGTGTGCTTACTGGTTTTTCCATGCCAAATTTCTTTAGTAACTCCTTCAAGTACTTAGATTGACTCAAGAATATACCTTTATCAGTACGTGAAATCTGCAATCCTAAAAATAATTTTATCTCTCCAATCATAGACATTTCAAATTCTTGCTACATTTCAATAAAAAAGTCTTTACATAATCCATCTTCTCCTCCAAAGATTATATCATCAACAAAAACTTCTATAACCAATATGTCATCATTAGTCACTTTATAGTTTAAGTTGTTGTCAGCATTACCTTTAGAAATACCCATCTTCAAAAGATATTTATGCAATCTAGCATACCAAGCTCTTGGAGCTTGCTTCAACCCATACAAAGCTTTCCTTAACTTGCAAACCATGTCTTTGTTATCTATCAAAGAAAATCCATCAGGTTGCTCAATGTAAACTTCTTCTTCAAGATCTCCATTCAGAAATGCACATTTAACATCCATTTGATATACTTTGTAGTTCTTGTGTGCTGCAAAAGCCAAGAATAATCTGACTGCCTCAATTCTAGCTACTGGTGCAAAGGTTTCATTGTAATCAATTCCTTCTTTCTGTGAATATCCCTTACACACTAGTCTTGCTTTATTTTTGATTACCTTACCATCTTCATTAAGTTTGTTTCTAAATACCCATTTTGTTCCAATTACATTTTTGTCTTTAGACTAGGGAACTAATGTCCTTGTGTTATTCTTTTCAATTTGTTCTAATTCTTCTTCCATAGCTTTAATCCAGTGTTTATCTTCACATGTATCATTAATTGATGCTGGTTCAATTTGAGAAATAAGGCATACCTCTTCATTTGCCAGTCTTCCTCTAGTCATAACTCCTTGATATTTGTTCCCAATTATCTAATCTTTAGAGTGGTTCAATCTTACATACTGGGGTATCTTTGTTTGTTGTTGTTCTTTAGTTACAGTGGAATTTTTAGATGATACCGATGTAACTGGATCTTCATTTTGTACTAGTGTGTTCAATGTAGGTTCATTTGTCAGTATCTCTATTGCCAGTTCAAAGTCTATATACCATGAAGTTCCTCTAAACTGTTCATCAATTTTCACATTTGTACTCTCAACAATTTTCTACAATCTCTTGTTAAAACATCTATATGCCTTGCTCTTAGATGAATAACCAAGAAATATTCCTTCATCAATTCTAGGATCAAATTTCCAATATACTCATCTCTTCTAATATAGCATTTACTTCCAAATATTCTGAAATATTTAAGGGTAGGAGTAATACCAAACCATAGTTGATGAGGGATCTTACCGGTTTCACCTTTGATGTGAACTTTGTTGAATGTGTAGACTGTTGTGCTTACTGCCTCTCTCCAATATACATGTGGTAGATTTTATTTTGATAACATACTTCTAGCTGCATCCAAGATAGTTCTATTTTTCCTTTCTACAACTCCATTCTGCTGGGGTGTCCGGGGTACTGATAACTGTCTTTTGATTCCATTTACTTCACAAAATGTATTAAATTCCTTAGATGTAAATTCAGATGTGTCTCCATCCTGATCTTCCATATGCCATAGTTGGTTCCATCAAGTTCAGGACTGTCCTTCCTGAAATAGTTAGAAGACATTGGATCTCCTCAAGCTGTTAAACTTCTGCAAAAAGAGGACTAGGCTCTGATACCAATTGTTAGGTCCCAAAAACAACTGAGAGGGGGGGGGGCGAATCAGTTGTTTAATAAATTCAAACCAAAACAACTTAACCAAACCTAATGCTTAATATTGGTAAACCAAAGTTAATGTCACTAGATAGTTTATCAGTTAATTGTAGTACTGGTAAAGATTAATGCATGAAATAGAAAGACAATAACATCCACAACACATAACACCAATATTTGTATGTGGAAACCCTGTAAGGGGAAAAACCACGGTGAGAAACCTTACCCACAATCAGATGATACTACTACAGATAGTATGTGTATACAATAGGGGGTCTGCACATGTAGAAAGGCCAAGCACCTAGAGCTCACTACTCAAACACAAATAGGAGTCACACTGACTACAATTGGATGGTTAAATCCAATAATGATGTACTACTCAAAATAGAATCTTCATATGTTGGATTCAGTACCGATTCAGTTTTGATATGTCTTCACAAAACCTTCCTTCAACCTTCAAATGATGTCTACGTGTATGGATCTGCTAATTCTCACATATACCTTATTTCATTCACATTCCTCCCTTCCAACTTTGATCAAATAAGATCTTACATATATACCGAAGCCTAGGACCAAAATGTATAGGTCATCTTTACAAAAGATATAAATAAAACAATTTACAAGTAAAACAATAACTGATGCAATATCCAATTCAACATGTCAGCTTAATGCATTTACAACATTAATAAATCATCTCCATAGCATGTCGTGCTGATCTAGAATAGATAATCCTATTGGTGCTTATCCTGGACTTATTTGTCGGTAACAACAAATATGCAATCATGAATATACCAATGAACAAATCTTCAAGATAGAGTGTCCAAACGATGTCTTTGACATAGCCAAGTATTTTCCATGTCATTCCAAGTGCCAGTGAACAATATATCCTGTCGGTGAACTAGATACCAGTGACTTTGCATAAGTCACTTGCTTGCTGGTGAACAATGCCAATTCTCCAAGTGCCAGAGTTAATAAGTGTTGACATTAATGACAAAACAATATCAACATATCCAAAATATCAACGGGATCCTCAAATAATTTTTCCTTTTTTTTTTCCATTTTCTCTTTGAATGTATCCTCATTCACCTTATCAACTGTTATTACAGTTCTAGCAATAAATTTAGACAATGTGTCCAACTGGCCTAAAGAATCCTTTACATGATCTATATTACATTTTGGTGCAATCATCTTAAGAATAGGTATGATATCATCAATTTCCTTATAAGCCAATGCATTACAGTCAGTTATCTTCTTGATAGAGTCCAGGAGTACCTCTGTCACATTGGTAGGCCTAAATTCACTTAAAGAAGTACTGGATGTCTGATGAACTGCCTTAATCACTTTATTGCTTCCAACATAAGTTACCAATTTGAATGTATCAACCTCCGGTGGATCAATCTGAGTTTGTGTTTCAACCTGTAATGGTTTGGGTTTCTCAGTGATTACCAGTTTGTCTACCTCAATGTGTACCTGTGCCTCTGTCGGTTTCTCTATTGGTTTCTCTATGTTCTCAGCTGCCGGTAACTTTGTCTCAGTAGGTTTTTCAATGCCAACATCTATACTACCAGTATTCATTTCAATGTCCAAAGGTTGCTTTGTAATCTCTATTTGTGTTTCGACCTCAACATTCTCTGTCGGATGCTCAGTAATGTTTCCACTGTCAGCAATATCATTCTTTACCTCTATGTTATCCTTATCCACAACAATGTTCACTTCCTGAGTGTCTACATTCATGGTGAATAGAATTTTTGAATCAGGATTAGTGTCATCATGTATTGTACCTATACTGTCAGTAGTCAATGGATCAACAAAATGTACTGGTGCAGTATCCAAGGGTGGTGGTAAGTTGTCAGTTATTTTGATGTTTGGTATTCCACCAACTTTACCTTTCCCTTTGTCCTTGTCCTTTTGATATACCTTAAATGTTTTCTTTGACTTGTTCAATTCCTCTTGTTTTTCTTTTTCTACAAAAAAGATATCCCATTTATCAGCCATTTCCTCTGCAATTTCAATAACTCTACCAGCCATCAAGCTCACTTGCTGGTGACCACTAGCAAAACTGATCTGTTAGCTTCACAAATTAGGTCATCAATTTCTTCTTTAGAGTTAACTGGATGTATAGCTAGGAGTTTTTCAACTTTAATTTTCTTGTCCAACTCCATTACTGCAATCCTCTTTGCATCTAACCTTCTATACAAATCATTTAGTAAGTCATCTACAACTTCAATTAACACTTTCTTGTATATGTCCAGATGTAGAGTTATACCATTTTCAATACTTTCCTTTTTTGAATCTATGAATGTGTTATACAATTCGCTCACATTTTCCAAGTTACCATCATCAGTGATTTCATTCAGTAAATTATCCAATGGTGGTATAAGCTATTTCTATTTCTTCTTGGGTGTAAGTTTCTTTGCCAGTTGCCTTACTGCTTATTGTTTCTTTCTCAAGGTTCTTGTTTTCTTGGGTGGAGGAGAGGGTACCAGTGAGGGTTTTCTCTTCCTATCAACTCTCTTGAATTTCATAGGTATCTCACTATTAGATGATGTGCCAACTAGTGAGATGTGTGCCTCCAGTTGCAGTCCTTCCAGTTCACTTTCCTTTATACTAGTAAGGTTCATAACATTTTCTTTTATTTCCTTTACCTGTTTAGAAGCATCTCTTATATACTTTTCTCTTCTCTTCCTTTGTTTCATTATTTGTACACCACTCTCAATTGTTTGAGCACTACCAAAAACTTCTTCCGATGGTTCTCTAGGTGCATCTAATAAAGCTTTTGCATAAGTTTCAACAATGTTGATATCTACCTCATAACCCATTTTTGTTACCCATACAGTTCTAGGTAATACAACTTCCATCCATGTTTCATCTTTCTTAATTACAAAATAGATTTCCTTATTATATTTATCTACTACACTCTGTGGTAGTCTCTCTCTGGTTTTCATTTTGGTTTGGAAAACTTTGAAATATTCAGTTATGTTGTTTTCCTTAGTAGTACCCATGCCGGTGAAGGCTTCTTGCAATTGTTTGCCTACCGATATGTCATATCCAAAGTCTTTCAGTCCAATACCAAGAATTTCCTTTGAGAAATACAACATAAGGCATACTAAGAGATTGCCAAAATGGAATGTCCCTTTCTTATCACCTTTTATCTTCTTCAGGTTATCAACTAGTTCATCCTTCAACCATTCACACACATCTATTTTTGTATTATTGTTTACCATTTCATAAGCATTGTTAATGCAAAGACTAGAAACTGAATTCAGTCTATTTGCATGTGTAGTCTTGTAACCTAATATCATACTTATGAATCTCACATTAATGTCCTTGATGTCATTTACTCTCAGAGATCTACTATTAGATGTTGCTCCAGTTAAGGTCATGACTTTGTTATTAGGAACCTTCTTAGTTTTGTTAGGTTTGCTGTCAGTTGAGGGTAAACCTGTCACTGCCCTAATTGCTTGCTGGGTGAATTTGCAGACCGAATCTAACCAAATAAGTTCTCCATGTGCCCTACTTAGGACAATTCTTATAACTTCCTCTAGAAATTTAGGGATGTTCAAGATTTCCACAAAACCTAATGTCTCAATAACCTTGTGCTCGGGTTTGACATTTCCATTTTCATCACAAATTATGGTTTTAAACATCTTTAACACTTCCTCAGAACCTAATTGTTCAATATTGTAGTATATATATATCCTAGGGTCTTCAACATAAGCTACACCTTTAGGAATCTTTGAAAATGCACATATGGAATCATCTTGCTTAGCTATCTCAGGAATGATTTTGAATACGGGCCTAGAGCATTTTATATTCTCCACAATAGTAGGGTTTGCAATAAATTCGGGAGTAGAAGAGGAAGCCATTTGAAAAATACCTTAAGTTGCCTGATAATGTTTGAATGCTTGAAAGGAATCGCTTCACTTCTTCACCTTGAATGCCTTCACTCGGATTTCACGCTCTCTACTAATTTGAATGCTTGCTGAATCAAAAATGAAGGAAAATCGATGATTTATAATGAAATTTATTTGAACAACTACATTAAATGCTCATCATTTAAGTGAAAAATTAACACATCTACCGGTAGAGAAGAAATCTATCTTCGCACCATTGACCGAGGGTAATCTGTATGATATTCAATTTGCTACAATACCCCCAAAGGTTTACTTCTTAGTTGGATGAAGAATTTCCTGCCAGTGGAGTAATACTTTGTTCTACTGGTGAAGGAATAGTCTCATCAACATTCCGATCTATCTTTCTAATCCATTGTTTTGAAAATTCTTGCTTTACCTCATCAACCTTTTCTTTGCTTTTCAAACTGGGTCCTTTATTATTTGCCAGTGAAGTCTTGCTTCTACAAAATTTTGCAATATGTCCAGTTTTGTTACAAGCATAACAAGTCACATTGTTCTTCTAAATAGCCTTTCCATATCCTATGCCATTTTGTGTTCTGCATTGATTAGATAAGTGCCCAAATCTTCCACAAACATAACATCTTACATTCATTTTGTGATTTTCTGAATTATGACCAACTTTGTTGCATCTGGAACATTGACCGGTGGGTGCATTAATGTTCTGATTATTTCTAGATCTACACTGATTTTCTCTATGACCATACTTGTTATAGTTAAATAATTTCCCATTAAATTTGTAAGCATTAGGTTGTCTTACCAGTTTACTATGATCATGATTGTTTGCAGTACCGGAGCTTTCACCAACTTCAAATCCAAGTCCATTAATATCTCCATTAGGTTTCTGACTTTTTAGCATATCATCAAGTTCTTATGAACTTTTCTTGAATTTCTCTTTGTGTAGATTTGCAGTAGCCGACTCATTTTCCAGAATTCCCATTTGTCTCATATGTTCAGTTTTATCATGTTGCATGTGAATCAGATTTGTCTTTAACATATCATTTTCATGATTGAGTCTTAGATTTTCATTTCTAGCATCATTGAGTCTTCTAGTCAAGTCATCTTCATTCTTCTTCTTGTCTTCAATGTCTATAAAATCTCATAGTCATATCTTGCATTTCATTCCTCATAGTAAGGTTTTCTTGTCTCATTTTGTTCACAAGTTCATTAAGAGTTTCCTTTTCATCATTATCATTCTTCATCTTCTCATTAAGTTCTTTTCTTTTATTTCTAGCAATAGTAAGATTCTCCTGATTTCAAAAGAATTCCTATGTAGTCCTTAGATCATCTTTAAGTTTGATATTCTTCAACTTCTCTGAATCATAGTCTACAAGAGCTCCTTCCAATTGCTTTCTTAAGTTCTCCATCTGTACCGGTGTCAGAATCTTCTTCAAGCTGTTAGGCTTTTGAAAATAGAGGACTAGGCTCTGATACCAATTGTTAGGATTAATGATAGTCCCAAAGATACTGAGAGGGGGAGGTGAATCACTATCGAACTGGTTTATAGAATATTTAACCTTATTAAGTATTTTGCATTCCAAAACAGTGTACCGGTAAATAAGAATTAATGCAGTAAATAGGAACAATAAAGACAACATAGAAAACACACCATAAGGAAAGATGTTTAATGAGGAAACCCAGTGTGGGAAAAACCTTGGTGGGATTTGTGACCCACAATATTCACTCACTGGCCAATGAATAAATATTACTTACAATGAGGGGCCTGCACATGCAGGAAGGCCAACTACCTAGAGCTCACCGCTCAATTTACAAGATAGAAGTCTCACTGACTTACAAAATGGATTATGAAAATCTAATACAATGTATTGCTTCAAATTAGCATCAACTATGTCAGGTTCAGTGCCGGTTTAAGCTCATACTATAACCAAAAAGATTCGCTGTCAACTTATATCTCCTTATACATAATTCACAACTACTCTCTTACTTCTACTACAAAATGACCTATAAGATCTCATATATATGAGTCTTTTACAATATTCCATGTCGGCTTTACAAAAGATAATTACATTAAATACAATAAACAAAATTTTATTTCCTATTGGTTGGAGTGTCAGTATGCATAGCAGCTGCTGCTGGTGAAGTGTCTGCTGGTGTATGTAGATGTCTATGTCGGTGCCGGTGCCTACTGGTGGCTTTACTAGATGAATAGCAAGTGGTTGCCAGAAGTTTGTAGTAGCTTGCCATCAATGATAACACCATCATTTCTCATTAGAGTGTAGAATGCCAACAAACCCTACCTGTTGTTTATGTTAAACCCTAACCGATCAAGTTTGTTGGTTTATTATCTTATGAGTGGTAACGATGAAGACATGTGTGATCATTGTATGAGGATAAGTCTAGATTGTTTTGACACATTTGTTTGATGTCTTGGGAAGGAGAAAAGTGGATTGCATCTAATGCATAGCACGTGATGAGTTACAAAGTCTGATGAAGCGGTGATCATGGAACGGTTAGAATTTTCTTGAAGAATGTGAAGAGATTGTTATGTTTTCTAATGGTCAAGATTGTATCAACTTGTTTGTAATCTTGATGATGAGAATTAGGTTTTCATTATTTTATCGACCTAATTGATTTGTATTTTAGGTCGATGAAGTTGTTGGAAAGATTGGCAAAAACCTGTTGAGTGTGTAGTTTCCTAACCGGTTAATGGATCTGCACTTTGAGTAAAGGTAGATTTAAGCTTAAAAGGATCTAATCAAGCAAATGTAGTGCTATTTAGATAGATCAAGAAAACCTATTATTTTCTAACAATTACAGCAGAAGTGAAATCCCTTAACCAGGTAAGCTCTAACAAGCTTGGTTACTTATTAAATCCTCTAACAAGGTGGTCCATTAGCTTGGATTCTTAAATCCTCTAGCGAGGTTACTCCTAACAGGGTATTGTGCTTTTCATCAAGGCATATTTGTAAATCCCTTAACCGCGTGATTCCTAACTGGAATTAGTTCTTAAAAGGACTTGTTGTAAATCTTTAATAGGCTTGGATCCTAACAGGGAAAAGTTTAGAAGAGTCTAGATAGCTATCCTTGTGAGTCTCATCTCACCATGGTGTTTACCTATTTGGATTTTCCACATATAAACATTTGTGACAAGTGGTGAATGTTTTTGTGGTTATGATCTTATTTGATTGATGTGATTAACTTCTAATAAGGCATGATAACTAGAAGTATTAAGAGATGAATATATTGAGATATGATTAAGCATTGTTGATGTTTACAAATATTGAAGTTATTTACTGTTAAAGTTGTCATAACAGTCAAACCGGTTGATGTCAAGTATTCTTATTTATATTGATCTTAAGTGTGATAAGCTTACTTTGTGTGGTTGAATTTGAGTTTGGGAAATTTGTATCAGTTTTTTAGTATACTGATTCACCCCCCTCCCCTCTCAGTATTCTACTAGATACTTAATCTTTCATGATACCATCAATTGGTATCAGAGCGTCTCAAGTCCTCTTTAATGTAAAAGCCTAAGAACTTGAGGAAAAGATCTTTTAGATCATGATGAAGAAATAAGGTCCGAAGTTCAACAAAGATAACTATAGAATATGGAGCGATAAAATGAAGATTTACATTAAGAGTATTGGTAGTCAGTATTGGGATCATATAGAAACTAAGTATATTACACCTACTGGAACCTTGACTGATGATTAGAAGAAAGAACAACAAGAAAATCATCAAGAATTAGAGGCTATTATCAGTTCCCTGTTTGATGTTGAATATGTAGATGTTCATGGTCTTGAAACTGCATATGAAGTATGGAAAAAACTTGAAGATATTTATAGAGCAGTGATGAACATTTTAAGATTTCTAAAGAGGAGAGTCTAAGAGGAAAGTTTGATGACATGAGAATGTCTGAAGGTGAGAATATCTAGTAGTATTGTCAAAGGATAAAAGAGATAGTCAGTGAAATAAAGAGTGCAGGAGGGAAAGTGGAAGATGCCACAATGATCGGTAAGGTACTAAGAACCCTGCTACTGGTCTATGCTATCCGAGTTGTAGCTATTCAGGGGCTGAAGTCCATTAACAAAACTAAGGTATCTCTTGACTCTATTATTGGAAAACTTACTACTTTTGAACTAAATGGCTATAATGGTAGTGTACAAAAATCAAAATCTGCATTCAAAGATTTTGTCTCTAACCCAACTGTGAGAAAAAGTAGAGATACTAGTCATGGTTATGAATCTAGATCCAGCAGAGATGCTGATGATGAAGATAGCTTAGTGGAACTTGAAGCATTGTTGGCCAAATGACTTCCTAGAGGCACTGCTAAATATAGAGGTAAGCTACCTTTAAAATGTTTTGCATGCAACAAGATTGGTCATATAGCTGCTAATTGCCCTAATGGTGAAAATGAATACAAGAGAGACAAATTTAAGAAGTATAAGGGTAAAGGAAAGAGAGATTTTCTTGTAGCTATTGATAGTGGTATTACTGATGAAGAATCTGATGATGATGCTAGTGAAGATATTGTGTTTGTAGATATTAACGAAGAAATATCATATCAGAAGGAACTAGTATCCAGGATGGATAACTCTAATGATTGGATCATTGATAGTGGTTGTTCACATCACGTGACTGGTGATTAGAGCAAATTTATTTCCCGAAAGGAATTTGATGGTGGTGTTGTCAGATTTGGCAGTGACTCACCTTGTATGGTTAAAGGTAAAGGAGTTATTTCTCTTAATGAGAAGAGCAATGTTGACGATGTCTATTGGGTTAAAGGCCTAAAGCACAATGTTCTGAGTGTGGTACAAATTAATGACAAAGGATACATACTAGAGTTTAGAAATGGTATATGCAAAATCTTTGACAACAAAGGTGAATTGATTGCAACCGGGAAATAGACAAGAGGTGATCTATTTCATCTTAATCCTAAAGTTAGGAACTGTTTGATAGCAAAGATAAATGATAGCTGGCTTTGGCATAGGAAATTTTGTCATATAAATTTTGACAATATTGTTAAAGTAAGCAAGTCTAAGATAGTAAGAGGTCTACCTCAGCTAGACAAACTAGTTAATGCTCTTTGTAAAGAATGTCAGTTAGGAAAGATGACTTCTTCAACTTTCAAGAGAAAGTCCTTCTCAGTGGAGCACTTATTAGATTTGGTTCATACAGATCTATGTGGACCAATATGAACAAGAAGCATTCAAGGTGACAGATATTTCATGATCTTCACTAATGATTGTTCAAGGATGATGTGGGTCACATTCTTGAAGGATAAAAATGAAGCTTTTGGTAAACTCAAGGCATTCAGTGCCTTAGCTGAGAAAAAGAGTGGCAAAAGGATAAAATGTCAGAGAATAAATCAAGGTGGTGAATTTACTTCTGAGGAATTCACTAAGTACTATGATGAGAATGGTATCAAGTAAAAAATTTCTACACCAAGGACACCACAACAGAATGGTATAGCAGAGAGAAACAACTAGTCAGTGGTTGAAGCTACTAGGACAATGTTGATACAAGGAGGAGTAGAGAAAACAATTTGGAAAGAAGTTGTAAGTACAATTGTCTACACAATGAACCGAGTTCTAGTGAAAAGAGGTAAGGAAAAGACCCCTTATGAATACTGGTATGGGAGATCACATGATGATAGCTATTTTAAGATATTTGGAAGTAAATGTTTTATTAAAAGAGGTGATTACATAAGCAAGTTTGAAGCTAAGAGTGATGAAGGCATATTTCTTGGCTATTCCACCAAGAGTAAGGCCTATAAATGCTTCAACAATCAGACATAGAGACTTGTTGAGAGTGTTGATGTTCATGTAGATGAATGTCCTGAAGTCTCAGAAGGAACCAATTTAGACAAAAATGATGAAGAATCTTGCATTTTGCTTTTGGAACCTAAAACTGTTAAATCAGAAACTAGTAAAGCAAATCCTGATGTACTTGTTCAACCGAAACAAATAAATTCAGAAGAAGATGATAATGAAGAAGTTGAACTTGAAGAGAATGATCGTGCTATTCCTATGTATGTGAGAATGAATCACAATCCTAAACAAACTATTGGGGATAAGGATGTTGGAGTACAAACTAGAAGGAGAATAAGAGAGAACTCTAGCATGATCTCCACCTTTGAACCTAGAAGTGCTAAGGAGGCATTTGGTGATGATCATTGGGTTGAAGCTATGGAGGATGAATTGGATCAAATTAAGAAGAACAACACTTGGATCTTGGTACCCCAACCAATAAACAAAAATCTTATAGGTACTAAATGGGTGTTCAGAAAAAAGTTAAATGAAGATGGTGTTGTAGTTCACAACAAGGCAAGATTAGTCTACAAAGGTTATACGCAAGAAGGATAAGATTATGGAGAAACTTTTGCACTAGTAACAAGACTGGAAGGTGTCAGAACTTTACTTGCATTTGCAAATAATAAGAAGTTCAAGGTATACCAAATGGATGTTAAGTCTGCATTTTTAAATTGGATATTGGAAGCAGAGGTTTATGTAGAACATCTTGATGGTTATGCATTGACAGATAAGGAAGACATGGTATGCAGATTGCATAAAGCTTTGTATGGATTAAAGAAGGCACCCAGAGCATAGTATGAATGACTTCATACACATCTGATAAAGATAGGCTTTTCTAGAACCAGTGATGACAACAATATTTATCTCAAGTCTTAAGGAGATGAAATACTGGTCAGTGAAGTATTTGTTGATGACATTATATTTGGAGGTAATGATGACATGAGCAATAGTTTTGCAGATGAAATGAAGAATGAGTTTGAGATGTCATTAGTAAGGGAAATAAAAATTTTCATAGGCTTGGAGACATAAAAAATGAAGAATGGTATTTTCATTACTCAATCTAAGTATGTGAAAGAGGTTTTGAAGACTTTTGGTATGAGTGACTGTAAACCAGTTGGAACCACAACGGTTACAGGTTGTAAGTTGTCCAAGGAAGATGCATCTAAGTTTGTAGATGAAAAGTAATACATGTCAATGATTGGCAAATTACACCATGTTGTTCACAGTCGACCAAATATTGCCCATGTAGTTGGTATAGTTGCTAGATTTCAAAAGAATCCAAAGGAAGCACATCTGACGGTAACCAAGAGAATTTTTAGATATCTGAAAGGTACTATTGACTATTTGAAGGCATACACAGATGCTGATTGGGTAGGAAATATTAATGACTAGAAGAGTACTACTAGTGGAGCATTCTTTTTAGGAGGAAGGCTAGTTTCATGGAGTAGTAAAAAGCAGAGGTGTACTTCACAATCTACTACTAAAGCTAAGTAGGTAGCAACTTACATGAATTGCACACAAGCTATTTGGATGAGGCACATTTTTGAAGGTTTTAAGATGAAAATCTCTGAACCTATAAAGATTTAATGTGATAATACAAGTGTAATAAACATCTCTAAAAATCATGTTTTGCATGCAAGGACTAAGCACATTGAATTGAAGTGTCACTTCTTGAGGGAAAAAGTTCAATGTAAAGATGTTATCTTGGAGCATGTTTCTACCAAGGAGCAGCTTGCAGATATCTTTACCAAACCTCTGCCTAAGACCACTTTTGAGTATCTTAGAAGTCAATTCAGGGTTGTCCCTCTTCATGAAGTTAGTTGAGCATGATACTAATTGCATCAATCCCTAAATTACCTGTAGAATCTTACATGGATTGATGAAGAAGTGGATATATTCCATATGGGGAGCATCAAGTTGCAATATGTTGTTGATGCATAGTGAGAGAAGAATTACATGTTTATACTTTCACTTTGGCATTGTTGTCAAAGGGGGAGAAGAATTATGTGTCTGATTAGGGAAACCAGTGGTAGGCTAAAGACAAACAGAGCAAGGTGAATACTTGGTAATGTAAACCAAGATTCCTATTCACCAATCTCAGCAGCAATCAAAGGCATTGATATTTGTATTGCCATCAATGCCAAAAGGGGAGATTGTTGGCATTTTTAGTTTGTTGGCATTTTGCATATAGATTGCATTAATGATATGTTGGCATTGATGTCAATTGAACTGGTAATAGTATTTATGTTATTGCTGATATTGTTGTTTTTTATATTGGCTAGTAACCGATAGGAAGAGCTTTGTGGAAGATGTTGTAAACTGGTATGTTAAGTTTGTGAGTTGAAGTAGTGAACCGGTGTAAAGGGTTAAACCTTTCTATGCAATATAACTAGTAAACCCTACCTGTTGTTTTTGTTAAACCCTAATCAATCAAGTTTGTTGGTTTATTATCTGATGAGCGGTAATGATGGAGACACGTGTGATCATTGTATGAGGATAAATTTAGATTATTTTGGCATGTTTGTTTGATGTCTTGGGAAGGAGAAAAGTGGATTGCATCTATTGCATATCACATGATGAGTTACAAAGTTTGATGAAGTGGTGATCATGGAGCGGTTGGAATTTTTTTTAAGAATGTGAAGAGATTGTTATGATTTCTAACGAACAAGATTGTACCGACTTGTTTGTAATCTTGATGATGAGAATTAGGTTTTTGTTGTGTTACCGACCTAATTGATTTGTATTTAAGGTCAATGAAGTTGTTGTAAAAGTTGTTGGCAAGATTGGTAGAAATCTGTTGAGTGCGTAGTTGCCTAATCGGTGAATGGATCTGCATTTTGAGTAAAGGCATATTGAAGCTTAAAAGGATCTGATCAAGCAAATGTAGTGCTATTCAGATAGATCAAGAAAACCTGTTTTTTTCTAACAATTACAGCAAAAGTGAAATCCCTTAACCGGGTAAGCTCTAACAAGCTTGGTTACTTATTAAAATCCTCTAACAAGGTGGTCCATTAGCTTGGACTCTTAAATCCTCCAACAAGGTTACTCCTAATAGGGTATTGTTCTTTTCATCAAGGCATATTTGTAAATCCCTTAACTAGGTGATTCCTAACCGAAATTAGTTCTTAACAAGACATTGTAAAGCTTTAATAGGCTTGGCTCTTAATAGGGAGAACTTCAGAAGAGATCAGATAGCTATCCTTGTGAGTCTCATCTCACTGTGGTTTTTACCTATTTGGGTTTTCCACGTATAAACATTTGTGTCAAATGGTGAATCTTTTTGTAGTTATGATCTTATTTGATTGATTTGATTAACTTTTGATAAGGCATGATAACTAGAAGCATTGAGAGATGAATATGTTGAGATATGATTAAGCATTGTTGATGTTTACAAAGATTGAAGTTGTTTATTATTAAAGTTTTTATAACAGTCAAACTGGTTGATGTCAAGTATTCTTA
Organism: Cryptomeria japonica; assembly: GCF_030272615.1. Taxonomy (NCBI): domain Eukaryota; kingdom Viridiplantae; phylum Streptophyta; class Pinopsida; order Cupressales; family Cupressaceae; genus Cryptomeria; species Cryptomeria japonica. Next base: position 82,265,072 of record NC_081411.1, on the reverse strand, counting down.
TGAATATTGATCTTAACTGTGATAAGTTTACTTTGTGTGGTTGAATTTGAGTTTGGGAACTTTGTATCAATTTTTCAGTATACTAATTCACCCCTTGCTCTTAGTATTCTAATAGATACTTATTCTTTCATCAGACCATTACCTCGGCCTAAAAATAAGAACATTATTGGAACTAAATGGGTTTTTAGGAATAAATTGAATGAAGATGGACAAGTTTTGAGGAATAAAACTAGATTGGTTTGTAAAGGATATTCTTAGAAGGAAGAAATTGATTATGATGAAACCTTTGCACCAATAGCTAGGATTGAAGTTGTGAGATTATATCTTGCTTATGCTGCACATAAGAAATACAAGGTTTTTTCAGATGGATGTCAAGTGTGCATTTTTGAATGGAGGTATTGAAGAGGAAGTTTATATTGAGCAACCTGATGGATTTTCACTTTCAGATGACAAAAAAATGGTTTGCAGGTTAAAGAAAGCTTTATATGGATTGAAACAAGCCCCTAGAGCTTGGTATGCAAGAGTAGATAAATACCTTTTGAAGCTTAGTTTCACTAAAGGTAAAACTGATAGTAATTTATATTATAAGATCACTAATGATGATATATTGATTATTGAAGTCTTAACTAATGTTATCATTTTTTGAGGTGAAGATAAGTTGTGTATGGAATTATCTAACGATATGAAGAATGAATTTGAGATATCTATGATTGGAGAGATGAAATTTTTCTTAGGCTTGCAAATTACTCAGACTGATAAAGGTATTTTCATCTGTCAAACTAAGTATGCTAGAGAATTATTGAAGAGATTTGGCTTGGAAAATTGTAAACCAATTGGTACTCCCATGGTTACAAGTGAGAAATTGACAAAGAAAGATGCATCAACACCAGTAAATCCTACAAGGTACAAGTATATGATTGGAGGTTTGTTATATTTGATTCAGACTAGATCGAATATAATGAATGCAGTTTGTATTGTATCAAGATATCAGTGTGATCCTAGAGAGAATCATGAGAGTGCAGTGAAAAGGATTTTTAGGTATTTACAGGGAACAACTGAATATGGTTTGTGGTATCCTAAAAATGATGAATTTACATTATGTGCATATACAGATGTAGATTGGGTTGGATATGTTGATGACCAGAAGAGCACATCCGGTGGAGTTTTCTTTCTTGGAAAGAAATTATTTTCATGGATCAACAAGAAATAGTCATGTACTTCTTTATCTACTGCTAAAGCTAAGTATGTTGTTGTTGCTACTAACTATTCACAAGTTCTATGGATGAAGCAAATGTTTAAGGATATAAAGGTGGATTGTAATGAGTTGCTATTTATTCACTGTGATAACTCTGTTGCTATTGATATATCAAAGAATCTGGTATTTTATTCCAAGACAAAGAACATATCTATCAAGTATAACTTTTTGAATGAGAAGGTGGAAGCAAATGAAGACAGACTGATTTATGTGAACACCAAAGAATAGATTGTAGACATATTCACTAAACCTTTTCCCCTCTGGTAGAGACCTGAGTGATGCTAATTGGAATCAGTCCGATATGCATTATCAGAGATATTATTCATTTCAGATTGATGTGGTGGTGCTAATACTTCAGGGTTGTAGTTAGCTATAAGATTCAATGGATTTATGATTTTTCTTTGATGTTTATGTCAAATCTTTGGCATTGATGTCAAAAGGGGAGAGATATTTTTGTGGAAAAAATAAGGGAGAGATATATTCATTAGAGGGAGTTTGGTTTAGAGCTTCATTGCTATATCATTTTGTGGGAGATTGTTAGTTGTCTTCCAAAGGGGGAGACTTGTTTGGCATTTATTGGCACTTGGATGTTTTTCACATCTAGTGTTGCCATCAATGTCAAAGGGGGAGATTGTTGGCAATTTGGAGGAATTGATTATGTGTTTCATTGATGTTTTGTCATTGATGTCAATACTAGCTATTTTGGTTGTTTACCGATTTCTGATTGGTTTTGGTAGAGTGGTTGGATTATGATATTGATCCAGTATGCTCTGGTATGCTTTGGTTTGTGGAATTGGTTTGGATTGGTCATTTATAGGTTCTTGATGTGTATCATGATTATTTGGTTCGAGATTTGATGATTCAAATGCTATCATTTGTTCTAGTAAGCCTTTTGGTCATCAGTAAGGGTTTTACTGACAAAGCTTTGTTGAAGATATTTTGATGCACCTGATAAGTGGTGTTGGTGAGGCTTCTAGATGGCTTTCGGGATGTTGTTGGTTATCTTGTTCATGTTCTTGTTGATCCATGTTGTTGGATTTGGTTTATGGCGACCTATTTTGGGTCTGGTCTTATTCTTCTAGGTTATGGACCAGTTTATGTAACGTGTGGTGGATGATCCCGATGTGTTACTAGTTGGATTTATTGATTGGATTATGTTGTTTTCATCTTAGGTCGACTTGGTTGATCATTGGATTGCGGGTTTATTTTATGAATTTATTGTATTATCTTTTAGGTGGCCAACCTAATTGTTTAGGTCCCGAGTTGGTATATATGATGTACTATCTCTTTGTAGATCATATATATGTGGGATGGTTATGCAATTATCTGTGTGTGAATAATGTTGTGATCGTATGCAAAATTTTTGGTAAATCATAGGTGATCAAATTGGGTTTGAAAGAGAGGTTTAAGACCTCTGGTACTGAGCTTAACTAAAACTATACTCAGGCATAGGAGATGTTATCTTTGCAATTCACTCATCTTTTTGGATTGTTGTCTAGATTTATTTTGTAGTCAGTGAGGCTCCTTTTATGATGAGCAGTGCACTCTAGGATGTTGGCCTTCCTGCATGTGTAGGCCCCTCATTTTGTAATCACATACTTACTATAGAAGTATTATCTGATTGTGGTTAGGTTTTCCACTGTGGTTTTTCCCTTTATCAGGTTTTCCACCTACAAATCTTGGTGTCATGTGTTGTGGATGGATGGTAACTATTTTATGATTTATGCTTATGCTTAATTTCTATGTTTGTTATTTTGATATTTAGTTTATGCATTCCAATATTGAGTTTATGTGTTCCAGTAATAAGGTTTTGTAATATGTTGACAACTTATTCACCCCCCCTCTCAGTTGTCCTCTGGTTATCTAGGTTGTCTAACATTCCCCATTGTAATATTTTTACATACTACTATAGGGTATCATCTTATTGTGGGTAGGTTCCCACCATGGTTTTTCCCTTAGTCAATTTTTCCACACCAAAATCTTGCTGTTGTGTGTTGTGCTATCAATTTGCTTGTCTTTGTTGTTGTTGCATTTTATCAGATTTGTATTTGTGGTTAAATTTGTTAATTCAGTGAAAAATAATTCACCCCCCTCTCAGTTTTGTTTCATTATTGTTGCCAACAATTGATGGATATTGTTGTTTCTAGGATATGTTTTTGTTATTGATGTCAACATACTCCTGTGATTTATTGCAACCACTATTGCAGATTGGTCTATTAGGATCAGGGTTCGGTGTATGGAGTATTTCTAATATCATTATATCTTTCTATATTGCTTTTGGTGATCCAAAAGCTTAATTGATCATATTATATGATCCCATTTGCATTTTGGTTTTTTTGTTCCGTGCTTTGCAAAGTTCGGTATTTCCTCCAGTGTGATTAGATCTTGAGCTAAGATTTTGGGAGATTGTTTGGGATGTTCATGTGTATCTTAATTTCATATGGTTCATGATTTGGTGCTCCGCAAGTTATCTTTTTTTGTGAGAGTTGGTATTCTTGAGTTTTAGATGTTGATCGATGAAGATTTGATAAGTGGTGTTGGTGGAGCTATTGCGGATGGTTCTAATGTGCTTGTTAGTTTTTCCTAATCATTTCCTATTTCTTTTGATGATCTGCATTGGCCATTGTGCGAGTTGTTGGTGATTTCTATGAACTAGTGATATTCTTCATGTTGTGCAATATTCTTGATGCTGTAGTGTGTTGCGATGGATCTTTGCGTGATTTCTGGTGGTGTTGCATGTTTTAGAATTTGACTTAGGTCCATGTTCTAACATGAATATCATTATATTAGTTTAGTAGTTAATCTATATATTGTGTGATGTAATTTTGTAATTATGAGTTGAGGGTTTGGCTGACCTTGTTGTCAAGGTCGATGAATTGTATAGATAGGTGATATAGTCATGTAATTTAGGTGTCAAGGTTGTGTCTACATTATCAAAGAGTGGTTTATGTACAAACAAAGGGATTCATCTTTTGGTGTAGTGTATTGAGCAGAGATTGGTGTAGAGCTGACAAATGTGCTCAATCAGAACTATCATCAGGCATTAGCAGATGCTATTACTATAGTTCATTACTTTCAAATTATAGTTTGAATATTTTTATAAGTTAGTGAAACTTCCTTGAGGGTTCTAGCCTTCCGTGTTATTATATCTTCAACTACGAGCTCTATGCAGTGTTCTTGAATGCTGGTGAATTTCCCATTGTAATATTTTCACATACTACTACAAGGTATCATCTTATTGTAGGTAGGTTCTCACTGTGGTTTTCCCCTTAACTAGGTATTCCAGATCAAAATCTTGGTGTTGTGTGTTGTGCTATCAATTTGCTTATCTCTGTTGTTGTATTTTATTAGATTTGTATTTGTGGTTAAGTTTGTTAATCTGTTGAAAAATGATTCACCCCCCTCTCAGTTTTCTTTCATTGTTGTTGCCAACAATTGTTGGACATTGCTGCTGCTAGGATATGTTGTTGTTATTGATATCAACATATTCTTGTGATTTATTGAAACCACCATTGCAAATTAGTGTATTGGGATTAGGGTTCAGTGTATGGAGTATTTCTAGTATCATTATATCTTTCTGTATTGGTTTTGGTGATCTAGAAGCTTAATTGATCATATCATATGATCCCATTTGTAGTTTTTTTTTTCAGTTCAGTGATTTGAAAAGTTTGGTATTTCCTCCAATATATTTTGGTGTGATTAGATCTTGAAATGAGATTTTGGGATATTTTTTGGGATGTTCATGTGTATCTTTATTTTAGATGGTTCGTGATTTAGTGCTCCGCAAGTTATGTTTCTTCATGAAAGTTGGTATTCTTGAGTTTCATATGTTGATCGATGAAGATTTGATAAGTGTTATTGGTGGAGCTATTGCGAATGGTTCTGATGTGCTTGTTGGTGTTTCCTAATCATTTTCTATTTGTTTTGATGATCCACATTGGTCATTGTGCGAGCTATTGGTGATTTCTTGAACTAGTGATATTCTTCATGTTATGCGGTATTCTTGATGGTGTAGCGTGTTGTGGTGAATATTGGCATGATTTATGGCGGTGTTTCTTATTTAACCATTTGAATAAAGTCCATGTTATATCAAGTATATCATTATATTGGTTCAGTGATCGATCTTTGTATCATGTGATGTAATTTCTATACAATATATTTAGGAATCTGAGACCTATTCTTCATTTCCTCTTGAAATGTCTTGAAAAATGCCCATAAATTGGCTTTTCTATCTTTATCCCCTTTCCTATCCAAAATTTGAGCAATTTGGGTTTCTACTGGGTGATCAAAAGCCCATTGAGTCTTTCCAAAACCAAGTACATCACCCAGAAAGTAAAATGCTAAATAAATTATGAAGGAGCCATACCAAAAGGTATTATTTTTGTCTTGTTTGATCTTATGCAGGTTAGTCATGAGTTCTTTTAACATTACACTACATAAATCATAATGGGCATCCTCCTTTACCATCTGATATGCTACCAAAATGTTATTATCAAAAACAGAGTTTAACCAGTTTGACTGGTAAATGTTGTAACCATTAATCATTTCTACAAACTTAACATCAATATCTCTAACATCATCTACCCTCATAGATCTTCCATCAAAAGTTACGCTAGTAAGTTTGTTCAGTTCGATGTTAGATAACTTACACCTAGTGCTGGGAACGCCTCTGATTTTGTACAAACATGTGACATTTTTTATGACTTCCTCTGTAATCTTGTACAACTGGTCCAACTAGATGAACTCTTCATAAATGTGGCTCAAAACATAGCATGCCCATTCCACCTCATCGAATGTCAAGAAATCTAGGAACTGTGTGAAATGCTTCCTCTGTGGGTGTGCAAATTTTGGTTTTAGCTCATTGTCGGTGATTAGGTTTTCAGTGAAAATGTAGGACAACTCATATCTACCAAGTTATTCAATGTTCTAGTGGATGTATGACTTAATATCCTCAGTGTGAGTAACTCCATGATAAACTTCTGAAAATGCGTCCAATGGCTCGTCTAAATGGGATTTGTACGGATGCTTTTTAAAAATGGTATGAGGGAATTTATTGTTCTCAACCACCAAGGGAGTATCAATGTTGGATGAAGATGAAGCCATTGGAACCAAACATAAAAGCTAGGGATTCTACAAATACGAAAATACCTTGGAAATGCTGCCAGGAGACCAAATCACTTGAAAGAAAGTGCTTGCTGAAATCACCTTAAAACTTTGAAATGCATTGGAAATTCACTCACTTGAATACTCGATCGTTGTGTGAAGAGAATAACTTAACCTTTCCTTTTTACCATCATTAACCCTAATTTTCCATTGTAATAAATGTTGTTGGTTAGGCTTTGACCTGTTCACATGATCTGCAAGTAGATTCTGGTAAACCACTAAAATCTCTTGAGTAACCATCTGCAATCATAATTTCTTCACTATAGACCTAGTTTGGGGTATTTGCATGATCTTTATTTATTTTCCTACCCCTAAGGCTAAGTGGCTTAGTTACTGGTTGTATCTGCTACCGATGTAGGACTTGATGACTCTATTGATTATTCTACCTGAGGTATATCAGATCTTCTTACCCATCTCATCTCATGTTGCTTCTTGATGTCTTCCACTTTTGCCTTCCCCTTCTTATCTATATTTCCATTAGTTGTCGGTGGGTTCTTACTTCTGCAATATTTAGCGATATGCCCAATCTTGCTACATGCATAACAAACACTATTGTTTTTCTTAATTGCCTCGTTAACCCCTTGATTTCCTTGATTTCCTTTTGATCTACATTGGTTAGCCATATGCCCAAATCTACCACATGCATGAAATCTCACATTTCCAAAATTGGTGACTGATGTATTATTCTAATTATTCCTATCTCTGCACTGACTAGACATATGATAATATTTATTGCAAATAAAGCATGTACCATTGAATTTATGAACATTATGCTATCTTACCGGTGATCTCCGGTTCCGGTTGTCATGTTTCTACTTATATCCAGATGATTGATCTTGTTGTATAGTACCGAAGCTTTCTCCTTCTTCCTAACCAAGACCTCTTTTATCATTAGCATTTCTCTTATTCTTCAGCATTTCATCAAGTTTAGCTGAGCTATCCTTGAACTTGTCCTTGTACTCATTTGTAATTACCAAATCATCCCTCATGATTATAATTTATCTTTCAAATTCCTGTTTGCTGTTCTGGGATTGGGTCAACTCAAATTTCAGTATATCATTCTCATGAGTCAATCTATTGCATTGCTTAGATCTATCCTTCAATGCTTGAGCTAGGTTTTCTTCATTTTTCTTTTTGTCCTCAATCTCCGTACACATTCTCATGGTTAGGGCTTGCATCTCATTCTTCAAGATAGTGTTCTCCTTAGTAAGCTTCTGATAATGATCCTTCATAACATCTTCCCCATCATTGTTCTAATTTTGTAGTTGATCACAAAGCTCCTTCCTCTTAGCCTTGACAATTGAAAGCTTTCCTTGCAATAAAATGATGTGTTCTCTGGCTTGCTTCAGTGCATTTTTCAATTTACTATTTACTGTTATGCAATTGCTCATTATTAAGATCTTCAAGAGAAAGTCTGAGTTGCTGCTATAGACCGGTTTCCATTGATTCCAAATTCTGGACCTTCCTCAAGTGGTTAAACTTCTTTTGAGGAAACAAGCTCTGATACCAATTGTTGGAATCCAAGAACATTGAGAGGGGGGATGAATCTATTGGCATTTTGCATATATATTGCATTAATGATATGTTGCCATTGATGTCAATTGAACTGATAAATGGTATTCATGTTAATACTGATATTGTTGTTTTTGATATTGGTTGGTAATCGGTAAGAAGAGAGTTGTAGAAGATGTTGTAACCGGTATGTAAAGTTTGTAAGTTGAACTGGTGAACCAATGTAAAGGCTTAAACCTTTCTATGTAATGTAACCAGTAAAACCCTATCAGCTGTTAAGCCCTAACTAACCAAGTTTGTTGGTTTATTATCTAATGAGAAGTAATGATGGAGAAATGTGTGATCATTGTATGAGGATAAATTCAAATTGTTTTGGCACATTTGCTTATTATCTAGGGAAGGAGCAAAGTGGATTGCATTTAATGCACAACGTGTGATGAGTTACAAAGTCCAATGGAGTAGTGATCATGGAGCGATTGGAATTATCTTGAATAATGTTAAGAGATTGTCATGATTTCCAATGGTCAAGATTGAACTAACTTTTTTGTAATCTCAATGATGACAATTAGGTTTTTATTGTGTTGCCGACCTAATTGATTTGTATTTAAGGTCGATGAAGTTGTTTGTAAAGGTTGTTGGCTAGTTTGGTAGAAAACCTATTGAGTGTGTGGTTTCCCAACCAATGAATGGATTTTCACTTTGAGTTAAGGCAGATTGAAGCTTAGAAGGATTTGATCAAGCAAATGCAGTGCTACTCAGACAGATCAAGAAAACCTGTTGTTTTCTAACAATTATAGCAGAAGTAAAATCCCTTAACCAGGTAAGCTCTAACAAGCTTGGCTACTCATTAAATCCTCTAACAAGGTGGTCCATTAGCTTGGATTCTTAAATCCCTCAATGAGGTTACTCCTAATAGGGTATTGTGCTTCTAACAAGGCATATTTGTAAATCCCTTAACCGGGTGATTCCTAAACCAGAATTAGTTCTTAACATGACTTATTGTAAATCTCTAACAGGCTTTGGCTCCTAATAGGGCAAACTTCAAAAGAGTTTAGATAGCTATCCTTGTGAGTCTCATCTCACCGTGGTTTTTACCTATTTGGGTTTTCCACATATAAACATGTGTCAAGTGGTGAATGCTTTTGTGGTTGTGATCTTATTTGTTGATTTGGTTAATCTCTGATAAGGCATGTTAAGTAGAAGCATTGAGAGATGAATATGTTGAACTAAGGTTAAGCATTGTTGATGTTTACAAGATTGAAGGTGTTTACTCTTAAATGTTGTCATAATAGTTAAACTGGTTAATGTCAAGTATTCCTATGAATATTGATCTTGACATAGATATGTTTACTTTGTGTGATTGAATTTGAGTTTGGGAACCTTGTATCAGTTTTTCAATATATTGATTCACGCCCCCCTCTCAGTATTCTACCGGATAATTATTCTTTCATCATACCATCAATTGGTATCAGAGCATCTTAGGTCCTCTTAATCTAAAAGCCTAACAACTTGAGGAAAAGATCTTGTAGATCATGATGAAGAAAGAAGGTTCAAAGTTTAACAGAGATAACTATAGGATATGGAGTGATAGAATAAAGATTTACATTAAGATTCTTGGTAGTCAGTATTGGGATCATATAGAAAATAAGTATACTACACCTACTGGACCCTTGACTGATGATCAGAAGAAAGAACAACAAGAAAATCACCAAACACTTGAAGCTATTATTAGTTCCCTGTCTGATCTTGAATATGTAGATGTTCATGGTCTTGAAACTACATATGAAGTATGGAAGAAGCTGGAAGAGATCTATAGTGGTGATGAGCATGTTAAGAATGCCCAAAAAGAGAGTTTAAGAGGCAAGTTTGACGACATGAGGATGTTTGAAGGTGAGAACATCCAGCAGTATGGTCAAATAGTTGGAGAGATAAAGAGTGTAGGAGGGAAAGTGGAAGATTCCAAAGTAATCAGTAAGGTACTGAGAACCCTGCTACTGGTCTATGCTATCCAAGTTGTAGCTATTCAGGAGATAAAATCCATGTACAAGACAAAGGTAACTCTTGAATCTATTATTGGCAAACTTACTACTTTTGAACTAAATGGATATGATGGTAGTGTACATAAATTAGAATCTGCATTCATAGCTTTTGTCTCTAACCCATCTGTGAGAAGAAGTAGACATACTGTCAATAGCTATGAATCTAGATCCAATAGAGATGTTGATGATGAAGACAACTTAGTGGAACTTGAAGCATTGTTGGCAAAATGACTGCCTAGAGGCATTGGTAAATATAGAGGTAAGATACCTTTAAAATGTTTTGCATGCAACAAGATTGCTCATATAGTAGAAAACTGCCCTAATGGTGAAAATGATTACAAGAGAGACAAATTTAAGAAGTACAAGGGTAAAGGCAAGAGAGATTGTCTTGTGGCTATTGACAGTGGTGCTACTAATAATGAATCTAATTATGATGCTAGTGAAGATATTGTGTTTGTAGCAACTAAGGAAGAAGTATCCAATCAGAAGGCACTAGTATCCAGAATGGATAACTCTGATGATTGGATCATTGATAGTGGTTGTTCACATCACATGACCGGTGATCAGAGTAAATTTCTTTCCCTAAAGGAATTTGATGGTGGTGTTGTCAGATTTGGCAATGACTCACCCTGTATGGTAAAAGGTAAGGGAGTTATTTGTCTTAATGGGAAGAGAAGTGCTGACGATGTCTATTGGGTTGAAGGCCTAAAGAACAATCTATTAAGTGTGGCACAAATTAATGAAAAAGGTTACCTACTGGAGTTTAGAAATGGTATATGCAAAATTTTTGACAACAAAGGTGAATTGATTGCAACTGGGAAATAGACCAGAGGTAATCTATTTCATCTCAATCCAAAAGTTAGCAACTATTTGATTGCAAAGATAGATGATAGCTGGCTTTGGAATACGAGATTTTGTCATATAAATTTTGATAATATTATTAAAGTAAGTGAGTCTAAGACAGTAAGAGGTCTACCTCTGCTAGACAAACCAGTTAATATTCTTTGTAAAGAATGTCAACTAAGAAAGATGACTTCTTCAACTGTCAAGAGTAAGTCCGTCTCAGTAGAGCACTTGTTAGATTTGGTTCATACAGACCTATGTGGACCAATAAGAACAAAAAGCATTCAAGGTGACAAATATTTCATGATCTTCACTGATGATTGTTCAAGGATGATGTGGGCCACATTCTTGAAGGATAAGAATGAAGATTTTGGAAAATTCAAGGCATTTAGAGCCTTAGCTGAGAAAGAGAGTGGCAAAAAGATAAAATGTCTAAGAATAGATCAAGGTGCTGAATTCACTTCTGCAGAGTTCACTAAATATTGTGATGATAATGGTATCAAGTGGAAGCTTTCTGCACCAAGGACACCACAACAAAATGGTATAGTAGAGAGGAGCAACCGGTCAGTGGTTGAAGTAGCTCGAACTATGTTGATAAAAGGAGGTGTATCAAAAAATTTCTGGAAAGAAGCTGTAAGTACAACTGTGTACACAATGAATTGAGTTCTAGTAAAAAGAGATAAGGAGAAGATCCCATATGAGTAATGGTATGGGAGAGCACCTGATGTTAGTTATTTTAAAATATTTGGTAGAAAATGTTTTATTAAAAGAGGTAACTACATAAGCAAGTTTGAAGCTAAGAGTGATGAAGGAATATTTCTTGGCTATTCCACCAAGAGTAAGGCCTATAAATGCTTCAACAACCGGAAACAAAAAATTGTTGAGAGTGTTGATCTTAAATTTTAAGATGGAACCGGTTCTGAGAAGAAGGATGAAGATCCTTGCATTTTTCTTTTAGAACCTGAAACAGGTAAATCAGAAACAAGTAAAGAAAATCCTTATGTACTTGTTAAACTGGAACAAATAAATTCAAAGGAAGATGACAATGAAGAAGATGAACCTGAAGAGAATGATCATGTTATTCCTAGGTATGTGAGACTGAATCACAATCCTGAATAGATAATTGGGGATAAGGATGTTGGAGTACTAACTAGACAGAGAATAAGAGAGAACTCTTGCATGATATCCACCTTTGAACCTAGAAATGCTAAGGAGGCATTTGGTGATGATCATTAGGTGAAAGCTATGGAGGAGGAGTTGGAACAAATTGAAAAGAACAACATTTGGACCCTAGTACCTCGACTGGTAAACAAGAATTTTATAGGTACTAAATGGGTATTCAAAAATAAGTTAAATGAAGATGGTGTTGTAGTTCGCAATAAGACAAGATTAGTATGCAAAGGTTAGGCGCAAGAAGAATGAGAAGACTACGGAGAAACTTTTGCACTAGTAGAAAGACTAGAAGGTGTCAGAATGCTACTTGCATTTGCAGCTCATAAGAAGTTCAAAGTATACCAGATGGATGTCAAGTCTGCATTCTTGAATGGGATACTGGAAGAAGAGGTTTATATAGAGCATCCTGATGGTTATGCATTGACAAATAAGGAAGACATGGTATGCAAATTGCATAAAGATTGGTATGGATTAAAGAAGGCACCCAGAGCATGGTATGACCGACTTCATACTCATCTGATGAAGATAGGATTTGCTAGAACCACTGATGACAACAACATTTATCTCAAGTTTGAAGGAGATAATATATTGGTCAATGAAGTATTTGTAGATGACATTATATTTGGAGGTAATTATGACATGAGTAATTGTTTTGTAGATGTAATGAAGAATGAATTTGATATATCATTAGTAGGGGAAATAAAAAATTTCATAGGCTTACAAATACAACAGATGAAGAATGGTATTTTCATTACTCAATCCAAGTATGTCAAGGAGGTTTTGAAGACTTTTGGTATGAGTGTCTGTAAACCAGTTGGAACCCCAATGGTTACAGGTTGTAAATTGTCCAAGGAAGATGCATCTAAGTCTATAGATGAAAAGGAATATAGGTCAATGATTGGCAAACTACACCATGTTGTTCATAGTCGATTGAATATTGCCCATGCAGTTGGTATTGTGGCTAGATTTTAGAAGAATCCAAGGGAGGCACATCTGATGGCAACTAAGAGAATATTTAGATATCCGAAAGGTACTGTTGACTATGGATTATGGTATCCATATAGTGAAGATTTTGACTTAAAGTCATACACAGATGCCGATTGGGTAGGAAATATTATGACCGAAAGAGTACTACCGGTGGAGAATTCTTTCTAGGAGGAAGGTTAGTCTCATGGAGTAGTAAAAAGTAGAGTTGCACTTCAAAATCTTCTGTTGAAGCTGAATATGTAGCAACTTATATGAATTGCACACAAGCTATGTGGATGAGGCATATTTTGGAAGGTTTGAAGATGAAAATCTCAGAACCTATAAAGATTTTGTGTGGTAACACAAGTACAATAAACATTTCTAAAAATCCTATTTTACACACAAGGACTAAGAACATTGAATTGAAATATCACTTCTTGAGGGGAAAAGTTCAAAGTAAAGATGTTATCTTGGAGCATGTTTCTACCAAGGAGAAGCTTGCATGTATCTTTACCAAACCTCTGCCTAAGACCACTTTTGAGTATCTTAGAAGTCAATTGGGGGTTATCCCTCTTCATGAAGTTAGTTGAACATGATGCTGATTGCATCAGTCCCTGAGCTACTTGTAGAATCTTATATGGATTGATGAAGGAGTGGATGTATTCCATAGGGGGAGCATCAAGTTGCAGAATGATGTTGATGCATAGTGAGAGCAGAATTACATGTTTTACTTTCACTTTGGTATTGTTGTCAAAGGGGGAGTAGAATTATGTGATTGAGGAGAAGAATTATGTGTTTGATATGGTGAATACTTGGTAATGTAAACCAGGATTCCTATTCACCAATCTTAGCAGCAATCAGAGGCATTGATATTTGTATTGCCATCAATGCCAAAGGGGGAGATTGTTGGCATTTTGCATATAGATTGCATTAATGATATGTTGTCATTGATGTCAATTGAACTGGTAAATGGTATTCTTGTTAGTACTAATATTGTTGTTTTTTATATTGGCTGGTAACCGATAAGAAGAGAGTTGTAGAAGATGTTGTAACTGGTATGTAAAGTTTGTAAATTGAAATGGTGAACCAATGTAAAGGGTTAAACCTTTCTATGTAATGTAATTGGTAAAACCCTATCAGTTGTTAAACCCTAACCGACCAAGTTTGTTGGTTTATTATCTAATGAGTAGTAATGATGGAGACATGTGTGATCATTGTATGAGGATAAATTCAAATTGTTTTGGCGTGTTTTCTTATTGTCTAGGGAAGGAGCAAAGTGGATTGCATTTAATGCACATTGTGTGATGAGTTACAAAGTCCCCAATGGAGTGGTTGGAATTATCTTGAAGAATGTGAAGAGATTGTCATGATTTCTAACGGTCAAGATTGAACTGACTTGTTTGTAATCTCAATGATGAGAATTAGGTTTATGTTGTGTTACCGACCTAATTGATTTGTATTTAAGGTCGATGAAGTTGTTTGTAAAGGTTGTTGGCTAGTTTGGTAGAAAACCTGTTGAGTGTGTGGTTGCCCAACCAGTGAATGGATCTACACTTTGAGTGAAGGAAGATTGAAGCTTAGAAGGATTTGATCAAGCAAATGTAGTGCTACTCAGACAGATCAAGAAAACCTATTGTTTTCTAATAATTACAACAAAAGTAAAACCCCTTAACCGGGTAAGCTCTATTAAGCTTGGCTACTCATTAAATCCTCTGACAAGGTGGTCCATTAGCTTGGATTCTTAAATCCTCCAATGAGGTTACTCCTAATAGGGTATTGTGCTTCTAACAAGGCATATTTGTAAATCCCTTAACCAAGTGATTCCTAAACTAGAATTAGTTCTTAATAGGACTTATTGTAAAGCTCTAATAGGCTTTGGCTCCTAACAAGGTGAACTTTGAAAGAGTTCAGATAGCTATCCTTGTGAGTCTCATCTCACCATGGTTTTTACCTATTTGGGTTTTCTACGTATAAACATTTGTGTCAAGTGGTGAATGCTTTTGTGGTTGTGATCTTATTTGTTCATTTGGTTAATCTCTGATAAGGCATGTTAAGTAGCAGTATTGAGAGATGAATATGTTGAACTAAGATTAAGCATTGTTGATGTTTACAAGATTGAAGGTGTTTACTGTTAAATGTTGTCATAACAGTTAAACCGGTTAACGTCAAGTATTCCTGTGAATATTGATCTTGACTACGATATGTTTACTTTGTGTGACTAAATTTGAGTTTGGGAGCCTTGTATCATTTTTTCATTTTACCGATTCACCCCCACTCTCAGTATTCTGCCAGATACTTATTCTTTCATCATACCATCAAAATCAATGTTCTACCAATAATTCTAGTTTTGAACTTATTCCTTATTAACCGGTTAACAGTAAATAAAATTAGAATGCATACACCAAATAACACAAAGAAAGACAACACCATAACACCAAGATTAATATGTGGAGAACTCTGCAAAGGGAAAAACCACGGTGGGGCTGATACCCACAATATCTATATACTTGATCAAGGTATACAAATATTACATAAGAGAGTTTGCACATGCAAAAAGGCCAACCACCTAGAGCTCACTGCTCAAACATAAAATAGGAAGTCTCACTGACTTATCGTACATTACAAAGTGTTTACAAATGAAAATAAACTTATAAATAGCATCTAACCATGCTGGATAAGTTCCAATGAATGCTTTGATAATCTTCTCTATATATCGGTTCTTTGATGCTCTATTCTGCTACTGCTTATGTTGTGCATGTGAAACTGCACACAGTCGCTTCAAAATACTAACCAAAATGCATACCAAAACTCACTGAAATATTCACAACCAAAAGTTCACATTCCATCACACACATCTAATCTATTGCTGAAGTGATCTCCTTGAATATACTTCTATCTTAACCATGTTAGCTTCAATGAGAAATAAAAACATGTCGTCTGCCAGAACATAAAGAAAACCAAACATGAATTCCAATGACCATGTCGTCCATCACACGTTACGACCAAAATCCATGAATACATAATCAGGACCAAAAGATTTCCTAACTGGGTCCTATCCATTACTGGGTTCCATATACACGTTACCAAGATTAGGACAAGTTACCGGGATGATGAATTAGCCCGGTATGAAGTGAATGGTGGTGTCAATGCTGGTGTTGGTGTGAAGCAATGTGAATACCAATACCGATTAGTGTAATACATGTCAGTTAATCAAATAATGAAACCATTTACCCTGAGATGATGAGTTGCCATCAATGACAACCCAAAATGCTATTAACCCTTTTCGGATGACTGTCAATTGCTAACAACCCTACTCCTCCTCTTTTCAGTCTTGTAAAAGCTAAACCTATTTGTCGCCATATATTCTATCAAAATTTTTTATTGTAGCTCCTAAATCAATTTAATGCACACAGAGAGAGAAAAGAGGTCACGAATAGGGGTTTTCCTTAGGTCAAACATTGGTTTACGAATTAACCTTGAAATTGAAATGAAAATATAATTGAATTGCAGCAAGATCCTTTCCTTTTGAGGGAAAAGCTAGAACTAAAATTGAATGCTTGTAATTGAAGTTGATACCTTGATGAAGCTTGCTTGAATCCTCACACAAGGGTTCTGAATGTCATGTAAAATATCTTCATGGAATTTTGATCAGGGATGCCATCTTGAGTACTTGAACTTGAATTAAGCTCTCCTTCAATGCTTGACAAATGCTTAATTTCTTTCTCACTGTAATTGAATTTTTTAGAGTGTAATTGAGAGAGAGATCCAAAATGAGAAGGGTGGACTTCATTTTATACTTCACTATCCAAAAATCATCTGAATTTTTGAAGTAGACTTACACATGACTTGAATTCAGGTACCCACTTGATGTGACTGTTGTTGGGACCAAATTTGGTTCTTGATTAGGAGGACCAAGGTGATGGGGTGTCTTGGTCTTGAGCTAGGATCATGGTTCTCTAACGCCTTAGCCTCGGTAATTAGGAATCAAATTTGGATTGGATACCAAAGGGGAGATGATGTTGGCAATGGGCCAACATCCCTCGTGGGGATTCATGACATAGTGTAACAACCTCGTATAGATTTTATAAGTCTAGTGGTTGTATCGAGCATTGACAGGTCAATATTTTGGTGCAACGACAACCCTAGCTTGTAACAAGTGGTATTAGAGCTTGGTCATAGGTTTGAATCATGTAGGAAACAATGAGTGACACTGAGAGGGGGATTGTTGGTAGTGGGCCAATGTCCCTCGCAGGGATTTGTGACATGGTTTAATAGCCTCCTATGCATTCTATAAGTCTAGTGGTTGTATCAAGCATTGTTAGGTTGATCTTTTGGTGCAATGACAACCCTAGCTTGTAATAGATGAAAATGTAGGTTTGAGGGAGGTGTGAGTAGAATCAAAGTATACATTAGGTACCAAGAGACAAAACACCAAGGTGAGGATGTAAATTTTAGTATTGTATTGTACGAAAACTCCTTCCAATGTAATAAAAGAAGCAACAAATTCCTTCTCAATTTTTCTTGTTTTATATTATCAATGAATGATTTGATGAGATTCTTGTGGTTTGGCTAAGAATCCTTTAATTTTGTGCCATTATTATAATGTTAAAGTAAGAACAATCATGTTGGATGTAGGTCATAGGTTGAGTTGTTCTAATTTTAGTAAGTTGAAGTTATGAAAACATTATTTTCCATTAGGTAAAAACTGAATCTAAACCTTGTTATGAAATACTTATGCATTTCATGTTTTTATTTGAGTTATGAGAAAACAAAACTTCTTTTATTGAAGTTGATTGTGAGTTAGGACGACATTTTTTTTACAACTATTCTTTCTATCCCTTATCCTATCAAGTGCAATAGTTCTAGGAGGTCTTTTAAGATAATTAACCCTCTTTAAAGGTTCATACTCATCATAGGTGACCCACAAACTAAGAATGATCCCATGTTTCATGGATAGCTTAATTTACACTTAGCAAGGGTGCAATTCTTTGTGATACAAATTTCTCACTTGCTCATGGCATGCTATTTCAAATGGAATTTAGGCTAAAAAGGAACCAATAGTGTTGGTGTAAATTATGTCTCATAATTACACTTTACTTAAGTTGACTTAGGGTAATGTATTTCATAGTAATTTGCATATGAGACACTTAGGGAAGTGTACACATAGGGAAGTTTCTTGTAAGAGAAATTTCACCTTTTGTGGTCTTATCTTGTTGTCACATTCTAGCTTCAGTGGGCAATCCACCTCTTGTGGAAGATTTTATTATTTCTCCTACCTACCCTCACCTACCCTTATATCTCATTGGTCCACATGTCATGATTGTATACTCACATATCCATATGGCCTTGCCTTTATAAACAAGCTCATCTACACTCTATTGTTTATCTAGTTAATCATATTTTGTATCTTGATGAGAATACAGTTTGTTCTTATCAAATTTTTTTCTCTCTTGTTTGTGATATTCATTGGGCTCTAGATCTTGGTTATTTTTAACAAATTATTACATAGTATCAGAGCCATTAGGGCTTCATTGAGTAGTCTTTTGGAAAGATCTTTGTGGATTCATTTTTTAGATCTAGGGAGTAGTGCAATTTGTGGGCATCCTACATCGATTTTGACCTTGCCATAAAGTCTGGGAGGCCATTTCCATGAAATTTGACTATATTTGGTGATAGTTGTTTTTGGGGCATCAGAGGAAAAATTTCACCTATTGGGTGGTACAGTATGATTTTTGCAAAAAATCTAAAAAAATATATTTTGTATTTTTTGTGAAAATACCTTTCAATTTATATATTAGTAGATTTTTTTAATATTGTAAAATTTTTTTTAAAATTAAAAAAAATATATTGTTTTTGTGGGGGGTCTGATTTGTCCCCCCCACTATACCCCATCACATTTCATTTTTTGCAAGGATCAGGGTCCTTTTCGTGCTCCTCCTATTAGTGTCATTAGTTACCACACTACATCCCTTGTTGTGATCTTCGTCATTGCCTTGGCTCGTGCACGGCCTCCCTATCTTGGCCTATGCACTACCTCCTTCCTCTACTGCCTTCCTCTATCACGCGGTGACCCTATACTCCCCTCCACTAGTGACTCTTCTTGCCACCTCCATGGGTCAGAACATAGACTCTATGAGTGCCATGTGGCGAGCCTTCATTTTCCCTGTAAAGTTTTTTATTTTTTTTGTACAAGTGCCACATGGCACCCCTTGATTCATCTAGTTAGCGCTTGATTATATTATTGTATACATGTCACTTGCCATCACATGTCAGCCATGCACTGTATGGATTTTTCCACCTCTTCCATCCATGCCTTGCCACGTCAGTGCCCAGTCAACCTATTCTTAGGATCCATACAAACATGTGGCACACTCTGGTTGGTTCGTACAATGCATAGTAAGTAGCCACATCATTCATATGATCTACCACGTCACTTGCCTACTTAGCTATTCAAATGACACATCATATCGACACGTCAAGATTTTGTACAGTCCAAATAGTGCCATGTAGGATTTTTTCATACAATGTGTCAATCGAATCCATACTGATGATGTCAACATCTGTACTGCCATGCAAGGGGTATTTTGGCCTTGAAAACCATATGACCATCAACTTTACTATAGTATTTTGCTGATGTCAGCACTGTATCAACATATTTTGAAATTTTTTTGATCCCTCTCCAATGAACGTTTTGATTTTGAAGTCCAACTTCAAAAGCTCATGTCTTGGTCATTTTGAGGCCTTTTTCAATGCAATTTTTCTTATTTGGGCTAATTTTCCATGATCTCTACAGTGGTGTGGTTATTTTATTATTTTAGTAGATATAGTTTTCAAAAAATTTATTTTTTCAATCCCCTATTATGCAATTTCTTGGGCATCATTCAAGCTCAAACGACCTCCTTTCCAAGTGTTGTTTTTTGAAGTGCATAATTTTTTATCTACTTTCATGTGGTGCTGTAATTTTTTCACCATTTGAGTAGAAATTTTACTTTCAGTATTTGGTTTTTTTTGGCCTATTTGGTACTTGTAATTTTCTTGGATCTCATTTAGATCTCTTGCATTATTAGTTTTTACCTTGTATAGCCAATTTAAGGCAGTTGTGATCTTGAAATTAGAAGCACACTTTTCCCTTATTTGCAAGTGGCCCATTGTACTTGCATTAAGTATAAAGTGACAAATCATCATTTTGAGGGGGTTCTTTGATTAAGTGATTTTGGAGGGGGGTGTCTTTTTTGATTCTATCTCTTTCTATCTGTTTATCTTTCATTTCATTGCTATGGGTTCTCCTAAATTTCCACTTTTAACTCCACATAATTATGCATCATGGAAAATTAAAGCATGGAGTAAGCTAATGAAAAAAAGGACTCATTCGTTACATAAATGGAATGATAACAACACCAATAGGTCCTAACGATGATATAAATGCTCAATTTGAATGACTCATGAAGAATTGTATGGCTCTTGGTGTTAGACAACTCTAATGCTGGGAGTAAACTGAGAGGGGCGGCTGAATCAGTTTACTAATAGAAATCAGAACTAATGCATATCAAAACCCTTTTAATTGTAGCACAAAGAAACCAACAGAGCGAACGATAGAACATGAAAGCACAATACACACAACAACAATATTTTTGATGTGAAAAACCCGGAAAGGGGAAAAACCACGATGGGAAACCCTACCCACAATCAAATGAATACTCTGCAGTAGTATTGTGTAGAATTACAATGGAGTCTACACTTGCAAAAATGCCAACAACCTAGAGCACACTGCTCATCACAAAGGGAAGTCTCACTGACTTACATAAAGATTAGACTATAATCCAGAAAGAATGAACTATGAAAGTAGCATCTACTAATGTTTGATACAGTTCCACTTAAGCACACATGTCTTTTCTACAATACAAAACCTTTCCAACCTTCACTGGAATGATATGACCTTCTTCACATATAAACCACTCTCTGATAATGCAGACATAACCACTATACACCCATCATCCTTCCAATTACATGAATAATTCTTTTATAAATACAGATCATCAACCTTAATGACAAGGTCGACTAAGCCCTAAACCCATAAACCCATAATTACAAAAATTACATCATATGGAACCACCAGAACAATATTATAATTTACATTACATAGCATGGACCTAATTCAAGTATCCAAATAATTATATTTGCTAGAAATTCCGCTAAGACCAAAATCCAACATGCTTCACCAACTGATAGAAACCCTCAGTGAAATAATAGAAAGGTTAACTGGATCCAAATATGACCATCATAGCAACACACCATCCAATGCAAAGTAACCAAATACTTAGGACATGATCAAGAAACTCCTTCAACATTATAGAAACTAATTCCATAAGCCAAACCAAAATCCTCTAACCAAATCACCAAATATTGCTTACTGGTAAAGCTAATCGGGAAATCCAAAAGCTAGTTGGTACTGATAAATACCAAATTTGAGAACAATCAAAGCACCAAATCATGAACCAACAAAATATAGAAAGCATATAATCATCTAGAATAAGCATCCAAAACTAATTCCAGATATTTGATCATACTGGATCAGAATCATAGTCAAAACCAAGAAGATCACCAAGACTAATCGGGATAGATCCAACCAGGATAGTCTCCAACTAGGATACAATGTTGACATCAATGACAACACTTAACCAAATCCAACATATTGCCAACAATCTCCCCCTTTGGCACTGATGGCAACACTAAATGTGAAAAACATCGAAGTGCCAAGGAATACCAATAATTTCCCCAAAAGAGAAAAAGATTGATCTGAATATATAACTCCTCCTAAGATGAACACCATCTCCCAAAAGATTGATTGTTTTTCACATGAACTCTTTCTTCCCCTTTGACATCAATGATAAAGGATAGATACCAAACTAAGAATACTAAACCAAACATCTATCTAACTACCCCTGAGTAGTAGCATCATCTTCATCAAACCACATCAAAAAAGTAGATTTGATAAGCTTACTGGATTGATGCATCCCTGTATCTCTAAGTCTCTTCCGGATGGTTGGTAACCCCCAACTGGTCTCTGAGATATTCAAAAGTGTCTTTAGGCAATGTTTTTTTTAGAATATTTACAATATGTTCCTTAGTAGGCACATAAACAAATTTGACTTCCTTTGCTTCAACCTTTTCCTTCAAGAAACTATACCTTATAGAAATGTGTTTTGATTTGGAATGAAATACCAGATTCTTTGACATACTAATAGAAATGGTATTATCATAGTGAATAGCAATAGGCTCATCACAACTTAACCTTATATCTTTTAATATTTGTTTGATCCATAAAATCTAAGTACAGTTGGTAGCAGTGGCTACATATTCTGCTTCAGCAGTAGACAATGAAGTGCATGATTGTTTCTTACTAAGCCATGAAACCAACTTCTTCCCAAGAAAGAATGTACCACCAATAGTTCTCTTTCAGTCATCCATATCTCCTACCCAATTAGAGTCTGTATATGCACATATGTGAAGTCATCATTCTTTGGATACCATAACCCAAAGTTTATGGTACCTTCCAAATATTTGAATATCCTCTTGACAACAATATCATGAGTTTCTCTAGGATCTGACTGGAATCTAGAAGCAATGCAAACAACATTCATTATATCAGGTCTAGTTTGAGTTGGGTACAACAAACCAACAATCATTGATTTGTATCTACTTGGATTCACTTTAGGGGATTCATCATCCTTTGATAATTTACAATCGGTTATCATAGGAGTACCGATAGGTTTAGAATTCTCAAGTCCAAATTTATTAAGTAACTGCTTCACATACTTAGTTTGATAAATGAAAATACCTTTATCAGTCTGAGTAATCTGCAAACCTAAAAAAAAATTCATCCCACCCATCATAGACATTTCAAATTCATTCTTCATATCATCGACAAATTTCATGCATAGACCTTCTTCTCCTCCAAAAATGATATCATCCACAAACAATTCAATAATCAGTATATCATCATGTTCAATTTTGTAATATAAGTTACTATCAGCATTACCTTTACCAAAACCAAGTTTTGAAAGATATCTATCTAATCTAGCATACCATGCTCTAGGGGCCTGTTTTAGTCCATATAAATCTTTCTTCAGTCTGCAAACCATTTCTTTATCTTCTGATAAATAAAATCCATCAGGTTGCTCAATGTAAACTTCCTTTTCAAGATCTCTATTCAGAAATGCACATTTGACATCCATTTGATATATTTTGTAGTTCTTGTGTGCAACATAAGCAAGAAAAAGTCTTACCGCTTCAATTCTAGCAACCAGGGCATAAGTCTCTCCATGATCAATTCCTTCTTCCTGTGAATAACCTTTGCAAACTAATCTAGCCTTGTTCCTTACAAATTGACCTTCCTCATTCAATTTATTCCTAAAAAACCCATTTAGTTCCAATAATGTTCTTGTCTTTAGGTCTAGGTACTAGTTACCATGCCTTATTCTTTTCTATCTGATCTAATTCTTCTTCCATTTCTTTAATCCAATTTTCATCCTTTCTTCAATAAATGATTCCAATTCAATTTGAGGAATTAAACATACCTCTTCAACAACTAACCTCTTCCTAGTCATCACACCTTTCCTTTTATTTCCAATAATCTGATCTTCAGAATGATTTAGTGTTGCATACCTGAGAGTCTTTGATTTTTCTTGATTTTTTGACTCATTCTACTGTTCATATGTCATTGTTGAATTTTTTGATGCTACTAGTATCACTAGTTCACTATTTTGAACCGATTCTTGCATTACCGGTTCTGGTATGATAAATTCATCTTCCGGTCCATAATCATATGATCTGATTTGATTACTGCCATGCTCATCCACCTTAACATTTATGCTTTCTATTATCCTATTCAATATTTTGTTATAATATCTATATGATTTTCTTTTATTATAATAACCCAAAAATATTCCATCACCACTTCTAGGGTCAAACTTTCCTAATGCATCATCTCTTCTAATGTAACATTTTCTTCCAAAAATTCTAAAATATTTGAGAGTAGGAGTATGACCAAACCATAATTCATAAGGAGTCTTTCTGGTATCACCTTTGATTTGTAGTTTGTTGAAAGTGTATACTGTTGTATTGACAACTTCTCTCCAATAGATATCAGGTAATATAGCTTCATTCACCATTGTCCTTGCTACATCCAATATTTTTATGTTCTTCCTTTCCACTAATCCATTATGTTGTGGAGTCCTAGGTGCATAAAGTTGTCTCCTAATACCATTCCTCTCACAAAAGTTGTTGAACTCACCGGATGTAAACTCACCACAATGATCTGAACTTTAAGCATTTTATCTTTAGTCTTGTCTCAGTCTCAACCATATCTTTAAAGATTTTGAATTTCTCAAGAGCTTCATATTTTTCCTTTAAAAATGCTACACACATCATTCTAGAATAGTCATCATTAAGTAGCATAAAATATCTATCACCTTGAAAGATTTTAGTCCTTGTTAGTCTACTATCTATGACCCATTCATCCTTCTCTTCAATTTTTGCAGCTAAATCTTTTTCTTTAGTATGAGTTGTTTCAATGACAAATTTTGAAGAATCATCCTTGATAGCAATAAAGACCCAATCTTTGGCAGATGAAGCTCCATTACTAGTTCCACTCACACTTTCATCATCATCATCATCGTCAGTAATAAAAAAATTATCATCACCAACATAATAACATGATTTATCCTTATTCCTTCTAAATCTAGGTCTTCTCTGATCTTGTAGATTAGGCTTATAATTCCTCACAAATCTTTCATGATTCCTAGGAGCTCTTTTAGGGCATCTAGAAGCAAAATGACCGATCTTATTGCATGAAAAACATTTAAAAGGGACTTTTCCTTCATACGTACTTCCAACTGGTCTTGTAGGGTTTCTTCTAGCAATCAGGGCTTCCAATTCTTAAAGTTCTCTTTCTTCTCTCTCAATTTCTTCCATATCTTTAGCATACATCTCTTTCCAATCTATCTTTTTCTTATTGGAGATAGATGCTTTAAATGCAGTCTCAGTTTTAGCAACACTCTGATCTCCAAGTTCTTCAAGTTCAAAGGTCATCAATTTCCTAAGTAATGTATCTCTGGTCACAAGGGTACTTGACATTGTCCATAGTTCATTGATAGCAGTAGCCTTCATCCTATAAGATGGAGGTAGAACTCTTAGAACTTTTGACACTATCTCATCCTCATTGACTAATCTGTCATAGCATTTGATACCCACAACAATCTCATTGACTCTATCCATGACAAGACTTATCTTCTCATCCTCTTTCATCTTCAAAGTTTCATACTTTACCCAAAAACCTTCAAGTTTAGCAATCTTTACTACCTAGTCACCTTCATAAAGAGTTTCAAGTTTTAACCAGATCTACTTAGCATTCTCCAATTCTATGACATTCAATAGCTTTTCATTAGATAGGGTGCTCAACAATTCTTCTTTTTCTCTCACATCATTTTTCAGCTCTCTTATGTTCATCAATAGGAGTTGGTGTTCCAAAATTAGGATCATGAGGTATATACCCTTTCTCCACTATCTCCCAAAAATAAGCTCCAAGACATCTGAGATGAATCTTCATTTGCTCCTTCTATATTTTGTAATTTGTAGCATCAAATTTGTGGCTCTCCTTTCGATAGGGATTGAATGTAGAACTTGATGCTAATGCCATCCAATCTGCTCAAGCAGTTAAACTTCTGTAGAGAGGACCTTGCTTTGATACCAATTATTAGACAACTCTAATATCAAGAGTAAACTGAGAGGGGGGTGAATCAGTTTACTAACAGAAATCAGAACGAATGCATATCAAAACCTTTTAATTTGAGCACAAAAAAACCAACACAATGAAAGATAGACCATGAAAGCACAATACACACAACACCAATATTTTTGATGTGGAAAACCTAGAAAGGGTAAAAACCATGGTGGGAAACCCTACCCACAATCAGATGAATACTCTATAGTAGTATTGTGTAGAACTGCAATGGGGTCTACACTTGTAGAAAGGCCAACAACCTAGAGCACATTGCTCATCACAAAGGGAAGTCTCACTGACTTACATAAACATTGGACTACAATCTGAAAAGAATGAACTATGAAAGTAGCATCTACTAATACTTGATACAGTTCCAGTTAAGCATAGATGTCTTCTCTGCAATACAAAACCTTTCCAACCTTCACTGGAATGATATGAGCTTACTCACACATAAACCACTCTCTGATAATGCAAACATAACCACTATCCATCCATCATCCTTCCAATTACATGAATAAGTCTCCTATAAATACAGATCATCAACCTTAATGACAAGGTTGGCTAAACCCTAAACCTATAAACCCATAATTAGAAAAATTACATCACATAGTACCACCGGACCAATATTATGATTTACATTACATAGCATGGACTTAATTCAAGTATCCAAATAATTATATTCGCCAGAAATTCCACTAAGACCAAAATCCAACACGCTTCACCAACCAGTAGAAACCCTTAATGAAATAACATAAAGTTTAACTAGATCCAAATAGGACCATCATAGGAACACACCATCCAATGTTAAGTCACCAAATACTCAAGACATGATCAAGAAACACCTTCGACATGATAGAAACCTATTCCATAAGCCAGACCAAAATCCTCTAACCAAAGCACCAAATATTGTTTACCAATAAAGCTAACTCAGAAACCCAGAAGCTAGCCAGTACTAGTGAATACCAAAATCCATAATAGACAAAGCACCAAATCATGAACCAACAGAATTTAGAAAGCATATAATCATCCAGAATAAGCATCCAAAACTGATTCCAGAGATCTGATCATACCAGATCAAAATCATAGCCAAAACCAAGAAGATCACTAGGACTAACTGGGATAGATCCAACTGAGATAGATCCAACTAGGATAATATTTAACTGGGATATAGTGTTTACATCAATAACAATACTGAACCAAATCCATCATATTGCCAAAACTTGGAACTTTGAAAAAGTATGTATTAGATGACCTTATTTTTCACATTGAGAAATGTACTACAATGAACAATGCTTGGGATATTTATGCCAAATTGTATGGTCAAGTTGATGAGATTAGGGGCTACAAGCTTGGCAATGAACTCACAATGTTGGATCCCAAGGATTTTGATACAATCCAAGATTATTTCACAAAATCAAATGAGCTAAGAGAAAAGCTTAAGGATTGTGACATTGATAAGAAGGATGCTCAATTGTTTTATAATTTGTTAGACAAGCTTCCATCAGAGTATGCAACCTTTGTTTCTATCTTATACACCCATCGGTTGACTCAAGGTGCCTCATTTACTCCACCGTCATTTGATGTATTCACAAAGATGTTGATACTAAAGCAATCAAAATTGATCAAGATGGGGATTCTCAAGTCTTCAAAGTCAAAGGCTTGGTGGCTAATCAAGGGAATCAAATAAATCAAGGAAAAGTCAAACACCAAAAGTAGTCTAAGACAAATCCACACCAAGATAGAGCACACTCATCCTCTCCACAAGAAGGTGATTCTACATCCTTACCTAAGGGGAAATCATATAAGGAGAATATTTTTTGTGCATATTGTAAGAAGTTAGGACCTGATGAACACCATTGGTACAAGAAGGATATTGATGAATTTAAACATCTTCTTGAGAAGAATAGAATTAGTTTGCCTTCTAGATTGTCTACTTCAACTTCTTCTTCCAAAGAAAAGGAATTGATAAAGGAAAGGATCACACTTTTGGGAGAAGTAAAGGATAGGATCTTTGTGCTACTATAAGTCATGATTTAGGGAGAAGACTTCTAGATTTAGGAGCTTCCATCATATATGGAATCTTAATAGTCTATGTTCTCTTCATTTGATCCTTGCAACATTCCACTAATTTTGATGGGAAATCATACTTATATGAATTCGATTGGGAAAGGATCTATTTCTATTGGGGATAAATCCTTCAATGATGTGTTGTGTGTACCTCATTTGACAAACAATCTTCTTTCCATCTACCAGATTACTCATTGGGCAAAAAGGAAGACTATGAAGTTCACACTTGATTTAGTTATCATTAGAGACTTGGAGAGTGGAGCTATTATTTCTACTAGGGTGGTGGATCATGCATCTTGGTTGTACTCCTTTTTAGATTTTGTTCCTATTGATGGTTGATTCTTCACATGAGGATCACACTTATTGTGTGGATTCTAAATCAAGCAGAACTTTGGTTACTTGAAATTGGGTGTTCTCATATGTGATCTAGTTCTTGAGACTAGAATTTCATCTCCTCCCATTGATATCACATCTACTATTGCACTTGATGATTCTACTATTTTGGCTTCTTGTGATTCAGTGCAACAAGATATACCTTGTCTTCCAGATTCAATTCCTTGGGATGACTACTTGACATACATTGAAAGTTTGTTTGTGGAGTCCTACATTGTAGACTTGGGAGATATAATTGATTATATTCATCTTCTCTTTGATGGAGATGATCCTTCTTTAGTTGTTGCAAGGGAACACTTTGACCCTCTTTTTCATTCTCTACATGATCATTCTTTGAAGGTTGACATGATTCTGGATCCTTATGTACAACATTTGGAGGAGGTCTATATATCCTTAGAGAAGACACTTGATTCATTGGATCATGTTTTACATTCATCTTCCCTAGATCCTGGATTGTCCTTAATAGTAGTGTGGACTAGTACACCTAATTTGGAGGGGGAAACTTTTAGCATGGACATGAGGACACTTGAGTAGTTTTTAGATACTGCATACATCTCGATGTTTCTTCCTACATTTTTAAATTCATGATTGGGGAGAATTCATGGATACACCTTTGTTTTTTTTTCTTCCTAAGGGGAGGAATGTTGTTCAATGATCGTAGAGTAACTTCTTCCTTCAGTTTCGAGCATCAACCATTGGTGCACATTCTACATTTAGGGGGGGCTACTTGGTCTCTCTTCTTCTCTCTTTTGGGCAGGACTTTTTCCTCACATGGGGTTTTGTCCTTCTCATAGTTATTCTTTGAGAGTTCTTTTGTATTTTCATCTCTCTTTTTAGGGGGGGAGTTTTTTCACATGTGGTTTTCTCCCTTTTTTGTGAGAGATTGCATTACATTTTTACATGTGTACCTAACATGACCTCATAGCCAAGACCAATCTTACATTGTTAGCTTGAGTTTACATGCCCTAAGTTGCACTTAAGGGGGGTATTGGTGTAAATTATATCTCATAATTACACTTTACTTAAGTTGACTTAGGGTAATGGATTTCAGAGTAGTTTTCATATGACACTTAGGGAAGTGTGTACATAGGAAAGTTTATTGTAGGAGAAATTCCACATTTTATGGTCTTATCTTGTTGTCACATTCCACTTTCAGTGGGTGATCCACCTCTTATGAAATATTTTATTATTTCTCCTACCTACCCTCATCTACCCTTATATCTCATTGGGATACATGTCATGATTGTGTCCTCACATATCCATATGGCCTTGCCTTTATAAGCAAGCTCATCTTCATTGTATTGTTTATCTAGTTGATCATATTTTGTATCTTGATGAGAATACAGTTTGTTCTTATCAATATTTTGTCTCTCTTGTTTGTGGTATTCATTGGGCTCTAGATCTTGGTTATTTTTTACAAATTATTACAAATACTAGAACTCCAAAAGGGTGTCAGATATGTTAACATACATACTATTGTGCTTCACTATTGCAGTGGTCCCACTTGCTTACCCCTTTGACTTTCAATTGATAACACAATGCTATTATATACCCTCTCCAATAGGTTCCATTAACTTGTGCTTGTGTGACAAGTGGTGCAACGCAAAGTGACCCTGTTTTAAAAGTTTTTTTTCCTTTTTATTTTTGAATGCATGTTCTTTACCCACATGTCTCTCTAGTGCTACATGAAAGAAAACCAATCATTTATTAAGGAAAAAATCCATTGCAAGATCCCATGTGTCCCTTTTTTGATAATGCTTAGCCAAGAAATAAAAATATTGAAGCTACTTCAAAAGGATGGCTCTCACCTATCCAAAATATTATCATTGTTTCTATCGATTCCTCAAACATATAATTATAAAATATAGAGTCTCTCTACACTTATTACATATGTTATAGTATACTTGACTAGATATGGACACATTAGTAGGATTCCTATATAGTTATAAGCCCAAACCATGAAAGGATAATTCAAATTAAGTAAAGAAGATCACTTTTTATGTATCATTGATACATGTGTGAGTTTTTATTTTATATCAAATAGTCATAAATATAAATAGGATAATTGATATACATAGGTATTCAAGGAATCTAATAAATTGGGAAAGTGATATGGATAAAAGGAGATATAGTTGTTATATATTTACCTTATTTAATTGTGTGATTATTTAGATTTATTGGTAGGTAGTTTAATGTAAAGAAGTACTATGACTCAAAAAATGTAGTATGTGTATGTTTTGCACAATCCATATTGAAATAGATAGACTTTTGGATTAATTGTGTATTCTCTTTAGATTGACATTTTGAATCACACAAAATGATCCATCATTAGGTAGATAAAAATGAAGGAATGGTATGCATAATTGTTGATTATGGTTACTAATTCTGATCTAAATTGTTGATCTAAATATATATATAATAATTCAAAAGTGACCCTATCTAAAAATTATGCTTTGACATTTAAAGTTATTTATCTTGGAAATGATCCATTCTTTTTATGCATAGAAAAAAATACCGATGTATAGTATCAATTTTTTAGAAAATGGTGAAGGACATGATGGTTTTGGTTGAGAATGAGGATGCTTATATAAGTATTATTGATGAATTGATAAATTTTATGTGCACAAAGAAGTTTAAATAGTGTAAGATTACTATAAGGAAAAACCTCTGGCCTATTATAACTATGTTAAGAGCCCATTATGAATCTCAATATATTTATAATGAATTAAAAAATATTAGGATTAAGAGAGTTGGTTTTAGATGCCTTGGAAGTTTTAATTCTAGTTAAATTAGATAATAATGGTACAATTGATAATTAATTTTCCGACATGGAAAAGGGTATTTTACATGGATAGAACCTTGAGATTAAATATTATTTTCAGTCTTTACCATGTGCGATTAGTCTTATGATAATTAGAAGTCATTGAATAGGGGTTTTTCTAGGTGGACTTTAACTAGAAGCTTTAACTAGCTACTTGTAGTCATCTTTAAAAGGCATGTATATAGTCTCATTGAACCCATATGAATAAATTGAGATTAATGTTATAGCCTCTTTATCATAGAGATGTATTCATAAAGTATGGAATTAATTTCTATGTATAGTTACAAAGTTAGTTTCAGAGTGAGGCACACGGAGTCCATGCAGACCACTTACATAGGTCTTTATATCATGACTTCAAGACCATGGTTTCTAATTTTTTCTCAGGTTTCCTTTGTAGATATATTAAGGGCTTGGGATGAAAGTTGTATGTTCATGTTTTATGTATGGTTATTCTATCAAAATTCCTCTAAATTCAAAGTGTAGACCTTATTCAGGTGAATTTTTTTTTATTATATTGTAACACTTATTATTAAATAATACATTAATTATATGTTCTTTGGATATTAAGATTTTCCCTTTACATGGTTTATTATGGTATATTATTTGTTGAAATTATTATAGATCTATAAACTTAGATTTTTGTCCACATTATAATAGCTAGGATTTCTTTGTATCAATTTCAAATAGGCCTCTTTATAGAAAATAAATCATCATAATCATGATCTAACCACTAATCATACTAATTAAATATCACCTTTGATATAAAATGTTTCCTCTAATCAATTACAAACAAAGGATAAATGTAACTGGAGAAGGGGAAAAATAGAAATAACCATGAAAAAATCAATAATATTGTAACACATGTCATGATAATATTGTGTTAGAATAATTGATTATTTTAAGATAATACCATGTGTGTGAGAGAGAGAGAGAGAGAAAGAGAGAGAGATTAGGGAAGAAAATATATTAAAATGAGAAGAAGATGCCCATGATTTTTTATAAATAGTGGGAACACATGAAAAATAAAGTTCTATAGATAAATATCTCAATTGCATGAGAAAACATGTCAAGAAAGATTTTAGAGCGTTAACTTGTATGAAATAGGAAGAAAGGTGCCCTCAATGTTTCCTACAATAAGGGAAATAAGAAATAACCACATTAAGATGGAAAATGCAAGCACTAAGAGGCTATCTTAGAAGATGTAACTATATAAGCATATACATAAGGGGATATCCCATATCTTTTAAACATGAAAATCCATAAAAGAAGGGGAAGAAAGTTCTACTAGATTTTTCCCATAATATTAGGGACAATAAAACTATAATAGTTACAACATTAAATAAAATCATATAAGAATAATTAAATATATCATATAAGAATGATAGTAATAATTAAATATGTAAAAGAAGCCAAGCTCATCAAGCAAACATTGGAAATATACTCTTCTGCTTCGGGCCAGAAAATTAATCCTGCCAAGTCTAAGATTTTCATCTTCAACACACCCTCAATCTTATCACTAAGAATATCCAAGACTTTGGGCTTCCAAATGGATCAATTGCCATCTTCTTACCTTGGCATCCCTTTTTTTATGGGAACAAACAAATCTTCTTATTGGTCTGTTGTTATTGGTAGAATCAAGGCGCAAATTTCAGCTTGGAAAGTAAGGTGGCTTTCACTATCAGGTAGAATTCTTCTTATTAAGTCAGTGTTAACAACAATACCGAACTATTACATGTCTGTTCTTAAATCTCCCTCATTTGTCATTCAACAATTGCAGAAACTTGTTAGAGATTTTCTATGGAATAGCAATATGACAAATGAAAGGAAAATCCCCTTAGTCTCTCTGGAAAATATGTCACGTCAAAAATCCCAAGGGGGAGTTGGTCTTCATAATATAAAGCATCGCAAAAAGGCTTTTGGAGGGAAACTGATTTGGAAAATGTACACTAATCCTATTTCCAAATGGTGCCAGATTATGCAAGCTAAATATTTGGACAACACTCAACCATCTAGAGTGCTGAAAATTTTAGATCCTCCAAAGGGGTCTGCTATTTGGAATTTTATGATGGATTCAAGAAATCTAATATCTAAGTATGTTTCATGGGAAATCAATAATGGACTCAGTGCTAACTTCTGGATAGACTCATGGTGTGGGCACCCTCCAATTGCTCAAATGGATAATATGGAAGATACTATGAATATAGCTATAGCTCATTAGGGTACAAAATTGAGTGACTATGTGTCTGTTGTAGAAATATTTTCAGGGAAAATAATCTAGAAAGATCCCACTCTTCTCCCAATATCCACCCAGCAATGCTCCTCGGCAAATATTTTATTGAATAGGATAGTTCTCATGTCTAACAAAGAAGATGTGTTAATTTGGGCAGCTTCCAAATCAGGGCAATATTCAATTAAAGAAGGTTGCAAAGCCTTACAACATGGTTGCAGTAGTAAGGTAAGTAGTCGGGCATACTCATTCTGTTGGAATAACATTATTCTACCAAAAGAAGGTTGTTTTGCATGGTTAATGTTGAACAAAAGAATCCTAACAATAGATAGACTAGTAAAATTGGGCATTTCACAAGCTTTTAATTGTGTATTTTGTGGCTCAGAGGAGGAAACAGTTGATCATTTATTTTTACATTGCACCTTTGCATCCTAATGTTGGTTCTGCCCGAAATCACTTTGGGATATCTTTAACTCTTGGCCTCTTATTTTTTTCATCAACCTTCTCAGGCATTTGGAAATGTGCTCCTACTCACATTATTTGGGCTATTTGGTGGGAGAGGAACAAAAGAATTTTCAGAAAAACATCCTCTTCTCTAGATCAAGTTTTGATCAATTTGGAAAATTCGATTGCATAAATTATAAATTCTTCTCTCACTAATTCCAAGGACATCCAGTCATTCACCCAATGGGATAAGGTAATTGCAAAATCATGGAATGGTATTATTTTTCCAATAGGGATTCCCCCGAATTGGTCCTCATCTCACGTGAGAGATAGGTCTTCCATAAAATGGGTACCCCCAGCACCTAATTTCTTTAAGATCAACTTCGATGGCTCTTCCCGTGGAAACCCAAGGAAGTCAGGAATTGGAGTTTGCATTCACGATCAATTTGGCAAAATGTGTGCTTTCCAAGCATCACCCATCCCTCCGGGTACAAATAACTTGGTGGAGGCAAACACCTTACTAGCTGGCTTGGTGTTAGCAAGGAAGTGTGGTTTCTCCAACATACATATAGAAGGGGATCCATTAGTTATTATCAATTTAATTACCTCGAAAATATCTAAGACTTGGCATCTATCGTATGTTTTGAAGCATACCTTGGATTTACTTGACACTTTTTCGAATTACATTGTCAGCCACACATTAAGAGAAGGCAACTCCATTACTGACATGTTAGCAAATATGGGTTGCGATGGTATTTCAGTTGAGTCGGTTGCATTTCCCACTAAACTTTCTTCTTTTCCCAAATTGCTTGAATTGGTTCAAAAGGAAAGTACAACTCTCTAGTCACAAATTAGTACTTAATAAGTACTCGCATGTAGGCATTTAACCTGAAGCCTGTGAACATGATGACTGATAGGACACTAGCATTTATGCATTTAAGTGTAGTTTGTAGATGGTATGAATGAAATATTAGTGCGAGTACTTTGGGTTTTTCATGATGTCACTTCACATAGGGCAAATCAGATTTTGGCCTCTCACACATCCTCCTGACTATATTACGGTTACAAATTAATGCAAGAAATCACAAACCTAATTTTAAAGTCTGATTAATTATTGCACTTCAAGATGTTAATTTTTGTTTATAAATGGAACCAGCCTGCTTTTATATACACAGTTCTTAGCAGAATTTTTTGAAGTGTTTTTATTTTTTGAAGTATCTCAGTGCTCTGCAAATATGGAGAATGACTCTTGAGAAGGGTGCAAGCAAATGCATTGGGAGTACATGCCATGGAACGACTAGGTTCTAGTGTGAATTTCAGAAGCCTCGGCGGCTTTTCATGGACACATCAATGACAGGGACCTCGACCATCTTTTTCTTCTGCACAATCCACAATTGAGAAGAGATGTCAAAGATTTCATTGGAGAGGAGATTTTGTCCCCTCAAGCCAAAAGAATTCTTTATCCCTATCAACTTCTTAGTTCTTTTTTGTCCAATGCTCTGGATCTCTTTCAATCGATTCCTCTGCTTGAACTAGTGTTCTTTAAGTTGGTAAGGCAGGATGTGCTTGCACCGGCCTCGTTCCATGAAGCCCTGGTAAATTATAATCTATGGCAGGGGTCAGCTCTCCTTGGGGGCCTTTTTCTATGACACTTTATTCAATCCAACCATGCTTACATGGTGCTTTATGACCGAATAAAGCATGCCCTTGAACGACAAAACTTCCACCATGTGAAGAACGACCTGCAACAATTTGGAAGACAATTGGATGACCATATTGTGCATAGAGTTAGAATCAAAGTTGGGGATCTCATGGTGATCCTAGAAATAGAAAACATTGATCCCAGTCTGCCTATTTCACAACCGGTGAAAAGGGGACGCGCTATAGATAGGGTGCCAGACCTCAACACACCGGTGCAGGATGAGGCCTTGGGATGGACTAACTCTGGCTTTGTTTTTTGCTACTTAGAATATGCTCCATTTTGATGTGTGGAAAATCTGATGGCAACTGGTATGACCCAAAATTTTTTGATTGCTCCTTGTTATTACCAGTGTTGGTCTATTCGTTTATTTCCACTAGTATAACATAACCGGTAGCAGAGTCACCTTCTTAGCCTGTTAGCTAGTATCGGTAATGGAGGGATTTTTTATGAACCGGTCAAGAGGACAACATACTGGTATCAAATGTTTCGGTATAACACAACTGGTAACCGATCGTGGCAGCTCTACAATGTTCCGACAACTAGAATTCCACTTTCCAAGTCCTCATGATAACCGGTTGTGGGTGTCATTTTTTAAGTTTTCTTCCGGACTCATCCTGACTCGCTACTCTAAATTTGACCTCTAAGAGGCTTGTTCTATGGGTAGGTTCTATCTATCTCTTCGGATCTTTGGGGGGCTCCTTCTCATAGCCTCTTTTCCTCTTGATTCACTGTATCCGAGCAAGGATATAGGGTTTTCTTCCTAATTCTTTCCCAATTGAGCTCTTGAATCAGGTATCTTATTAATATATATATTAGTGGCTTGCCACTTTTGTTCAAAAAATAAAATAAAATTAAATATGCAAAACTTTATAATTATATAGATATATAAATACAAATTATAAGAATATTACCTATAAGATATTTAGTAATGTTTAGTCATTAATACATGACAAAATAACTAAAATAAGTTGATGCTCCCAAGTGGGCAAACATAAATTTAAGCTACATATAGAGTATAATAACCATAATCTAGGAAGTGGAATAAGAATAAAAGACCTAAGAAAAGAGCACACATTATGTAAACATGACATAATAAGAAAAGTCAAAAAGGTAAAATGAAAATAAGATACAATGGAATACATAATAAAGGAAGAAAAAAGTATGCATAAAAAAATCAAAAGTACAAACATTTGAAGAAAAAATATAACAAATAAATGACATTCTTGTTTAGTATCTGTAAAGTGGTTGTAAGTCACTTTATTCTTTGCATCATTCCAAGTCTATATGAACAACAAAAAAATGTAAGTTATATAAAAAACAATAAAGAAATAATATTGAACCATACAATATATGATCAAACCCCTTGCACTAACATACACTATTAAAAAACTTAAACTCAAAATCTCTTTCAACATAACAACTAAATGATACAGAGTGGGAGCGGTGGAGGCTTGGGGGTTAGGGTTTTTTCTGATGTGGGGGATGTAGATTCAGAAGAAGACAATGCAGACAGGAGAGGAGAAGATGCGGGGGACATTGATTTGGATGATGATATTGTTGGTGGCGTTCTCATGCTTTGTTTTGGGCTATTTTTCCTAGACCTCTAGCTGGTTGTTTCTAGGTGTGGGCAAGTTGTTTTCTTCTATGTTCATCCTATGGTAGACTGTTTACACTCTAACTATCATGTTTGGGCTTGAATTTAGTGATGCTTCTTTGTCGCTTGGGGAGTACGGTGGGGTGTACAGAAGGGTTGGAAGTCTCTCTTCATGCCCTG
The DNA here is from genome assembly GCF_030272615.1 of Cryptomeria japonica. NCBI lineage: Eukaryota > Viridiplantae > Streptophyta > Pinopsida > Cupressales > Cupressaceae > Cryptomeria > Cryptomeria japonica. The sequence goes on along the minus strand of NC_081411.1, from coordinate 82,227,912 downwards.
TTGGAGATTTCATTTTGGATTGGTTCGATGGTCCCAACCCTAAATCTTTGTGGTCTTTGGGTCTTGTCTCTAATGGGCATGAGGGTCATCATCTTATCAGTTTGGCTGATGGGTGGAATGCCTTTGGTTGGGTCTTTCTCTTATCCTGGAGACTACATGCGAGGGCTTTTTTTGGCACCCTTTTTTCTCTTGTGGAGATGCACATGGCTGAAGAAGAGGGTGTTGTGAAAGGATTTGTTCTTGGCTAGAGTAGGGATATTTGGGATCTAGGTGGTTTTGCCTTGGATTCCAATATTTTTGCTTCTAGGTTTTGGGTTGTGATGTTGCAGGGAGCCTTATGCCCTATTTTTGTTTCTTCCTTGTCTTCCCTCCTACTCCTTATTCTATCACTCTTTTCTCAGCCATTTGGTTTATTTTCTATATTTCCTTTTGAGGTGATCCCATCTCATATTGAGGTTGAGATGATGGGTATAGGAAATATGCAGTTTCCTATTGAGGTGGAGACAGTGGTTGTGATTATGGTTGGCAGAAGTTGGAGGGAGGCCTTGGAGCTTCTAGCTCTTTCTTGGCTTGGATCTGAGTGTGGGCTCATTGTTTTCTTCACCCCTTTGCTTCTTATTGAGGTGGTGATGCTAGGGGACAACAGTTTCTCATATCCAAGTGCTTCCTCTTTGGTTTTGGAGGATCTTTCTCTTGAGGTAGGTGATTTTATGGTTGCTGGATCTTTGCTTTCAAGATCTTTTTTGTCTTCTCCTATAGAGGTGGAGAGTGTGGTGGTGTTTGTTTATTTGGATTCTATCTTGATTAGGCCTCTATTTTATCTCAAGGTGGTTGAGGGTTCCACTTCAAAACCCTTTAACGTGGTTTTGAGAGCCATCTCAAAACCCAATTTTAAGGTTAGGGAAGCTTTTCAAAATCCCTTTGTTTCTAGTTGATTTATCTTTTTCACCTTGTCTTATCTTATCTGGCTAGCAGTTAATAGTTTTCAAGGGCCCAGTTCAGATTGTGGTTGTTTTTGGTTATGGGCTAGTCATGTTTATTACTGTTTAAAGTCTTTGTCTCAGGTCAAGGGATTCAGGAAAATCCCTATAGTTTGGTTGAGGGTATCTGCTAACCCTCATAATTGTTTGAGGCTATAGCCTACTTGGTGTGGCCAAATTGATTTGTATCGATTATATCTTAAGTGTCTGGCTGGTCTTTCTGCCTATGGCGGTGCTAGGGTCTAGCTAGATTTTGCCAGCTCAGTTGTGTATGGACTGCTGGTTTTCTTGGTTTATTCTCTATGGAAGTGATGTACTGCGGCTTCCAGATCTTGGTAAAATCTAAGGGCTTCGGGTCCCTCCAAAACCTATTGCAATGAGTTTCAGGTCCCCTCAAAACTTGTTTTCCCCACAATAAAAAATATACACCACTAAAGGTTTCCTTGTGTAATTAACATGCTAGCTATGGATACAGAATTAGTACAAATATAATAAATGAAGGAATTATCATTTAATACATGGGGTATCTATACCACCTACTTATGTCACATTTATTTTCATAACCATGAGGAAACATCTTAATATAATTGCAACAATTGAATTTTAGAGTAATATATGCTCTACCCATTATTTTTCTCAAGTGGGATACTATGATAAGCATATGGAACCTCATAATATCAACTTGGTGTTAAATTTTTTTGTATGATTGTGAATACACTTACGATAAAGTGCATTATTCTATGCAACCATATATAAAAAATAAATATATGTCGTTGCAATCATACTTAATTAATAATTTTTTTTGTATAAACTCATACCCATGTTTTCTCTCAAATTGGATAGTAAGATAAGGGTGTGGAATTTCATAATAGCCATTTTATGCACAAAAAAGATTAGTATGATCTTGCAATCACCCATTAAAAATAAAAAGAAAATATTGTATAAAATAATTTATAAGACCCATGAATGAAAATTGAGATAGAATATGAATCAAACCATGGCATGGCTTTATTAATTGAAGTTTACAAAAATAAATTCATTAGGAATATCTCATCACCGACACATGTATATAGGAAGAAATAACTATTATCATGATGCAACATTATGATATCCTTTATATATCACCAATAAATGAATCAATGAATGACTATCTAATAATACAAGTATTATAAAGTATAAAACCTAAAACACAATAAGATATAGCCTAAGCTTATAACAATTTATTTAATCCAAATTTTATTAGTTTATTGATAGGATATTCAAAATTATGAAGGTGCATGGAATAACATACTCATCATTATTAGTATATAAAAAAACTTACATGTTGTATGTATCCATATGAGTGATGATTAGCCACCAAGCATATTATAAACTATAACATAAGTACATGAAAAAATATTGATAATATTATCATGAATGAAATACTCCTAAAAAATACCATAAGAAGATAAAATAATATAATTAAATATACCAATAATAAAAAATGAACCAAAAAATATAAGACTATTACTAGTACTAGAATAAATATAAGAACTATAAACCACATCAATATGTTAATCATCATAGATGGGTGTTTGAAGAATAATTTTATTGTGAATAACCTTATCAAGAGGACAAACATTAACAAGGACATCACTAGGCTACCAAAATAAATATTTAGCAATAGAGGCATGTGCGTATGAAAAAACATAGATACAAAAGTAAAATATATCATGATATGCAGAAATAATATGCTTAGTAGTTATAAGAATATCACATGAAGTAAAATATCTAGATATAATACAAAAAGATAGCTCGAGACACTATCAACCATTACATCGGAGGAATAACAATAATGAATTACTTATACTAATAAGGAAAAGTACTCTAAGATAGAAGAAAATTAATCATCATTATGTTAGGTCCTGGGGACAACTGAGAAAGGGGGAGGGGGTGAATCAGTTGTCTTATAATATTAAACCAAAAACCAATTAAACAAATTATTGTTTAATACTGGTGAAACAGTCTGTGATACCAGTGAAACAAATTAATTGATAAATGCAATACCAGTAAAGATTAATCCATGAAATCAAAAGACAAAGTCATCCACAACACATAACACCAATATTTGTACGTGGAAACCCTGTAAGGGGAAAAACCACAGTGGGAAACCTTACCCACAATCAAATGATACTACTATAGATAGTAAGTGTACATAAATGGGGTCTGCACATGCAGAAAGGCCAAGCGCCTAGAGCTCACTGCTCAAACACAAATGGGAGTCACACTAACTACAATTGGATGGTTAAATCCAATAAGAATGTACTGCTTAAAATAGCATCTTCATATGCTGGATTCAGTACCGGTGTAATGTTGATATGCTTTTACAAAACCCTAGCTTTACCTTCAAATGATGTCTTTGTGTATAGCTCTGCTTAATCTCGCATATAACTTCATACACAACCTTCTTTGCATTCCACATTCGATCTTACATTTATACCATAACCTAAGACCAATTTTAGTAGGTCGGCTCTACAAGATATTGCAATAAAATCATTTTACAAACAATACAATATCCGATGCAATAACCGACTGAACATGTTGGCTCAATGCATTTACAACATTAATTAATCATCTCCATAGCATGCCATGCTGATCTGGAAAAGTTAAACCTACCGGTGTAACCCTAGATAACCCTAGACCTATTTTCTGGTAAAAGAAAATATGCAAATATGAATATGCTGATAAACAACTCTCCAAGATAGGATGTCCAAATGATGTCTTCGACATTACCAAGTATTTTCCATGCCATTCCAAGTGTCGGTGATCACTGTATCCTGCCGATGTACCATATACCAGTGACTGTGCATTAGTCACTTGCTTGCCAGTGAATGTTGCTAGATCTCCAAAGTGCTATAGTTGATAAGTGTTTAGTAGGTGTTGACATAAATGACAAAACCATACCAAAATACCAACAATCTCCCCCTTTGGCATTGATGGCAACACAAGATGGAAAAACCATCAAAGTGCCAAAACAGAAATGCCAAATACCAAAAACCAACAATCTCCCAAAAAGATCATTACTGAGTTCAAAAACCAAAATAAACAATCTCCCCCCCTAGGAGTAACATGTATCTTTTTGTGCCTCTTTCTATGTTTTTCCATACCAATCTCTCCCCCTTTGACATCAAATGCCAAAGTTACAACAAAATACCATTTGTTAGTTTCATATACAAAATACCAACTAATTTCAATATACCAACTACTCCCCCTGAGAAGTTGCTTCCTCATCAAAGCTAAATTAAGAATATATCTCTATTAATTATGTCGGTTGATGATAGACATCAACTTTCTAAGTATCTACTGGTGGGGGTATGACCCCAAGTTGTTCTCTTAGATTTTCAAAAGTCTCCTTAGGTAGAGGTTTAGTGAAAATATTTGCAATCTGCTCTTTAGTGTTCACATAAACCAGTTTGACTTGTTTTGCTTCAACATTTTCTTTCAGAAAGTTCAGCTTGATAGAAACATGTTTAGTTTTAGAATGTAGTACCAGATTCTTTGATATATAAATTGCTGCAGTGTTATCACAATAGATAGTTATAGGTTCCTTGCAATTCACCTTAATGTCTTTTAACATTTGTTTAAGCCATAATACCTGTGTACAGTTTGTTGTTGCTGCAATATATTCTAATTCTACTATTGATAAAGATGTGCAACTCTGTTTCTTACTTAACCAAGAAATTAATCTGTTACCAAGGAAAAATGCTCCGTCGGTGGTGCTTTTCCTGTAATCTACATCTCCTGCCCAATTTGCATCTATATATGCACATAATTCAAAGTTGTCATCCCTAGGATAGCATAATCCAAGATTTGTAGTGCCTTGTAAGTACTGGAAAATCCTTTTCACTACTGATTGATGATTTTCCCTAGGATTACTTTGAAATCTTGAAACAATACATAATGCATTCATAATATTTGGTCTTGTTTGTGTTAAATACAGTAAACCTCCTATCATATATTTGTACCTAGTTGGATTAATAGGTGTTGACTCATCTCTTATTGATAATTTGTCATTTGTAGTCATAGGTGTACTTACCGGTTTAGAGTTCTCCATCCCAAATTTCTTTAGTAGCTCTTTTAAGTACTTTGATTGACTCAAGAATATACCACTGTAAGACTGAGAGATCTGCAATCCTAAAAATAATTTTACTTCTCCTATCATAGACATTTCAAATTCTTGCTGCATTTTGATAGAAAAATCTTTACATAAACCATCTTCTCCTCCAAAGATTATATCATCAACAAAAACTTCTATAACCAAGATGTCATCATTAGTTACTTTATAGTATAAATTACTGTCTGCATTACCTTTAGAAAAACCAATCTCCAAAAGATACTTATCTAATCTTGCATACTAAGCTCTTGGAGCTTGCTTTAACCCATACAAAGCTTTCTTTAACCTACAAATCATATCTTTGTCTTCTGTTAAAGAAAATCCATCAGGTTGTTCAATGTAAACCTCTTCTTCAAGAATTCCATTCAAGATGCACATTTAATATCCATCTGATATACTTTGTAGTTCTTATGAGCTGCAAAAGCCAAAAATAATTTTACTGCCTCAATTCTAGCTATTGATGCAAAGGTTTCATTATAATCAATTCCTTCTTTTTGAGAATATCCCTTACACACTAGTCTTTCTTTATTTCGGATTATTTTACCATCTTCATTAAGTTTGTTTCTAAAAACCCATTTGGTTCCAATAACATTTTTATCTTTAGGCCGGGGAACTAATGTCCAAGTGTTATTCTTCTCAATCTATTCTAATTCTTCTTCCATAGCTTTAATCCAGAATTTATCTTCACATGCCTCATTAATTGATGATGGTTCAATTTGAGAAATAACACATACCTCTTCATTTGCCAATCTTCCCCTTGTCATAACTCCTCTATATTTGTTTCCAATTATTTGATCTTCAGAATGATTCAATCTTACATATTGAGGTGTCTTTGTTTGCTGTTGTTCCTCAGTTACTGTGGAATTTTTAGATGATACTGGTGTAACTAGAATTTCATTCTGTACTAGTGGGTTCAGTGTAGATTCATTTGACAGAATTTCTATTGCCGGTTCAAAATCCATATACCTTGAAGTACCTCTGAATTGTTCATCAATCTTTACATTTGTGGTTTCAACAATTTTCTTTAATCTTTTGTTAAAACATCTATATGCTTTTCTCTTAGATGAATAACCAAGAAATATTCCTTTATCACTTCTAGGATCAAATTTTCCAATATACTCATCTCTTCTAATATAGCATTTACTTCCAAAAATTCTAAAATATTTAAGAGTAGGAGTAATACCAAACCATAGTTCATGAGGGGTCTTACCGGTTTCACCTTTGATGTGAACTTTGTTGAATGTATAGACCGCTATACTTACTAGCTCTCTCCAATATACATGTGGTAAGTTTTCTTCTGATAACATACTTCTTGCTGCATCCAAGATAGTTCTATTTTTCCTTTCAATAACTCCATTATGCTGTGGTGTTTGAGGTGTTGATAGCTGTCTTCTGATTCCATTCACTTCACAGAATGCATTGAATTTCTTATATGTGAATTCACCTCCTTGATCTGATCTTAAACATTTGATTTTCTTACCGGTTTCATTTTCAACCATTGCTTTGAATAGTTTGAACTTCCCAAGTGCTTCTGATTTTTCTCTAAGAAAAGTAACCCAACACATTCTAGAATAGTCATCAATGATTAGCATGGAATATCTATCACCTTGTAAGATTTTAGTTCTAGTTGGACCACATAAATCAGTATGAATTAAGTCAAGAGCATTATTTGATTTCTCTGGAATACTTTTGAAACTAGCTCTAACCCATTTTCCAAATTGACATTCCTTACATACTGTGTTGTGAGGTTTGATAATTTTAGGTAAATCTCTAACTGCCTTAGTAGTACTGATTTTTACTATGCAATCAAAGTTTACATGACAGAGTCTCTTATGCCATAACCAACTTTCATCAATGTGTGCAATCAAACCTGTCTTTTCACTATTATTCAAATGAAAGATATTACCTCTAGTCTGATTACCAGTTGCAATTTCCAAACCAATTCTGTTCATAATTTTGCATTTACCATTTTTGAACTATAACTGAAATCCTTTCTCAACTAATTGACCAACACTCAAATGATTATGCTTTAAATCTTCAACATAGTAAACATTGTCAGTGTTATGCTTACCATCAAGAGATATTGAACCCTTACCTTTAATTGAACAAGATTTGTCATCTCCAAATCTTACTAGACCTCCATTATATTCTTGAAAGTTCAAGAATTTGCTTTTGTCACCAGTCATGTGATGTGAGCATCCTGAATCAATGACCCATTCATCTTTTACCTCAATTTTTGCTACCAAGGCCTATTATACCGGTTGCACTGCGGGTGCCAATTGATCTTCTATTATAGCAACAAAAACCCATCCATTGTCTGTCGGATCCTCATCAGAATCATCAGTCACTCCTTCATCAGCAACATAACAAGATTTGTCCTTATTTTTCTTGAATTTGTATCTCTGATATTCAGGATTAGGCTTGTATGTCCTTCTAGCTTCTTCTCTTAACCTAGCATGTCTATCAAGGCATCTTGAAGCCATATGACCAATCTTATTGCAGTTAAAACATTTAAAGGGTGCTTTACCTTCATACTTACTTCCAACTGGACCTTTAGGCATTTTTCTTGCAAATAGTGCTTCAAGTTCTTCAAGTTCTTCATTTTCTCTCCTGCTTTCCTCAAGTTCTCTTGCATAAAAGGCTTTCCAATCAGATTTTTCAAATGATGATGCAGATGATGTTGATGCTTTGAAAGCTAAATCTGTCTTTATGGTAGTAACAGGACCAAATTCCTCAATTTCAAAGGCTGATAGTTTTCCAATCAATGTATCTTTAGTTACTGATGTGTTAGGCATTGTTCTAAGTTCATTTATCGCAGTAACCTTCATTTTGTATGCCGATGGAAATCCTCTTAAAACTTTTGAAACAATTTCATCTTCACTTAAGGTTCCTCCACAACATTTTATACCCAAAACAATTTCATTTACTCTTTCCATAAAAGCAGAAATTCTTTCATCCTCTTCCATTTTCAGACTTTCATACCTGACCCAGAAGCTTTCAAGTTTTGCAATTTTGATTGTGGAATCTCCTTCATTTAATGTTTCCAAATGATCCCAAATAGCTTTAGCAGTAGACTTATCTGATAGTCCCATGATTTGTTGATCTGATAATGTGCTCAGAAGTGCTTCTCTTGCCTTGCAATCATTTTCTTCATCTTTAGCCAGATTTGGTGGATTAGGTTGGCTTGTAGAAGAAGTAGTATAGCCATTCTTTGTAACCTCCTAGATATCTTTTCCAATACAGTTCAAATGTGTCTCCATTCTAATATTCCATATCCCATAGTTGGTTCCATCAAGTTTAGGATTGTCCTTCCTGAAATAATTGCTAGACATTGGATCTCCTCAAGCTGTTAAGCTTCTGCAAAAAGAGGAATAGGCTCTGATACCAATTGTTAGGTCCTGGGGACAACTAAGAGGGGGCGGTGAATCAGTTGTCTTATAATATTAAACCACAAACCAATTAAACAAATTACTATTTAATACTGGTGAAACAGTCTGTGATACCGGTGAAACAAATTAACTGATAAATGCAATACTGGTAAAAATTAATGTATGAAATCAAAAGACAAAGTCATCCACAACACATAACACCAATATTTGTACGTGGAAACCCTATAAGGGGAAAAACCACGGTGGGAAACGTTACCCACAATCAGATGATACTACTGTAGATAGTAAGTGTACATAAAAGGGGTCTGCACATGCAGAGAGGCCAAGTGCCTCGAGCTCACTGCTCAAACACAAATGGGAGTCACACTGACTACAATTGGATGGTTAAATCCAATAAGAATGTACTGCTTAAAATAACATCTTCATATGCTGGATTCAGTATCAGTGTAATGCTGATATGCTTTTATAAAACCCTAGCTTTACCTTCAAATGATGTCTTCGTGTATAGCTCTACTTAATCTCGCATATACCTTCACACACAACCTTCTTTGTATTCCACATTCGATCTTACATTTATACCATAACCTAAGACCAATTTTAGTAGGTCAGCTCTACAAGATATTACAATAAAATCATTTTACAAACAATACAATATCTGATGCAATAACTGATTGAAAATGTCGGCACAATGCATTTACAACATTAATTAATCATCTCCATAGCGTGCCATGCTGATCTGGAAAAGTTAAACCTCCCGGTGTAACCCTAGATAACCCTGGACCTATTTGCCGGTAAAAGAAAATATGCAAATATGAATATGCTGATAAACAAATCTCCAAGATAGGATGTCTAGACAATGTGTTCGACCTTACCAAGTATTTTCCGTGCCATTCCAAGTGTCGGTGATCACTGTATTCTATCGGTGTACCATATATTGGTGACTGTGCATTAGTCACTTGCTTGCCGGTGAATGTTGCTAGATCTCCAAAGTGCCAGAGTTGATAAGTGTTTAGTAGGTGTTGACATCAATGACAAAACCATACCAAAATACCAACACATTATCTATAGAGTTTACATGATATGTAAATGAACCATAAATAGAAAGAACATCATTATTGTGTATGAAAGAATGTAGCTCCAATATCTTAAGATCCTCATAAGGTCCACCATTAAAGGAATATGAGTCCAAAGCTATAGAAATATAATTATTGTGACATATATAAATGTAGCATCACAAGCCTAAACATCATCATATATAGCTAGTGAAGCTACAGTGTTATCACCATGTAATGAGGGATAAGTGGTAAAAGATAAAATTAGATTGTGTACATCACTATCATTAGCCATAGAAATACCATATGATAAAGATTAATCTCATCAAGAAATGGAATGAGCATATTCAAGAGAAGGAAGAACACTAGGGTAAATGCAAGTTGGGTCCATTCTTTTGTCAAGAAAAAGTGAAAATTTTCCTAAAAAAACATTTTTTTCTAAATTGGAGTGAAAATATGAGCAATTACACATATAATCTTAAATTTATTTAGTAATATGAAATTTATTATTTTGAGTCTAGTTTTCAAATATGTAATTTATTCTAATACCCAGATGCACGTGTACCACCACTATAATTTGACCTAAATATAAATATTTTTCCAATTCCCTTTTGATAAAGATGTGTATTATAGTGATGTTTGATGAGGATATTTTTATATATGTTTTCAAATACATTATTTTATTAATTTTTTGTTTTCTTTAATTATTATTTTTGAAAACCCCTCATGTATAATGAACATAATTTGATCTAAAAATATATTTTTAATTCTTTCCACTATGTAAAGAATTGTGTGAAGATTTATAAAATACAATTTTCTTAAAAAGAAACTCAAAAAAATAAAATTTATTAGAAAATATGAAAACTTGACATTTCAAATTTCTAGACCAATTTGCTCATAAATTAATTAAAGTAGAAAAATGTGTCCAATAATAAATAAAAGTTACATAATAAAAAAAAAAGACACCATCATCCATAATGAGATTTAATTTCATAAATAATTTTTAAAAAGTCAACAATATCACCAAAGTCAATTTTTTCTCTAGATACTAAGGGTTGGGTAGCGAGATTACCAATTTTATGAAATGCATACTCATTTCATAAAGGAGTGAGAATACAACATAAATAGAAATGAGTACCCATTTAAAAATGGATACGAGCAAATCTAAATTGAAATGGGTGCTTGTTTTGAAAAATAAAATGAGTATAAATCTAGGGTGGGTGGTCGATCCTACATATGTATCATTTTTTTACAAAACAAGCATTCATTCCTATCAAAGTTTGATAAAATCCATGAAACATATTGCATGTATGTATGATGAAAAAAATATTTATAGAGATGTCATCCTCATCCATAACATAAAAGATGTAAGAGCATCAAGGGTAGAAGGACCAAATGTTGTGCATAATATAGGAAAATATTAAAATCAATAAGACATGTATGTATAGTCACTAAAAGTAAATATAATTGGGAATCCATTATAAATATGTTGGAATAAGGGTTATCTTAAGTCAAACCTCGATTTAGGAATTAACCTTGAATGAAATATTGCAAATACTGAAATAAACAATGGAAAGATATACCTCATATCTACAATGATTGATAATGATGCTTTGCTTCTTGAATATAACCACATATGTTGTATGAAATGGCATGAAGATGACAAAACCTTAATCACACACACGTGCTTGCATATGAATGATGTAATTTTCTCCACAATGATTGAATGAAGGAAATACAGCCTTGAAGACCTCCAGAGATGCTTGATGATGAACACTTCAATGTTTGATTGCTTTAGGTCAAATGCTTGGAGTCTTAGGATTGAAATGAATTGATTAATGTCTTTAAATATTATGATCTCGGCCAATTTACTAATTAGGCCGACCTCCAATAGTCATATTGAGCCATGAATTTATTTTCCTACTGGAGAAGTAGGTCTCACCCCCTCCTTGAAAATTGGGGCCCAAAGAGGAGAACTAGGGTGTTGGGCACTCTGGTCCAGGACCAAGGCGCTAGCTCCCTAGTCCTCCTTAATTAAGGACTACTTTTTGGGCCAAGGGAGGAGGACACCTTATTGGGGAGTCACTTGGTAGGTGTATGAGGCATAAAAACTAGAGTCAAGGCACTAAACGAACCCAGATAGGAGATGAAGGGGAGATGCACTAAAGTAGGGATATAAACATGAGGTGTAAATCGACTTGACGATAATTTACAATGATACAATTTGAAATTAACTAATTGAATCATCAAGGATGACTAACTAGAAATGAAGGTAAAAGCCCTAGTTAAAATATATGATTGAAAAATGATAAAGGGTGGATCAAAATCCTTATCAAATCTAACATAAGGGTTGCACAATTAGAAATATTAGATGCAAAATTCTAATGAAGAATGACAAACCAAAAGGTGAAACCCTCAGATAAATAAATAAAATAATTATGGGTGGGTGAGGCAAGAATATATAACAACTAATGTAAATAGAAACCCCAAATAGATTTTAAATGTAGAAACAATAAATCCTAAAGTCTAAACCTTGAGGGCATCAAATGTGAATTTTTCAAATTTATCCAAGGGAAAATAACACATCTAACATAAATATTTGGAAGGTACATTAATTATTCTACAATGAATAAACAATCTATCTTATGATAAAGAGCAAGTAGTAACACAACTTATGTATGCACATAGTTTAAATAAATAAAATAAAGGTAATTAGCTTTAGTTTCAATAAATATTTCAATTTGCAAGATTCTCTAAGTGACTCATCAATATGGTAGAAACTTATGGTCTATCACCAAAATGCACGTTGATAATGGAATTTAGTATCTAATTCTCTAGTTTGCTTCCATGACTATGGAACTAACCTTTGTGACTATATATTACTCTTGTGCACCTAAATTAAATCACGAACCATGTATTTGAACTTTGCTAGTTTTGATGCCTTTGAATTTATTAACCTTAATGTTTTGAGCCTATGTCTACAAAGAGGTGGCACCAATAAACACACTTAGTAAGCATGCTAGGTTAGGAATGTTCACATTTGCACAAGCCCACATTATTGACTCAATGATATGTAACTATGATTTAAGATAATAGTTAAAGTCATGCAATATGCATATAGTGCTACAAAATGTTAATTTCATAACTTGGTGATAATGCAATGCATAATAGAGCTTCCCTATACTAGGTGGACTAGATAATCATAATACAATAGAGTTTGTTCTTCTGTACAATTCCCTAGCACACAATTTGAAATATTTTGTACTTTAGCCATCTCGTATTGACTAGTTAGGGGGATCTAGTGTTGGTCCAACTTGAAATTTGAATTTAAATGTTCACTAGTTACTTTTACAAGTGTGAATCTAATTCAAGTCAAGTTTTGGGCTTGCAAATTTGACATGGGATAAAGAACGAGTAGGATAACTAATCAAGGTCAAATGCTTGAGATTGTTAAAATAAAATCAGATACAAATCATATTACTTGTCAACTTATACAATGAAATACATCAATTTACACAATTGATTGTTAGAGATATTAAAAATATATCAACTTATTTGCCAACCTCCACACTAAAATATAACTATATACACTCTAACATTACTAATAAATAAATAAATCAATAAATAAATCAATAAATAAATAAATAATTGACATATTTTTAACATTTAATGGGATATTTTTTTCTTATTGCAAATTTATATTAACCTTGCTCCCGTTTTTATCCTAAGTGGTGTTTTCAGGAAAATATAGATTCCGGGCTTCAATACCCAAAAAACCAATCTCGAGCACTGGTCGCAACAGCTCTGTCAGATGACGTCACTACTGCACGAGTGCATGTACTGCTGCCTGTGCAGAAAGTCCTGGGGCCTGCACTTGATCAGTTCTTCGACGATGAGCTATTATGATATGCCATTTTAAACCTAATCTTCAACGTTAAAAAATAAAAAATTCCAGTGACTCACAGGTCTATGTTTTGTATCTCAAATTAACTACACAGAAGTTGAGGCCATCCCTGAATAGGAAAAACGAAGAGATTATAGATAAAATCATTGAAATTTTATTGTATTCCAAAGCTATAATCATGGATTCAAGACCAATACTTTTGAACTCATCGCCTGCCGATCATACTGAAGAGAGCAGCATAGATAATACTACACATATCTTAACCAAATAAAACGAGAAAAGATTACAGTGTATCAAAATACACACAAGAAATCATATCCTTATATTGAAAGACAATATAGTTCCTACTCTCAATGTCCTATTGCAGACTCCAGCTAGAAACTAATGTGCTATTATAAAGGAGAGGCATAGAGTGGGTACTGGGTTTTTTTGGTTTTCCATTGCAGTGTCCTTGATTAAGATTCTAAGCTCTTCTACAGTGGAATAATTGCTTTTTCTTCTGTTTATAGATCTATGCATGACATGGCAGTTTCCATACATAGTGATGATGCTCCCAACATGTGGAACTGTTGCAAGTTTAAGTGGTATTGAGTAGGTTGGGTTACTCTGTGGCAGGAGGACAGATGGGATAACTGGCAGACAGTTTATGAACCAATGCCATCAATGCAGATTGTGAAACATTGGCATGTGAATGCTGTTCTTCTGCGGGTTGAAGGACTTGATTTATCTGAATCTTTTGTTGTTGGTGCTGCTGATGGTTTCCTTCAAGGTCTGTGAGGTCTCCTTCTTGGTCTCTTCTGTCAAACCCATTGAAAAATATGTGTTGTTGAATCTGTGGCCTTCTTGAATTATCCTTATCTAGACCATCCATCTTGAATCTCCTACTATGAGTGTTTCTCATATTGCTAAGAGAAAACTCATCAACAGGTCTTGACTTCAAGGCAGCTGTTTGATTGTCCATTGTATCAATGAAATTATTGTTCCATTTCATTTTCTTCTGAGCTAGAAACTCCATTGACTCACTAGCAGTATTAGTTGTTGGTATTGATGCTTGGTTGGGTGAAGGAATTATGCTTAATAGTCCTGAGTCCTGGTTATTAATCTGGACTTCATTGGATTTTCCTTGATGATCATCCTTATGGATGTTTGCTAAGGCCCCTGAATTGGAATTATGATTGTCCAGGTTATTCTCAAACTTAGCATTTCCTGGAGATAGGAGAAGCCCTTTCCTATACAATGTGTCCAACTGGTGGAAATAGGGACATGTCTTTGTGTTCAGTGGCCTCTTTTTAAAGCTACCTTTGGTTTTCCTGAAGTATTTGTTGATATTCTCCCATTTTTCTTTGCATCTCTTTGCACTTCTATTGAGACCCATGATTGCCATTGCTGATGAAATTTCTTCCCATAATGCTACCTTAGGTCCTGATTCCTTGAACCTTTGTTCCATCTCACTTCTCAATTGAATCAAAGCATATACTTCAGATTTAGGCCATCTTTTACAACGTGGGTCACTGGATTCCCTAACATCTGTGTACTTTCCATCTTCCTGAACATTTGGACCTGATGATTTTGCCACTGCCTGAGGATCCAGCTTAAAATTTTCGCCTGTAAACTTGTTCAAAAATGAAATAATCGCTTTCTCCCTACTTGATTGAAGAGCATGCTCCTGTGCACGTTGCTCAGTTTGCCTGTTTAATCTAGCCATTTCTTGCCTTTTCCAAGATTCTTCCCTTTTCAGCCTATCATCATCTCTTTTCTCTATTGCTTCCAACAATTTCTGCTGTAAAGTCTCCTGGTGCTCCAATACTTGTTGTACCATGTTCTCAAGGAATGCCTTCATAGTACCCATTTTTTGCTTCCGCTTTCTCTTTTTCACGTTATCATGTTCATCCGAATTGGGTTCTCCCAGTTTTTCGACTGAAGTGTCATCGGATGACATATTCTGTCTACTATTGTAACCTGTTTCGGAAGAGCTTTGCAGGGTTGTTTTTTGTGCTTGTCTACTAATTTCCTCTATCTGTACAGAAGTAGAGTTGCCAGGATTATTTTTGTTGTAGATTATATTTTCATTACTAGCCAGACCATTGATGGGATTGTCAATACCACTGTTTTTAGCTGAAGTTGCTGCGTGAAGAGCTTCAAGCTCACTACAGAATCTATAGGCTTTTCCATCCTGTCTATTGATTCTTCCGTCCTTGGTCTTCTTGTAGTATTTGTTCACATTCTCGAATTTTTCCTTGCATTTTTTTGCGCTTCTGTAGAATCCAAGCTCTGCAAGCTTACTGCACATCAATGACGTTAAAATGCCAATCATATGTCTAGTATAAACAACAGAAGATTTCATGCAGATGTAACCCTAAAATCAAGATTTTCTAAATGATAAAAACTCGTTATTTGGGAGTCAAGGATTGCAAGAGAAATGATAATAATTCACCTAGAATTTTCGTTTTATCGACAAATGAATAAGCTGAAACGGGGTTGAAAGCATTATAATTCATTCTCTGTTTCAGTTTATTTAATTCTTTGATGGATCATAGAAATAATCTGAAATATTGAAGAAAAATTGTATGACTTTATAAAATCTCTGAAGTGCAAAGCGTTAGTGACATGGATACAAAGTATTTCCATCATTCAAAGACGCAATAAAAGATGTAGCTAAACTGGGCTACATGCAATTTCATTTACGGTGATGTCTAATTTTCTCAAATATCTGTAGTACAAACACAAAAACTGTTTCCATTTCTTCTTGCAATACTACAATGGAGTGAGCAAGATAGTGTCAAATCTAGCAATTTCAAGTTATGGCTTATGGAAATTGTTCTTGTAGTCCAGATAGAGCTTATATTATCCCTTTTTAAACAACTCTTGATCTGACTAGCAGAAATCAGTCACTGTAGTTCTAAACACTGATATGTGAATGAAAGCGTGATATGGGTAACGTTGTTAGCATTGGAATCAATTCATGGTTGACAACAGCTACTGTTAAAAAGAAAACATTCTGGAACTAATAATTCAAGCATTAAAATACTATAATCTTCTTTTTTTTTTTTAAATCAACCCAAAATGAAGAAGTACAACAGGCAGAAATTATGCATTATAGTAGTGAAGTAGAACATAAACCCATATGAAAAACAATTGTTGTAAGAATTAATCCATAAATATAGCTTCTTGAAATAAGTGTTTGAGATCTATAGATTAATTACCGGGAGACCGTTTCCCAGACTGGTCCTTTTACAGTTGAATCCTTCAAATTGGCATCCATGTCTGCACGAATTCTCAAGAGTGCAAGAGTTTCTTCCCGTGGCCATCTGTTGGCCTCTGAATTTTTGTCACCAGGATCTCCAACTGCACTAACATCCTCATCTGTACATCCTTCTTGAGCAACATGAATCTTTTGTTTTATATTAGCAGTAGAACAATTGGGATTTTCTACTGGATCAAAAGCTTGAAAACCTTGCTGCTGGATCGCTTGCTTGGCTTGTGAGGGAAAATTTCCATGTGGGTTACTGAGGGTACCAAACATCAGAGAAGGGATGTGAACTACTCCTCTACCAACCACAAACTGTTGAATCTGATCCGGTGCAGAACCATGATACTCCATACCAGATTGCATATTTACTTTTATTTTTCTGCTTTAACCCACCACCTACAGTTAAAAAGCTATGGCACAATTTCTTTTACTGCCTGCCATTATGAGAGGTTGACAGTGGGCATTGTTGGAGGACTTGCAAATCAAAGTGCAGACTCTTTAAGGCGCTCAAAAAACCAGGAAAACAAAATGAAAGAGACAAATTATCCTATGATGAAAATACCCAGAGACTGAAAAAGAATACTAACTATAATGATCATGAATCACTGGAAGGAGCTCCATAAACTATCAGCAGCGGCATAAGAAATAATATATCCCTCTTATGGACTTTAATACTAGAAAGAGACAACTGCCAAAGGATAATGGTCAGAATAATTTTTTCCTTTATTCGACATAAAACCCCAACTGAGGTCATTTACTGCACGATTCACCCCTCCCAAACGAAAATCTTTTAGCTTAACTGCTGGATTTATTCTTTACCCCTTCAAAGCACACCAAGGTCCACGATGTTCACGCATGTATTATGTTCACTAGCAGGACAAGTTAGAAATGAATACTTCTTAATAAGGCAACAACACATTTATTTATATTCTGTCCATCCCTCTTAATCTATAATAATACATAATGCACACTCTAAATATGCCTGTAGAGAGAATCACCGTAGACTGTACATGGTAAAGGGATTTACCAGCTCATGCCGACTTTAACTAGGGTTAGAGGCTGATATTTACAAAGTGGTATTTATGTTCACCGTCTGCTATTTTGTTTCTGCCTGGAAAACCACGAGTAAATTCTGTAATGATTTGACTATTCCTTCTAAGATCAGATATTGTAGACAAAGCCTAAATTATCATTTATTTAGGATAAACCTGATTATCAGAGCTTATTTTAATAAACATGAAATCTCAGCTCTCTAGGAGATTGGATGGTCAATTTGTTAGAAAAAGATAGATAACAGTCATAAATCTGATTTTTTCGATTTTCTTCTACATGGATGAAAGATAAATTTTGTAGATCCTACCAAATATTGATTCTTTCATTTTAAGAAAACATCTTTTGAAATCTTTTTTTATATTTAATAAAATTTTAGATAAAGAAGTTTTGAAATTTTAGTATTCTAGTTAGATTGGGTGGTTATTTTGTTAATAAACAAAGGTGATGGTCACAAATTTGATTTCGCCCACTTTATCAAGCCTGAATGAAATAGGGCCTTGACAGATCCCATCAAATATTGATTTCTTTTTTTTAAGAAAAAAAAACCCTTTGAAATTTTTTATTTTTTATTTAACAAAATTTTTAGTAAATATGTTTTAAAATTTTAAGTAGATTGGACGGTCAATTTGTTAGAAAACACAGAAGATGATGATAGTAAATTTGATTCCGACAACGTAATCTCATAGATAAAAAACAGCCTTACAAAATTCGACCACATATTGACTCCTGAAAATCCCTGTAATACTTTCTATTATTATTTAGAAGGTTGTATGCATGAGTCCTAAACATATCATGCTAACGTCATAGAGGTAGAAATTTGTTTCAATAAACTTATTTAAATTTTAGAAGTTACTACCTTTGGTTTTTACAAGACGCGTGGAAAACCCTAAAATGATAAATTCCTTGGAATCTTGATACAGTGTAATAGAAAACTCAAGGGACTTGTACGATAGAAACAACTGTGTGGGGACAGAAGGACCATTTACAAATATCATCCACCTGGCTTTCCTTGTCTGGCGTATAAATATCTCTTCGAAAGCTTCTCGACCAACCAAAAAAACCATTGAAAATGCTTTCATCTAGCCCCCATTTTTGACCTCAAGAACTTATCACTTTCACATCTTCACCAAGGAGCGCATTTACATCCAGCTCGATGGCTCAGATTTTAAGCTGTTATATCATCTTTCACCGCATAAAATCCAATGTTTTTCATCCCTACGGTAATATAATATGTATTCATGTCTCTATGATTTATTTTCCATATCAAATATTTTAATCATGAAGTTCAAATCTCCAGCTGGACAGATATTTTTCGGCATGACACATGGTTAAAGATATGACTGAATGGATTGACCAACCACCATTATTCATCCTTCGTAGCTACCCAGTCAAGATTCCAGACCCCGAAGTCGACTCTAGATCTTATCCTGCCCAGAAAAGTTTTATGAATGTTAGAATTGATAATCTTTTATTAGCATGTGTCAATTTTTTTCTATTGCATGAAAACTACTAGAGATTCATTCATATAAATTATACTTTCTTTCAATTTTTTATTTGTTTTTTCATTTTCACAAAGATGGGTTTGTGTCTTGTGAAATAAACCCATCTTTGTGAAATATTTTTAATTACATGGACAATGTTTCGGACAAACTCATTATTGTTAGAGATGAGATTATAAGGAGAGTTGTGATGGGTATTGTTTTTGGATCTAAAATTAAGAGACACGAGGAAGTAGGGAAGTGTTAAGGAAAAGACAATATGAGACGAGTCTTTAACTTTGTAATTAAGGACTGAAAATTAATACTGTAGGTTATCTTTTGTGTTTTGTTACTCTTACCTCATGTCCGCATGGGGCGGGGCTGCTTAAGTGTATTTTCTGCTTAATTTTAAGTAGTGAAAGTGTTCCCAGGGAAAGGAAAAATTGGAATCTTTTCTTAGTTTTGTGGGCAGCTGCTTATTAAAAAAATGACACGTGGCTTCACCAAATTTTTTTCCTTTCCTTTTTATTTGCCTTAAATTTTGCTTTTAAATTTTATATGTAAAAAATATTATTAAAAATTTCATTTAAAAGTGTCATTTAAGAGGGCTGCTTAAAAATAAGCACAATTTTTTTATGCATGGGATCACCAGCTCCACAAATTGTTGCACCAAAAGTGGAGCAGCAGGTGCTAGCCAAAATAAGCTAAGCAAGAGCATGGGGGCGTGCCCTTATAGATTACTCTAAGCTGTTTATTGGTTTTGATGTTTCCTGATAGTTGTGGTGTAGACTAGTTGTCTACTTTCTAGTCTTTATGTCTTGGTTCTTTTTATGACTCTTTGTATTACATTCTTTTAATGTGGTCATGAGTTTTTCCCTATTTATCTAGTAAAAAAACATTGTATAATTCTGAAATTTATGATGAATCTGTATAAATCATTTTTAATATTTTTTAATATATTTTTTATTTTTTATATTTAAATAAAAACATATTTTTTTATTTACTT
Organism: Cryptomeria japonica; assembly: GCF_030272615.1. NCBI lineage: Eukaryota > Viridiplantae > Streptophyta > Pinopsida > Cupressales > Cupressaceae > Cryptomeria > Cryptomeria japonica. The sequence goes on along the minus strand of NC_081411.1, from coordinate 82,207,647 downwards.
TTAATTAAATTTTATTCTAATGAATGAATTAATTTATATACTTTTAAATTTCATTAAAAGTGAACGAAAGAAACCCACTAATATTTCAACAACTGAATGTACAATCTTTATTAAATTTCATGCACCATCCAGTACTGATTATAACAGCTGAATAACTAATAGATAGAGCCTCAAATTGATTTGTATTCTAATTCTTATAGATGACCACTTGAATTACATGGAAGGATTAAATGAACCATCCTTCTCTTTATAATCTTTTAAAATACAATTATGAATTTATGTGCATTTATCACATTAGCATTATGTATTGAACATGAACCTATTTATTTTCGCCAGTCTGCCACTTTTTCTCTGACAATATTGTTGCCCTGCAGAAATAAGCTTTTAGTTTAATTGCAGAAGAGACCATTGTGTGATGTCACGATGATACTTCTTAGGTGCAAGGATTTAACCGATCCACATTGATTCCACTACAGCAATAAATTTGTGTTCAACAATCTTTTTCCTTTATTATAAAGGACTTGTCTTGTAGAATTATCATCTCCTTTTGGTTTGCATTGTATATTTGATATAACGAATTTTTCAGCGTATATAAATGTCTTTTGTGGACTTTCCAATATCAATAGGACAAGTTATACTTGCTATTTTCAGAGAAATTTTAGGAGGCATGTTACAGCTCAATGACGTTTCTTGAAATAAAGCCGGTCTTCTAATAGGACAAAAGACGCCTATGCATGTGAGAAGCATGCCAAATCAACTACAAAGTTAGGGGTGGCAGTTATGAACATCAATATGAGATGTCTTGTAGCCACCAAATCATAATTCAGGACAGATAGATTGGAGCAATTTGAGGCAAAATCCACCCCCACATGCCACTCAGTGTCCATCTGAGCTGTTCTTGTTAACAGCTAGCTGTCTCTTATTTGTAGTCTTTCCCTCTATAATTTGAATTTAATTGGAAAAACATGATATGACTGAATATTGATTTAAATTCAGTAGTTAATGGAAAGATAAGTCATCTCATATATAAATTCAATCATCTGATATCTAAATCTTAGAAATTTAAGAGTTGTTTTCAGTTAATAAAATAGTATAATTGATATTTTTAATTAGATAAAGTTTTATAATTATATCTATAGAACATTAAGTTTCAGTTTAACAGTCATAGTTAAGCTGAAAATTAAATGTATTGAAATTCAATGTTTATCTAATAGAATTTATAAAATTAATTTTTACATTCTTTTTATTCGAAAATGTTACAATGAGATCAAGCATTCATTTGAAATATGTACTAGTTGGCATGCAATTAGACAATACTTGAGTTGGAAATTGGCATCTTCCATGTGATATTGAATAATATAAGATTTTGTGCTTACAAATTTGATTCCCTCTCGAAAGACAAAACTTTCCTCCATCTATATAGTAGAAGTATTATCACCATTAAAGTTGTTGGTGACTGTTGTTTCTCCTACAAGCCATCCAAAATCCATATGAGCCATAAAATCTCTTTCATTTCTTTTGAAATTGAAATATACCTTGACATTATTGAAGACAAATTCAACATTATCTATTGTTTCAACTTGCATGAAACAATTGTTGACTCTAAGTGTGTAAGAGAACCTAATCTATACTTGTCATCTTCTATATCTCCTAGAAAAGATTGCTTAGTATGCACCCGTTGAGTTTGAAATGTGTTTTGGCCACAACCCAACATGGACAAAACACACTAAAGGTCATAGTTTTTTAATACTAAAAGACACATTAGAAGGTAATTTTAACAAGCAAGTATATGTGTTGCTTTCAACATTTGATGACACATAAAGTCACATCATTACCATATGTAATGAGGCATAAAGCTAGATCATTATCATGCATGATGGGGAAAAAAATCTTCACATTCATAAATTGTTCAAAGTAGTGCATGAAGGAAGACTAAATTAAGGAATCATAGCACATGTCTCAACTTAAATACCCTACATGTAGAATCACAATCCTGGAAGGACAACTACAATTAATAAGGGTTTGATATGAATATTTATTAACAAATAAGGTCATAAAATACGTGTTTTAAGTCTAGATCATTGATTGGTACAAATGTGATGAATGATTACTAAGTCATCTAAACGACTTATTATAAAAGGTGAACGGGTCTTATTATCAAATTTAACCTACGATTTTATGAATTCCTCAAAGGGTGAGAAGGAGCAAAAGATAACCCATAGGAACAAGGTATAATTTGGAATTTAGTGAGATTTCATTGTTCATGCCAACTTATTTTTAAACAATAAATAGTTATAGGAATTGTAAGTAGGATCATCATGTTTCTAAAATTATTAATTTATATTATAATGTTTCTAAAAACATAACCACTTATTAACTCTGGAATGTTTTCCACTTTCATAATAATTTAATTATTGTCATTTTATTTTCATCATATTTTGTCTAAGTAAAATGTAACATTTATCTAATTTAATAGGATATATAGTACCATGTTTTATATATATAAAATAACAATAAATTTAATTTTGCCTTATCTACATTTACAATTGTGGTGTAATTATTCTTATGAGGTAGTTGGGAATGCCTTGGGTTGTTTTATATGGGTGGATGCAGCTACTATAATTTTTCCAATACCTCTTATGTTTATGTTCTTGTAGAGATTGATCTTTCTAAATCTATTCTAGGTAATATTTTCTTACACATTAATAATAGATCCTAATATCAACTTGTGGACTCTAAGGAGATCCCTTTTAGTTGTAGACATTATTTTTCTACTGAGCATTTAACCTCTAATTTCTCATGAGGTGCTCGTAGGCAATCTTCATCCACCTAGAGGAAGAATGTCGTTTGTGACCACCTTACTATTTTTTCTGAGGTTTTCTTTTTCTGAGGATGATGCTATATCAAAGGATTCAAAAAATATTTTTTCATCTCCTCTTGGTTTGGCTAATGTGCCCTAGGATCTAGGGCCATCTCTTCCTGAGATTGTTTCTATTCCTCTTCATCTTATTATAGATTTACCTACTGGTGTTGTTTGGTAGTCTAAATCTATTTTTTGCAATAAAATGACAAATGATGTATGTAGGGTTTCTTCTAATGTTTCCCCAGCTCGTGTTTGTTAAAAAACTACTTTAGATATAGTTCCTATGGATCAAAAGGGGGTTCTTGATTCTTTTGTTGTTTCTTCTAATATTATTGTTAACCCTAATGATACTATCTTTGCTAACAATTTTTTTGATAACCCACCTTCTTCTTTTGTGGGTCAACACTATTCAAATTGAAATGATGGATCTACCTAGATAGATGTTCAACACAAGAAGAAATAAATTAATAAGTGTCACATTCTTAAGTATAGATGTTAAATAAGAAACCCCAAAGCTCTAATTCAAAATAAGTTATTTTCTATTGGCTTCAATTATGTTGTTACTGTGTTGGTTGTCTTGTTTTGGTTTTTTTATGTGTGATTTAGTTCTAGTCTGGTTTTGATGGTTTGTGTTTCTGATTTGCAATGGGTTGGGGACCTTCCCCACTTATTTTAATAAAAAATAATAATATTAATAATAATTATGTTACGATGTATGTATAATTTCAATCTCCATTAAAGGGAAGGTTAAAAATCATAGTTATTGACAAATTGATTCATAGATAATGCCAAAAACCCTTTTCAATACAAAATTACATTGGACTCATAGTATATGTATGGTCACTTTAAAGGTATCATATCATACTACCAATTCTATATTTAATTTTATATCACATTAAATACATGTTAAAACTCTATCACACAATATAATTGCTTTCATTTATCTTTCCTTCACCTTTAGTTAAAACTAAAGTTTTAACTCATTCAAGACCCTAAATTATAAAACCTATTATCATATGAATGAAACCTAATCTTAATTTTATTTTATCTTATCTTTCTGTAGTAGAACAATGATGGTAATGAATAATTAAAATAATTCCATCTCATATGATTGATATCTCATAGGAAGGAAATACAACCTCAATTTACCACATAAAAGGCTTGTTCTAGGATTTTATGATAGTTTGAATAAGAGGGGAAAATAATACAATCCTGTAAGTATAGACCGCCTACTACACAACTTGTAGAACCAACAATGAAGCATACATACTCAAACCAAAACTGATAACCATGCCAAAATAAGAGCAATTGAGATAAAACACTAAGTGTACAATGACATATTGACATAAACTCCATATCTCCAATATGTAACATGTCATAAAATAATAATGTCACCATAGTCAAAAGAACCAATAAACAACTCAGATCAAAATACCATCAAATAAGTCATGTCAAACCTGCTCGAAATCTGAACCAAAGCATAATTCTCTCCAAGAGATTTTTATCGACTATTTGAAGTCAAAAATATATCTCTGCATGCTCAATTTATGACCTCTCAAAGTAAAAAAGGTAACTATCACTTCCAGCTAACATTTTGCTACCCAAACAACAAAATTTGGAAAAATTGATCATATAAACATGAATTACACTAAAACACCTTTCGAATGAGTAAAATACATCAAAAAATTGACATCATATGTTTGAGTTATGCGTTGTGGAAGAAAATAGCCAATTAGGCTATATGCAAGTCAATTGGACTCCAAAATTTTGCTAGTATGCCCTAAAAATAAATCTTCCAATTTTAAATAACATTTTGGTTGGCCCTTGGCTAGACCCATCCACACTATACTCCATCACATGGTATATATAAAAAATACATGGCATATAAATATGACACAACCATGGTTCAGAGGGTCCTCAAAGAGAACATTCCAGATCATGCAACAAGAGTAACACAATGAAAGCACCAACACAGAATAGAGAAAATACAAGATCAGACATCTGTAATATCATTGATTCATCATAGATTAGTTGGCGACCTATGAAAAAAATGCAAGATTATAGGCCTAGTTACAAAATATATGCCATAATATAATCCATCCGGACCTCCAAGAGGTGTTCTAATTATAAATCATGAATCATTATCATTATATCTCTTTGCTATCTCCCAAAGGATCAAATATATATATATATATATATATATATATATATATATATATATATATATATATATATATAAAATCTAGAACACATCCAAATCGACCACAAAAGATTACATTCTCCAAGAACAGAAAGTGAAATGTGTAAAATAGATTGGACCCAAAGTGTGAAGATCTCCTCTGCTAGGGACACAAATGAAGTGTGGATGACAAAGGAAGGTTAGCCAAGGGCCCATCAACATCTTGAGGGGTACTAATTAGAACTGCAAGACAAGAAAAGACTCCATAAGAGAAGGAATCTCCAACTAGTTGTTAATCTCAAACTGATCTGGGAACCAAGAAATAGACAATCCAGAAGCGACAAATTGCCAGAAAAAGATCCAAATGAACTGCAAATCTAGAACAAGGAATGAGAACAAGTTTGGAATCTAAAAATCTGATCTGCAATAGAAAATGAACAACTACTAGAAAATTCTGAAAGAACACAGAAGCTGCAACACAAAATTGAATAGGAAGAAAATTAAAAATAAATATTTTTGGTTGATGCAAGATTGATCATTGACTGGGGATGCTCTTGTATTAGACACCCTAGGTAGAAAAAGATGTTCCATGAGAGGAATCTCATGAACATCGAAAAGGATTTGGGATATAGACCCCATGCTCATTTATGATCCAAATGTCTTCTTTGTCTACAAATTTCTTCCTCGTTGCCTCTTACGATACCTCGATTGGATTCTCCAACTTCTTCTTCTCTTCTCCTCTATTTCTTTGCTTTATATCTGCACACTACCTCTTAACACCACTCTCCTTCTTTTGCAAATCTAGCTTATATCTTCCATAGGAATTCATCTTATCTACCACCATAACTCTACCTTTACTGCCATCTGGTACCACCTTCCTTTTAGATCCATCCACAAGGTCCTTCTTCAAATCCATGTCATCCTCTGCATCCTGCTTCTCAGCACAGTAACTCTTCACAAGACTCAAGTTCTTCACTTCCTTCTCCTTCTCCTTCAAAGAAGCCAAATTCAAACTTTGCCCATCCTTCCCAATAGTGATCAAGTTTCTTCTACAATCATAGATAGCTCCTCTATCAAACTACCAAGGTCTACCCAACAAAATATGACAAGCACTCATAGACACAACATCACACAAGACTTGATCTTTGTAAGGTCCAATATTAAAATTCACCCAACTTTTCTCTCTCACTTCCTCCACATGATCATCTTTCAACCAACTCACCTTATAAGGACAAGGATGCTCTAGCCTCTTCAAAAAAATCTTCTCTATCATTTGCTCAGATACCAGATTATCAGTACTTTGACTATCCATAATAACCTTACAACATTTACATCCTAGTTTGAATATAGTCTGAAAAATATTCTTCCTTTGTGTAGGTTCGGTCTCCTCTCTACTCTGCAAGACTCTTCTAAACATAAGGGATTTTCTTTCCTTGAGTTCTACCATAATCTCATCTACAACTCTAGTTTCCTGGACTCCATGCGCCATGAAATTCCTTTCCACTCCATTCTTAATAGTTCCCTGAGAACACTCATAAGACCTATCTCAAGTTTCTCCACACTTGAAATATTTACCCAATATTTCCCTACTGCTACTGCCTTTTCCTTTTCTTTATATCTTTTAATCTAGTTCTTTACTCCATTTGGATTTTAATTCTTCTTCTGTAGGTTGCTTCCTCAATTGTATAAATCTTTAGCATACTCATCTCATCCTGAATGTTAAATCGAAGTCCATTTATGTATTTATCCACCTTCTCCCTAACCATCTCTTGATGTTCAATTCTTATCATCACCTTGTAGAATTCCTCGGTATACAGTTTCACACTCATGTCCTTGTACTTCAAGTTATGCAACTTCTTGAATAATTCCAACTCATAGTCTCCCATAATTAATTAAGCCTTCAATCTTGCAACCATCTGCCTCCACTGGGTAATTTTTATCTCACCATTCTCCATTCTATCCCTCTGCAACTCTTTCCAACATAAAGCAACATGCCCTTTCACCTTAGTTTGTGCTAACCTAACCCTCTATGGATATTAAATATCTTCAAACTCAAAGTAGTCCTCCAACTCTCCAATCCAATATATCAAGTCTTCTAGATTCAATCTATTGGCCATTTGGTGGAATTGATAATGTGTTGCATTGATGTTTTGTCATTGATGCCAACACTAGTTGTTTGGATGCTTTACCGACACCCTTCTGGTCGTGGTAGGTTGATTGGTTTTTGGTTGATCTAGATCTAGCATGATCTAGTAGGCTCGATTATAGTTTGGTGATGGAATTGGCTTGTTCATGATACTCATGCTCATATTTTGTCAATTGGTTTTGGTCTGATGATCGGATGCTATCCTGTTTGCTTAGAAGCTTAGTTTCTGGTTCTGGTGAGGGTTTCACCAATAGATCTTTTGATAAAGATCTTTGATGAATTGCATAAGTGGTGTCGGTGCAGCTTTTGGTAAAGTTTCAGGTTACTATTGGTGATCATGTTCGAGACTTAGCGGATGGAGATCATTATTGTAGCGTATGGACCTATACTAGGTCCCTGTTGATCTAGGTTATGGACCAACTTTAATGTAATGTGTGGATTGGACCTCTCAAATATCTATGATGTCTTATGTGTTGGATATTATTTGTTTGGACTAAGGCTGACATGATTTGTAATTATGTAATTAGTTTATTATCTAGTGGTTGACCTAATTATTTATGGTTGAGGGTTTGTATATATAGATGTAAGATCTCATTGTAGATCATCATGGTTATGGTCAGAGGTCATGGTCAAGGAATGTAATGTGCGAATAATATAATATCATTTAGGCAGAGGATTTGGTTGATCATTGGAGATCGAATTAGGTTTATGTAAGAGGATTTAGTCCTTCGGTGTTGAGCTTAACCGCAACAGTACTCAGGCATAGGAGATGCTACCTTTTGCAGTTCAACACTTCCCAGGATTGTAGTCTAGATTTCTATATTGAGTCAATGAGGCTCCTTTTGTGATGAGCATTTCTCTCTAGTCTTTTGGCCTTCCTGCAAGTGTAGGCCCCTCAATTGTAATTCACATACTTACTGCAAAAGTATTATCTGACTGTGGGTAGGCTTCCCACTATGGTTTTTCCCTTTACCGGGTTTTCCATGTATAAATCTTGGTTTCATGTGGATGGATTTTATTATATGATTATTGTTTATGCTTAATTGGATTTACTGCTATTCTGGTAATTGGTTTAAGCATTCCAGTATTAATGTTTTGGGTTCTGGTATTAAAGTTTTAATTACTAATAGTTTCGGTAATCTGTGACAACTGATTCACCCCCCCCTCTCAGTTGTTTTGGTTCTCTTGGCAAAAATCTTAACCGCTTGAGGAAGATCCTATGGCGTCTAATAGTTCAATTTCATCTAGTTCTTCTGGATCTATCTTTCAGAGGGATATTGTGAGGCTTGATGGAGCAACCTACATAGTATGGAAGATTCAGATGGAGACTAATTTTAGATGTCTTGGCAAGGAGATTTGGGAGATCACACAAAATGGTTTCACACCCTATAATCTAGGATCTGGAAATCATCCTTCGACAAACATGAACAAGGAGCATGAGAATGATTGTAGAGAAAGAGAAGCCCTCTTGTGTGCACTTTTTGATCAGTAAATAATGGGGTTAACCGACAAATCATCTGGAAAGGCTATATGGGATAAGTTGGAGACTCTTAATGAAGGTGACCCTATAGTGAAGATTTCTAAACTTGATGATTACTGGATGAGATTTGAAAAACTGAAGATGGAAGAAGATGAAAGGATCACTCCATTCATGGAAAGGGTAAATGAGATTGTTATGAGAATTCAATGTTGTGGTGGAACTTTGAGCCAAGATGAAATTATTTCTAAAGTTCTGAGAGCCCTACCACTGGCTTACAAAATAAAGGATACTACTATTAATGAGTTGAGAACATTGGTTAATACATCTGTCAACAGAGATACCTTGGTTGAAAAACTATCTGCTTTTGAGCTTGAAGAGTTTGGACCTTTTGGAGCTATGAAATGTACCTGCTTTTCATGGATTTGCATCTACACCTAGTAAGCACAATGGGAAAGCTTTATATGAAAAGGAATTAGAAGACATGAAGAGAGAAGATGATGAGTTTGTGCCAATTGAAGCACTATTTGCTAGAAGAGTACCTAAAGGACCGGTAGGAAGTAAGTATGAAGGAAAATCACCTTTCAAATATTTTGCATGTAATAATATTGGTCACTTTGCATCTAGATGTCCTAAAAGGAATTCAATAATTGAAGAAAGTGTTAGAAGATCATTTAAACCTAACCTTGGATATTTGAAGAAGTATAAGTTCAATAAAAACAGATACAAATCATGCTACATAGCGGATGAGGAAGGCATTACTGATTATGATGATGAACTGACATAACACTATGCTAGTGGATCCGGTAATGGGAAGGATGGGTGTTCTTGGCTATCAAATAAGATGATCCGACACTGCAAGAGAAGGTACTTGTTGCTAAATTGAAGACAAGGATGAATGGGTAATTGACAGCGATTGTTCACATCACATGACTAGAGATAAAGGGAAGTTTCTATCTTTGGAAGAATTTGATGGTGGTCTAGTTAGATTTGGAGATGACAAAGCATGCATGATCAAAGGAAAATGAACTATATAATTGGATGGTAAGAACAATACTAAAAATATTTAATATGTTGAAGGTTTGAGATATAATCTTTTGAGTGTAGTATAATTCGTAGATAAGGGATTTCAATTACAGTTCAAGGATGGAAAATCCAACATCATTAATAGATTTGGTTTGGATATTGAAACTAGTACACATACAAAAGGTAATATATTTAATTTGAACTCTGGTGAGAAGACATGTTTGATTGCAAAGATTGATGAAAGTTGGCTATGGCATAAAAGGCTGTGTCATGTGAATTTTGATTTCATTGTGAAGATCAGTTCAACTAAGGAAGTTAGGGATATACCTAAGATTATGAAGCCCTATAATCTGGTATGTAAGGAATATCAAATGGGTAAACAAGTCAGAACCTCTTTTAGGAGTACACAAGATAAATCAAATAATGTTCTTGATCTTAATCATACTGATTTGTCTGGCCCAGCTAGAGTAAAAATTTTCAAGGTGATAGATATTTCATGCTAATCGCTGATGATTATTCTAGAATGATGTGGGTTACTTTTCTTAAAGAAAAATTTAAAGCATTTGAAAATTTTAAAATCTTTAAGGCTAAAGTGGAAACTGAGACTGGATTAAAGATTAAATGTTTGAGATCAGATCATGGTGGAGAATTCACATCCGGTGAGTTTAATAAATTTTCTAAGAAGCATGGTATAAGAAGACAATTTTCTGCTCCCCGGACACCTCATCAGAATGGAGTTATGGAAAGGAAGAACATAGCTATCTTGAATGTTGCTATAACAATGATGATGGAATCTAGTCTACCTCATATCTACTGGAGAGAAGTAGTGAGAACAACAATTTATACATTCAATAGAGTACATATCAAAGGAGAAACCGGTAAGACACCTTATGAATTATGGTTTGGCAATACACCTACAGTTAAGTATTTTAGAATTTTTGGTAGTAAATGTTATATCAGGAGAGATGATATCATTCAAAATTTTGATCCCAGATGTGATGAAGGCATATTTCTTGGTTATTCTAATGAAAACAAAGCATATAGATTTTATAACAAGAGATTGTAGAGAATTGTGGAGAGTGCTAATGTCAAAGTAGATGAGCTGAACAGAAGTCAAATCATAGTTTATGAGAAGGAATTGGCAGTGGAAATGATTATATCTGAACTAGTAGCACCTTTACTAGAATAAAGTGTTGAACTAGTTACTTCGGTAGTATCAAAGAATTCTATAGTAACTAAAGAACAAGGAAGATGAACAAAAAGTCAGAAGACTCCTAGGTATGTGAGATTAAATCATTCAGAAGATCAGATCATGGGGGATAAGAGCAATGTAGTGACGACAAGAAGAAGACTCGCAACTAATGAGGTATGTTTAATTTCACAAGTTGAACCAATATTAGTAATTGAGGCATGTAAAGATAAATATTGGTTGAAAGCTATGGAAGAGGAATTAGATTAAATTGAGAAAAATAACACATGGACCTTGGTTCCTTGGCCTAAAAGTAAAAATGTAATTGGAACTAAATGGGTTTTTAGGAATAAATTGAATGAGGATGGTCAAGTTATAAGGAACAAGGCTAGATTGGTTTATAAAGGATATTCTTAGAGGGAAGGAATTTATTATGGAGAGACTTTTGCACCTGTAGCTAGGATTGAAGCTATAAGATTATTTCTCACCTATGTTGCTTATAAAAACTACAAGGTTTATCAGATGGATATTAAATGTGCATTTTTGAATGGGGATCTTGATGATGAAGTTTATAGTGAGCAACCTGATAGTTTTTCACTATTAGATGACACAAATATGGTTTGCAGGTTAAGGAAAGCTTTATATGGATTAAAACAAGCACCTAAAGCTTGGTATGCTAGGTTGGATAAATATCTTTTGAATCTTGGTTTACTAAGGGAAGTGTTGACAGTAATTTATATCATAAGATCACTGATGATGATATACTTATTATTTAAGTATTTATTGATGACATTATTTTTGGTGGTGAAGATAATTTATGCATAGAATTTTCTAAGAATATGGAGAAAGAATTTGAGATGTCTATGATTGGTAAAATGAAATTTTTCTTAGGTCTGCAGATTACTCAAACTGACAAAGGCATTTTATCTATCAAACTAAATATGCTAAGGAATTGCTGAAGAAATTTGGTATGGGAGATTCTAAACCGGTAAGTACTCCTATGGTTACAAGTGAAAAATTGACAAGAAAAGATGTTTTTGCACTGGTAAATCCTACAAGATACAAGTCTATGATTGGAGGTCTGGTTTATTTGACTCAAACTAGGCCTGACATTATGAATGTTGTTTGTATTGTTTCAAGATTTTAGAGTGATCCTAGACAAAATCATGAGATTGCCATGAAAAGGATTTTTAGATACTTGCAAGGTACATCAAAATATGGCTTGTGGTACCCTAAGGATTATAACTTTACTTTATATGCATATCCAAATGTTGATTAGGCTGGAGATGTTGATGACCAAAAAAAGCACTTCTGGTGGAGCTTTCTTTCTTTGAATGAAGTTGGTGTAACGTCATAAATTGTACGCACTTGCTAAAGCAGTACAATTTAACATCTAGTTTAGCACCCGCCTTGGCGCAGTTGCACTTTGCATGGCATTTCCCCTTTAGCACTTAATTAATCGAATTAATTAGGTCTGAAGGTTCTATTTCACCATTTTCCACATCACAAAGTCGGGCCCTTTCATTAAAGCGTGCCCCTTTCATTTTATTCCTCCAATACATCACTTAATCAAAAACCTTAATTAGGCCCTATTCTGAGCTTGGGGGCTTAATTTCGGGGGTCAAAACATCTCGAAATCACCTGTAACTTCGGGATTCTCTCTAAAATCATCATATCTGACGGTCCTGAAAATTTGGTGAAAAGTTGTCAGGACCGTGGCGCCCGGAGTGCACACGGTCTCGGACATTTTTCCCGAAATTTTAGGGGCGCGATCCAATCATAAAATAAAGCTTAACCCCAAGAAATTGGTGGGAAATTCAATCTCTAGGTCAGCCAAAAGATGAAATTGCGACCTAGGGTTTCATACATAAGAGCTCTCTTTCTTCATTTGAAGGGATCCGGATTTTGGTTTTCAGGAACTTCATATGCAGCGAAAGAGCAGATCTTTGAAGACTTCAACATCTTAAAACATCCCTCTATCAAGCATTTATCAATTCCATTCATCCATTTAGGGCTTGGAAGACATTGAAGAACAATAGGAGATTACCGACTGAAGATTGGCTTGTACCCCTCCCTTGAGGGTTGGGTATGATTTCATGTTGTTTTCATGTCTTTACGTAAGCTTCAATACATCATTTATTCATGCTTTAGATCACTTTGCATCTTGATTTAGAGCATTTACGTTATCATTTACAAGCAATTAGGGTTTACTTTCTAGGTTGCTCTAGTTTGCTTTCTTGCATTTTAGGACCTTGCACACACACTAGGTCTGCACACACAATACATTTTACAAAACAACTTGGCTATTCGTGGAGGTGGAAATCACCGAAGCGGGGGTTTGACTAAGGCAAAACCCTATATAGTCGCCCATACACCCTTTTCCAGATATCATCGCAGGTTTCGGGATTCAGACGACGCCGCGGGATACAGATCCAGAGAGAGAAGGTCGAGACAGCACTCTGTATCAAATTGCAGAGCAGAAGACTGGGACAGGGGCGCTGGGCGCCCTGGTCCTGCCAGGACAGGGGTGCTGGGCGTCCTGGTCCCTGGGACAGAGGCGCTGGGCGCCCTGGTCCTCCGGACAGACTGCTTTCAGACAGCTTCCCGACAGTGTTCCAGAGTACAGAACAACAGTTTTCGGTGTAGTTTTCAGGACAGTGGCGCCCGCACCCCCGTCCTGAACATTTTCAGTCCGATTTTGACTCCGGGTACACATCTGCATTCTCATTTCATCCTTGTATTTACAGCTGTTCATTGTTTAATCTCAATTCTGCAATCTTGTTATTAGTTCATACTTGCATTTTGGGATTAGGGTTTGAACTTGCATTACTTGATCTTACAATTTCAACAAGGGAATAGAAATCCTAATAGATATACCGTGGCTCTCTCTTTCACCAAAAGGAGTAGCCAATTGTGCGATATCTCTAGGCTCTTTCATATTCCGTAATGTGTGTCAAAAGATAGGATTAGGGCATGTTAACCTAGTCTCACTTTTTCCCCCACACATTTTGGTGAACCCGATGTGAATCTATCATTGCTTCCTCTTGCATTGCATTTGTTAGATCTAGATCTAGATTTAGTGTGTTTTCATTTCATTTTCATTAAAAAGAAAAAGAAAAAAAAAGTGTGTTTCTTTGCATTGGGTGTTTAAGTTTTGTGTAATCTTTTCAAAATGTCAGACTTTTATTTGCAAAATGTTCATGCTTTTGATGATTATTATGAGTATAGCCAAGACGAATTAGATGAAGCTTTAGATGAGTTTCTAAACCCTAAAGATGCCAAACCTTCATTTTACCAAAAACTCATAAACCTTGTTACTATGCCATTTCGTTGTGATGAGAAAGATAAGTTGAATGAGTCCTCTCAAGGGTACATTCCTATCAACTCTTCCACTAAATCTAGTAACATGGTTGTTTTCACCAATCCCCTCTATGAGGAGATGTCTCCTTTTGAATCAAAAGATAAACCTTTCAATAGATATGATCATGCTTTGTTGGATGATGCTCTTGATGACTTTGTGGCTTTATCGAAATCTTTAAACAAGAACAAAACTTCTAAATTAGTTAACATGATAAACTTGAATGAGCATAAAAAGCCTCTCTTTGAAGTCCAAGGAGCTTATCCTTCTCCCACCTTTCAAGTTTCTAAGTCACCTCTCCTTACTATCCAAGGAGGGTATGATCATGATTCCTTTCGTACTCCGAATAAACCAATCATCACTGTGCAAGGAAGAAAACCTATAAGTCCTTATAATTATGCCAAGCAAATAACTAGAGAGAGTTATCATGCGGTTGCCCATACTTATCATACCAGAAATAATAGGCAGCCTAGTCCTCCTCCTGTTATCCCAGTTTCCCTTCCGAATCCTCAACCGGTTCTTCCACAAGCTCCACGTATTTCACAAGTTCTTGGAAAGGAATATGATCTCATAGAACAACTTAAAGCTACCCCTGCTAAGATATCCCTTTGGGATTTGATTCAAACTTCTTTTGCTCATCATGGAATGTTACAAGATGCCTTGAAAGATTTGAATGTTCCTCCACTGAATACATCTAGTAATATAGCATCTTTGGTTAACTCTGTGATGAATCCCAAATCTCAAATTGTGTTTACCCAAGATGAGTTGCCTACTAGTGAAATCCAACATCAATATGATCCCTTGATGATTGTGGTTATCATGAAAGACACGGCTATAAGGCGAACACTAGTAGATAATGGCTCTGGTCTTAATGTGTGTAGCATTAATCTTTTGCATAAGATGAATGTGGATACATCCTTAATTGAACCGGACTCTCGTCCTATTCGAGGCTTTGATAATGTGGCTAAAACTTCATTAGGTACTATCACCTTACCCATCACAGTGGGGCCTGTTACTTTGCCCACACCTATCCATGTTATGTTGAGAAATCTAATGTACAACTTGCTACTGGGGAGACCTTGGATTCACAGTATGCAAGCTGTCCCTTCTACATTGCATAGACAAGTTAAATTTATTTATAACAATAAGACATATACCTTGATAGGCGATACTAATTTTCAAGCTTGTTTGCAAACATCCACTTCTAAGGGGGGTTCTTCTAAGCCGTCCTCATCTAGTGATGAATCTTTAAATAAGATACCTATCGGTGAATCCTCGCTCTCCGATGATCAAAATTATTTGGATGAGTCTGGAGCTCTTGGAGAAGATTCTTCTCGACTTGAAACTACACATAAGAAGGATTTTGATCCTGGGAAGATCCTCGAAGACGACGATTGGGGATCCCTTGATTTTAATCCTACCTTTGTGGGTGAATATAAGGTTCCTTCTAGAGAAATTAAAGTTGAAAAGAAGGAAGAAGCTGAAAATCATAAAGTTGAAAAGAAAGAAGAAACTAAAAATCAATCAACCTTACCTGAATCTATGAGTAATAATTTTGTGGCCGCCTCTCAAACTTCTTCTCCTCACATCTCTAATTATGAAGAGTTTGATTCTTTGTCTTATGAAAAACCACCTTCTCTTCCTGAAATGGCTGATCGTTATGGTCGTGGTTTTCGCATTTTTGCTAAGCATGGGTATCATGGAAAAGGTTGTGGTGCTCATGAACAAGGGATAAGAGTTCCTCTAGAGACTAATTTTCACAATTATGCCTTTGGACTTGGCTTTAATCCCTGCAAACATACTAAAGCTTCTAAAAGACCATGCATTAGTGTTAATGCTATCTCTACATTTTTATCAATACAACATCCTAAGTATATTGATGGGGATCCTTCATGTGCCTGTGCTTTGGATGTCTTCCCTACCGACGATGCTTTAGCTGAGTTCTTGGGAGCCTATGACACTCTTCCTCGTTATCATCACAATAGGGGACTCCCTTATTGTTTGAACACTGAAGCCTATTTTGGAAAAGAGATTGATAATGACGAGATTGTGAAAGAATTCCCTCAGTTAAAGGATACTCCTCAACAAAGTAATCTTCTCATAAGTGACTCCACTGATGTTAAGATGGATCCTTGCAATAAAGAGAAAGTCATTAAAATTGGGAAATGTTTGGATGAAGAGGAACAGAAACAATATGAAGAACTATTGCATGAATTCCCTGAGATCTTTGCTTGGGCATATTCTGACATGCCTGGTATAGATCCTAAGATTGTTACTCATAATATTGTCTTAGTTCCTGATGCTAAGCCCGTGAAACAAAAGATTCGAAAAATGAATCCTAAGGTGGCTCTGCTTGTTAAGGCTGAGATTGAAAAATTATTGGAGGCTGGATTTATCCACCCTATTGACTATTCCCCATGGATTTCAAATATTGTCGCTGTGGCTAAACCAAACAACAAAATAAGAATGTGTACTGACTTTCAGGATCTAAATAAGGCTTCTTTAAAAGATGATTTCCCTCTTCCAAACATTGACATGATAGTTGATTCTACGGTAGGACATGCCTTGTTATCCTTCATGGATGGTTTTTCAGGCTACAATCAAATTTTTATTAACCCTCAAGATCAATTCAAAACTGCTTTCACCACTCCTTGGGGTACGTTTTGTTGGATAATGATGCCTTTTGGACTTAAAAATGCCGGTGCAACTTATCAATGAGCGATGACCCTTATCTTTCATGATTATATGCATAAGATTTTAGAGGATTATGTTGATGATATTTTGGCCAAATCCTTTCTTCGCATGGATCATGTTAAAATCCTTCGTCAAATCTTTGAAAGAATTCATAAATATCACATGCGCTTGAATCCCCGCAAATGTGTTTTTGGTGTGGATAGTGGAAAACTATTAGGGTTCATAGTTTCGCATCGTGGGATTGAGGTGGATACTAAGAAAATAGATGCTATTGTCAACATGCCACCTCCTAGAAATGTGTCTCAACTTAAAAGCTTAAAAGGAAAGATTCAAGCTATTCGTAGGTTTGTGTCTCAGCTTGCGGATCGTACCTTTCCTTTTACTCAACTTCTTAAAAAGGATATCACTTTTCAATGGAATGAGGATTGTCAGCAAGCATTTGAAGATTTAAAAGTGTATTTGGCTAGTCCTCCTATTCTTCAACCTGCAGAACCTTCTAAACCCTTCCTTCTGTATACAGCTGCTTCCTCTCATGCCCTCGCAACATTGTTGGCACAACATGATAAAGATGGTAAGGAATGTCCGGTTTATTACATAAGTCATACCTTACTCGATTATGAGACCCGATATTCTGCAATAGAAAGACAATGCTTGGCCTTGGTATTTGCGACTCAGAAATTGAGACATTATCTTTTAAATTCAGAAGTCCATGTCATGGTAAAGTTTGATCCTTTGAAGCATCTTTTCTCTAAAACTGATTTATCAGGACGTCTAGCTAAGTGGGTTATGATGTTAACTGAATTTGACCTTAAATTTGTTTCACAAAGAGCAATTAGAGGACAAGCGTTGACCAATCACTTAGTTGAGGCCCCTTCACCTTTCTCCTTCCCTAACCCTGAGTCCTTTCCTGATGACTTCATTCTTTCTATAGAGAAAGATGAAACTTGGGAGTTATACTTTGATGGCTCTAAGTGTCGTACAGGATCGGGGGCAGGTGTTGTTCTGGTTTCTCTTACAAGGAAACCTATTCCCTTATCCTATCGTCTAAATTTCCTGTGTACCAATAACATTGCTGAGTATGAGGCTCTTATAGCGGGAATAAAAGCAGCCTTAGCTCTGAACATAAAACACATACATATCTATGGAGATTCGCAATTGATTATAAGACAAGTAATAGGAATATATCAAGCAAAACAAGACAAATTATCACAATATAAAGACCTTGCTATCTCTTTATTACAAAATTTCGATTCTTATACTATGGAACCTGTTCCTCGAAAAGATAATCGACATGCGGATGCAATGGCATGTGTGGCTTCTCTTGTATCTTTAGAGGACCCTGTGGTTGATCTTAAATTTGTTATTCACAACCTTATTTCTCCAGCTATTGTAGACGATTCTAGCTTGGTAACATGTTGTGATTTTATAGACTCAGATGAATGGTACTCGCATATCGTAAGATATTTGACCGATGGTACCTTTCCTGATTCCGCTAATAGGAACACTAGGGCTAGAATCCGCAAGCTGTCTGCTAGGTATATCATTCTTTCTAATGTCCTTTACCGAAGGGGTTATGATGGTCTTCTCCTTCGTTGTCTTAACAAGTCAGAAATCCCTGTTGCTCTTGAAGAGGCACATTTAGGTGCCTGTGGGGGGCATTTTGGGGGCAAATCCTTGGTTCATAGATTGCTTTGTATGGGATACTATTGGCAAACTATGCAGAAGGATTCCTTTTCATTTGTTAAAAAATGTCATCAATGTCAACAACACAATAATCTGATTCATGCTCCTGCCCAAGAACTCCGTTCTCAAGTAGCTTCTTGGCCTTTTTCCACATGGGGTTTGGATCTTATTGGTAAAATCTCTCCTCCTTCATCTCAAGGACACACCTTCATTATAACCGCAATAGATTACTTTAGGAAGTGGGTAGAAGCTATTCCCCTTCGCTCTACCACTGCTGAAGTGATTTGTCAATTTCTTCTAGAAAACATCATTTCTCGATTCGGGATACCTTCTACTATAGTCTCAGATAATGGGACATCATTTAAGAACAAGGACGTGAAGAAATTCCTCGAGAAGTATCATATCAAACATCGATTTTCTACACCATACTATCCTCAGTCAAATGGTCAAGCCGAATCATCCAATAAGATAATTGAACAAATTCTTCGCAAAACCGTGAATAAGCATGGTAAGGATTGGAGTAACTAGCTAATCTATGCTCTTTGGGCCTACCGAACGAGTGTACGAATTGCTACGGGAACTACTCCTTATAATCTTGTTTATGGTGCTGACGCTATTATGCCTTTAGAGTTAGAGATTCGATCACTTAGGGTTTCTCTCAAAGGTATAGTAGATGATGACTCTTATAGAGAACAACGACTTCAATAGCTTGAGATGCTTGATGAATAGCGTATAAACGCTCTTGAGCATATTCAAGCGTATCACAAAACTCTACAACGAAGCTATAATGATAAGGTTATTCAACGTTCCTTCTCAGTAGGTGACTTAGTCCTCTATGAGAATCAGCGCAATGTGAATGCCTTACCTGCAGAAAAGGGAAAATTTAGTCCTAATTGGCTTGGACCATATATCGTTATTGAGGATTATGGATCAGGTGTTTACAAAATAGCGGATGTAGATGGTACACCTCTTAAAGAACCTATCAATGCTATGCACTTGCATAGATATTATGCTTAATTCTTCATTCTTCATCTATCTTCTTTTCAATTCTTCAACATTGGATAATATGTTAGTGTCTCTTAATTAAAGCAAAATAGAATTAAATGTTATGTTGTTTAATCTATATTGCTTCGTTCCTGACAAGTGTGTCTTCTTACTTTATGGTTTGTCTTGAATTCATTTATGTAAATTGTGAAAGATTTACATTCCCATTATGCTAGCATATTATACAGTGTCTTTGTGTTAAGTAGAATCATATCATGTTGTGTTTAAATTCAAAATTAAATCACATTAGTTATATGATTCTTAGACTTAATGCATATCTCTTCCCTATCATCAATGTAGTACTTGATTAAATATTTAATTAAGTCACACATGTATCAATTTAATCATGGAGCATTGAGAAATCAATCACATGGAAATTAAATTCTGAACATACATGTACATTTACCAGATGTATTAGATTTAATCAAAACAAAATATACATTGTTTTAAGCATTAAAGATAACACATTTGAGACAAAAGAGAAGCATGTATATATACATATATATATATGTGTGGATCGTATACAAATATAGGTCACTATATATCCAAAATGTGACCTCTCTTTTACATCATAAAATCATCTCCTATCCCTAGGGCTAGTGGCTGGAGAGTGTCGACTGGATGCTCCCTCCTGATCTGGCCATGAAGGTGGACCCATGGGTGTGTAGCGCGATACAGACCGTGAGTGACTCCGAGAGGAACTCCTACGATCCCTATCCATAAGGATCGTGCGATAGGTGGTAGCCTCGGCCTGAGCCGCTGCTAGATCTCATCGCGCCTGCTGAAGGTCCTCTGATAGGACTCTCTCTCTCTATCGTGCCTGCTGGAGGTCCTTTGATAGGACTCTCTCTCTCTCCCTCCATATATCTACCTGTACTCGGAATGGGGAAAACAAGTCCTCATGCTGACCCACGTTCCCCTGAGGCCTATAGGCAATCTGTGAGGAACTGGGGATCTGTGCTATCATGGAAATGTCTGTCATTGCTTGCTGAATTAAGGAATGCCACTCCTGCACATTAGCTATGGCAGTAGAACAGATTTTTTGTTAGTACCATTCTATATCATCAAAACATTAATCAATCAATATAAAACTACTATACCTGGATCTCCCTCACGCCAGTAGGGATCATGATATGGTAGCATCTGTGCCTGGGCACCACTAGGCTCCCCTCGCTCGAATAATCTGTGCACGATGGGTGTGGGCTAGACGGTACTAGGAACAGGTCTTCGTATCGCCTCATGTTCCCCCTGTTGGGGAATAAGAGGTGGATCCAGAGCTATGGTATCGTCTCCTGAATGGTGGGGAGCTGCATCCGACTCCTCCTCATCATCTCTATCCTCCTCCTCATCATCCTCCTCGTCATCCTCATCCTTGTCCTCATCCACATCATCACCTGCATCTCCCTCGTCCTCCTCTCTATCTGTATCCTCCTCCTCCTCCTCGGCACTGGGCTGATCGCCTATAGGTGGATCAGGATCTCCCGCCTCCTCATGACCCTCTCCCTCCTCTGGCTCCTCTGACCTGGATCCCTGGTCCTCATCTTGGTCTCCATGTCTCCATGGGCCTGGATAGCCTGTCGGATGATCTGGTGGAAAGATAGGACCTGGATATGATCTCATAAACCATGAGACGTACTTGCGCTGTGCTCCAGGCTCTGCAGAGTAGTCAGTGACTACATCCTGATCAGATCCCTCTAAGTCTGTAGTCTCGATGTCATCTATTGTCGGTCTCGCTACTACTCTAGGTCTGGGAAGGACCCGCGAGTGTCGAGTATAGATGGACACATCGGCTGGAACACACTGCTCTAGCCCGAACTGCCTCCGTACTCGGTCGAAGTAGAAAGGGACTATGATGTGTGCATATCGTCCCCGCAGTAGGCGATTCCTCTGTAGGCATGCTAACTGTCTCTCCATCCCATCCCATCTGTGCATCCGTAGGTAAGGTCTCCACACTGTCACCTCGGCTGTCAGTCTGTCAAAAATCACTCTCCAATATAACAAATCTCCAAATCTCCACTCGCTGGTAAGTGGATAAGTGAACACCCTAGGTTGCTCGCTCACTGTACTCAGCAGAAAGCCGACGGGCCTGGTGCATGTGAAGTGCTCTAAAATCCATACCTGCAGAAGTGTGCATGTCATCAAACTGAACCCCTGTCCAAATACATACTCCTCAAGGTCGTGATAGAGATGTGCAAGCATACTTCGACCCCAAGCATACACTCTCCTGTGTCTCTCCATCACTCTGATACACCATGTGAGACCCCCATGCATGTGTGTCCCTCGCCCATTAGGGCAGACAGCTAGTGCTATGATGGCTATCATAAGGCGTCTCAGAAGGGGTACCTCCCCTGTAGGATGTAAGAGCCAGCTGACCATGATGCGACCTCTCATCTCGCTCGACATGACTCTCCCTATGCAATACACCTGCTCTCTCTGATGATCCTCCATTGACCGATCAACCGCGTATGTAACAGTCGCTCCTTTGATAGGCAGATGAAGTATACGGTACACATCCTTGAGTGTACCCGTCAGCTCCCCTACTGGAAGATGAAATGTGCATGTGTCAGGGTCCCATCGCTCCATCAATGCCATCAGCATCGTAGGATGGAACCAAATGGCTAGCATGAGGATCACATACCATAATCCTACTATCGACAGTGTGTCTCTCTCTGACTGAGTAAGCCGTGGAATCTGATCTCGCAAATTGCGAAGAATATGTCCCGTTGTATGCTCTCTCATGTACGGAAGGCCCTGCAACACAAAAACATAACCGTAATCAGTACTCGATCATCAAAATCGCTAATGCAAACTATCAAACATCGTGTGCTAGTCCTGAAACCCCTCGCCAAGCCCTGATTAGGGACCATGGTGCCCTGAGGGGACCATGGCGCCGTGTCAGGGACCATGGCGCCCTGAAGGGACCATGGTGCCCTTGTCAGGGACCATGGTGCCCTGGGGGGACCAGGGCGCCCCACAGGGACCATGGTGCCCTGGGTGGGCCCTAGGTCAGCCTTTAGGGCCCGCATATGATCACAGAAAAGTCAAAATGCAGAAAATCAAAAGTCAAAGTTTAGTCAACTCACCTCGTCCAGTGGCTCGTCGTCAATCACGGCCTAGCGCAGGATCTCAACCCTCGTGGGACGCTCCGGTTGTCGTGAAGGCATGATGATAGCTATGTGGGCTCTGCTACAATGAACAGTACTCAGAATCAACAAAGTGACAAATGCAAGTGTCTCTTTCAAGGTATATACGTTCATTCCTGTACCTTTATTTTCAAAACCCTAATTTTCCTCTTTCACTCATTTCATCATAACTTGAGTTTGGGAGATGCGATTTTCGAACCGTTTGTTGCGTAGGAATCGTATTTTCATTCCCCTACTCTCGGGATGTTCTAAAAAGTGCTCTGATGAAGCCTTTTCAGTGAACATCCCTCATCAATACTCTCTTACACAATTTGTCGTAAGTAAACATGCTACCCTGTTTCACCTCCCTAATAAGAAAGTCGAAATAGGGGGGGGCATACAGCTACTCACAAATTTCATCACTTTCCTTAGTAAGCATTAGGTGATTTTTGTGATCTAACGTGTGTTTTGTAGGGTGCGGTTCCTAACTGTGTACTGCAGATGCCGCTGGGGGCTCCATCCGACAATTTATGGATATATCCTTTTTCAAATAATGTTTACTTTCTGTACTTTAGCTTGCATATGCACATAGTACTCATATGACCGCTAAAGTGGGGGCTAAATGTAACGTCATAAATTGTACGCACTTGCTAAAGCAGTACAATTTAACATCTAGTTTAGCACCCGCCTTGGCGCAGTTGCACTTTGCATGGCATTTCCCCTTTAGCACTTAATTAATTGAATTAATTAGGTCTGAAGGTTCTATTTCACCATTTTCCACATCACAAAGTCGGGCCCTTTCATTAAAGTGTGCCCCTTTCATTTTATTCCTCCAATACATCACTTAATCAAAAACCTTAATTAGGCCCTATTCTGAGCTTGGGCGCTTAATTTCGAGGGTCAAAACATCTTGAAATCACCTGTAACTTCGGGATTCTCTCTAAAATCATCATATCTGATGGTCCTAAAAATTTGGTGAAACGTTGTCGGGACCGTGGCGCCCGGAGTGCACACGGTCCCGGACATTTTTCCCAAAATTTTAGGGGCGCGATCCAATCATAAAATAAAGCTTAACCCCAAGAAATTGGCTAGAAATTCAATCTCTAGGTCGGCCAAAAGACGAAATTGTGACCTAGGGTTTCATACATAAGAGCTCTCTTTCTTCATTTGAAGGGATCCGGATTTTGGTTTTCAGGAACTTCATATGCAACGAAAGAGAAGATCTTTGAAGACTTCAACATCTTACAACATCCCTCTATCAAGCATTTATCAATTCCATTCATCCATTTAGGGCTTGGAAGACATTGAAGAACAATAGGAGATTACCGACTGAAGATTGGCTTGTACCCCTCCCTTGAGGGTTGGGTATGATTTCATGTTGTTTTCATGTCTTTACGTAAGCTTCAATACATCATTTATTCATGCTTTAGATCACTTTGCATCTTGATTTAGAGCATTTACATTATCATTTACAAGCAATTAGGGTTTACTTTCTAGGTTGCTCTAGTTTGCTTTCTTGCATTTTAGGACCTTGCACACACACTAGGTCTGCACACACAATACATTTTACAAAACAACTTGGCTATTCGTGGAGGTGGAAATCACCGAAGCGGGGGTTTGACTAAGGCAAAACCCTATATAGCCGCCCATACACCCTTTTCCAGATATCATCGCAGGTTTCGAGATTCAAACGATGCCGCGGGATACAGATCTGGAGAGAGAAGGTCGAGACAGCACTCTGTATCAAATTGCAGAGCAGAAGACTAGGACAGGGGCGCTGGGCGCCCTGGTCCTACCAGGACAGGGGCGCTGGGCGCCCTGGTCCCTGGGACAGAGGCGCTGGGCACCCTAGTCCTCCGCATAGACTGCTTTCAGACAGCTTCCTGACAGTGTTCCAGAGTGCAGAATAGCAGTTTCCGGTGCAGTTTTCAGGACAGTGGCGCCCACGCCCCCATCCCGAACATTTTCAGTCCGATTTTGACTCCGAGTACACATCTGCATTCTCATTTCATCCTTGTATTTACAGCTGTTCATTGTTTAATCTCAATTTTGCAATCTTGTTATTAGTTCATACTTGCATTTTGGGATTAGGGTTTGAACTTGCATTACTTGGTCTTACAATTTCAACAAGGGAATAGAAATCCTAATAGATATCCCATGGCTCTCTCTTTCACCAAAAGAAGTAGCCAATTGTGCGATATCTCTAGGCTCTTTCGTATTCCGTAATGTGTGTCAAAAGGTAGGATTAGGGCATGTTAACCTAGTCTCACTTTTTCCCCCACACAGTTGGTTTCATGGATCAGTAAGAAATAGTCATGTACTTCTTTATCTACTATTGAAGCTGAGTATGTTGCTACTGCTACGAAATGTACACAAGTTTTATGGATGAAGCAAATGTTGAAAAATATAAAGGTGGACTATGATGCACTAATAGTTATTCACTGTGATAACTCTACTACTATTGATATATCAAAGAATCCAACATTTCATTCTTAAACAAAGCACATATATATTAAGTATAACTTTTTGAAGGAAAAGGTGGAAGCAAATTAAGTTAGACTAGTTTATGTGAACAGTAAAGAGAAGATTGTAGATATTTTCACAAAACCTTTGACCAATGAATCATTTGAGTACCTAAGAGAGAGGTTGGGAGTTTCTGCCCCTCCGGTAGAGACTTGATTGATTTGGTTTGGCATTAGTCCAACATGCATTATTAGAGAAACTATTCATTTTGACACTGATGTGGGATGCTAGCTCTCAGGGGGAGTAGTTAGCTTTGTGATTCAGTGGTTTATGTTTCTTCTTTGATATTTTTGTCAGATTTATGGCATTGATGTCAAAGGGGAAGAGATATTGGTTTGAGAAAGACAAAGAAAGAAAAAGAAAAAGTCACAGGGGGAGATATATGAATAATAAAAGTAAACGAGAGAGATATTGACATTCAGAACTGTATATGGGATATTGTTGGTTGTCTTCCATTGGGAGAGACGTGTTTGGCATTTCTTGGTACTTAGATGTTTTTCACATCTAGTGTTGCCATCAATGCCAAAGGGTAATATTGTTGGTCATTTGGTGGAATTGATTATGTCTTGCATTGATGTTTTGTCATTGATGCCAACACTAGTTGTTTGGATGCTTTACCGACACCCTTGTGGTCTAGGTAGGTTGAGTGGTTTCTAGTTGATTTAGATCAAGCATGATCTGATAGGCTCTAGTATAGTTTGGTGATGGATTGAATTGTTCATGATACTCATTCTCATATTTCATCTATTGGTTTTGGTATGATGATCAGATGCTATCCTGTTTGCTTCGAAGCTTAGTTTCTAGTTTTGATGAGGGTTTCATTGGCAGAGCTTTTGATGAATATATTTGATGAATTGCATAAGTGGTGTTGGTGTAGCTTCTGGTAAAGTTTCAGGATGTTGTTGGTGATCATGTTCGAGACTTAGCAGATGGATATTATTGTTGTAGCATGTTGACCTATACTAGGTCCCATTTGATCTAGGGTATGGACCGACTTTAATGTAGCGTATGGATTGGACCTCTTGATGTATTTACAGGATGTCTTATGTTTTGGATGTTATTTGTTTGGACTAAGACTGACATGATTTGTAATTATGTAATTGTTTTATTATCTAGTGGCCGACCTAACTGTTTATGGTTGAGGGTTTGTATGTATAAATATAAAATCTCATTGTAGATCATCATCGTTATGGTCAAAGGTCATGGTCAAGGAATGTAATGTGTGAATAATTTAATATCATTCAGGTAGAGGATTTGGTTGATCATTGGAGATCAAATTGGGTTTATGCAAGAGGATTATTCCTCCGGTATTGAGCTTAATTGGAACTGTACTCAGGCATAGGAGATGTTATCTTTTGTAGTTCAACACTTCTCTGGATTGTAGTTTGGATTTCTATGTAGTTAGTGAGGCTCCTTTTGTGATGAGCGGTGTGCTCTAGATTGTTGGCCTTCCTTCATGTGCAATCCCCTCAATTGTAATTCACATACTTACTTCAAAAGTATTATTAGACCATGAGTAGGCTTCCCACTGTGGTTTTTCCCTTTACCGAGTTTTCTACGTATAAATATTTGTGTCATGTGGATGGATTTTATTTTGTGATTATTGTTTATTATTAATTGGTTTTACTTCTATTTTGGTATTTGGTTTAAGCATTCTGACATTAATGTTTTGGGTTCTGGTATTAAAATTTTAATTGCTAATAGTTTCGGTAATCTGTGACAACTGATTCACCCCCCCCCCCTCTCAATTGTCTTCTGGTTATTTGAACTGTCTAAGAGAATGTACCTAAAAAGATAGAAACCTCAACTCTGTGAATTTTACTCACTTGTGCCACCGCTCTAGGAAATATATCTTCTCCCTTGTCTATCGGTCCTTCAACCTCTTCATACTCATCCTTTGATTTTGGATTCCTTCACAAACTAGCCACCACATATCGGATCTCATTCCTCATCTCATTTATGAAATCATCCATTATCTTCTCTACCCTTCTAGGGTTCATCCTTCTCGGTGACATCTCCTCCTTTGATCTGGTGCAACTACCTTAGCTTGGTGGTCAGACTACTAAGTCCCAATTGCCTCATAGTTGGCAATCTATTGAACACCTTGTAGCCTACCTCGAATCAATGATTTGGTCACCCAAAGGAATGCATCAAGATTCACAACTAGCTCTGATATCATCTGACGTAGCCATGGTCTCGAGGGTCCTTAAAGAGAACAATTGAGATAATGTAGCAAGAGTAACACAACAGAACCACCAGCATAGAATAGAGAAAACACAAGATTAAATATCTGCAATATCATCGATTCATCATACATTTGTCGATGACTTGTGACAAACATGCAGGCTTACATGCCTAGCTATAGAATATACACTAGAGTACAATCTATCCAGACCTCCAAGAGGTGTTCTAATTATAGATCATGAATCGTTATCATCATATCTCTTCTCTATCTCCCAAAGGATTAAATACAACTATATATAGCATTCAGAATACATTCAAGTTGTCCACAAAAGATTACATTCTCTAAGACTAGAAAATGAAACGTGTAAAATAGATTAGACCCAAATTATGAAGATCTACTCTACCAAGGATACAAATAAAGTGTAGACCACAAAGG
Organism: Cryptomeria japonica; assembly: GCF_030272615.1. NCBI lineage: Eukaryota > Viridiplantae > Streptophyta > Pinopsida > Cupressales > Cupressaceae > Cryptomeria > Cryptomeria japonica. The sequence continues at coordinate 82,179,723 of NC_081411.1, read as the reverse complement.
AAGGTCGACCAAGGGTTTGTGAACATCCTATGTGGTGCCAATTAGATCCACAAGCTAGTAAAATTATTTGCAAGAGAAGTAATCTCGAACTAGTCGTTAAGATCAAAGTGCTTTGGGAACCAAGAAATAGACAATTTGAAAGTGACAACTTGCTGGAAAAAGATCCAAATAAACTACAAATCTAGAACAAGGAATGAGAATAAGTCTAGAAGCCAAAAATCTGATCCACAATGGAAAATGAATAACTACTGAAAATGTTGAAAGAACACAGAAGATGCAACACAGAACTAAACAAGAACAAAACTAAAAACTAAATATTTTTGGTTGATGCAAATTTCTCGTCTACTGGGGATGCTCCTGCAACAAAATAATTTTGAAATTTTTATTTTAAAAAAAAAGGTTCAAAAAAAAAAAAAATTTAAGAAAAAATCATTTGGTAGATTTATTTTTGTTTTAAAAATTATTTTTTATTTTTAAAAAGTCCCAAACTAACATGGGGGGGCTTGATCCACACCCCATGGGGTGGGTGGTCCCCATGGGATGGGAGCCCTACAGGGCCTACCAACCACTATTGGTTGGGCCTAGAAATGGTACTAGCTGGTATCATTATTGGTACTAGTTGACTGGTACTGTCATAGGGAGGGGTGAGGAGTCTATGGAGCCCCCCCATCCCCTCCCCCACCCCTATATATGTATTTTTCATTTCAAACCTTTTTCAAAAATGGCCCTTGTGACAATTTTTTTAATTCGTATTTGAAGCTACATGGATTTTTTTAATATTTTTTTGATGATGACCTCCAATACGGCCGTATGACTGTACCATCTACAAAATTTTCCTTCTTAGTTCAATATCATCAAAATGGGTCAAATTTTATATCAAAATTCATCTCCTAGCCTCCTTGATTGCAACCATGGGGTTAAATCTAAAACTTCACCCCTGAAACCCCCAATTATAAAAATCCATTGAAAACCATTTTGAAACAAATGTTTAGAAAACCAAATTTGCAACAAATGCCCACAAATCTACAAAAAACCCTCATATCTTATATTGTGTATGTTAGGTCCTGGCGACAACTGAGAGGGGGGTGAATCAGTTGTCAAATAAATTCAAACCAAAAACAGTTTAACCAACTTAATGCTTAATACCGGTAAACCAATCTATTATACTGATAGACAATTTTATCAGTTAATTGCAATACTGGTAAGGATTAATGCATGAAACAAAAATACAAATTCATCCACAACACATACAACCAATATTTGTACGTGGAAACCCTGTAAAGGGAAAAACCATGGTGGGAAACCTTACCTGCAATCAGATGATACTACTGCAAATAGTAAGTGTATACAAATGGGGTCTGCACATGCAGAAAGGCCAAGCGCCTAGAGCTCACTGCTCAAACACAAAATAGGAGTCACACTGACTATAATTGGATGGTTAAATCCAATAAGGATGTACTACTCAAATTAGCATCTTTCTATGCTGGATTCAGTACTAGTATAGTTCTGATATGCTTTCACAAAAACCTTTCTTCACCTTCAAATAATGTTTGCGTGTATAGCTCTGCTTATTCTTGCATATACCTTCACACAATCCTTTTTTGCATTCCCATTCGATCTTACAAATAAGATCTTACATTTATACCATAACCTAAGATCAATTCTATTAGGTCGACTCTAAAGGATATTACAATAAAATCAATTTATAATTAAAATAATATCCAATGCAATAATCGATACAACATGTCGGGTTAATGCATTTACAACAATAATAAATCATCTCCATAGCATGCCATGCTGATATGGAAAAGATAAACCTGTCGGTGTATAACCTAGACCTCTTTGTCAGTAACAACAAATATTCAAATACGAATATGCCAATAAACAGATCTTCAAGATGAAGTATCGAAACAATGTCTTCGACATAACCAAGTGTTTTCCATGCCATTCCAAGTGCCTATGATCATTATATCCTACTAGTGTACCAAATACCGGTGACTATGCATAAGTCATTTGCTTTGTTAGTGAATGTTGTTCATTCTCCAAAGTGCTAGAGTTGATAAGTGTTAGTAGGTGTTGACATCAATGACAAAACCATACCAAAATACCAACAATCTCTCCCTTTGGCATTGATGGCAACACAAGATGGAAAAACCATCAAAGTGCCAAAATAGAAATGCCAAATACCAAAAGTCAACAATCTCCCAAAAGAGATCATAAAAAGAAATCAAAATACAGATACACATAGAGTAACAATCTCTCCCCCAATGAATAATCTCTCCTCAAAAGATAATATGTTTTTCCATATCAATCTCTCCCCCTTTGACATCAAATGCCAAATTAAAAAAAAAAATCAGATTCAAAATACCAACCAATTCAGTATACCAACTACTCCCCTTGAGAAGTAGCTTCCTCATCAAAGCCAGAGTAAAAGATTTCTCTGTTAATTCTGTCGGTTGATGACAAATGTCAACTTCCTAAGTTTCTACCGTGGGGGTATGACCCCAAGATGATCTTTGAGATATTCAAAAGTCTCCTTCGGCAGAGGTTTAGTGAAAATATCTGCAATCTGCTCTTTAGTATTCACATTAACCATTTTAATTTCCTTTGCTTCAACATTTTCCCTTAGAAAATTTAGTGTGATAGAAACATGTTTGGTTTTAGAATGTAATACCGGATTCTTAGATATATCTGTTAGGATTCCCATAGATACTGAGAGGGGGGGGGGGGGCGTGAATAAGTATCTAACTGGTTAGAAGATTTTCTTAACTTAAAACATGTAAAGCATATCAATACAGTATACCGGTAAATAAAAAGTAATGCAATAAACAAAGATAATGACAACCACATGAAAAACACACCATAACACAGTAGTTTAATGAGGAAACCCGGTGTGGGAAAAACCTCGATGGGATTTGTGACCCACAATATTTGCTTACTGGCCAATAAGAGAATATTACTGCTACAATAGGGGCCTGCACATATAGGAAGGCCAAGTGCCTAGAGCTCACTGTTCAATTACAAAATGGGAAGTCTCACTGACTTACAAAATGGATTATATAAATCCAATGTCTTGTACTACTTCAAAATAGCATCTACTATGCCAGATCTAGTACCGGTTTATAGCTCTACTTCATACATAAACCCTTAACCTATAATTTGCATAATAGGTCTTCCTTATTTCACCTATTTTCTTCCTTTCACTCTCACTAAAATGTTCTATAATGATCTCTTATATATATGAGTCATTTTACAATTGTCGGTGGTCTGTGTGCCAGTGTAAAGTTTGACCTTACTGGTGCTAGTAAATTGTCTTGCTGGTGTCATAGGATTGTAAGGTTTTCAACAATGACAAAACCTTCAATCACCTACAATATCTCATTGGATTGTGCATTTTCCAACAATCTCCCCCTTTGGCATTGATGGCAACACTTCATGAGAAAAATTCAAAAATTGTGTACCAAAAGAATATGTGCTCCCCCTGAGATGATGAGCTATTTGCTGATTATTTTTCTCATTCCACTACTCCCCCTTTGGCATCAATGACAAAACCTTCAATCACCTACAATATTTCATTGGAGTGTGCATTTGCCAACAATATCAATTGCTCCAGTGTTATCGCAATAGATAGTAATAGGTTCCTTGCATTTTACCTTTATGTCCTTTAACATTTGCTTAAGCCATAATACTTATGTACAATTAGTTGTTGTTGCAACATATTCTGATTCTGCTATGATAAAGATGTACAACTTTGTTTCTTACTCAACCAAGAAATTAATCTACTTCCAAGAAAAAATGCTTTGCCGATGGTGCTTTTTCTATCATCCACATCTCCTGCCCAATTTGCATTTGTGTATGTGCATAATTCAAAGTTTTCATCTCTAGGATATCATAATCCAAGATTTGTAGTGCCTTGCAAGTATCGGAAAATCCTTTTTACTACTGATTCATGATTTTCTCTAAGATTAATCTAAAATCTTGAAACAATACATATTGTATTCATGATATCAGGTTTGGTTTGTGTCAAATACAGTAAACCTCCTATCATAGATTTGTGCCTAGTTAGATTAACAAGTGTAGATTCATCCCTTATTGATAATTTATCATTTGTAGTCATAGGTGTGCTTACCGGTTTAGAGTTCTCCATCCCAAATTTATTTAGTAACTCTTTCAAGTACTTGGATTGACTCAAGAATATACCTTTATCAATTTGAGAAATCTGCAATCCTAAAAAGAATTTTATTTCTCCAATCATAGACATTTCAAATTTTTGCTGCATTTCAATAGAAAATTCTTTACATAATCCATCTTCTCCTCCAAAGATTATATCATCAACAAAAACTTCTATAACCAAGATGTCATCATTTGTCATTTTGTAATATAAATTGTTTTTAACATTACCTTTAGAAAAACCAAATTTCAAAAGATACTTATCCAATCTTGCATACCAAGCTCTTGGAGCTTGCTTCAACCCATACAAAGCTTTCCTTAACCTGCAAACCATATCTTTGTTATTTGTCAAAGAAAATCCATCAGGTTGTTGAATGTAAACTTCTTCTTCAAGATCTCCATTCAAAAATGCATATTTAATATCCATTTGATATACTTTGTAGTTCTTGTGTGCTGCAAAAGCTAAGAATAATCTAACTACCTCAATTCTAGCTACTGGTGCAAAGGTTTCATTATAATCAATTCCTTCTTTCTGAGAATATCACTTGCACACTAGTCTTGTTTTATTTTTGATAACCTTACCATCTTCATTAAGTTTGTTTCTGAATACCCACTTTGTTCCAATCACATTTTTGTCTTTAGGCCGGGGAACTAATGTCCATGTGTTATTTTTCTCAATTTGTTCTAATTCTTCTTCCATAGCTTTAATCCAATGTTTATCTTCACATGCCTCATTAATTGATGATGGTTCAATTTGAGAAATAAGACATACCTCTTCATTTTCCAATCTTCCTCTTGTCATAACTCCTTTGCACTTGTTTCCAATTATCTGATCTTCAGAGTGATTCAGTCTTACATACCAAGGTGTCTTCGTTTGTTGTTGTTCCTTAGTTACTGTGGAATTTTCAGATGATACCGGTGTAACTGGATCTTCATTCTATACCGGTGGGTTCAATGTAGGTTCATTTGTTAGAATCTCTACAGCCGGTTCAAAGTCTATGTACCTTGAAGTTCCTCTGAATTGTTTATCAATCTTCACATTTGTACTCTCAACAATTTTCTGCAATCTTTTGTTAAAACATTTATATGCCTTGCTCTTAGATGAATAACCAAGAAATATTCCTTCATCACTTCTAGGATCAAATTTGCCAATATACTCATCCCTTGTAATATAGCATTTGCTTCCAAATATTTTGAAATATTTAAGAGTAGGAGTAATACCAAACCATAGTTCATGAGGGGTCTTACCGGTTTCACCTTTGATGTGAACTTTGTTGAATGTATAGGCCACTATACTTACTGCCTCTCTCCAATACACATGTGGTAGATTTGCTTCTGATAACATACTTCTTGCTGCATCCAAGATAGTTATGTTTTTCCTTTCAACAACTCCATTTTGGCATGGTGTCTGAGGTGCTGATAGTTGTCTTTTGATTCCATTCACTTCACAGAATGCATTAAATTCCTTAGATGTAAATTCTCCTCCTTGATCTGATCTCAGAGATTTGATTTTCTTACCAGTTTCATTCTCTACCATTTCTTTGAACAATTTGAACTTCCCAAATGCTTTTGATTTTTCTTTGAGAAAAGTAACACAACCCATTCTAGACTAGTCATCAATGATTAACATAAAATATCTATCACCTTGCAAACTTTTAGTTCTAGTTGGACCACATAAATCAGTATGGATTAAGTCAAGAGCATTATTTGATTTTTCTGGAATACTTTTAAAAGTATCTCTAACTTATTTTCGAGATTGACATTCCTTACATATTGTATTGTGAGGTTTGACAATTTTAGGTAAATCCGTAACTGCCTTGGTAGTACTGATTTTTACCATGCAATCAAAATTTACATGATAGAGTCTCTTATGCCATAGCCAACTTTCATCAATATGTGCAATCAAGCATGTCTTTTCATTGTTATTCAAATGAAAGATATTACCTCTAGTTTGATTACCGGTTGCAATTTCCAAACCAGTTCTATTCATGATTTTGCATTTTCCATTTTTGAATTGTAACTGAAATCCTTTCTCAACTAATTGATCAACACTCAAAAGATTATGCTTTAAACCTTCAACATAGAAAAAGATTGTCAGTATTATGCTTACCATCAAGAGATATTGTACCTTTACCTTTGATCAAACAAGCTTTATCATCTCAAAATCTCACTAAGCCTCCATTATATTCTTGAAAGTTCAAGAATTTACTTTTATCTCCAGTCATATGATGTGAGCATCCTAAATCAATGATCCATTCATCCTTTACTTCAACTTTAGCTACTAGGGTTTGTTCTACCAGTTGAGTGGTAGGTGTTGGTTGATCATCTGTTATAGCAACAAAAACCCATCCATTTTCTATCGGATCCTCATCAGAATCATCAGTCACTCCTTCACCAGGAAGATAACAAGATTTGTCTTTATTCTTCTTAAACCTGTATCTTTGATATTCAGGGTTAGGCTTGTATGTTCTTCTAGCTTCTTCTCTTATTCTAGCATGTCTATCAGGGCATCTTGAAGCCATATGACCAATCTTATTACAGTTAAAACATTTAAAGGGTGTTTTACCTTCATACTTACTTCCAACAAGACCTTTAGGCATTTTTCTTGCAAATAGTGCTTCAAGTTCTTCAAGTTCTTCATTTTCTCTCCTTCTTTCCTCAAGTTCTCTTGCATAAAAGGCTTTCCAATCAGACTTGCCAAATGATGGTGTAGATGATGTTGATGCCTGAAAAGCTAAATTTGTTTTTATAGTAGCAACAAGACCAAATTCCTCAATTTCAAAAGCTGAAAGTTTTCCAATCAATATATCCCTAGTTACTGATGTATTACGCATTGTTCTTAACTCATTTATAGTAGTAACTTTCATTTTATATGCCGGTGGAAATCCTCTTAAAATTTTTGAAACAATTTCATCTTCACTTAAGGTTCCTCACCAACATTTAATACCCAAAACAATTTCATTTACTCTTTCCATAAAAGAAAAAATCCTTTCATCTTCTTCCATTTTTCAGATTTTCGTACTTGACCCAGAAGCTTTCAAGTTTTGCAATTTTGACTGTGGAATCCCCTTCATTCAGTATTTCCAAATGATCCCAAATAGCTTTAGTTGTTGATCTATTTGATAATCCCATGATTTGCTGATCTGTTAATGCGCTCAAAAGTGCTTCTCTTGCTTTGCAATCATTTTCTTCATCTTTTCCCAAGGTAGGTGGATTAGGCTGACTGGGAGTAGGAGCAGTATAGCCATTCTTTGTAACTTCCTAGATATCCTTTCCAATGCAATTTAAATGTGTCTCCATTCTGATCTTCCATATGCCATAGTTGGTTTCATCAAGTTTAGGACTATCCTTCCTGAAATAGTTAGTAGACATCGAATCTCCTCAAGCTGTTAAACTTCTACAAAAGAGGACTACGCTCTGATACCAATTGTTAGGTCCTAGAGATAACTAAGAGGGGGGGGTGAATCAGTTGTCAAATAAATTCAAACCAAAAATAGTTTAACCAACTTAATGCTTAATATTGGTAGACAGTTTTATCAGTTAATTGCAATATCGGTAAGGATTAATGCATGAAACAAAAAGAAAAAGTCATCTACAACACATAACACCAATATTTGTACGTGGAAACCCTTTAAGGAGAAAAACCATGGTGGGAAACCTTACCCATAATCAGATGATACTACTGCAGATAATAAGTGTATACAAATGGAGTCTACACATGCAGAAAGGCCAAGCACCTAGAGCTCACTGCTCAAACACAAAATAGGAGTCACACTGACTATAATTGGATTGTTAAATCCAATAAGGATGTACTGCTCAAATTAGCATCTTTCTATGTTGGATTTAGTACTAGTGTAGTTCTAATATGCTTTCACAAAAACCTTGCTTCACCTTCAAATGATGTCTGCGTGTATAGCTCTTCTTATTCTCGCATATACCTTCATGCAATCTTTTTTTGCATTCCCATTTGATCTTACAAATAAGATCTTACATTTATACCATAACCTAAGACCAATTCTAGTAGGTCGGCTCTAAAGGATATTACAATAAAATCAATTTACAATTAAAACAATATCCGATGCACAATAACTGATACAATATGTTGGCTTAATGCATTTACAACAATAATAAATCATCTCCATAGTGTGCCATGCTGATTTGGAAAAGATAAACCTACTGGTGTATAACCTGGACCTATTTGTCGGTAACAACAAATATGCAAATATGAATATGCCAATAAACAGATCTTCAAGATGAAGTATTCAAACGATGTCTTCGACATAACCAAGTGTTTTCCTTGCCATTCCAAGTGCCTGTGATCATTATATCCTATCGGTGTACCAGATACCAGTGACTATGCATAAGTCATTTGCTTTGCTGGTGAATGTTGTTGATTCTCCAAAGTGCCAGAGTTGATAAGTGTTAGTAGGTGTTGACATCAATGACAAAACCATACCAAAATACCAACAGTGTAACATTCTAACATGTTGTAAATATGGAAGGATTAATTATGTGTTGCATTGATTATTTGTCATTGATGTCAACACTAGTTGTTATGGTTGGCTATGAGCAGATAGGTTTTGGTTATCGATAGACAGGTTTTGGTTACCGACAAAAGATCTAGTGTTACCAGTAGAAGAGACTATTTGTTGGACACTTTGAGCATGTTTGAGTCAATAGAATATGTTTGGTTCTATGTGTCACCTGCTTCTAGAGCATGTCTTGGTCAGTTGGTATTGACTTGGTGATTGGATGCTATCATACACTCTAGAAATAGGTTTACGGTTTTATCAACAGAGCTTTTATTGAGAATCTTTGATAGGATGCATAAGTGGTGTTGGTGCGGTTTCTAGGATGTAGAAGATGATCTCTGATTGTGCTTCAACTAGTTGGAGACATCGCTTTGGCATGGTGGGCCTAGAATAGGTTCGGTGCCTATCTAGGTTATGGACTGATATCATGTTAACATGTTCTCTACATGTTACCCAGATGATTTATGAATTGGTTAATATTGTTTTGGTCTAAAGACAACATGGCATATCATTGTAGTATGGATGTATGTAATGATCTTATTGTAATATCTTTTAGGTGGCCGACCTAATTGGTTTAGGCCTTAGGGTTTGTATAAACTAATGTAAATCTCATTGCAGATCATAGTAGTAGTGGTGTGAAAAAGAAAAGGAATATAAAGTGTGAATATTTCAATATCATCTAGGCAGAGGATTAGGTTGATCATTGAAGATGGAACTGGGTTTATGTAAGAGGTGAAAGGACCCAGGTATTGAGCTTAATCAGGACTGTAATCAAGCATGGTAGATGCTATCTCTTGCAGTTCATTCTACTAGATTATTGTCCAATTATCTTGAGGTGGTTTTAACCTCTCTATAGTCAGTGGGACTCTTTTGTAATGAGCAGTGCGCTCTAGGTAGTGTGCCTTCCTACATGTGTAGGCCCCTCATTGTATCACATACTTTCTGCAGAAGTATCATCTAATTGTGGGTAGGCTTCCCACTGTGGTTTTTCCCTTTATCGGGTTTTCCACGTACAAATGATGGTGTTATGTGGTATGGTTGCATTGTGTTGATTATATGTTTCAATTTTGAGTTGCATTATTTATCGGTATTTGTTTCTAACAGTATCTGTTTCTTCTATTTCGGTATTTAATGTTTATGTGCTTCGGTTTAATGTTGTAAAGTGGATTAATTGATATTATCTGTTAACAACTGATTCACCCCCCCGCTCATTTTTCCATTGGTTATCCTAACAATTGGTATCACAACTTTGGTCCTCTTTTGCAAAAGCTTAATCTCTTGAGGTAGATCCTATGGCAACTAATCCATTAGTAACTATTTTTAGAAGAGAAATCCATAAGCTTGATGGAACAAATTATGGGATATGGAAAATCCAAATGGAGACTCATCTTAGATGTCTTGGCAAGGATATTTGGGAGATCACTGAGAAAGGATACACACCTTATGATCCGACATCTAGCAATCCTACTCCTGCAAACTTGGATAAGAATATTGAGAATGATTGTAGAGCTAGAGAAGCCCTCTTGTGTGCACTTACTGATCAACGGATCATGGGATTGACTGATAAATCATCTGCAAAGGTTATGTGGAATAATTTGCAAACTATAAATGAAGGTGTAGCATAGGAAATAGGAAATCATCACAAGAAAGATAAACATAATCATAGCCCAATCACAAAAGCATTCATTGCAATGAATCTATCCTAAACAACACTCAATAGAGACATAAAATAAAAACATTCAAAACTAAAAATTAAGCAAACCAAAGGTATGATTTGAATGCTCCTTCATGCGGCTCCATTGTTCTTCTTTCTTCTCCAAATAGTTTGTTTGTGGATCTCACCTACTAGTGCATGATCATGATATGAAAGCAAGTAAATAAGATATTGCTCAAGAATACTCGAAGTGTGATTTGACAAAGTTATTAGAAATTCGATAGTTTGATTAGGGATTAAGAATCAAGGGATTTGAGTGAAGAAAATCATCCAATTTATAGATAAATTGGAGAAATGATCAAATTAGCATGATAATGATTCGAATGGAAATTCAAATCAAGAATAGCAAAATTATGACATGTTATGACAAATTGCTATGCAAGGATTTATGACAATTTATGACAAATTGCTATGCAAGAATTGATTGATTGATGATTTATGACAAAATTATGACAAATTGACATGTCATTCCCATGAATTTAGGAATTAGAAAATTAGGAAAATTGGAGAATTAAGAATTTAGGAATTAAGAAATTGATGGAAATTAGAAATTAGGTAAATTAATTAATAATCTTTCATTTATTAATTAATTCACAAAGATAGGAGGAATTAATTAGCCAATTAAATAAACATTTAATTGTGACAAGAAGACTTAGGATAAATAAATAAATTATTTAACCTAGAGGGAAAATGCCAAACAAGATTAAATGAATAAATCATAAAACCTTGGAAGATGAATTAGAAATACAAGGACGACAATTAGGTCTTGACAAAGGATTGTTGATATTGATTCGATCATGATTTTGAATTGATAAATGACCAGTGTTGATAAATGATTTGATTGAGATTGGTTGACAAAAATCAATGACAAATTGACCAAATTGACATGATTGAAAAGGACAAGGATCGATGATGAATTGATCGCAATATGACAAGATTGACAAGGACAAAGATCGACCAAAATCATGACTGAAGATTGTTGTCGACAAGACCAAATTCGAAGGCGAGATGATAGAAGAATGACTCGATACTTGCAAATGATAAAAACCAAGTGCGTGACATAGGAGAAATGTTAATGCGATGCAAAAACCTAAAATGAGGCAATGCGCAAATGTTAAAGTATGACCCTGCAAGCGTTGACCATTTTTAGGTGTCTACAGAAGGTGACCCTACTGTTAAAATTGCTAAACTTGATGGTTACTAGGTGAGCTATGAGAACCTAAAGATGGATGACAATGAAAGAATTGCTACATTTATGGAAAGAGTAAATGATATTGTCATGGGAATTCAATGTTGTCGAGGATCTCTGAGTGAAGATGAAATAGTTTCCAAAGTCTTGAGATCCCTTCCACTGGCTTGCAAGATGAAGGCAACTACAATTAATGAATTCAGAACAATGGCAAACACCTCAGTTAATAGAGACATTTTGATTGGGAAGATATTTGCTTTTGAGCTTGAAGAATTTGGACCTTTTGGAGCTGCAAAATCTGAACCTTCTTTTCATGCATCATCATCATCATCATCTTGTTGGCATATGGACACTCCAATGAGACATTGTGTGTGATTGAAGGTTTTGTCATTGATGGAAACCTTACAATCCTATGGCACTAGCAAGACATCATACCGGCAAAGCATTATTCAAGCAAGATAGTGCACCGGCATCAACAAAGATCACTCTACACCGGCACCGGCACAGGCATAGAAGAAAAGATGTATACCGACACAGAGGCCGATAGGATTTTTGATATGTAATATTTTGATTATTATTGTAAGCCAACTTGGCAAATTGTAAAATGACTCTTGTATATAAAAGAGATCATTGTAGACATTTATGGGTAAGGAAGCGAAAAAAAAGAAAATTATTAGGCAGACCTAATGTGTGAATTATAGGTCAAGGATATATGTAAAGAACAGAGTTAGAACCAATACTGAATCTGGAATTGGAGATGCTATTGTAAAGCAGTACAGATCATTGGATTAGTACAATCCTCATTGTAAGTTAGTGTGACTTCTCATTGAGTAGTGAGCTCTAGGCAATTGGCCTTCCTGCATGTGCAGGCCCCTATTGTAAGTAATATTCTCTTATTGGCCAGTAAGTGAATATTGTGGGTCACAAATCCCACCGAGGTTTTTCCCACACTGGGTTTCCTCGTTAAAACATCTTGTGTTATGGTGTTCTTTTCATGTGGATGTTTTTTATTCTGTTTATTACATTAATTCTTGCATACCGGTATACTGCTACTTTATGTTCTGCATGTTTTAACTTAAGAAAATTTGAATACCGATCAGATACTGATTCACCCCCCCACCTCTCAGTATCTGTGGGAACCCTAACAATTGGTATCAGAGCCTAGTCCTCTATTTTCAGAAGCCTAATAGCTTGAGGAAGATCTTGACACCGGTAAAGATGGAAAATCTAATGAAACAACTTGAAGGAGCTCTTACTGACTATGATGCAGAGAAGTTGAAAAATATCAAATTAGAAGATGATTTAAGAGCAGCTTAGGATATCATTCAAGCTTTTCAAGCAAATCTTATTGTTACAAGAAATAAGAGAAGAGAACTTTGTGAAAAATTGCAAAATGAGAATGATGAAAAGGAATCACTTAATGATATGATAAGCAATTTGAAACAAGAGATCATGACAATAAAAAATGAAATGCAAGATATGACTATGAGATTTTGCAAAGAGATTGAGGACAGAAAGAAGAATGAAGAAGAATTGACCAGAAGACTAAGTGATGCAGCAAATGAGAACACAAGACTTAGCTATGAAAATGACATGTTGAAGACAGATCTGATGCATACTCAGAATGACTCAAATGAACTAATGAGACAAAAAGAAATCTTGGAAAGGGAATTGGAAACTGCAAATCAACATAAAAAAAAAATTCAAGAAAAGCTCAGAAGAACTTGGTACCTTATTGAAGAATCAAAAACCCAAAGGTGCCACTTCTGGAATTGGATTTGAAGTTGGAGAAAGCTCCAGCACTACAAATACTTAGGATCACAGCAAACCGGTAAGACCACCTAATACTTATAAATTCAATGGAAAATGCTTTAAGTGTAATAAATATGGTCATAGGCAAATGAATATAGATCTAGTAATTATCAGAATATCAATCCACCCACCGGTCAATGCTCCAAATGCAATAAAGTTGGTCATAACTCTGAAAACTACAGAATGAATGTGAGATGTTATGTTTGTGGAAGATTTGGACATCTATCTAATCAATGCAGAACACAAACCGACATAGGTTATGGGAAAGCTATTCAGAAAATTAATGTAACTTGTTATGCATGTAACAAGATTGGGCATATTGCTAAATTTTGTAGAAGTAAAAGCACACCAGTAGAAAACAAAAGTTCTAGCTTGAAAGATAAAGAAAAAGTTGAAGAGGTTAAGCAAGAATTCTTAAAGCAATGGATTAGAAAAGTTGATCTAAATATTGGGAATACTCCTCCACTGGTAGAACCAACAAATGCTCCACTGGCAGGACAGAGTGATGCCTCACTAGCACGACAAAGCATTGCTCCATCGGTAGGAAGCTCTTCATCTAATTGAAGAAAATTATCTTGAGGGTTTGGCAATCTAATGACACATGTGCTATTATTCCCTCAGTTAGAGAAAAGAAGTTGAAAATCACTTATTACCGGCAAATAAAGAGAGCGCGAAGATTTTCAAGCTAAGGAATTTCAAGAAAGAAGCAAGCACACTCCAAGCAATCATCCATCCAAGACAGAAAAAGGTATTTTATCATGGCATCCCCCTCTACAATTGAATACATAGCAAACCCTACTATTGTAGAAGTAATTAAAAGACCTAGGCCCGTATTTTAGTTGGTCCCTGAAATAGCAAAGAAGGATGATACCTTAGGTGCATTTTCTCAAATCCCTAAGGGTGTTGTATATGTTGAAGACCCTAGAATGTATATTCAGTGCAATATTGAAGAGTTAGGAGACGAGGAAATCAAAACCATGTATAAAATTGAGATATGTGATGATACCAGCAATGTCAAAGCTGAACACAAAATCATTGAAACCCTAGGATTCACAGAAATCCTTAGCATTCCTAAATTTCCTAAGGATGTGATTAGGATAGTGTTAAGCAGAGTTCACGAATAATTTTTCTGGTTAGATGCAATTCATAAGATCACCAAGCAAGCAGTAAAGGCTGTCATAGGGCTACCGGCCACCGGTAAAAGACTAAATAAAAACAAGAAAGTTTCAAATGATTTAGTCACAGACCTAACAGGTGCAACATTTGATAAAAGATCTTTAAGGGTTAATGATGTAAATAATACAAATGTAAGATTCATAAGCATGATATTAGGTTATAAAGCCACTCATGCCAATAGACTTAACTTAGTTTCAAGTTTATGCATTAAGAGTGCTTATGATATGATAACAGACAATGCAAAAATTAACATCTGTGAATGGTTAAAGGATGAATTGATAAACAACCTTGGAAAGATAAAGAAGGATAAGAAAGGAACCTTCAGATTTGGAAATTTGTTAGTGTGTCTAATGCTTCATATAACAAAACAAGTTCCCAGTATAGGATATAAAGAACTTGGATATGACATACCAGTAGGAAAGCAACTAACAAAACTGTTCAAAACCATGGGTGAGAATAAGGAAAACAACATTCTTGACTTTTTCCAAGCACTAAAGACAAAAATGAAGAAAAGGACAAGGTTATCTCAGGAAATTGTAGATGAATACAAAGATGATATATGCTTTGTTATCAAAAAGGATGAAATATGGATGGAAGCAGTCATCCCAAGGACAATCTAGGTAATAGAAATGGGCTATAAGAGACATGACCACATAGTTGAAACTTATGCCAAAGCACTTCTGGAAGCCCCCAATGAACCTAAGGAGGAAGCATTTGGTAGTGCTGAAATAATAGAAAGCCAAATATAGTCCAAGAAAAGAGTGAAGAAGGTAGTGGCATTTGTGAGAAAAGGATTCAGACAAGCAAAAGCCATTAAGGAAGATGTATTAAAGAAAACCGGCATAACTGAAGATGAGTTGGCAACCCCACAACCTGAAGCTCATCTATCATTGGTAGATACTTCTTCAGAAGGAGACATCCCAACAACCTTTAAAAGAGTTGTTAGGAAAAGAGATCCCTCATTGGAAACCACTCCTTCACCTAGAAGGACAAGGTAGAAGACACAAGCTGTGAGATCTCTGGTCAAAAAGGTTACACCTAAAAAGAAGCTGACTCCTAAGTAAAAGAAAAAGGCAAAAACTGACTTGGCACCTCTAGACATTTTGTTAGATGAGATCACAGAGGAAGGAAAACTGAAGAACATAGGGAAAATTTATGACACCCTATCGGCTGATGAGAAAGGGAAAGTTGAGGAAAGTGTAATATTATACATGGACATGTTCAAAAAGTTTTTGATGGAAGTCATAAATGAAATTCCTGATGACTTATACAAAAGACTTGAGGCCAGAAGGCAAGGAGTAATTGAACTGGACAAGAAAATAAAAATAGAAAAACTACTTGCTGTATATCTAGTAAACTCCCCAAAAGAAATTGATGATCTAATAGCTCAGGCTAACCAGACATTTTTTTCCACTGCACACCGGCAAATTTCACTGATGGCAGGTAGAGTTACAGAAGTTTCAGAGGAAATAGAAGATGGTTGGGACATATTTTTGGTTGAAAAAGAGAAACAAGAAAAATATAGGAATCCCAAGCCTATTAAGGTATACCAGAAGGATAAGGACAAAGGGAAAGGCAAAATTGGTGGACCTCTAATTATAAAGGTTAAAGATAACCTACCTCCACCTGTAAAAATTACAATCCTTGAAAACCAAATGGCAGCTGAAAGCATGGATGCAAAGGATAGCAATACAAATCTTGAAGTCCTATACACTGTAAATGTTGATACCTAAAAGATCAACATAACAGTTGATAAAGACACAAGTGAAAAATCAAATATGGCTAAAGAGCCTTCGGTAATAGGAGATACAGAGCAACTGACAGAGGATATAGGGAAAAAGATGGAATCTGAGGCACAAATAGAGAAACCGACAGAGCTAAAGGCTCCGAAACAGATGCCACTGATAAGCAATGAAGCAGGAAAACCAGTGCTAAAGGAAATCTTAGAGGCATTAACACCAGGAAGTAAAACACCAACAGAACAATTGCAGCATCTCACCAATACTATGAAGAGGACTAAAATAGCAATAAAAGATAGCAAAATGTTTATGGATAGTATAAACTTAATTTTGGGCGATCTTTTTCAGATAATAACTACCCAACTACAAGGTTGAGGATATGGACCAGTATAACTACAAACTCTACTAACATCTTGACAACCTTTGTCATTGATGCCAAAGGGGGAGTAGTAGGATGAGAAAGTTCAAAGATAGGAATCATATGCTCAGGGGGCGCCCTTCATATTTTTGGTAAAATTTTTGGTCTACACATTATGGACACTTTTTTGAAATTTCTCATGAGTGTTGCCATCAATGCCAAAGGGGGATATTGTTGGCATATGGACACTCCAATGAGACATTGTAGTGTCCACCCTTGATTCGACTTATTTTGACTAGAGTTGACTTTTATATTTCGCTTGATAGACTTATCTAGACTATATTTTGATGATTTGGATGATGATTACTCATGTGCTTCAGTGACTTATGATTGATGTTAGATACTATTGGACATATGATATTTTGATGATCTATATGGATGTTGGTATTATCATGATTCATCATGTGATTTGATGATACATGTACTTGATGGACTTTATATGCTCACTATGTGATGGATTATTGATAGATTAGATTTATCATGGTTTTTGATGATGATTATGATTACGCTAACCCTACTTTGTGATTACATATGATGAGATGTTTATGAGATATGTTTGACTATCGTTTGACTATCTTCGTGATAGAGACGATTCCACATCACTCATTGCGAGCAGGATGTGTCATCGTGATTCTCTATCACTTGTTTGTTCTATAAATTTATATGTATATGTTGTGTTATCATTTTGTGGTTGCAGGATTTTGCAGGTACCAAACATAGACTCCACCTAGCTTCATAGGTCTGAGCGTGTCTTAGTTCCAATGGCTTATGTGGTTCGGAGATGGCATGAGATTCCCTTCACATACTCTAGGTCTAAGTTATTCACCATGTTTAGTCAGCATCTTGGCATAATTTGCCATGTCAGTTAGTAAACTTGATCCTTTGGTATTGTGAGTCTAGTTTATGTCGGTTGATTTACTTGATGATGTTAGAGTAATTATGTGTAGTTTTCTATTTGGAAATATTATTTTAATGTATTTAATTTATAAGTTTTCAATATGTAATTATTTGATATTTATCTTTATTTGATAATTAACATTTATTGATTTTATGATTATTTTAATATTTGATAAGCTTTATTGTTGTTTAATATTTATTTAATAGTTGTGACTAATCTTTAATGGTATTTGACTATTTAATTATTTATTTGACTTTCTATGGTTTAACATTTATTTGACATCTTTTATCTATTTGGTTCTTTAATTTATTTTATTAGCTTTTGGTTTAATTTATTTTAATTCCCTTTTGGATTAAATTAATTTTCATCTTATATTTATTTAATAGTTTGACTTTTTATTTCTAAGTGGGGTGTATGAGCACAATAAATTAAATAAAGAAATAAAAACAATCCCACTTAGTTGAATAAGTATATTTTATTTACCTTACCTACCCTTCAAACTCATTGGTTAAATTCAAAATGGGTGAATAAATTATATTATATGGTGGGTTGGTAAAATATACTCCAAAATGGAATATTTTGATTGGCTGAAATTGAGGCTAGGGTTTTTGGATTATTGTTGCTTTTAATTTTCATTTCCATGAAGTTTTTCGGTTGGATTTTTGCTATTCTTTTGAAATTTCTCCAACAAGTTTTCTTCCTTGGTTTTGGATTGCTGCACTTTTGGTTTTTGGCTGGAGCTTGATTGGATTTTGGTTTGGCTTGTGGGAGCTCTTCTTCAACTACAAACCATCACATAGGTTGCAGGTTGGAGGCTTCTCCATTGGTTTCTTGTTTTGCTTTCAAATTTTGAAACTTGTATGCTCCGTGTTTGATTTGATTAAAAAATAATAATAATAATAATTTGGTTTATGCATTCTCATTTATCTTCCTAGATTTGGAATGGGTAGCCATGAGATTTTAGATTCTTTGCTTGGTTTATAGTTCTTGAAATAATGCTTCCTGTGCATTGCCGTGAATATTCAGCATGAGGAATATCTTGCAGATTTTGTATATGTCTTGTGTGAATTATTTTAATAAGATCTCTATTTTATATTAACGATATTTTAACCTGGTAGATGAGTTCTTATGGAGATTATAAATCTGGGAAAGAGGAGAGTCTTTGTGAGCTCCCATTCTGGCTCTATCGTACAGGAGACTCACATGACTTTTTCCCCTTTTTATTGTTTTTACACATCCCTTTGTGTATGGATGTTATTGGTTATGCGGAATGTCTTTTTAAATGTAATTGAGTCATATATTATTCTTTCTATATTTTAGATTCAAGGTTGTAGAATTTCCTTAGTTTTTTTTTTACAGTGCTGGAGATGTTCTTCCTCCAAAAAGTCTGCGTTATGTTTTCAATTGGAGTTCCTTGAGTGAATTTTATTATTTTATTTTGTTCACATATTCTTATAGTTTAATTCGTGCCAATTCCAACGAGTATAAATATGTCATATTTGGCTGTTTATATTTCGAGCAGTTTTGATTTCACACTTAAGTAGTTTTTTGCCAAAATTTACCCTTTTTTTTAATGCCCTAAAATATCAGTCATATGTGCCATTATGTGTATTTTTAAAGTTTTGTCTAGTTTGAAATCTATTTGAGGTCAGTTGGATTTGGGGTTATACCAGAGGCTTTTTGAGGGAATTTATGATGTTGTTTAAAATTATTTATGATTGGTGATGTCTTCATATTATTTATTTATTTTTGTTTTATATGCATTTTACTTCATTTGAGTTGTTTGTGCTTCCTCTCTTGTTGATGCACCAAGAGAGAGATTGAGATTCTTGTGATTATGTGCCAGCAAGTGGATAGGCCTTGCTGAGACTATTGGATGATTCATTTCAGATTTGATTGCATTTCTTATGGCCTTGATATGTTTATTTGGCCAAGAGGCTCATTGATTTTTGGTTCTCATGATGTTAACTTTCACATGTTTCATGATTATGAGATGATAATGTTGTTTGCATATGGATTATTTGTGATTTCAGATTTATGTATATTCTAAGATTCAATTATGATTCTAGAGCCTCTTCTGCTTTCATGTTTGAGACCATGTTAGGGGGGAGTGGGCTTCCTTGTGATGACCAGGGTCACGAGAGATAGGCTTGCATGAGGTTCCTCGTAAGGATGCATGAAGTCTAGACCACCAGGGCACATTGGAGTTTTCCATGATTTTTAAATAAGTGATAACCTAATAATTGATGGGTTGGGCAGTTAGATTAATTAATAAGATAATAAATTGATTGTGCCTCATGACTTAGTCGTAGGGAGGATGTTTTAGAATAAGAATGAGAAGGTCGTGAAGACGGTAAGCTAATCTCCCTTAGTCTCTCATAGGTTGAGATGGCTCCACATGTCCATCAGGCTAGCACCTTGTGTTATTATGTTATTTTGTTATGAGGATGGCACCCCTTATTGATTTATGGTTATTCTTATTGGATGTACTTATGTCTTGATGAGTTGTATGCCTCTGGGAGTTCATTCTTGTTATATTGTGTAAGTTCTTACTTGAGAGTCTTTGTGTGGTTAGTCTCCTTGGTTTTAGGTGCCAGCTTAGGTTTAGAGTGTGTGTTGAGACCTTGTGGCATCTCCTAGCATGGGGGGTGGTTCCTTTGGTTCCACATGGTCGGGAGGTTGGTGCTTTTTAGCCATTGGGATGTTCTTTTGGATTCTAATTGCGTGGACATGGATTCTTCCTCATGATGTACTATGGATGTACCTTATAGCAGATTTATATAATGGATAAGATAAAATGTATGTAATGTAACACTTTTTGTATTTCATAGATAGAATCTTGTAGTAGAAAGAGCTATGCTCATGATGTATTTAATGTACTTATATTTGTAGATGAATTGTAGTTGGAAATTGGAATTAAGGCCTAGTTGTATTGTACTATTATAGAGAGGTGATCTTATGAGTCATGTAAATGAATGGATAATGGTTGGAATAGAATGGAATTGCATTATGGATTAGTTGTATTATCTCATGGGATGATTAGAGGCTAGTTAGAATGTTAAATAATCTTGAAAGAGGATTGTTCATGGAGTAATAAATGAATATGTTATAGGATGTTAAATGGATTTAGTAAACATGTATGATTCATATAGATGCACTGGTAGAAAGAAAATTATGCATATCATGGGAAGTAAGTAATGTTGTAGGTTGCATATCTCATGAGTAGATAATTATATTATGATGCGATAATGAAGGTGAAATATATCTTTCACGTGCATAGTATGCTATTGTGGAAATGAATTTAAGTAATGATGCTAAAGTACCCTAGGGAAAGATTAATGATGTTATGATATTTCCACTTGCGTTAATTCATGAAATGAGTAATTATATATGTTCATATTGGTTAATTGATGAATGAATGTAAATAGAATAGAGATGTTATGTGTTGCATTAATTGTTATTAGATGTTAATTAAAAAAAAAAAGTATCTCCATTTTTATATTATTGTTTAGTTTCCTTAGGGTATTTTGGCAGGCATTACAACTTGGTATCAGAGCTCATGTTCAACACTGGGTACTCTGGTTTCGTTTGAGCCCATTGTGCATTTTTTCATTTGGCATGGGGTAGCCCAACGGTTTTATACCTGGTATTTATTTTCTTGTTATAGTTTTCTTAGATGCTTATCTTATAGTCTCCTTTGCATTTTTTCTTAGATAAGATGCCTGTTAGGGGTAGAGATCATCGTCGTGCCGGTCGTATGGGTAGTTGTAGGAACCCTCGCCCCAAGGTTTCTGAAGAGTCACACCATGAGGAATAGGAGTAGAAGCAGCCTAGAGATGATCCAATCCCGCAGTTGGTGAATGTGCTTCAGGAGCTTCTTGGTCGCCTAGGACCGAGCTAGGAGGAGAACCAGCAAGAGGGATCTCATCATTCAGCGCATCAAGAGAGAGAGCGTTCACATTCTCCTAGGAGGAGAATTGAGGTGGATCAGGTGGCACTTGCAGCTAGTCAGATTAGGGATCTGAATAGGCCTCATCCTCCTACATTTGATGGCTTAGGTAGTGGCATGGAGGCAGAGACTTGGTTATTGGACTTAGGTAGGTGTTTTGCTATGCACCAGTGTAGCAGTAACACCAAGGTGAGATGTGCGATTTTGCATCTTCACAATTTTGCGACGACATGGTGACACATGGAGGAACAGAAGTTGCATTTGGACATAGAGACGATATCATGGGAGTTATTCTTGGAGCAGTTTCGTGCTAGATTTCTTTCAGATCATTGGAGATAGAGGAAGGCCGATGAGCTCCACGATTTGAGACAACAGAGGATGACTATGGAGCAGTATGAGCGCAGATTCTTCAAGCTTAGACAGTATGCTGGATATGGAGGTGATGAGCCGATGTTGATCCAACACTTTGTTAGAGGTCTGAATGATCGTATTGGTGGAGAGGTTCAGATGCACAAACCTAAGACCTTAGAGGCAACGGTGGAGAAGGCGAGACTAGCAGAGGAGAATCTTTCATTAGCATCAGGTGGAGTGACTGGAGGACAAATAGTTAGTGCACCTGTTACAGGATCTACGATGAGAGGACCACAACAACAGTCTGCAAGATATGCTAGGAGCCATCCTTCTTCTTTTTGTAGTGGTCAGCGGTTTAAGAAGAGGTTTTCTCAAGGATAGAGCTTTGCTCGAGGTGCCAGATTTTAGGTTGATAGGAGTCACAATCATCAGCGTGATAGGAGACCTACTCCTTCCTAGCCAGTGTAGAGTTCATAGCCAACTTCTAGTAGAGGCAGTGTTCAGGAGTCAAGTACAGCACCAGGTACCAGAGTGTTTGTCGGGAGAGATTGCTTCGCATGTGGACAACCAGGTCACATTGCCATTCATTGTCCTCAGTGTACTTCTCAGATGTCAGGGCAGCAAAAGCCAGCTACTTCTGAGCCTACAGTTGAAGATGTAGGTAGGTCTCATCGCATTTTTGCGGTGGTTGATAACTGTCAGGCTGAGCATCAGGCCACCGTTGTAGAGACATCAGGTGTGATAGGTGGTATCTCTTGTTCCATGTTATTTGATTCTAGAGCATCAGATTCTTTTATTTCTCCTTTTCTAGTAGAGCGATGCGGGCTTGCTATGGCAAAGCAGGACGATAGGTGGCAGGTAGAGTTAGCTACTGGGTCCAAAGTGGTAGTGGATTCTCTTGTGCTCAAATGTCCTTTAGTTTTAGGAGATTGCCAAACTTCTGTGGATCTTCGTGTTATGTATTTGGGATCTTATGATGTGGTTCTTGGTATGGATTGGCTTGGATCTCACCAAGCACAGATAGATTGTAGAGGTAAGAGAGTGCAGTGGAAGGATGATAGTGGGAAGAGTGTGGAGATTGTAGGTATTCAGAGACCTATCTCTCTTCGCATGATTTCTGCTATGCAGATGAAGAGGTGTGTGCATAAGGGTTGCCAGTTGTTTGCGGTTAGAGTGAAGGATGTGGATGGGGAAGTTAGCTCAGAGGATTTATTGCAACAGCATCCCATTCTTTAGGAGTTTGCAAATGTTTTTCCTAGTGAGATTCCAGGTATGCCCTCTTGGCGAGATATAGATTTCAGGATTGATTTGGTGCCAGGAGCTAAGCCTATTTCTAAAGCTCCCTATCGAATGACCACATAGGAGTTGGATGAGTTGAGAGTTCAGTTAGAGGAGTTGTTGGTGAAGGGATTTATTCATCCTAGTGTGTCCCCTTGGGGTGCACCTGTGCTATTTGTGAAGAAGAAGGACGGATCTCTTCGATTATGCATTGATTACAGACAGCTTAATAAGGTGAGAGTGAAGAACCGATATCCCTTGCCTCAGACAGATGATTTATTTGACCAGATTAAGGATGGCAAAATATTCTCTAAGATTGACCTTAAGTCCAGGTATCACCAGCTGAGGATTCAGGAGGCAGACATACATCGCACCACTTTTCGTACTAGATATGGTCATTATGAGTTCACAGTGGTACCTTTTGGTCTCACGAGTGCACCTTCGGTTTTCATGAGCTTGATGAATGGTGTATTCAGGTTGTATTTGGATGGGTTTGTATTAGTATTTCTAGATGATATTTTGATTTATTTGAGATCGGTTGAGGAGCATGATGATCATGTGAGGCAGGTTTTGCAGTGTCTTAGAGAGAATCAACTATACGTCAATTTGGCAAAGTATGATTTCTTCCAGACAAAGGTGAGGTATCTTGGTCATGTGATTTCTGGAGAGGGTACCGTAGTTGATCCCTGAAAGATTCAGGCGATTGTTGATTGGCCAGCACCCACTAATGTGGGAGAGGTGCATAGTTTCATGGGTTTAGCAGGATATTATCGCAGATATGTTCAGGATTTCTCCAGGATAGCTCATCCTATCACTTCTCTTCAGAGAAAAGGGAAGAAGTTTGTTTGGACAGAGCAGTGTGAGAAAGCATTTCAGATCCTTAAGGAGCGTTTGACCAGTGCACCTATTTTAGCAGTACCAGATCCTTTGGGAAATTTTGTGGTGTGCACAAATGCTTCTTTGGAGGGTCTAGGAGTAGTATTGATGCAGGATGGTCATGCGATTGCATATGAGTCACGTAAACTTAAGAATCATGAGCAGAACTATCCCACCCATGATCTTGAGTTAGCGGCAGTGGTTCATGCTTTGGTTAGGTGGAGGCACTTCCTTCTTGGACATAGATTTGAGTTGCACAGTGATCATCGCAATTTGCAGTATATCTTCACGCAGCCAAATTTGAATGCTAGGCAGAGGTGTTGGATGGAGTTCTTATGTGAGTATGACTTTGAGGTGAGATATATTTAGGGTAAGGAGAATGTGGTAGCAGATGCTTTGAGTTGTAGGAGGCATGAGATTTCAGCAATGTCTCTTAGTGTGGATTTGAGGAGCCGTATTCTTAGTGCTCTTCCTTCAGATGTATGGTATCAAGAGATTATTGCAGAAGTTGCCACAGGTTGAGTTCTTGAGGGCAGATATGCTGGTTACTCAGTAGAATTAGATGGACTTCTTAGGCATTTGGGACGCATTTATGTTCCACCATCAGATGGTCTATGAGTTTTGATCATGTCGGAGGCACATCATGGACCTTACTCGGCACATCCAGGTGTCAAGAAGATGCACACGGATTTGAAACAGATATATCATTGGTCTGGTATGAGGAGAGATATTGCAGATTTTGTGGCATGTTGCCTAGAGTGTCAATGAGTGAAGGCAGAGCATCAACATCCCACAAGATTATTACAGTCACAATTGGTTCCAGGATGGAAATGGGATATTATATCTATGGAATTTATAGTTGGATTGCCCATGTCTTCATGCTATCATGATGCTATTATGGTCACTGTAGACAGATTGACCAAAATAGCGCACTTTTCTCCGATCAAGTCTTCATATACAGTAGCGACAGTAGCTCGAGGTTTCTTGGAAGGAGTTGTAAGGTTGCATGGTATTCCTCGGTGGATCATATCCGATCATGATCCAGTGTTCACATCAGCATTTTGGATAGCTCTTCAGCATGATTTGGGTATGCAATTGAACTTTAGTTTAGCTTATCACCCTAAGATAGATGGGCAGACAGAGAGGGTGAACTAGGTATTAGAGGATATTTTGAGGATGTACGTAATGGATCAACAATCTCATTGGGAGGACTACCTCTATTTGGTTGAGTTTGCATACAATAATGGTTACCATAGCTCTATAGGTATGTCTCCTTATCAGGCATTATATGGTAGACCATGTCGCACGCCCTTGAGTTGGGATCATTTAGAGGATAGAGTGCATATCGGATCAGAGATGTTGCAGGATATGGAGGATCAGGTGGCTCGCATCAGAGAGCATTTATTGGCCACTCAGGATAGACAAAAGAAATATGTGGATGCTCATCGAGTGGAAAGGCAGTTCTCTATTGGTGACATGGTATTTCAAAGAGTTCACCCATGAAAGAGTCCAATCTGTTATGGGAAAGGCTCTAAGTTGGCATCTCAGTTTGTTGGACCTTTCAAGATTCTGGAGCGGATTGGTCCTATGGCTTATCGCCTTCCTTGCTGCCTAGCTTGTCCTGCATCCATGATGTCTTTCATGTTTCAGTTTTGAGGTTATACTACCCTGGTATTTCACATGTGTTGGATTGGAATGCTTTGCAGATCGAGGATGGGTAGCCTTCTATGGAGTCCATGTGCATTCTTCAACACAGAGAGATGTCACTCAGAGTCCGGAGCGTAGAGCAGGTAAGGGTCCAGTGGGATCCGATTGATGATTCTTTGACTACATGGGAGGATGCAATGCGAATGAGAGAGCTATATCCATATTTGTTCTCAGGCTTCCAGGAGTAAGCCTAGGCAAAGGGGGGAGGATGTAGTGTCCACCCTTGATTCAACTTATTTTGACTAGAGTTGACTTTTATATTTCGCTTGATAGACTTATCTAGACTATATTTTGATGATTTGGATGATGATTACTCATGTGCTTCATTGACTTATGATTGATGTTAGATACTATTGGACATATGATATTTTGATGATCTATATGGATGTTGGTATTATCATGATTCATCATGTGATTTGATGATACATGTACTTGATGGACTTCATATGCTCACTATGTGATGGATTATTGATAGATTAGATTTATCATGGTTTTTTATGATGATTATGACTACGCTAATCCTACTTTGTGATTACATATGATGAGATGTTTATGAGATTTGTTTGACTATTGTTTGACTATCTTCATGATAAAGACGATTCCACATCACTCATTGTGAGCGGGATGTGTCGTTGCGATTCTCTATCACTTACTTGTTCTATATATGTATATGTATATGTATATGTTGTGTTATCATTTTGTGGTTGTAGGATTTTGCAGGTACCAAACATCGACTCCACCTGGCTTCACAGGTCTGAGCATGTCTTAGTTCCAATGGCTTATGTGGTTCGGAGATGGCATGAGATTCCCTTCACATACTCTAGGTCTAAGTTATTCACCATGTTTAGTCAGCATCTTGGCATAATTTGCCATGTCAGTTAGTAAACTTGGTCCTTTGATATTGTGAGTCCAGTTTATGCCGGTTGATTTACTTGATGATGTTAGAGTAATTATGTGTAGTTTTCTATTTGGAAATATTTATTTTAATGTATTTAATTTATAAGTTTTCAATATTTAATTATTTGATATTTATATTTATTTGATAATTAACATTTATTGATTTTATGATTATTTTAATATTTGATAAGCTTTATTGTTGTTTAATATTTATTTAATATTTGTGACTAATCTTTAATGGTATTTGACTATTTAATTATTTATTTGACTTTCTATGGTTTAACATTTATTTGAAATCTTTTATCTATTTGGTTCTTTAATTTATTTTATTAGCTTTTGGTTTAATTTATTTTAATTCCCTTTTGTATTAAATTTATTTTCATCTTATATTTATTTAATAGTTTGACTTTTTATTTCTAAGTGGGGTGTATGAGCGCAATAAATTAAATAAAGAAATAAAAACAATCCCACTTAGTTGAATAAGTATATTTTATTCACCTTACCTACCCTTCACTCTAATTGGTTAAATTCAAAATGGGTGAATAAATTATATTATATGGTGGGTTGGTAAAATTTACTCCAAAATGGAATATTTTGATTCGCTGAAATTGAGGCTAGGGTTTTTGGATTATTGTTGCTTTTAATTTTCATTTCCGTGAAGTTTTTCAATTGGATTTTTGCTATTCTCTGGAAATTTCTCCAGCAAGTTTTCTTCCTTGGTTTTGGATTGCTGCACTTTTAGTTTTTGGCTAGAGCTTGATTGGATTTTGGTTTGGCTTGTGGGAGCTCTTCTTGAACTACAAACCATCACACAGGTTGCAGGTTGGAGGCTTCTCCATTGGTTTCTTGTTTTGCTTTAAAATTTTGAAACTTGTATGCTCCATGTTTGATTTGATTAAAAAAAAATAATAATAATAATTTGGTTTATGCATTCTCTTTAATCTTCCTGGATTTGGAATGGGTAGCCATGAGATTTTAGATTCTTTGCTTGGTTTATAGTTCTAGAAATAATGCTTCCTGTGCTTTGCCGTGAATATTCAGCATGAGGAATATCTTGCAGATTTTGTATATGTGTTGTGTGAATTATTTTAATAAGATCTCTATTGTATATTAAGGATATTTTAACCTGGTAGATGAGTTCTTATGGAGATTGTAAATCTGGGAAAGAGGAGAGTCTTTGTGAGCTCCCATTCTAGCTCTACTATAGAGGAGACTCACATGAGTTTTTCCCCTTTTTATTTTTTTTACACATCCCTTTGTGTATGGATGTTATTGGTTATGTTGAATGTCTTTTTAAATGTAATTGAGTCATATATTATTCTTTCTATATTTTAGATTCAAGGTTGTAGAATTTCTTCAGTTTTTTTTTACAATGCTGGAGATGTTCTTCCTCCAAAAAGTCTGCATTATGTTTTCAATTGGAGTTCCTTGGGTGAATTTTATTATTTTATTTTGTTCACATATTCTTATAGTTTATTTCGTGCCAATTTGAACAAGTATAAATACATCATATTTGGTTGTTTATATTTCGAGTAGTTTTGATTTCACACTTAAGTAGTTTTTTGCCAAAATTTACCTTTTTTTTTATGCGCTAAAATATCAGTCATATGTGTCATTATGTGTATTTTTAAAGTTTTGTCTAGTTTGAAATCTATTTGAGGTCAGTTGGATTTGGGGTTATACCAGAGGCTTTTTGAGGGCATTTATGATTTTGTTTAAAATTATTTATGATTGGTGATGTCTTCATATTATTTATTTATTTTTGTTTTGTATGCGTTTTACTCCATTTGAGTTGTTTGTGCTTCCTCTCTTGTTGATGCACCAAGAGAGAGATTGAGATTCTTGTGATTATGTGCCAGCAAGTGGATAGGCCTTGCTGAGACTATGTGATGATTCATTTCAGATTTGATGGCATTTCTTATGGCCTTGATATGTTTATTTGGCCAAGAGGCTCATTGATTTTTGGTTCTCATGATGTTAACTTTCACATGTTTCATGATTATGAGATGATATTGTTGTTTGCATATGGATTATTTGTGATTTCAGATTTATGTATATTCTCAAATTCAATTATGATTCTAGAGCCTCTTGTGTTTTCATGTTTGAGACCATGTTAGGGGGGAGTGGGCTTCCTTGTGATGACCGGGGTCATGAGAGATAGGCTTGCATGAAGTTCCTTGTAAGGATGCATGAAGTCTAGACCACCAGGGCACATTGGAGTTTTCCATGATTTTTAAATAAGTGATAACCTAAAAATTGATGGGTTGGGTAGTTAGATTAATTAATAAGATGATAAATTGATTGTGCCTCATGACTTAGTCCTAGGGAGGATGTTTTAGGATAAGCATGAGAAGGCTGTGAAGATGGTAAGCTAATCTCCCTTAGTCTCTCATAGGTTGAGATGGTTCCACATGTCCATCAGGCTAGCACCTTGTGTTATTATGTTATTTTGTTATGAGGATGGCATGTGATGACACTCCACTCCTACATGTGTTTCCCCTTATTGATTTATGGTTATTCTTATTGGATGCACTTATGTCTTGATGAGTTGTATGCCTCTGGGAGTTCATTCTTGTTATATTATGTAAGTTCTTGCTTGAGAGTGTTTGTGTGGTTAGTCTCCTTGGTTTTAGGTGCCAGCTTAGGTTTAGAGTGTGTGTTGGGACCTTGTGTCATCTCCTAGCACGGGGGGTGGCTCCTTTGGTTCCACATGGTCGAGAGGTTGGTTCTTTTTAGCCATTGGGATGTTCTTTTGGATTCTACTTGTGTGGACGTGGATTCTTCTTCATGATGTACTATGGATGTACCTTATAGCAGATTTATGTAATGGATAAGATAAAATGTATGTAATGTAACACTTTTTGTATTTCATAGATAGAATCTTGTAGTAGAAAGAGATATGCTCATGATGTATTTAATGTACTTATATTTGTAGATGAATTGTAGTTGGAAATTGGAATTAAGGCCTAGGTGTATTGTACTATTGTAGAGAGGTGATCTTATGAGTCATGTAAATGAATGGATAATGGTTGGAATAGAATGGAATTGCATTATGGATTAGTTGTATTATCTCATGGGATGATTAGAGGCTAGTTAGAATGTTAAATAATCTTGAAAGAGGAATGTTCATGGAGTAATAAATGAATATGTTATAGGATGTTAAATGGATTTAGTAAACATGTATGATTCATATAGATGCATTGGTAGAAAGAAAATTATGCATATCATGGGAAGTAAGTAATGTTGTAGGTTGCATATCTCATGAGTAGATAATTATATTATGATGCAATAATGAAGGTGAAATATATCTTTCATGTGCATAGTATGCTATTGTGGAAATGAATTTAAGTAATGATGCTAAAGTACCCTAGGGAAAGATTAATGATGTTGTGATATTTCCGCTTGCGTTAATTCATTAAATGAGTAAATATATATGTTCATATTGGTTAATTGGTGAACGAATGTAAATAGAATAGAGATGTTATGTGTTGCATTAATTGTTATTAGATGTTAATTGAAAAAAAAAAAAGTATCTCCATTTGTATATTATTGTTTAGTTTCCTTAGGGTATTTTGGCAGGCATTACAGACATTGTGTGTGATTGAAGGTTTTGTTATTGATGGCAACCTTGCAATCCTATGGCACCGACAAGACATCATACCGGCAAAGGATTATTGAAGGAAGACAGTGCATTGACATCAACAAAGATCACTCTACACCGGCACTAGCACCGGCACTGGCATAGAAGAAAAGATGTATATCGGCATAGAGGCTGATAAGATTTTTGATATGTAATATTTTGATTATTATTGTAAGCCGACTTGGCAAATTGTAAAATGACTCTTGTATATAAAAGAGATCATTGTAGACATTTATGGGTAAGGAAGCAAAAAAAAGGAAAATTATTAGGCAGAACTAATGTGCGAATTATAGGTCAAGGATATATGTAAAGAATAGAGTTAGAACCGATTCTAAATCTGGCATTGGAGATGCTATTGTAAAGCAGTACAGATCATTGGATTAGTACAATCCTCATTGTAAGTCAGTGTGACTTCTCATTGAGCAGTGAGCTCTAGGCAATTGGCCTTCCTGCATGTGCAGGCCCCTATTGTAAGTAATATTCTCTTATTGGCCAGTAAGTGAATATTGTGTGTCACAAATCCCACCGAGGTTTTTCCCACACCGGGTTTCCTCATTAAAACATTTTGTGTTATGGTGTTCTTTTCATGTGGATGTTTTTTTATTCTATTTATTACATTAATTCTTGCATACTGGTATACTACTACTTTATGTTCTGCATGTTTTAACTTAAGAAAATTTGAATACCGGCCAGATACTGATTCACCCCCCCTCTCAGTATCTGTGGGAATCCTAACACATCTACTGGCAAAATTTATTGGAAAGCCCTATATGCAAAATAACTAGAAGATATGAGGAAGGAGGATGAAGAATTTGAGCAACTTGAAGCCTTATTTGCTAGAAGAGTACCTAAAGGACTGGAAAGAAGTAAGTATGAAGGAAAAGAACCTTTTAAATGTTTTGCATGTAATAAGATTGGTCATTTTGCATCTAGATGTCTTGAAAGGAATGAAATATTTACAGAAAGACTTAAGAAAGCATTCAAGCCTAATCAACACATATATAGATTCAAGAGAAAAAAACAATGCTACATAGCAAATGAGAGAGGAGTAATTGATGATTTTGAGGATGAACCATCAAAAGACTCTGCTAGTGGACCTAACAATGGAAAGAAATGGGTGTTCTATGCCCTGAAGGAAGATGAATTGGAACCGGCTATCAAAAATGAAGAAAAGGCCCTGGCAGCAAAAGTTGTAGACAAGGATAAATGGGTAATTGATAGTGGATGCTCACATCATATGACTGGAGATAAAATAAATTTTTTGTCCCTATATGAATACAATGGTGGTCAAATAAGATTTGGAGATGACAAAGCATGTTGGATCAAAGGTAGAGGTACTATTTCTCTGGATGGTAAGCATAATACTGATAATGTCTATGGTGTAGAAGGTTTAAAGCATAATCTTTTGAGTGTTGGTCAATTGGTGGACAAGGGATTCCAACTTCAATTCAATGATAGAAAATGCAAAATCATTAACAAGACTGGTTTGGAGATTGCTACCGGTACTCAGGCTGGAGGTAATATCTTTCACCTAAACACTAGTAATAAGACATGTTTGATTGCACAAATTGATGAGAGTTGGTTATGGCATAAGAGGTTGTGTCATGTTAATTTTGATTTCATTGTCAAGATCAGTTCAACAAAGGTAGTTAGAGATATACCTAAGATTATGAAACCTCATAATCTTGTATGTAAGGAATGTCAATTGGGAAAGCAAGTTAGAACTACTTTTAAGAGCATACATGATAAATCTAATGATGTTCTTGATTTGATTCATACTAACTTATGTGGTCTAGCAAGGACTAGAAGCTTTCAAGGTGATAGGTACTTCATTCTAATAATTGATGATAATTCTAAAATGATGTGGGTGACTTTTCTTAGGGAGAAGTCTGAAGCTTTTGAGAAATTCAATATCTTTAAAGAAAAAGTAGAAACTGAAACTGGACTGAAAATCAAATGTCTAAGATCAGATCAAGGCGATGAGTTCACTTCTCATAAATTTAACAGTTACTGTGAGACAAATGGAATTAGGAGACAGCTATATACACCCCGGACTCCTCAGTAGAATGGAGTGGTGGAAAGGAAGAACAAAACCATTTTGGATGTAGCAAGAACCATGATGATGGAAGCCAAATTACCTCACATCTATTGGAGAGAAGTAGTGAGTACAACAGTCTACACATTCAATAGAGTTCATATCAAAGGTGAATACGAAAAGACTCCTTATGAATTATGGTTTGGACATACACCTACTATTAAATATTTCAGAATTTTTGGAAGTAAATGTTATATCAAAAGGGATGATTCAATTGGGAAGTTTGATCCTAGATGTGATGAAGGAATATTTCTTGGATATTCTAATCAAAGAAAAGCATATAGATGTTATAAAAACATATTGCATAAAATTGTGGAGAGCACAAATTTGAAAGTAGATGAGAAATATAGAAATCAATCTATATCATATGATAGGGAACCGATAGTGGAATTGATCATAATTGAACCGACAATACCTCAACTGGTACAAGAAACTGAGATAGTTATACCAACATAATCAAAAAACTCAACTGTGACTAATGATCAGATCAGTGAACCTAAAGTTCAGAAGACTCCAAGGTATGTAAGATTAAATCATTCTGAAGATCAAAACATTGGAGATAGGAACAAGGGAGTTATGACAAGAAGAAGACTGGCAAATGAAGAGGTATGTCTTATTTCTCAAGCTTAACCGACATCTGTTATTGAAGCTTGTAAAAATAAACATTGGTTAAAAGCTATGGAAGATGAATTAGATAAGATAGAGAAGAATGAGACTTCAACTTTAGTTCCCCGGCTTAAAAATAAGAATGTTATTGGAACTAAATGGGTTTTAAGAAATAAACTAAATGAGGATGGCCAAGTTATAAGAAGCAAGGCTAGACTGGTTTGTAAAGGATATTCTCAAAAGGAAGGAATTGATTATGGTGAGACATTTGCACCTGTAGCTAGAATTGAAGTTGTTAGACTATTTCTTGCCTATGCAGCATATAAGAACTACAAGGTCTATCAAATGGATGTTAAATGTGCATTTTTGAATGGTGAACTTGAAGAAGAGGTATACATTGAGCATCCTAATGGTTTTTCACTAATAGATGACAAGGATATGGTAATTTATAGGTTAACGAAAGCATTATATGGATTGAAGCAAGGTCCTAGAGCTTGGTATGCAAGGTTGGATAAATATCTTTTGAAGCTTGGTTTAACTAAAGGCAGTGCTGACAGTAATTTATATTACAAGATCATTGATGGTGATATTCTGATTATTGAAGTTGTAGTCACACAAATCTGTCTATTTTAATGAAATGAATATTTTCTATTTATTTGATTAAAAACCCACTAGCCACCAGTTAATTAAATTAATATTTAATTAATTCATCTTCAAACATTCTCCTATTAATTAAATAAATTATTTGATTAATTTTAATTAATTCATTAAACCAAAATTCACAATCAATTAAATGGATAAATTCTATTTATTCAATTTAATCTCCTTTCTTCTTTTAAATAAATTAAATAAAATATTTATTTAAATCATTTATTCCCCCCACTTGCATTTTCCTACATCTCCCACTTGCCTCCTAAATCCCCTTCCTAAATTCTTCTAGAACCTATCTAATCCTAATCAATTAGCCTAATCTATCCCCTAATTATTGTCACATTCCTAAGCAACTTGGAGTCACTTCTCAAAGACTTCAAAGTCTTTGAAAAGCATTTAATGCTTTGTGTGTTCAACAATTAACCTTTAAAGTCTTCTAAACCACTTATGGCTCTTACATGACCATTTATGGTTAAACTCTAACTCTTCCCTCATGTAACTCATGTGTCTCCTCAAACATTTATTTCTTTGACCATGGTTAACCCTTTTTACCTTTGTACAAGAGTTTATCCATTGGATAAAAGCTTTATTATTTGAATAAAGAATTTATTCACTCAACCCAACCTTGACCTTAAGTTAACTATCAGGTCATGTCAAGCATTTAATGCTTATTCCCTCTCCTCTCAACCTATCTCATATTAACACTTGTCATCCTGGGATTGGGTTGAAAGACATCACATGGATTGAATATCATTCAATCCTGACCCTTGTTGAGATTACTCAATCTCAACCATCCATTGCTCCATTTTTCGTATAAATAGAGCCCATTTCTTCATAATCCAGATCCTGAAAACTCGTATGCATCTAAGTTATAGATAATTTTATAGAGCATTTAGCATATTTTACTCATATTCATTCTTTTTGGTTAAAATTAACAAATAGCATTTAGATAATTCATCCTTATTTGGTTATTAAACTTGCATTTGCATACTTTTCATAATCATCTACAATCTTGAATCTGCATAAGCACCCATAGTGCAAAAGGCTTCTGAGAGCTACACTAATTTGGAACTTGGAGAGGAGAGGAACAAGGGAGAAGGAGCTCAGAGCATGGTAGAAGGCATTTGGAGATGTCTTCTTGCATTTACATTCATAGTTAAATGCTTTACTTTGTTTTTAGTGTCTCTTTTGATATGCCTGCTTAGACTAGTTTTTGGTTGATTAACATTAATGCTTGCCTTTGTTTCTTTGTTTTGTGTGTTATACGACCACAGGTTTTAGTCTAACCTTACCCCATTCTGCAAAGCATCATTTGGTGAACCTGATGTGAATCCAACAAACAACAACATTTTTTATTTTTACAAAACTAACTCTTTGACTATTTAGCTTGACACACAGGTCGCGCTTTGGCACTTTTGTTCGTGCTTTAGTGCTATTGTTTTTGGTATTCTAGCACTTTTGTTCTTACAATAGTGCTATTGTCCAAGAATTAGCGCTTTTG
Source organism: Cryptomeria japonica (assembly GCF_030272615.1). Taxonomy (NCBI): domain Eukaryota; kingdom Viridiplantae; phylum Streptophyta; class Pinopsida; order Cupressales; family Cupressaceae; genus Cryptomeria; species Cryptomeria japonica. Next base: position 82,144,524 of record NC_081411.1, on the reverse strand, counting down.
CTAGTAGTATGGCACTTTTGTTCATTAGTTAGCATTTGTGTTTCTGTATTAGCGATTTTGTATTGTTGCAAAAATCTTTTCTTTTAGCGCTTTTGTTTATATTGTAGCGCGTTTGTGTTAAGTAGCACTTCTGTTTTCACACAAAGTAGCACTACTGTAATAGAATGCTGTAAAAAGGGCCATGTAACCAATAAAACAATTTTTTTTTTTTTTAGGCTTGTGGAAGCCAACCATATATTCAGATTTCACTAACTTTTTACTTCATGTGCAGGTTTTAAACTAACTCTTTTTTTGGCTTAAAAATCAAAAACACTTCATTTTGGTGTTCTAAAAATCACAAAACAAATTTCATTTCTTTTCAAGTTAGGATTCAAACGTCATCTTTGGTGCTCTAAAAATCATAAAAAAAACTTTATTTCTTGCAAGTTAGGATTAACTTTTATTTGGTGCTTAAAACAAAGACAAGACAAATCTCATTTATTGCATCAAATTTAAGAAAAATTCACAATCAACATTTAGATTTTGTGCAAGTGAAAAGAACAATCAACTTGTCTCAATTTTGCAAAACGATTTTACTTCATGCAAACATGTTTTTCATTAAGTTGACCAAGATTTTAAATTCTAGTTTACTCAACATTTTTCCTTTGAAGTTAAAAAGAACATCATGGTTGTTGGAGCAACATCTCCAATTAGATAGAACATCATTGCAATGACAAGTTAAAAAGAACAAGTGTATTTTGTGTTTGGCACACTTGTGCAAAAGAGTTGGTTGAGTGGTCCTACTTCTAACACACACTATCCTCTCCCTTGGCTTTCATGGTCCTAGGTGCAAGAGAAAAGTGTTAGTAACACTCAAGTTTTATCTTTTTAAGAGAGGCCTGCCAAGAGACACATCACTCTTGGGAATGACTTCTCATGGTAAATCCTTCAAGCCACTATTGAAATCAGGTGAGAGTGAAAGCTCTAGCCTTGGGTATAGCTATTCCTATAGTGTAACTTGCCAAAAGGAAAAATGGGCCCCACCACAAGTTACAAGGCTCTTAAGTGAGTCACTGCAGAATGAACTTATGTCCAAAGACATAAAAAATTACTAAACACTTTTAAGTAGTAGCCCACCCATTCTATTGATTGAGGATATTTATGATAAATTCAGTGCAAGAGCATAGATGGTTTTGCTCCCAAGATACTCACCATACATATTTCCTTGAGTAGAAACATAGCTTTTTGAAAGGTTACTTGTAGCCTGATAAAAGTGGTGACTCCCCCATCATAGGGATCATCTATTTGTTATACTCATGCAAGACTTAATATATCACATCCTTACCTACCACGGCGGGATTCATAAGGTATGTAATACCAAAGTCAAAGAAATATCAAGATCTGGGCTGAAATTATCGCATTTGGTCATTTGACCTTAGGGATAAAAAGTGTTTGAAGTGTTCTCATTTTTTAGTCAAGACCAGTGCAAATTTAGCCGACTTCAGGCTTTGGAAAAACACCTAAAATACATTTGGAGAAAAGGGTCATAAAAAGTTCAAAAGACTGGGTTGATTTAGATCCATACTTACTTGTGCCTTTTGAGGCAACGTTATTTTGTTTGTGTGCTTTCTTTGTTTTCTTGTCAAAGAAACATCATAAAAAACCAAAATCCAAAACAAGTATTCATCCAACACCAACATTTTCAAAAACATAGAAGATTAAAAACAAAGAGCAATAATCAAAAGTATCAAACTATATGACCATTCTTCACATCTTGAGAAAGAAGAATCTTCATCAAAACATCAACTTGAAGAAAAGACCATTAAGCTCGAAGGCTTTTATCAAAAGGAGGAAATTCTTCTATCTTAATAGACAAATATTTGTCTCTCATATAACCCTCTTAGGTCACATGTGTCTTTACCTTCAAGGGAAATAAAATGAATTAGATCCAGAATCATTAAACCACAGAGCTTTTACTCAATACAGAGCTTTGAGTTATCATCAAAATAAGGGAGGCAAGATCAATCCTGCTTTCTTATCAGATATTTTTATCACATATAACTCAGCTAGGGTAGAACCACCAACCCCTGAACAAGAAGAGGAAGAATGTGTTCCTTTTGTAACACAAAGTTTCTATTGAAGATGAACATCTCATCCATTATCACATTCACATCTCATCAAATCCATTTCAACTCTCAAAACATCAAAAAGGTTTTTTGTCCCAAGTTCTATTTTGATATTGCTTGAATCAAACACAATACATCACTTTTTAGAGTGTCTCTACATCTAGGATAAAGTCATCGTAAGAGACATTTCTACGTAGGTTAAAACTAGTCCATGATTGCATCCTCTCATTACTAGGTAGTGGAGTCTGTAACACATCTCAGATCTCTCTAAACCTTATCACATCAAACTTTGTCAATCCAACACAACAAGCAATTCAAGAAAGAACTTTGGTAACATCTACCTTTAGTGCTAGGGATCCATATGCAAAGCACTTCACCAAACCTCAATCTTTCATTTCATCACCAACTCATCATCATTTTCATCAAAATTCAACAAAAACTTATAAACAAAATGGCTCATACCAGGTCCAGGTCTAGACAACAAGAAATTGAAGAGGAAGAGGAGAAAAATGTCAATGAATTCCAAGAAGCCCTTGGAGGAAACGTAAATGATGAGAACCCAAGTACTCCTACTCTTGCAGCAATAGAAAGGGCACAACAAAACCCTCTCTTTAATAGACTTTTTGATGAAATACTCAGGAGCAATGTTGATGCTCACTTTTTAAAACTTGCTCAAGAGGGGGCTAAACTACCCTCTGACTTTGATGTTGCACAACTAAGATAAGCATTAGAATGAAAAAAGTTGTAATGAGGATGAAGGAGGTTGAGAACATATTAGATACAACCTTCATCAAGGTAATCCCCCACCTCCTCCTCCTCCAAATGAAATAGACATGTGCGGCAACAAGTCGAGAATCTCGCCCAACAACTTCATAGTGGTGTAAAAACCAATCAATTTTCACTTAATGACATTTGTCCCTATCCCTTTGATAGAAATCTTCATATGCCACATTTTCCATGAGGGTTTGAAACACCCAAGTTTGAAAAGTATAGAGGAAAGGGAGATCCTCATGATCATGTTTGAGAATTCCATTCAGCTTGCCTCGAAGTGGCATACAAGGATACTTACCTAATGCAACTTCTTTCCTAAAGCTTGGGAGGAACAACCACATCATGGTTTTCCCAATTACCAGGTGGCATTAGGATATTTGAAGAACTCATCCATAAATTCTTGGCACACTAATCACACAACATTGAACATGATATCACAATGGCTGATCTATGTAACACTAAACAAAAACCAAGTGAGCTATTTTCAGTCTTTCTACAATGGTGGCATCAAATGTCTAGCAGACGTTCCCTTCAGTTACCTGAACAAGAACTAGTGGAAATATTTATTTCCAACTTAAATGATGAAATGAAATTTCACCTAGATGTAAAAGACACACTCTTTCAATGACATGATCACCAAAGGCTTAAAATATGAGTGGGCTCTCATCAAAAAAGGGCTTATCAAAATATATAATGAACCAAAGGATGGCCATCACCCACGCTTCAATAGTGACAAGCCTAACTTTTGGAAAAAAAACAAAAACATCATCAACGATGGGGTTGTGGATGCAAGAACTATCAAAAGTGCACAACCTGTGGTTTGATTTGCAGGACAAAACCCCCCACCCAAGAATAAAATATTTGCTCCTCCAAATCAAGAACGCAACACATCTCAAGAGGAAACCAAACAACATCAACAAAATTTTAAACCAAAACGAACATACACTCCCTTAAGGGAACCCATCGAAATAGTGTTATGTCAGTTGGTTTCTCAAAATCTGGTTACCTTACCCAGAATGTCAAATTATGAACCTCAAGTCAAACCTTCATGGTGGAGAGATACTGAACATTGCGATTTCCATAAGGGGAAAGGGCATAAGACAAGCAATTGTCACAGATTGAAAGATCTTATTCAAGATCTTATTGACCGAGGTGAAATCAAAATTGAAGTACATGACCTAAAGACAACAAACAATGATCATCTCATGTTGAAAAATCCACTTCCATCACCAGATCAAAGGGGTCATTCCACTTCAAGGAGAAACAAAGATACTACTGATTATACGCAAGCCACGTATAATTACACTGTGAATCACCTATATGATGCCAGTGAACAAATTGCAACTATAACCATCAAAAATCCCAACTCCACTTGCAATGTTGTTATACATCGCAGCAAGATTACCATAAAAGCAGCTCCACAAGGCACCCCATCTATCCCAAAGCAGTATAACCTTGTGGACCAATTAGACAAAATGCCCGCACTAATATCTATCTTAGAGCTATTGCGACTATCTCCATCCCATAAAACAATCTTGAATCAAGCTCTCCAAGAGGTGTCAGACCCTGTGAACCTTAATACAGATCAGTTCCAAACCATGGTTGGAAATCTAAGGTCACCACCTTGTCTCACTTTCTCTGAAAGTGACAACTCATCCTTCCAGCAACCTCATAATGCCTCACTCCACATTGAACGCTTTATCAACCAACATAGGATCAAGCAAGTCTTGATTGACAATGGAGCAGGCTTGAATATTTGTACACTACAATTAGTCATAGCTTTGGGATATGGAATTGAATCACTGGATCCCCATAAGAAGATAACAATCAAAGCCTATGATGATGCAGAGCATTCATCCAAAGGAGCTATTGTGCTACCAATCTGAGTAGGCGCTGTGGTGAAACACATCATCTGTCAAGTTCTGGACCTTCCTCTACCATACAATTTATTATTAGGAAGACCTTGGATACACACCATGCACGCCGTTCCATCCACCTACCATCAGTGTATCAAGTTCCCGTATAATGGTGTAGAAATTACAATCATGGGCAATGCAAACCCCTTTGCATATTGTCATAATACAAGTCATCAACTAGAGATTACTATTCCCCACAATAGAGAAGCCATCTACTCCACATCATACGTAAGTCCAACCTCTCTTTCTAGTTCAAACAACACTATACCCAAGCAAGAAAAGCTCAAAATTAAAATAGCAGAGGAAGGTCCTAGGGAGTACAATTTGACCCAACTCTTTTGTGTTGGACAAATGCCTACTTCTCCTAGGACACATGGAAAACCTCAACGGTTACTTCAAATGCCACTGGTCAAGCCAACATGTACTTTGGCACCATTCATCCTTGGAAAGAGTCAAGAAGAAGAGACCAGAGATGAGGACTTAGCAAAATGGATCTATAAAGATCCTATCACCACCGATATTTCACAAGCTAAGCTTCCCATAGATCAGTATGGAAAAGGCCTTCTCATTATGCAAAGAATGGTTTATGATGGTCAGAGTGCTCTAGGACCTTGCAAGAAAGGACAACATGAACCGCTGTAGCCGAAATTAAAGCCCAAAGATAACACTAGTCTAGGCTTTCAAAAGGTGACTCTTCCTAAGCTTAGGTTCAAAGGGAAACCCAACAAACCACTATATCAGCCTATTACAAAGAGGTCACCATTGGTTATAAAAGTAGTGTCAAATACCATAGCAACTACCCCAATGATGCTAAACATCCCAACAATAATATCCACAATACCAATCATCCCACCAATCAAACCAGTAACCCCATCAACAACAGCAATAACATCAATAACACCATTAGTAGCAGCAACTGTATCAGAACCCACAATAGTACCTACGACATCAGTAGTTCCAGTAGAAGCAACAAAGTCAACACTACCAATACTCCCCATATCAGATTCATTGATCCCCATAACCCTTCCTGCAACACCAATCATTTCACTTCCAAAGGTACATCAACTGACCACACCTGCAATATTTAACTCAAAGGATATCCCTATATGGTACAGTAATCGGCTACTAGAAAGTGACTCAGAGACTGACTCACATGAATGGGAATTCGATTCCATACAGCTTAATACTTTAGATGAGGAAGACACATCACTACCTCTACCCCGCAAAGACATCCCTATTTATGGAGAAGCACAAATAAAGACCTCTTGGGTTCCTGAATTAGATGCATCTTCCACAGACCCTACGTCACATCCTATGCTTGATTCTGATAGGGAGAGTAGCATCAACTACCTTCACTACAATGTCTTAACCCTCACTAACACATCTAACAAACTTAACCTAATTGATGAGGTAATTCTCATTATACATCCTCAACTCATCGAATGGAACCAACCTAATCCCCCATGTCTTGACCATTTCCAAAATGATGAGGCGATCATTGACTTTTTGGAACTACGGGATAACATACCAAGTGGGGATCACAAAGATGGATTCACCATTGAACTTAATAGCGCAACATACTTTGGGGTGGATGCAAAACCTTTTAGCTACAAAAATATAACAATGAAACATGGATCTTCCAGTGAAAACCACACTATGGCACTATTTGATCCTGCAAAAGTAAAAAGAAAGAGTGTATCCAATGGTGAAAACCTCTCCGAGGTGTTTGAGGATGAAAGGTTTGACATTCTCCCTTCTAGTACACACCAGGAACGATCAATAATTCTCATTGAAGAGACATAAGTATACAACGTGGGGACTCCTGAAACTCCTCACCACATACATTTGGCATCTCTTTTAACTCCAGAGGAACAACCTAAGTTTGTAGAGTTCTTCCAAAAGTGCTAGATCAACTTCACATGGTCATATGCAGACATGCCTAGGCTTGATCCTGATTTAGTCATGCATCACCTCACCATACCAGAAGGAGCCAAACCTATCAAGCAGAAGCTTCACAAGATACATCCTCAAATTGCAGTACTAGTCAAAGCAGAACTTAAGAAACTCCTAGATGTTGGTTTTATTAGACCAATTGATTATGTAGATTGGATATCCAATATTGTGCCTTTTGGAAAACCAAATGGGGGCATTTGTATCTATACTAACTTCAGAGATCTGAACAAGGCATGTCCTAAAGATGACTTCCCCCTACCAAACATCGACATAATAGTGGACCTAACAGCAGGGCATACCATGCTTTCACTCATGGATGGATTTTCAGGGTACAATCAGAAAAAGATCTCTCCAAAGGATCAACATAAGATGGCCTTCACATGGCCATGGGGAACATACTGTTGGAATGTAATGCCTTTTGGTCTAAAGAATGTAGGAGCGACCTATCAACGAGCAATGACCACCATTTTCCATGACATGATGCATACTATAATGGAAGATTATGTTGATGACTTACTAGCAAAATCAATCACAAGAGAAGTTCATTTGGACATATTAGAGCAAATCTTTGATAGACTAGAACAATATCATGTTCGACTCAACCCGAAGAAATGTGTCTTTGGAGTAACCTCAGGGAAGCTTCTAGGATACATTGTCTCAAGCAAAGGCATTGAGGTTGACCTAGCAAAGTTCAAAGCAATCATGGACATGCCACCACTAAAGAACATTAGTCAGCTAAGGACATTACAAGGGTTCCTAGAATCCATCTAAAGATTCATTGCACAACTGGCAGATAAGTGTCACCCATTTACCCACCTATTACATAAGAACGTCCTCTTTCAATGGGATACTGGATGCTAGTAAGCATTTCAGATGCTTAAAGACTATCTCATGAATACGTTGATTCCACCAAATCCAAGTAGGCCTTTATTAATCTATATATCAGCAACAAGTACAACATTGGGTGTACTATTGGCACAACATAATGCAGACAGGAAAGAGTGTGTTGTTTACTACATTTCTCGCACACTAGTTGGCTATGAACTCAATTACACACCTATTGAGTGAGCTTGCCTACCAGTAATCTTGGCAGCCACTAAACTAAGGCACTATCTGTTGACACATAAAGTACAACTCATTGTAAATATTGATCCACTAAAGTACTTACTCAGCAAAGTAGCATTGACAGGCTACTTGGCCAAATGGGTGATGATTCTAATTTAATTTGACATTGAGTATGTGGATCGTAAGGCTATCAAAGGCAAAGTTATTGTGGATCAATTGGTCGATGCTCCCCTCATAGGTGATCATCCTATCATTTCCAATTTTCTAGATGAAGAGATATTCATGATCACAACAACACAACCATGGAAACTATACTTTGATGGTTCATGCACTAGGCATGGCTTGGGGGCAGGCTGAATATGAAGCCTTGATCACAGGACTCAGGCTAGCCATACAATGGAAGTTACAAGAACTACAAGTATATGGCGACTCCTAACTGGTCATTCAACAAGCAACAAATGAATATCAGACAAAGGATGAAAAACTCATGTCCTACAAACAAATGGTGGACAAATTGAAAACATCATTCACTGCTATCACCTTTGAGTAGATACCCAGAGATTAGAATCGAGCTGCTGACACTATGGCTACTATCGCATCTCTCCTAGATCTTCCACATAATTCACATGCTATGAGTTCTTGGTAGAACAACTTTTGATTCCTTCTTATGATATCCCCGAATCCAAGATGATATGTAGCCTTGTCGGTTCTAAATCCCCATGGTATGGTGAGTTCTACACCTATCTATGCAATCACATACTTCCTCCTAACCAATCGAATAACCAACATAAAAACTTCATTCGCCAAACCGCACGATATATTATTATCGCTAAAACCCTATACTGACGTAGTCTTGATCGTACTCTCCTTCAATGTTTGGAACTCATGCAAGCGGTCTATCACTATCCAAGAAACTCCTACGCACTAGACACTATTGGCCATCCAAGGAAAAAGACTCCTGCTACTTTGTCATAAAGTGCAAGAAATGCAAGTTCATGGAGAGCTGATACATGCACCAGCATAAGAATTGCAACCAATAACAACATCATGGCCTTTTTATCAATGGGGACTTGACCTTGTGGGTAAAATCCATCCATCTTCATCCAACGACCACAAATTCATTATTACCACCACTGAATACTTCAAAAAGTGGATCGAGGTTGTTCCACTTACCCAAGTCATTGGCAAGTAGATTGCCTCATTCATCCTTAATTACATCATCTACCGATATGGTGTACCCATGTCCATCATCATAGATAACGGACTTCCATTTAAAAATCAGGATGTCCGTGAGCTCTTTGAGAAATTTCACATCCAGCACCGCTTTTCCACTCCCTATTACCCACAAGGCAATGGTCAGGCCGAAGCATCAAACAAGAACATATTAATAATCCTCAAGAAGATAGTCAATGATGTCGGTCATGATTGGCATGTTCAATTGAATCCAACACTATGGGCATATCAAACTAGCATTCGAACCCCTATAGGCGCAACTCCCTACTCACTAGTCTATGGCGCATAAGCTATATTACCTATCGAGGTTGAGATACCATCTCTATGGGTTTCCTTGCACAATCTCATCGATGATGAAGCATACAGAGTGTCCCATCTCCAAGACTTAGAGCTACTTTATGAGAAACAACAAGCTGCATACAATCACCTCAAGGCCTATCAACAACGCATGAGTAGAAGCTATAATCATCGAGTTAGACCTCATACATTTGAGGTAGGTGATCTTGTTCTTCAAGAGAATCCTTGTAACCAACAAAACAAAGAACATTAGGGAAAGTTTGAATCAAACTGGCTGGGTCCATATGTTATCACTATTTTATTTGGGTCCGAGGCATATCAGTTGGCTACTTTAGAAGGAGAACTGCTAGCGACTCCAATCAACATCATGTACCTTAAAAAGTTTTATACATGAGTTGCATAGAGCATTAGGCTCCCATACATACCGGCAAAAACACCAAAATCATTCAGATGAATGTCTTGAGGAAAATACAAAAAAATCAAAATAGTAAAGAAAAATCATGCATCCAAATGGTGAACAACCACTCCGGTGGCACCTTGGGTAAGTATGATGGTGAAAACCTGGAAAACATGCACCACTCATAAAGGCTATGGCTCCATTATGTTTCAGACTTGTTGCAATCACATTCACTACATTCACTCATCGATCAGTCCAAAACCATGGCTTGTTATTGATCTACAATCAAGGATAGTACTTCATGCGTCTTGCATCTTGCTTTTTCATAGTCATATCTAAACTGGGGGCAATACCCTGAATCTAAGTTGATGGAAGTGGATTCTACATTATTTTGTGATTCATTGAAGTTCTTCATTCAAAACAATCACAAAAACTCCAAAAACAGTCAAAACAATCATCCAAATACCAAAAACATTGAAAAACTATCTCACAAAATCTAAAGAAATCAGAAAACATCAAAAAAAAAAAAGATGACAATGCTTTGTATATACAAATTCAAGCCCATACCAAGCAAACATTGTGAAAAACTCAAACAAATGACCACTTATCCAATCAACCAAACAATCAACATCAACACATGCAAACTGTCTTAACAAGGATGCATCCTTCCTTACCAAAAACAAAGACAAAATGACATTTTTCTTTGACAAGAAAATTTTGTTTAAGTTATCAATTACTTGGTTGATTTGAGGGTTATTTATTCATTTATATATCAGGTTCCTATGCTAATCGAGGATATCCACAGGTGATTATAGTAGCCAAGATGGTTCCTACAACATTGTTTGTATGTCTTCTGTGAACTATTCTGATCAAGTACTAGGGCATGTCCTAATGGTGTCTACATGGGAAGTTCACTAAGTTGCGTGATCTTATACAAAATACAATCATAGATCACTACGGCTTGCTGACTATAGCATATACCTTGACCACATGAGCATGAACCATTATCGAGGGTCCATATTCTTTATTCTTTATACATGTTGTTTGCTTACAGGTACAATGCTCCATCCTTGGTTCCTACTACCTCATCCAAACTCGATATTGGTTTATCTCTTACTACGGTATGAACTTGTCTCAAGATATGATTGGAAAAAGATCAAGGAGGATGTTCCAAGTCATGCATGAAAGGAGATAATCCTTGTCTGTTCCGCAAGAAATACTCAAGTCAACTTGATCCATTATATCAAGTTGCTTATATTAACTTGCTATATCAAAATTCATGTAAGGATTACTCAGGTCATCTTGAATCATTATATCAAGTTTCTTGTATTTTCTTACAACATTTTAAAGCTCAATGATGAAAATAAAGCACTACGGATCATCATTCCATCTCATTTGTTTATATTGCATTCCGTTGCATATCGCCCATCCATTTACTCATCCATTATTCATATGCATGGTTTTGTATGTAAGGGTGAACAAATTTAAAATGAGCAGTTATGTGAAACTTGAGTTGGTCTTGGATACAATCATGACAGAGTACTCTAATACATCATGAGTGCATCATGCAAAGTCTAAACAACCTTGAATTCATCTATCATAATCACTTCATCATTACATTTAGTGGCCTTTGCATCAAGTGCATTTTATATCATTTAATCACATAAACTGCATATAGTTCATTATCATTTATTAGTCTCATTATATCATTTCATCATTGCATAACCATGACATTTAGATTCATTCATATGATAAAATTGTCCATGGTTGCATTAACTATCATTATTAGCCATTAGTATGCATTCATTTAGTATCAGTTACCAATCATCATTTATCATCATTTAAACACATGTGTACCATACATTTGTTTAGATTTCTCTAGTTTCATACATTTATTTATCTATCCATTAGTTAAGTGCATTCATTTATCCATTTAGTATATTCTTATACTCATTCATTGCATTTTCATTTGAGGATTCGTCACAATGCATTAAAGTGCAGTTATTCATTGCCCATTAGTTGCATTATCATTTCACTTCATCATATTTTTCGCCATTTAGAATCATAATAAAACCATTTGTTTTCACATTGGTTCATACATTATACATATACATTCATTTAGAAATCATCATTTAAACATTTGTATTTTACATTTGTTTATCCATATTACATTCATCTAACAACCATATAGATCATTTACATACATAAATCATTCATTCAACACATTACATTAGCATCATTACATTGTCTCATCAAAATACAAACCAAAGTACCATCATAATAATCATTTCATTATGCACATATGATCATCATCGCATTTACATACATAAATCATTCATGCATATTAACCCACATCCACATGTTAGCATCACATCATAAAATATGCATATAGGCATCATGTAAAAATGAATCATCATAAGACATTTATATAGGAATCATCTCATAAAAACATACATATAGCAAGTACAACTATCCATCTGAGCATAAAGTCATAAAATCATCATCCTACATAAGCATCCATACATGTCATCAAAATGCATATCATCACAAAATATGGGATCTCCTCATATATCATATCATATTGCCAAAAATATACATGTATCAGAGTACAATAATGTCCAAAATATTGGCTACCAAGAGCCATCCAAGACACAGTCCAAAATAACAATGTAAATACATGCATACAAAGTGCTCTCTCAGATGCCACTCTAATCGGATGTTGCACCACCATCACCACCTGCTCCCCCACTAGCCCCTACACCACCTAATCTATCTCTCTGGGGAGGACCCATCACACCACCACTTCTTTGCATCCTCTGAGACCGCTCTAATCTCTCCCAACGCATCTGTGAATAACTCGGTGCTCGTTGACTAGAAGAAACCTCCTGCTCATATAAACCCTGCCAATAATCCACCCCTGCACCTGCTCTTTGTACCTCCCTCACCAATGCCTCGATAGACAGCCCCTATCCCTATACTCCCTTCAAGGCTCGTACTCTCTCCATGGACTGATCTCTCTCCCACAACACCACAGTTAGCTCTGACTCTCGGGCAAACAACTACACATCACTAGCTACTACATCTGCCTCCAAATCCTCTACGCGAGTTTCCAAATATCCTATCATATGATCCCACAGATCTCTGTCTGTAGATCCCTCCCCCATATCCATAGGTGCCTCTTGAGTGGCTCCCTCTCGAGTCGGCTCCCTCCCCTGTATCCATAGGTGTCTGTCCCTTGCCTACATCCCTACCACCTAATCTCATGCCTCCCTACATCAAAGGTCCCTGAGATAGTTGTAATGGCTGCCCACCTCTCCCTCTCCATTGTAATCATCCACCACCCCCACCTCCACCTCTGAATCCACCACCTCCTTCAAACCCACCACCCCCTCCTCCTCCTCCTCCATCACCACCTCCTCCATCCCCACCACCACCATCCCCTCTCCCCCATCCACCTACTACTCCATGACCTCCTCTCCTCCTTCATCTCCATCCCCTATCCTCCTCAAAATCTAGAATCGGCTCTGCCGGATCTGATATTTGAGGAATCAGATGTGCCTCAATATACTGCATATACTCATCTAACACCCCACCATCTACTACCCCTAACCTCATCTACCATGGTCTCGCCTGTAACTTGCAGAACTCTGCCAATGCCTAATCATATGGTAGCACTGGCCCCCATAGGTACCTCTCTCAGACTACCCATGCATACTCTCGCGAACCACTAGGCAATCCTTGCCTCCACCCAAACTGTCTCAACACCCTGTCAGGCAACTGTCTCTCCACATTGTAGTTTGTCCTACCAATGAGATACCATGTCATGAACACATATGGCATTGCCTTTTCATCATCCTCCCATGGCTCACACTCAATGTATGTCCTCCAAATCACTATATCAAAGTCATCCAGTGCCTGCTACCACCACTCTAACTTCCCCAGGTGGGGCTGACTCATCATACCCTCATACATGTATACATATGGCTGATCCACTACTCAAAATCTTAGACTGACTGGTTGGGTAACTAGTAAGTGCTCCCATGCCCAGATATGCAACAATGTGATACCCACTTCCAATGAGCCCCTCCCTCAGTATGCTACCTCATGGGTGAACTCACAATACTGGTTCCCACTTTTTGACCAACTTTGACACTTAGAAGAACATTTTGCAAAAAACCTTCACTTTCTGACACCTATAACTTTTAAATCGTTAAGAATTTGAAGATGATGAAAACTAGTGATTTGTAACATCCTTTTTGTAGATTCTAAATATATTTTTTTCAAATTTTTTTGAATAATTTTTTTTTGATTTTCCCATCTCCCTCAAAAGTAGTTTTTTATAGGAAACAACATTTTTTAAGAGTGATGTGCATCCCGAAACGTATAAATTTTTTTCTATAAATGATAAAAACTTATCTCTTTTAAATTTTGGTTTGTAACATCAATACCCAGGGCATGCAGTTGGTTTGATAGTGATATGTTGAATATTTTTTATTTTATTAAGTTTTGAAGTCCGACTAATTATAATTTAGATATAGGTGTGCGTTTGAACACATAACTTGCTCTATATATATCAAAATTAAGTTTTATTTTTTTTGTTAGAAAGAAGACATCAATACCTAGGGCATAGATATTTTTCAGAATTTTTTTGAATTAGTTTGCTATTTTTCCCAATGCATTGAACAAAGAAGTTCATGTTCAGTGAAAAACCTACATTCATAAAAAATAAAATAAAAATATATTAATAAACTTAAATATATTAAAAATTATACTATTTGGAAAGCTTATAATAAGGACTAAATCCTCAAGAAAACAAAACTTCTAAATGAATTCATTTGACCCCTCAAAAGCTAATGTAAAATTGGTTTTTTATCAGCATTTGATAGATGCAAAGGAGACTCCATTGCAAGTATGATTTAGAAGTAGAGAGGTTCTATCCAAGAAATTTTGTTCTAAGAGCCTTTGATCTAACTCTCTTCAATTAATTACTTCAAATGGGACCTCTTAAAGCTTAAATAATTATATTTTCCAAAAAATGTATGATTTCAGCAAAAATCAGGATGTACCAAAAAGTGGGAACCAGCTTTGTGAGTTCACCCTCATGTAGATCCTGATATAGGTGTGATAGCATGCACGGTCCCCATGCAAACTGGGTCCCCTCTGTAATCATCTGCTTGATCACCCGACCCCAACCAATGACAAGTCCATGCAATTGTCGATCTAGACAAAGCAGTCCCCAACAATCTCTGATAACACTGTTGGTAATGGCTCATATAAAGCTTTTATGTCCTCCTAGGATATCGACCCATCATCAATGAAGACATCCTTCTCAAAAAATATCTGCACCGCTAATGTCCCCCATGCTCGGTCATAGCTCACCAGCTCTCCTCGATTAGGAATGTGCAGGATGCGCCATACATCCTCTAGTGTCACTGTCATCTCTCCCTATGCCAAGTGAAGCGTACATGTCTCACTATGCCATTGTTAGGCCAATGCTATGATCAACCCATGATTCATCTGAATCACGGGTATATACATGATGTCATATAGGCTTGTCACTGCAATGCAATCCACCTCAGCCTCTGTCAGACGATCGCGCAGCACTTGTGTCATGGGATGTCTCTTGCGCATCTGTAAGATGCGTAGATCTTCCTGCACACATGTATCAACCATCATCATCAGTTGTTTTGTTTCAAACTTTCTTAAGTTTAAACCTAGACTATCAATAGATACTCTGATCAAGTGTCTTCGAGTCTTAATAGATAAGCAATCATGGCACACCTAGACTTCAACAGTCATTTATCCTAATGACCTAAGTCTCATTAGGGTTTCTATGGTTCAAAACAACTCTCACCGCACATCTCCATCCATCCATCATTGGCATCAAGAGATTCTTTTTCAAACACACTAAGGCATCTATCTTCCTACACATCAATGCTATTTTGAATACAATAGCGCTAATACTATCACAAAAGTGCTAAAACCACTATGCAATAGCGCTAAACCAATAATAGTGCTACATTGACTATACCATAGTGCTACTTCACAACAATAGCGCTCAATCAGCTACTCAATAGAGCTACAAAAGCAAATGCACTAAAACAACTATACCATAGTGCAACTTTTGCCAAAAGCACTAAAACCACTATGCAATAGTGCTAATTAAATTGACAACAGTGCCAAAACACAGTTTTAGTGCTATTGTGTTGACTCAACTTGGAATAAGCAAAAAACATATAAAAAATGCACAAAAATAAAAAATTCAAATTCACATACCGCTAGTTCGTAGTCGTCTGGCCGCTGGAACCATCGGACTCTCTCTAATCGATGCTTTGCTATGGGAACCGACATCCTAACTGTTGCTTGCTCTTCCAAAAGGTCACTATCAGAGCTCAAATTTCACTATGGATGCGAATTCAAATGAGTTTGTTTTCACCCCTTCCTCCCCATATATAACCTTCCTCGTAACCCTAATTTTCCCCCGCTGACTATTGTGGTCCCCGTGAACTTCCCAAGCCTCCCATTTCTTCATTTTATCTCAGATTTCTTCTATTTTTCACCAGCATTGCTACAATCTTCTCTTCTACGACCCCACCAATTTTCATTCTTTTTCGAGAGATCGCCCGATTTTTTGAAATTTCCGGCCCATCTCTTGAGGGGCATACCACCCATTAAATTAGCATTTTATGGGGCATTTCTTCACACCTATTTCTCTTTCTTTGAAATGACACAATAAATGGCACCATCTCAAAGAGGGGCAAATGTAGTCACATAAATCTGTCCATTTTAATTAAATGAATATTTGCTATTTATTTGATTAAAAACACACTAGCCATCAGTTAATTAAATTAATATTTAATTAATTCATCTTCAAATATTCTCCTATTAATTAAATAAATTATTCAATTTATTTTAATTCATTCATTAAACCAAAATTCACAATCAATTAAATGAATAAATTCTATTTATTCAATTTAATCATCTTTCTTCTTTTAAATAAATTAAATAAAACATTTATTTAAATCATTTATTCCCCCCACTTGCATTATCCTACATCTCCCACTTGCATCCTAAATCCCCTTGCTAAATTCTTCTATAACCTATCTAATCCTAATCAATTAGCCTAATTCATCCCCTAATTATTGTCACATTCCTAAGCAACTTGGAGTCACTTCTCAAAGACTTCAAAGTCTTTGAAAAACATTTAATACTTTGTGTGCTCAACAATTTAACCTTTAAAGTCTTCTAAACCACTTATGGCTCTTACATGATCATTTATGGTTAACCCCTAACTCAACCCTCATGTGACTCATGTGTCTCCTCAGGCATTTATTGCTTTGACCATGGTTATCCCTTTTTACCTTTGCAGAAGAGTTTATTCATTGGATAAAAGCTTTATTCTTTGAATAAAGAATTTATTCACTCAACCCAACCTTGACCGTAACTCCCAAGTTAACTGTCAGGTCATGTCAAGGATTTAATGCTTATTCTCTCTCCTCTCAACCTATCTCATATTGACACTTGTCATCCTGAGATTGGGTTGAAAGCCATCACATGGATTGAATATCATTCAAACCTGACCCTTGTTGAGATTACTCAATCTCAACCATCCATTGCTCCATTTTTCCTCTAAATAGAGCCCATTTCTTCATAATCCAGATCCTAAAAACTTGTATGCATCTAAGTTATAGAGAATTTTAGAGAGCATTTAGCATATCTTACTCATATTCACTCTTTTTGGTTAAAATTAACAAATAGCATTTTGATAACTCATCCTTATTTGGTTATTAAGCTTGCATTTGCATACTTTTTGTAATCATCTGCAATCTTGAATCTCCATAAGCATCCATAGTGCAAAAAGTTGTTGAGAGCTATGTTAATTTGGAACTTGTAGAGGAGAGGAACAAGGGAGAAGGAGCTAAGAGCATGGTAGAAGGAATTTGGAGATGTCTTCTTGTATTTACATTCATAGTTAAATGTTTTACTTTGTTTTTAGTGTCTCTTTTGATTTGCCTGCTTAGACTAGTTTTTGGTTGATTAACACTAACGTTTAACTTTGTTTCTTTGTTTTGTGTGTTATATGTCATGCCCAAAATTTAGGGCAAAAACGAAACAATTTTTTTTTTTAAAAGATACTAGTTTAATTAACAACATACTCTTGCGACAAGCGTTAAAGAAAATTTCATTATTAAATTCTGACTAATTTTGAACGAACTAAGATTCGTTGAAATGTTATATTTTAATTGCGGAAAAGCCTACTGGTTTAGAATTCTATTTCCAAAAGATATTTAGCTAATAGCTTTATTAAATTTTTCAAACTAAAAGTATTAGGAGAGATATTTTAATTTATTCCCCACTATGACTATATAGTCTTAGCAATTCTTAATTAATTTCTTCTTTATAATTTTTCCCCAAATCAATATTGTGTACATATGAAATGTACATATATACATATTGATTATGCATATATTTGTATATCAATAATTTAATTTCTTAAATCAATAAAAACTCAAAAAAACATACATATATATTCATATATATATTCCCATATATATATATATGGAAACATATATATTTATATATATATATTCTACTAATATACCATTATTTTAATCCTAACCTCCAAAATCCATTGCAACTTTCTAAATATTATCTCTTAATTTCCTCAACCCTAATTAGGGTTCTAATTTCTTATTTAACCATTACCTAAACCCAAAAAAAAAACATATCTATTTTTTTATTTTTAAAACTAAACTTCCCTAGCCCCTTTCGGGCTAGGGTTTAACCCCTTTTTTTTTAACAGAAGAAGATTCATGCTGGGTCGAAGACCCTACGGGCGGCCATGTCCAAATTTACTTGCAGGTCGCGGAGGTTGGAATACATATTGGGCCGCGCGCGCGCCACTGTGTGGGCGCACAGTGGGCGCCGCGACACCACTGTGTGCCCACACAGTGGGCGCCGCTGGCGGCACCACTGTGTGGCCACACAGTGGCGGCCGTGGCCATCCACTGTGTGCCCACACAGTGGGAGCCGCAAGCGGTTCCACTGTGTGTGCACACAGTGGGCGCCGCGCGGTCGTCCACTGTGCGTACACACAGTGGAGCCCGCGGGGACCCCAACTTCTTTTTATTTTTTAATTTTTTTTTTAAAACTATTACATATAATAATATATATATATATATATATAAATATATAAATATATATATATTTATATATATGTATATATATATATATATGTGGTATTTACATAAATTAATATGCATAGATAAAAAGATAATTTTAAATTCCAAAGAAAATTTATATATATTTTAAAAGAGAATTTCTTTTTTACATGTAAAATTTTAAGCAAATATAATAAAGGAAAAGATAACATTAAGTTAAATCAAAAATATATATATATATATATATATATATATATATATATATTTAAATTCATCTATAAAATAAGCTTCTAAATCCATGTTAACAAAAATGCAATTTAAAGTATTTCACAAAGATACATTATACGTTTCTTTTTTTGGTAATAAGAAATCCTTTAATATTTTTTTTTTAAAATAAAATAGTCACATAAAACAACTTTTCTTTCCATCTAAAATTCTTAAAAGCTTTCAGCTTAAATAACTTCTATTTTGACTCAATTAAAAATACAGGTAAAAATCTAAATGAAAACAGACTTTTTATTTCTTTCATAAAATAAGAAGCTTTGCATGCATCACTAATAACTTTTTTTTTTTTTTTATATACTAGAAGTAGAAATAACAAGTTTTTTTTTCACATCTCAAAGATATTCTACAATTTCACAGGATGCTTTCTCTGAATAGTCAAACATTAAGACTTCAAGTCTACTTCCACAAACTTACAACTTGCTTCTTCTTTTCTATGATTGAGGCATATTTTTATAACAACTTAGTAAACAAACATCTGCAACTGAACTTCAAGTATCTTCAATAACAATCTTCTATATCTCTTTCATGGCTCCTATTCACTTTCTTCTGCATTTTTCCTGCATAATGGAAAACACAAAAATGACCACGGAGTGCTCACCTCCCAGCCTAGGCTAACTGGTAGCCACCCCCGAGCTCGGAGAACTAATTCCTAGACGGGTAACAAACAGGCAAACACAAAGAAACACAAAACATACCAACATTTCAGACACATTCCCAACCTGGCTTTCACAACACCACACTCTGGTGGTGAACATTTTCAAAGGGTGGTAGTGGACCAAATACCCTGAGGAGAATCTGCAAGTATGTAATAAACAAGAAGCCACCTCATGGCACCAATAAAAAAATATCAAGAATCTCAACCCCATAATCCTTATGCCCCCCAAAGGCATTCTAGCCTTATAACCCTCCTTATGACCCCCATTGCACAAACAGGCCATGCAGCAAGGGTCACACAAAGATCCCTTGTGATCGCTCTCAAAAGAGAGTCTCTCACTCGAGGGCTGTCACTGCTACCACCCTCAAGATCCTCTTCTCTCCCAAGAGAAAGAGATCTTGAGAAAACTCCCAAAACACATTCATTCATAAAACAAAACCAAAAGATTTTCAAACATCCATTTTCAAGAATACAGGTTTTCTTATTCAACAACTTTCAGAAATAAACAAGAAAAAGACATTAAAAGTAAAAATTGAAACCAACCTTAATCTGCCCAAAGGTTATAATGATATCTGAAGAAGAGCTGCCCAATCCACAATTCTTTATTTTCCTTAATCAATTTCTTTATCCCATAACATCTTTTTTTTTCTTCCAAATTTTCTTCTGTCTCCAAAAATGGAGAGTGGGTGATTAACTAGCTATTCCCAAAAATCTTCCTTAAGAAGCTCACTCTCTGAGTTCTCACAGGATTTTTAAAAAAATCAACAAAAAGAAGGAAGAAAGCAAAAAAAAATGCAAAAAGACTTTCCTTCCAAGAGGGAAAATCTTGATTTGATTTTACTTCAATTTTCAATTTTCGCTCAACTCAAAAAAGCCAATTTTTAAAGCGTTAAAAAGATCATTATAAAGTAGAAACTTGTCTAAAATTACCCCTAACCCCTAGGTTTACCTTATGGGCTTTAGGAAACCCTATGTAACTACCCCTAGGTGTTCATTTAACCCATTTTAAACCCCTCTGAAGTTTATTTTCGGGTCAAACATAAGTTGACCACTCCAAATATTATATTCTCAAAATATCTTTTTGACAACACATTATTTTATTTAAAATTAATTATAATTAACACTTTCCCATCAAGAGACAAAATAAAATATTTAAATTTAAATCCACACATGTGTCAAGTGACACTAATAAAATACTTTTACAAAAATAAACATGAAATTGTCTCTTGAGGTTTTTACACAATAAATTTAAATAACACATAACACACATGCAGCATATACTGATATGAATAAAATACAACACAAACGGGGTGTTGTCTCTCCAAATAGACAAACCCTGGCTTACGAACATACATAAGTCTAGGTTTGATTCTCCGTAATTTTCCATGGTCACATGGTAAATTTCCTGTGCATCTCAATTTACACATTAGTACTTCCAAATATTCATATATAATATAATTCAATAATACAACAATGCACATCATTACTTGCATACAATTTTCATCTGCACAGATTGAATACATCTTTTGTCAAGCAAATTCACATAAACAATTTTCATCCCAATTCACATAAACTAAACATACATCATAGTTCTATATTCAAAGTAAAGTCCTGCAAATTCAATAACGACATCTATCATTGCAATATCATTCTATCTAATAATCATGTAGTGTTCTATCTCATAAAGCATGTAAGTAATTCATCAAATCATAGCAATGTTATCCAAATCCTGAAACCATATAAGTTCTAAGTCTCAAAATGCATCAAAACAAAGTATCCATAATAGTCTAAAATATAAAATCCACTGAATGTCAAACTGAGTCGAGGTGAGGCCTCACATCCTCCCCCTCTAGGCATGAACTTCCTCCTAGAGTTCATCAAAGAGGTGAGGGTACTCGGATCTCATACGTGCTGCATCCTCCCATGAAGCCGTAACCTCATCATAACAATCCCACTGGACCCTAACCTGGTCTAGCTCTCGACCTCGAAGGGCCAATGTCCGGCATGCCAAAATGCGAATGGTCTAAAAGCTAGCTGCCCGTCCAACTCCACCTGCAAGGCATCCCAATCTAAAATGTGAGACTCATCATAGATATACTTTCTCAAAACTAAAACATGAAACACATCGTGGATGCGTGACAGGCTAGGTGGCAAAGCTAAACGGTAGGCAACTGGGCCTATCCTCTCCAGAATCTCAAAAGGTCCTACAAAGCGAGGTGCGAGCTTAGAACCCTTTCCGTAATGGATCGGACTCTTATGTGGTCGCACTCTCAAGAGAACTCTGTCTCCAACCAAGTAACTACGATCAATCCTCTTTGCATCGACATACTTCTTCTGTCTATCCTGAGCCTCTCTGAGATGCTGCCTAATCAAATCCACCTGCTGTTCCATATCTCGAACTAACTCAGGACCAATAGCAACTCTATCCTCTATGCGATCCTAGCTCAAGGGCGTCCTGCAAGGCCTGCCGTATAATGCCTGGTAGGGTGGCATCCCCAAAGAAGTGTGATGCCCATTGTTATAGGCAAACTCCACTAAGGGAAGATACTCCTCCCACCGGGTCTGATGATCCATGACGTACATACGAAGCATATCTTCTAACACCTGATTGACTCTCTCTGTCTGACCATCTGTCTCCAGGTGATAAGCTATACTGAAATTGAGCTTTGTGCCCATAGCTGCCTGTAATGACTTCCAAAAGGTAGAAGTGAAAAGAGAATCCCTATC
This sequence comes from Cryptomeria japonica, assembly GCF_030272615.1. Taxonomy (NCBI): domain Eukaryota; kingdom Viridiplantae; phylum Streptophyta; class Pinopsida; order Cupressales; family Cupressaceae; genus Cryptomeria; species Cryptomeria japonica. The sequence goes on along the minus strand of NC_081411.1, from coordinate 82,121,959 downwards.
AGAAATAATCTTGCGGGGTACGCCATGTAGTCTAACAATGTCTCGCAAGAACACCTGTGCTACTGCAGGAGCTGTGAATGTAGTACGAACTTGTGAAAAGTGAGCTACCTTGGTCAGCTTGTCAACTGTCACCAAGATAGCATCATGGCGACGAGAAGACATAGGGAGACCAATGATGAAATCCATGGATATAGTATCCCACTTCCACTCTGGTATAGCATGAGACTGAAGCAACCCACCTGGATGGCGGTGCTCCGCCTTTACCCTCTGACACTCGAGACACCGAGCTACTATCTCAGCAATGAGCTGCCGCATTCCCGGCCAATGATACAACTGCCTCAAGTCTGCATGCAACTTCTTAACCCCGGGATGCGCAGCATAAGGAGCTCTATGAGCTTCCGAGGAAATGAACTCTCGCAACCCTCTAGAGGCAGGTACATAAATGCGCCCTCTGTGGCGTAATAGTCCATCGGACTCCAAAGAATAATCCACATATTTCCCTTCTAGAGTGACCTGAGAACGTAACACCTGACAAACCTCTGCATACCATCCATCCTCTGACAAGTGCCGAAGTATACGGTCCCTCAAGTCTGTGCCCATGGATATGGTGTAAACCTCATGACGTCTCCTACTCAAGGCATCTGCAACTACATTTTCCTTTCCCTTGATGTAGTGAACGTCAAAATCATATTCGCACAAAAACTCCATCCATCTCCTCTGACGTGCATTAAGGTTCGGCTGAGTGAAGATGTACTGAAGACTCTGATGATCTGAATGCAACTCAAAGTGATGTCCTAAAAGGAAGTGTCTCCACCTCACAAGTGCATGCACTACTGCTGCGAGCTCAAGGTCGTGAGTGGGATAATTAAGTTCATGAGTCTTAAGTTTCCTAGACTCGAAAGCTATGGCCCTACCACCTTGCATAAGAACTGCCCCTAAACCCTCTAAGGAAGCATCGGTACAAACCATGAAATCAGCTAAAGGATCTGGTACAACAAGGATAGGAGCGCTAGTAATTGCCTTCTTGAGTTCCTGAAAGGCCTTCTCGCACTTCTCTGTCCACTCAAATTTCTTCCCTTTACGCTGAAGAGAGGTAATAGGGTGTGCGACTCTAGAGAAACCTTCGACAAAACGTCGGTAATATCCTGCTAAACCCATGAAACTCCTGACCTCTGTCACACTGGTAGGCGCTGGCCAATCCATAATAGCCCTAATCTTTGATGGGTCAACTGAGATCCCATCACCGGAAATAACGTGTCCAAGGTACTTGACCTCAGATCGAAAGAAAGCACACTTCGATAGGCTGCCAAACAACTGGTTATCTCGCAAACACTGCAATACCTGTTTCAAGGGCTCCTCATGCTCCTTCTCATTCCGAGAATATATCAATATATCATCGAGGAACACAATAAAAAAATGATCCAGAAAGGTACGGAACACCCCATTCATGAGACTCATAAAAATGGCTGGGGCATTCGTAAGTCCAAAGGGGACTACGGTAAACTCATAGTGACCATATCTAGTGCGAAATGCGGTCTTGTGGATATCGCTTTCCACTATTCTCAACTGATGGTATCCTGACTTCAGATCTATTTTGGAAAAGACTTTGGCACCCTGAAGCTGGTCAAATAAATCATCAATTCTAGGCAAAGGATATCGGTTCTTGATGGTTACTTTATTAAGCTGCCGATGATCCATACACAAATGGAGAGATCCATCCTTCTTCTTAACGAAGATAACTGGTGCACCCCACGGGGATACGCTAGGACGGATATGACCCTTCTCAAGAAGTTCCTCAAGCTGAATTTTAAGTTCATTAAGCTCATTTGTGGTCATTCTATAAGGTGCTCTGGAAACTGGCTCGGCTCCTGGTACTAGATCTATATGAAAATCAATCTCTCTGCGGGGAGGCATTCCCGGTAACTCTGAAGGAAATACATCTGAATATCCCTGAAGGATAGGATGGTCATCGAGCGATGTTTCTTTTTCCTCCTCTTCTCCTCTGTCACTGATAGTGATAGAAAAAAGCTGACATCCCTTCCGCATGCTCTGCTTGAGCTGCATTGCGGAGATCATACGAAGAGACACGGGCCTCTGAATCCTGGTGATAACTATGGGCGAACCATGATCATCCTCACACTCGATCTTTTTCAGGCGGCAATCCATCTTGGCTCTGTGGGCATAAAGCCAATCCATGCCAAGTACGATTCCATAAGATCCAAGTGGAGTCACTCTAAGGTCTACTATAGTGGTGGTCTTGCCAATCTGCAACTGACATGCCCTAACTTCTGATTCCATTGACACTCTAGCCCCTGAAGCTAATTCCACTTCCCAACTGACACCCTGCCTAGTTGTCACTAGCCCGCAACGCTCCACAACCAATGGAGATATAAAGGAGTCAGTAGCTCCTGAATCAAACAAAATAAATACATTGTTACCTCTGATAATACCTGAAGATTCGATAACCGTGGCCTGATGATCGGCCTGGCGGTTGTCAACCGCTGCGAAAACTCTATGGGACCTGCCCATATCACCGATTGTCGGCTCTGAAGCTGCCATCCGCTGACTCCCTGCTACCTGCCCCTGAGGGCAATCCCTCGCCAAGTGCCCCATGGCTCCACAAGTAAAGCAAGCACCCCGTGCTTGGAACTGGGGACCCTGAGGCCTAGAAAATCCCTGGCCACCTGTCCTACTGGATCTGCTGTACCCACCCCTGGAGGACTGCTGAGTCCCCGCCGGCTGTGTGTACTGCCCCTGTGCTCTCTGATCACGTTTCTGTCCCTGAGTCTGCCACTGCTTGGGCTTGGAGCCCTGCTGATACTGTGGAGGCTTCTATTTCTGGTTCTGTGGCATCTGTTGTGGAGGAGGGGGTTTGGAGAACCCCTGAGAATTTCGGTTGTTCCCCTTCCAATGTGGTTTCTGGAATCCATAAGTCTGCGGTGCGGGATTTCAGTTCTGATACCGATCCCTATTGTCCTGTGGTCTAACCTGAATTTCCTCGGCAATCAGTGCCTTCTCTACAGCAACCCGAAGGCTTTCTGGAGCGGACATCCTAACAGGCCCGGCTATACCGGCATTCAATCCCCTGATGAAGCGGTTTACAAGAAGTTTCTCATCCTTTAGATAATCTACATATGGCAACAACTCAAAGAATTTACTCTCATACTGGGTTACTGACAAGCCTTTTTGTTGGAGATCATGAAATTCGTCTATACGACGCTGCCTGAAGTGCTCTGATAGGTACCTCTCACGGAACCTCTCGGTGAATATTTCCCAAGTGAGTGTATCAGGTACTAATCCACATTTGTACTCTTCCTGTCTCCACCAGGTGGAGGCTGTCCCTCTCAGAAGATGAACTGCAACACGTGCTTTCAAGTTGCTCTCATAAGAACGCAATGCAAAGCACCTCTCAAGACTTAGAAGCCATGCCTCGGCCTCTACTCCATCTGTAGAACCTCCGAAGGATGGTGGTTGGAGGCGCATGACCTCTCTGATGAGATCCCCTGGATCTCGACGACCTCTCTCAAAATAGACTGGTTCCACCGCAGGAGGTGGTCCTGGCATATGCACTGACTCTGGCTCATTACCACCCTGGCTCTCTACAGGAATCAGAGCTGGGCTCCTGCTTCATTCTCTATCAACAGATCTATGACTCCCAGAGTCATGACTCCTAACCGGAGGGTTCTCTACTGGAATCCTTTCCTGAACAATGCCAATAAGATTCTGAATGGCTGCTAGAAGGTCACGGTTAGGTTCATTTGGCTGTTCAGGAGGTGCTCCTGGGTTCTCCTCTGGAAACGATGCCTCCCTCTCTTCCTCATCGCGAGCTAGGCGCTCACGTCTAGGACCCCGTCCGCGCTTGCGAGCTTGTCGCGTCAACGGCGACATCCTAAGAGAAAATAAGACAAAACAATTAATTTATTTCTTTTAGAATTAAATTTATTTAAATTCAGAATTCCATTAACAAAATAATTTAAAATATTCTAAGGCGAAACGTAACTGAGTAAGGCTCCTAGTGTGGAAACCTTGCTCTGATACCAAAATGTCATGCCCAAAATTTAGGGCAAAAACGGAACAATTTTTTTTTTTAAAAGATACTAGTTTAATTAACAACATACTCTTGCGACAAGCGTTAAAGAAAATTTCATTATTAAATTCTGACTAGTTTCGAACGAACTAAGCTTCGTTGAAATGTTATATTTTAATTGCGGAAAAGCCTACTGGTTTAGAATTCTATTTCCAAAAGATATTTAGCTAATAGCTTTATTAAATTTTTCAAACTAAAAGTATTAGGAGAGATATTTTAATTTATTCCCCACTATGACTATATAGTCTTAGCAATTCTTAATTAATTTCTTCTTTATAATTTTTCCCCAAATCAATATTGTGTACATATGAAATGTACATATATACATATTGATTATGCATATATTTGTATATCAATAATTTAATTTCTTAAATCAATAAAAACTCAAAAAAACATACATATATATTCATATATATATTCCCATATATATATATATGGAAACATATATATTTATATATATATATTCTACTAATATACCATTATTTTAATCCTAACCTCCAAAATCCATTGCAACTTTCTAAATATTATCTCTTAATTTCCTCAACCCTAATTAGGGTTCTAATTTCTTATTTAACCATTACCTAAACCCGAAAAAAAAACATATCTATTTTTTTATTTTTAAAACTAAACTTCCCTAGCCCCTTTCGGGCTAGGGTTTAACCCCTTTTTTTTAACAGAAGAAGATTCATGCTGGGCCGAAGACCCTACGGGCGGCCATGTCCAAATTTACTTGCAGGTCGCGGAGGTTGGAATACATATTGGGCCGCGCGCGCGCCACTGTGTGGGCACACAGTGGGCGTCGCGGCACCACTGTGTGCCCACACAGTGGTGGCCGTGGCCATCCACTGTGTGCCCACACAGTGGGAGCCGCAAGCGGCTCCACTGTGTGTGCACACAGTGGGCGTCGCGCGGTCGTCCACTGTGCGTACACACAGTGGAGCCCGCGGGGACCCCAACTTATTTTTTTTAAATTTTTTTTTTTTTAAACTATTACATATAATAATATATATATATATATATATAAATATATAAATATATATATATTTATATATATGTATATATATATATATATATGTGGTATTTACATAAATTAATATGCATAGATAAAAAGATAATTTTAAATTCCAAAGAAAATTTATATATATTTTAAAAGAGAATTTTTTTTTTACATGTAAAATTTTAAGCAAATATAATAAAGGAAAAGATAACATTAAGTTAAATCAAAAATATAAATATATGTATATATATATATATATATATATATATATATATTTAAATTTAAATTCATCTATAAAATAAGCTTCTAAATCCATGTTAACAAAAATGCAATTTAAAGTATTTCACAAAGATACATTATACGTTTCTTTTTTTGGTAATAAGAAATCCTTTAATATTTTTTTTTTAAAATAAAATATTCACATAAAACAACTTTTCTTTCCATCTAAAATTCTTAAAAGCTTTCAGCTTAAATAACTTCTATTTTGACTCAATTAAAAATACAGGTAAAAATCTAAATGAAAACAGACTTTTTATTTCTTTCATAAAATATGAAGCTTTGCATGCATCACTAATAACTTCTCTTTTTTTTTATATACTAGAAGTAGAAATAACAAGTTTTTTTTTCACATCTCAAAGATATTCTACAATTTCATAGGATGCTTTCTCTGAATAGTCAAACATTAAGACTTCAAGTCTACTTCCACAAAATTACAACTTGCTTCTTCTTTTCTATGATTGAGGCATATTTTTATAACAACTTAGTAAACAAACATCTGCAACTGAACTTCAAGTATCTTCAATAACAATCTTCTATATCTCTTTCATGGCTCCTATTCACTTCTGCATTTTTCCTGCATAATGGAAAACACAAAAATGACCACGGAGTGCTCACCTCCCAGCCTAGGCTAACTGGTAGCCACCCCCGAGCTCGGAGAACTAATTCCTAGACGGGTAACAAACAGGCAAACACAAAGAAACACAAAACATACCAACATTTCAGACACATTCCCAACCTGGCTTTCACAGCACCACACTCTGGTGGTGAACATTTTCAAAGGGTGGTAGTGGACCAAATACCCTGAGGAGAATCTGCAAGTATGTAATAAACAAGAAGCCACCTCATGGCACCAATAAAAAAATATCAAGAATCTCAACCCCATAATCCTTATGCCCCCCAAAGGCATTCTAGCCTTATAACCCTCCTTATGACCCCCATTGCACAAACAGGCCATGCAGCAAGGGTTACACAAAGATCCCTTGTGATCGCTCTCAAAAGAGAGTCTCTCACTCGAGGGTTGTCACTGCTACCACCCTCAAGATCCTCTTCTCTCCCAAGAGAAAGAGATCTTGAGAAAACTCCCAAAACACATTCATTCATAAAACAAAACCAAAAGATTTTCAAACATCCATTTTCAAGAATACAGGTTTTCTTATTCAACAACTTTCAGAAATAAACAAGAAAAAGACATTAAAAGTAAAAATTGAAACCAACCTTAATCTGCCCAAAGGTTATAATGATATCTGAAGAAGAGCTGCCCAATCCACAATTCTTTATTTTCCTTAATCAATTTCTTTATCCCATAACATCTTTTTTTTTCTTCCAAATTTTCTTCTGTCTCCAAAAATGGAGAGTGGGTGATTAACCAGCTATTCCCAAAAATCTTCCTTAAGAAGCTCACTCTCTGAGTTCTCATAGGATTTTTAAAAAAATCAACAAAAAGAAGGAAGAAAGCAAAAAAAAATGCAAAAAGACTTTCCTTCCAAGAGGGAAAATCTTGATTTGATTTTACTTCAATTTTCAATTTTCGCTCAACTCAAAAAAGCCAATTTTTAAAGCGTTAAAAAGATCATTATAAAGTAGAAACTTGTCTAAAATTACCCCTAACCCCTAGGTTTACCTTATGGGCTTTAGGAAACCCTATGTAACTACCCCTAGGTGTCCATTTAACCCATTTTAAACCCCTCTGAAGTTTATTTTCGGGTCAAACATAAGTTGACCACTCCAAATATTATATTCTCAAAATATCTTTTTGACAACACATTATTTTATTTAAAATTAATTATAATTAACACTTTCCCATCAAGAGACAAAATAAAATATTTAAATTTAAATCCACACATGTGTCAAGTGACACTAATAAAATACTTTTACAAAAATAAACATGAAATTGTCTCTTGAGGTTTTTACACAATAAATTTAAATAACACATAACACACATGCAGCATATACTGATACGAATAAAATACAACACAAACGGGGTGTTGTCTCTCCAAATAGACAAACCCTAGCTTACGAACATACATAAGTCTAGGTTTGATTCTCCGTAATTTTCCATGGTCACATGGTAAATTTCCTGCGCATCTCAATTTACACATTAGTACTTCCAAATATTCATATATAATATAATTCAATAATACAACAATGCACATCATTACTTGCATACAATTTTCATCTGCACAGATTGAATACATCTTTTGTCAAGCAAATTCACATAAACAATTTTCATCCCAATTCACATAAACTAAACATACATCATAGTTCTATATTCAAAGTAAAGTCCTGCAAATTCAATAATGACATCTATCATTGCAATATCATTCTATCTAATAATCATGTAGTGTTCTATCTCATAAAGCATGTAAGTAATTCATCAAATCATAGCAATGTTATCCAAATCCTGAAACCATATAAGTTCTAAGTCTCAAAATGCATCAAAACAAAGTATCCATAATAGTCTAAAATATAAAATCCACTGAATGTCAAACTGAGTTGAGGTGAGGCCTCACATTATACGACCACAAGGTTTAGTCTAACTTTGCTACATTTTGCAGAGCATCAGAAGTATTTGTTGATGATATCATTTTTGGAGGAGAAGATAAATTGTGAATGGAATTTGCTAATAATATGAAGAATGAATTTGAAATTTCCATGATTGGTGAAATTAAATTTTTCTTAGGCTTGTAGATTACTCAATCTGACAAAGAAATCCTTATCTGTCAAGCAAAGTATCTAAGGGAGTTATTGAAGAAGTTTGGTATGGATAATTCCAAATTGGTAAGTACTCCTATGGTGACAAGTGAGAAATTATCTATCAAAGACACATCTGCACCGGTAAATTCAACAAGGTATAATTCTATGATTGGTGGCTTGTTATATCTAACTCGGACTAGACTAGATATTATGAATGCAGTGAGTATTGTTTTGAGATATCAAAATAATCCTAAAGAAAATCATGAATGTGCAGTAAAGAGGATATTCTGATATTTGTAAGGCACAACTGAATATGGTTTATGGTATTCTAGAGATGATAACTTCACTTTATGTGCATATACAAATTAAGATTGGGTAGGAGATACTGATGATAGGAAGAGCACTTATGGTGGAACTTTCTTTCTTGGAAAGAAACTGGTTTCATGGATCAAAAAAAAATAGTCTTGCATTTCTTTATCTAGCGCAGAAGCTGAATATATTGCAGCAACAACTAATTGTACAAAAGTCATGTGGATGAAGCAAATGTTAAAAGATATCAAGGTAAATTGTCCTGAATCGGTAGTTATCTACTTTGATAACTCTATAGCTATTGACATGTCTAAGAATCTGGTATTTCACTCTAAGACTAAGTACATATCAATAAAGTATAAATTTCTAAAGAACATGGTAGAAAAAAAGGAAGTCAAATTGGTTTATGTGAACACTAAAGAGCATATTGCAGATATATTCACTAAACCAATGTCTAAAGAATCATTTGAATATTTGATAGACAGGTTAGGCATATCTACCTCTCTGACAAAGACTTAGTTTCCTATGTAGTGCATCATTCCAGTATGCATCAACAACTTTTGTTGGCATTTTCATGAAGATTGCATTAATGATATGTTATGTTGTCATTGATGTCAATTGAACTGGTAATGATATTGTCGATATTTGTTACTATAACCGGTAGGATGAATTTGTGAGGAGAATCGGTAATTGATGTAATGGTGTAAGCCTTATCTATTGTTGTAACTGGTAAAACCTACCAGTGGTTTTTGTTAAACCCTAACTGATTAAGGTTGTTGAATTGGTTATGTTGGTTTATGATCTGATGTTGAGCAGTAATGATGGTGACACATATGGTCATTGTATGAAGACAAATTCAAAATGTTTTGGCTCATTGTTTGTCTAGGGAATCAACAAATGTATTGCATCTAATGCAAAGCATGTGATGAGTTATTGAGCTCGATGAAGCGGTAATCAAGGAGCAGTTAAGGTCTACTTGATTGATGTGTAGAGATTGATTGATGTGTAGAGATTGCTATGTAATCCAACGGTCATACTTGAACAAACTTGTTTGTAATCTCTATAAGAGAATTAGGTTTGTGTTGTGTTACCTACCTGATTGATTTGTTTATAAGGTCGATGACGTTGACTAGTTGAAGGTGTTGGCAAAGATCAGTTGAGTGTGTGGTTGTCGAACCGGATGATGAGCTTGTAGTTTGATTTAACGCAGATAGGAGCTTAAAAGGATCTATTCAAGCAAGTATAGTGCTATTCAGATAGATCAACAAACTCCTATTGTTTTCAAACAATTACAATAGAATTGAAATCCCCTAACTGGGTAAGCTCTAACAAGGTAGTCCATTAGCTTTGATTTTTAAATCCTCTATTGAGGTTAACCCTTATAAGGTATTGCTTCTAACAAGGCATTTATAGTAAATCCCTTAACTGGGTGATTCCTAACAAGATCAATTCTTAACGGGACTTTTGAAAATCTTTAACAGGCTTGGCTCCTAACAGGGTGAACTTCAGAAGAGTTCAGATATTATCTTGTGAGTCTCATCTCATTGTGGTTTTTACCTATTTGGGATTCCACGTCAAAAATACGTGTGTCATGTGGTGAATGTTTTTATGATTATGATCTTATGATTGATTTGATTAACTACTTAACTATTTTTGATAAGGCATGATAATCAGAAGCATTGAGAAATGAAGTATGATGCATATGATAAAGCATTTAGATGTTTACATGTTTAGTGATGTTTATTGTTAAGTTGTTGTAACAGCCAACTGGTTTTCTTATGAGTTTTCATCTTGACAGTGGTATTTCATTGATAATTTTACTTTGTGTGATTGAGATTGAGATTGGGAAAGTTTGTATCAGTTTTTCTATTTACTGATTCACCACCCCTCTCAGTAATCTACTGGATACTTATTCTTTCATCATACCATCAATTGGTATCAGAGTGTCCTAGGTCCTCTAAGGTCTAAGCCTAACAACTTGAGGTAAAGATCTACTAGATCATGATGAAGAAGAAAGGTCTAAAGTTTAACAAAGAAAACTATAGGATATGGAGTAACATAATGAAATTTACATCAAGAGCCTAGAAAGCCAGTATTGGGATCATGTAGATACTAAGTATATTGCACCCACTGGGATTCTGACTGATGACCAGAAGAAAGAACAACAAGATAATTATCAATCATTGGAAGCTATTATCAGCTCCTTGTCTGATGTTGAATATGTAGATGTTCATGGTCTTGAAACTACATATGAGGTATGGAAAAAACTTGAAGGGATTTATAGTGGTGATGAACATGTTAAGATTTCTAAAGAGGAGAGTCTAAGAGGAAAGTTTGATGACATGAGGATGACTGAAGGTGAGAACATCTAGCAGTATGGTCAAAGGATAAAAGAGATAGTCAATGAAATAAAGAGTGCAGGAGGGAAAGTGGAAGATGCCACAATGATCAACAAGGTACTAAGAACCCTGCTACTAGTCTATGCTATTCGAGTTGAAACTATTTAGCAGCTGAAGTCTATTAACAAAACTAAGGTAACTCTTAACTCCATCATTAGCAAGCTTACTTCTTTTGAATTAAATTGTTATGAAGGTAGTGTACATAAATTTGAGTCTATGTTTAGAGCTTTTGTTTATAACCCATTTGTGAGAAAAAGTAGAGATACTAGTCACAGTTATGAATCTAGATCTAGCAGAGAAGATGATGATGAAGACAGTTTAGTGGAGCTTGAAGCATTATTGGAAAATTGGTTTCCTAGATGCACTGGTAAATATAGAGGTACATTACCTTTGAAATGTTTTGCATTTAACAAGATTGGACACATTATTGATAATTGTCCTAATGGTGATAATGAACACAAGAGAGATAAATTTGGGAAGTATAAAGGTAAAGGTAAGAGAGTTTGTCTTATTGTTGTTGATAATGGTATCACTAATGAAGAATTTGATAGTGATGCTAGTGAAGATATTGTGTTTGTAGCTATTACGGATGAGATGTCTGACCAGAAGGCATTAGTATCTAGGATGGATAACTTTGATGATTGGATCATTGATAATGGTTGTTCACATCATATGACCAGTGATCAGAGAAAATTTATTTCTTTGAAGGAATTTGATGGAGGTGTTGTTAGATTTGGCAATGACTCACCATGCATGGTTAAAAGTAAGGGAGTTATTTCTCTTAATGGGAAGAGCAGTGCAAATGATGTCTATTGGGTTGAAGGTCTAAAGCATAATCTTTTGAGTGTGACACCACTCAATGACAAAGGATACCCACTGGAATTTTAGAATGGTATGTGAAAGATCTATGACAATAAAGGTGAACTAATTGCAACTAGGAAACAAACTAAAGGTAACTTATTTCATCTTAATCCTAAAGTCAGAAACTGTTTAATTGCAAAGATAGATGATAGTTGGCTTTGACATAGGAGATTTTGTCATATAAACTTTGATAACATTATTAAAGTGAGTAAGTCCAAGATAGTGAGAGGTTTGCCTCAGTTAGACAAACTGGTTAATGCTCTTTGCAAAGAACGTCAGTTAGGGAATATGAATTCTTCAACTTTCAAGAGAAAATGTTTTTCAACAAAACATTTGTTAGATTTGGTTTATAGAGATCTTTGTGGACCAATAAGAAAAAAAGTATTCAAGGTGATAAATATTTTATGATCTTCATTGGTGATTGCTCAAGGATGATGTGGGTCACATTCTTGAAGGATAAGATTGAAGCTTTTGGTAAGTTCAAGGCATTCAGGGTCTTAGATGAGAAAGAGAGTGGCAAGAAGATAAAGTGTCTGAGGACAGATCAATGTGGTGAATTTACTTCCAAGGAATTCACTAGGTATTGTGAAGAGAATGGTATCAAATGGAAGCCTTCTACACTAAGGACACCACAACAGAATGGTATCATAGAGAGGGAAAACCGGTCATTTGTTGAAGCTGTTAGGACAATGTTGATACAAGGAGGTGCAGTGAAACCCTTTTAGAGAGAAGCTGTCAGCACAACTATCTACACTATGAATCAAGTTCTGGTGAAGAGAGGTAAAGACAAGACTCCTTATGAATATTGGTATGAAAGATCACCTGATGTTAGCTATTTTAAGATATTTGGAAGCAAATTTTTTATTAAGAGAGGTGATTATATTAGAAAATTTGAGGCTAAGAGTGATGAAAGTATATTTCTTAGCTATTCAACCAAGAGTAAGGCCTACAAGTGTTTTAACAACCAGACACAAAGAATTATTGAGAGTACTAATGTTCAAGTGGATGAATTTTCTGAAGTATTAGAAGGAACTAGTTTAGAGAAAAAGGATAAAGATCCTTGCATTTTGATTTTGGAACAAGAAACTATGAAATTTGAAACTGGCAAAGCAAATTCTAATGCACTTGTTCAACCAAAATAGATAAATTCAGAAGAAGATGATGATAACGAAGAAGTTGAACTTGAAGATAATGATCATGTTATTCCTAGATATGTGAGATTGAATCACAATCCTGAACAAATTATTAGGGATAAGTATGTTGGAGTACTAACCAAAAGAAGAATTAAAGAGAATTCTTGCATGATCTCCACTATTGAACCAAGAATTGCACATTTGGTGATGATCATTGGGTTAAAGTTATGGAGGAGGAACTGGATCAAATTGAGAAGAACAACACTTGGACCCTAGTACCTTGACCGACAAATAAGACTGTTATAGGTACTAAATGGGTATACAAGAACAAGTTGAATGAAGATGGTGTTGTAGTTCACAACAAGGCAAGGTTGATTTGCAAGGGTTATGCAGAAGAAGAAGGAGAAGACTATGGTGAAACTTTTACACTAGTAGCAAGACTAGAGGAACTGGATCAAATTGGGTTAAAGTTATGGATGAGGAACTGGATCAAATTGAGAAGAACAACACTTGGACCCTAGTACCTTGACCGACAAATAAGAATGTTATAGGTACTAAATGGGTATACAAGAACAAGTTGAATGAAGATGGTGTTGTAGTTCACAACAAGGCAAGGTTGATTTGCAAGGGTTATGCACAAGAAGAAGGAGAAGACTATGGTGAAAATTTTACACTAGTAGCAAGACTAGAAGGTATCAAAACTTTACTTGCATTTGCAGCCCATAAGAAATTCAAGGTATACTAGATGGATGTTAAGTCTGCATTTTTGAATGGGATATTGGAAGAAGAAGTATACATAGAGAAGCCAGATGGTTATGCTTTGATTGATGAGAAAGACATGGTATGCAGATTGCATAAATCTTTATATGGATTAAAGTAGGCACTGAGAACATGATATGAAAGGATTCATACACATCTGATGAAGATAGGCTTTTTGAGAACCGGTGATGATAGTAACATATATCTCAAGTCTGAAGGAAATGAAATACTAGTCAGTGAAGTATTTGTTGGTGATATCATATTTGGAGGTAATGATGTCATGAGTAATAGTTTTGCAGATGAAATAAAAAATTAGTTGGAAATGTCTTTAGTAGGGGAAATAAAAAATTCATAGGCTTGTAGATACAACAAATAAAGAATAGTATTTTCATTACACAGTCTAAGTATGTGAAAGAGGTTTTAAAGACATTTGGCATGAGTGGTTGTAAACCGATTGGGACACTAATGGTTACAGGTTGCAAGTTGTCTAAGGAAGATCAATCTAAGTCTGTTGATGAGATGGAATACATGTCAATGATTGGCAAATTGCACCATTTTTTTCATAGCAAACTAGACATAGCTCATATAGTTGGCATAGTTGCTAGATTCTAGAAGAATCCTAAGGAAACACATCTAATAGAAACCAAGAGAATTTTTAGATACCTGAAAGGTAATGTGGACTATGGATTATGGTATCCATATAGAGGAAACTTTTATTTGAAGGTGTTCATAGATGTTGATTGGGAAAGAAATGTTGATGACTAGAAAAGAACAATTGGTGGAGCATTTTCTCTTGGAGGAAGGCTTGTTTCATGGAGTAGTAAAAAGCAAATTTGTACTTCACAATCTACTATTGAAGCTGAATATGTTGCAACTTACATGAATTGCACACAAGTTATTAGGATGAGGCACATTTTGGAAGGTTTTAAGATGAAGATTTCAGAACCTATAAAGATTTTATGTGATAATACAAGTGCCATAAATATTTCCAAGAATACTGTTTTGCACGCATGAACCAAGCACATTGAATTGAAGTATCATTTCTTGAGGGAAAAAGTGAAGAGAAAAGATGTTATCTTAGAGCATGTTTCTACCAAGGAGCAACTTGTAGATATTTTTACCAAACCTCTACCTAAGACTACATTTGAGTATCTTAGAAGTCAACTAGGGGTTGTACCCCTTCATGAGGTTAGTTGAGCATGATGTTGATTAAATCAGTCCCTGAACCACTTGCAAAATTTTATAAGGATTGTTGTAGAATTGGATGTATTCCACAAGGGGAGCATCGAGTTGCAACATGTTGTTGATGCATAGTAAAAATTTGACATTACATGTTTTACTTTCAATTTGGCATTTGTATCAAAGGGGGAGAAGAATTATGTGATTATGGGAAGGAAAACCAGTGACAAGCTGATGACATGGAGCACATGGTGAATACTTGGTAATGTAAACTAGGATTCCTATTCACAATCACATAGCAATCAATGGTGTTGATATTTGTATTGCCATCAATGCCAAAGGGGGAGATTGTTGGCATTTGCATGAATATTGCATTAATGATATGTTATGTTGTCATTGATGTCAATTGAACCGGTAATGATATTGTTGACATTGTTGTAATATTGTTACTGTAACAGCTAGGAAGAATTTATGAGGAGAACCGGTAACTAGTGTAATGGTGTAAACCTTATCTATTATTGTAACCGGTAAACCCTACCAGTCATTTTTGTTAAACCCTAACCGGTTAAGGTTGTTGAATTGGTTATGTTGGTTTATGATCTGATGTTGAGCAAAAATGATGGTGACACATATGGTCATTGTATGAAGACAAATTCAAAATGTTTTGGGGCATTGTTTGTTTAGGGAATCAATAAATGTATTACATCTAATGCAAAGTGCATGATGAGTTATTGAGCTCGATGAAGCAGTAATCAAGGAGCGGTTGAGGTTTTCTTGATTGATGTGTAGAGATTGCTATGTAATCCAATAGTCATACTTGAACCAACTTTTTTGTAATCTCTATGAGAGAATTATGTTTTTGTTGTGTTACTGACCTGATTGATTTGTTTATAAGGTCGGTGAAGTTATCTAGTTGAAGGTGTTGGCAGAGATCAGTTGAGTGTGTGGTTGCCAAACCAGATGATGACTCTACAATTTGACTAAAGGCAGATAGGAGCTTAAAAGGATTTGATCAAGCAAGTGTAGTCCTATTTAGACAGATAAGCAAACTCCTGTTGTTTTCTAACAATTACAGCATAATTGAAATCCCCTAATCGGGTAAGCTCTAACAAGCGTGGTGCTATTCAAATCCTCTAACAAGGTAGTCCATTAGCTTGGATTTTCAAATCCTCTACCAAGCTTACTCCTTACAGGGTATTGCTTCTAATAAGGCATTTATAGTCAATTCCTTAACCAGGTGATTCCTAATAGGATCAGTTCTTAACAGGACTTTTGTAAAGCTTTAACAGGCTTGGCTCCTAACAGAGTTAACTTTAGAAGAGTTCAAATATTGTCTTGTGAGTCTCATCTCACCATGTTTTTTACCTATTTGGGTTTCCACGTTAAACATACTTGTCACGTGGTGAATTTTTGTGTGGTTACCATCTTATGGTTGATTTGATTAACTACTTAACTATTTTTGACAAGGCATGATAACCAAAAGCATTGAGAAATGAAGTATGATGATATATGATAAAGCATTTAGATGTTTACAAGTTTAATGACATTTACTGTTAAGTTGTTGTAATAGTCAACCGGTTTTCTTATGAGTTTTCATCTTGACAGTGGTATTTTATTGATAAGTTTACTTTGTGTGATTGAGATTGAGATTGGGGAAGTTTATATCAGTTTTTCTATTTACTGATTCACCCCCCCCTCTCAGTAATCTATCAGATACTTATTCTTTCATCATACCATCAGCTTTATCCTTTTCTCTGGATTGATGTAGTGGTGCTACATGTCAGGGGGAGTAGTCAGCTTTGAGATTCACAAAATTTTGATATCTATGTCATATCTCTGGAATTGATGTCAAAGGGGGAGAGATATTGATGTGAAAAAGAAAACTTAAGGAGTTGTTTTTCAGAGCTATACGAAGATATAATTCAAAGGGGGTGTTTGTTGGTTATCTTCCATTGGGGGAGACTTATTTGGCATTTCTTGGTACTTAGATGTTTTTCAGATTTAGTGTTGCCATGAATGCCCAAGGGGGAGATTGTTGGCAATATGGAAGGACTAATTATGTGTTGTATCAATGTTTTGTCATTTATTTAAACACTAGTTGTTATGGTTGGTTACTAGTAGATAGGTTTTGGTTGCCGGTAGAAGATCTAGTGTTATCGACAGAAGAGACTATCTGTTGGACACTTCTGCCATGTTTGGGTCAATGGAATATGTTTGGTTCTATGTGTCACATGCTTCTGGAGCATGTCTTGGTCAGTTGGTATTGACTTGGTGATCAAATTATATCATACACTCTAGCAAACCCTTACCGGCATAGGTTTAAGGTTTTACCAGTAGAGATTTTATTGAGAATCCTCAACAGGATGCATAAGTGGTGTTGGTGCGGTTTCTAAGATGCAGAAGATGATCTTTGATCGTGATTCAACCAATTGGAGACATTGCTTTGGCATGGTGGACCCAGAATAGGTCTGGTGCCTATCAAGGTTATGGACCGGTATCATGTTATACATCCATGTGCAATATGAAATATATAAATATTACATTACACATCCATGGGAAAATTACATAATAAATAAATATTACAATTATAAACATTATTATGCAAGGTGTACAACACATATTTTCCCAACAATATATATCTAATGTTGGAGAGTCAATTGTGAGAATATATATATATATTTATATTTAAAAAAAAAAAAATGTAAAATATAAGTTGTGGCCCTTTTTGGGGAGCCCCAAATTTCCCTGGGGGCTATGACCCCCATATAGGAGATGCAAACCCTATAGGGATTCAACTATTAGACATTTCAAACAACTGGAAGACAACTAAGAGAGGGGGGGTGAATTAGTTGTCACAAATTACCGGAAGCAATCAACAATTTAAACTTTAATACCAGAATAGCAGTTAATCCAATAGAGCATAAATAATAATCATAGAATAAAAGCCGTTCACACAACACCAAGATTTATATGTGGGAAACCTGATAAAGGGAAAAACCACAGTGGGAAGTCTACCCACGGTTAGATAATACTTCTATAGTTTGTATGTGAATTAAAATGAAGGGGTTTGCACCTGTAGGAAGTGTTATCATTGTTTAAAGAATGGGTTTGCCTTTCCCATAAGTTGGCTAAAATTTTGAATTTTTGAATTAATCCTGCTTTCAGTTGGTTTAGCTCTCCGTTAGGTCTTAGGGATTTTAGGATTTTAATTTCAAATTCTCCTTTTACTTCGCAAAATATTGAAAACCCCTGGTTTCTAATTCCTCGTTACTTTATCCACTTAAGTAATGGGTCTCAGATTTGTGAGAAGTGTTCCCCCTTGTCACTTGCCTAGGCTATCTTGTGAATTAATTATAATTTTTACGCCTTATACCTTTTCTTCCTAGTGTTCCGGGCCCGTTAAGTTGGGTGCATCTTTCAGAAAAATCCATGGTTCTCGCTATTTCACAAAAGTAAAGTGCTCCTGGTTTAAGACTCTCGAAATGGCAAAAAAGTGGTGGGCCCACAATGAAAAGGAATTGTGGTCAAAATGACTAAAAGGGTCACACTTAAAAGATGGTCATCTTAGATTTCATCCAACGGCTAGCACTGTTTTGCAGCCTGAACTTGCGGATAAAATACCTCTCGCAAAATGGCGAAAAGATGGTGGGCCTGGAATAAAGAGGAATTGCTTAAAAAGTTTCACTTAAAGAATGATCATTTTCAATCTGATCCGACGATTTGTGCTATTTCGAAAGACAAAATGGCTCATGGTTTAAGACTCGCGAAATGGCAAAATGATGTGGCATTCCAAGCAGATGGACCGGCTTGTCTTCAAGGTGAGTAAGATGATGGAACGTGGTAGAAAATGCAACAGTCAGCGAGGTGGGTCCGAGAGTTTCAAAGAAGGTGGGTCCCAGAAAAGAAAGATGCCACAGGATAAAAGGTATTCTGACAGATATAGGTGGTGAAAATAGAGAGGAACCTAATGTTTTTCTCTTAGCAAATCAAAGATTGACATGTCAGCTTGAAAGATGACTAGATGCTGGGTGTTTGGAGTTAAGTCAGAGGGCCCACATTTGCAGGTAAAAGTTCAGTGTGTAAAGATCGATCAGGTCTCATTTGATCAGACGACCCGCGTTATTTTGCAAAGGTGAAGTGCTCACGTTTTAAGCCTTGCAAAATGCCAAAATGAAAATGGTGACAATACAGCAGGCTAACCGGTGAGCAAGTTAGATGAAGCTCGATGGCCCACGCGGTTTCGCAGATTGAAGATGCATGAATATTAGAGGCTGCGAAATGGCAAAAAGGTTTTTCATTCTTAAAGGCAAAGAGAACATGAAGTGTAAAGGTCGGTCAACTCTCATTTGACCTAATGGCTAGTGCTATTTCATGCTTGTAAGATGCCTGAAGGATATGCTCAGTGAAATGGCAAAAGTAAATGAGATTCATCTTGATGCCAGGCTCAACGGTGACGTGTACATGAGCACGTGGCTTCCACAGAGATTGAAGGTGCCAAGGTGTAACCGATAGTTTTAAAAGGGGGTATAACATGCGGCTGACTTAGATTTAAACTTAATAAGTTTCCCAGGGCAAATGGTTAGGTGCCATGTGGTATCCGGTAACCAGAGGAGGACCAGAGCAAGCAAGCCAATATAGGAGTCTTCACTTAAAGGATGATCAATTATGGTTTGATCCAACGCTTGGTGTTGTTTCATAGCCTAAAGTTGAATGCAGATTAAGCTCTGCGAAATAGCAAAAACTTGTTAGCTATTAGGTGAAGGTGCAGTTAGTGAAAAAGCTAACTATTTAGGTGAAAGTTAAAGGCCATGTAGTTTAGGTCCCATCTGACGCCTAGGTTAGTTTTGCAATAGTAAGGTGCTCACAGGATAAAACTTGCGAAATGGCAAAATGAAATAAGGCCCGGTGAAAAGGGTAAAAGAACTAAGCTAGTGTAAAGACCGATCAGCTCTCATTTGATTAGACGGCCAACGTTATTTTGTGAAGTAAAGTTGCCAAGAAATTAAGCTTTGTGAAATAGCGAAAAGAGAAAATGCATAGGCATTGTGACCTGTTGGAGCGAAAATTTTGAATTCTTTCATGAATTCAATTCTAAAGGGACGACCAAGCATGTGGAATCAATGTCGCAGTTAAGAGCATAGCCGCCATATATGATCTCGTATCAATTAAATTGAGGTACCATTCTAAAGAGCACTTTTAAAGAAGTAGTTGCAGAGCGGACTTCTTCAATTGCAGAGCTAATTCCTTCGAGTACAAGCAGGTTTTTCTATACTCTTGTTTGACCATCATTTTCTAACTGTGTGTGTTTTATTGAGGTTTTAATCTGTCATAGAACAATTGAAGGAGATTGTTAAATTGCTTGCTTAATTTTCTAAAAGAGATGGAACCTAAGAGGGAATTCTCAGGAAATGTCAATTACCACGAGAGGGCCATTTGTGATGATTTCCTTGAACAGTTGACGTTGTCAACTAATGTGGCTTCCAAAATGAAAGAATTGGTGTCAAGAGCTTCTCGCTTGAAAATAGGAGAGGGTTTATATGATAAGGGAAATTAGTTAAGAGACCCTCAAATAGGGATGTCTAGGTTGGGATTATTCAAGGTTGGATTCAGCATGAGAAATTCTTCAGCCCCTCAGAACAGTATATGGGAGTTGGATGTTGGAAAGTTGGTGGTTCCTGGGGTTTTCTTTGATGTAGATCTTCTAACTCAGATTGCACATAGCTATGACCCAACTTCAAGAAGTGTTAAGGATATCAGTGGGAAGACCCACATTGAAATTAATAATGAGGAATTCAGGAATGCCTTTGGGTTAAATGAATACACTAATTTTCTTGAGCCTATTGATTTTAAATCACTAGCTCAAGTGTATAATGTGCAAAGAAACCACCTAAGAAATGGGCCTCTCAAAGAATTTTTTTTGAAGATAGGCAGGTTGACTGTTGTGGGACCTAACACTGAAGAGCCCTTTTCTCTAAATTTGTTTACCCTTAGGGCTAAAGGATTATACTGGTCACCCTGCCAAATCCTAGGGGAAGATGCTGAAGCAAGTATGCCTACTCACTAAATGTTGATGGTTGCTCAGATTTTTAATCCTTATGTGGCAATAACTTTTGATTGTGCTTCTTTTATAACTGAAGCTATCCATAATGGATTGATAGGGATCAAGAATGGGAAAGTAGATAGGCCCTTTGGGTGGTACTCCCTACTTATGCATTTATTTTTATTCAAAGGTGGTGATTATTTTGCAAGTGGGATGGACCTTGTAAAAGACAAGGATGGAGAAAAGATGCCAGTACAATTATGGAGCACAGTTTTGTCATGGGACGGAGAAGATGCAAGTTTTCTAAGGTTTGATAAATATTTTGCATAAAAAATTAGGACCCTTATCTATTCGAAAAACCCAAGAGTTCCTAAGGTGCTTTTGGAATTCATTAGGCCGCAACAGTTTGTAGAGGACATAAAAATTGTCAACAATTGGGGTGATATTTACTTATACCTTGTTTTCATAGTGTTCAGAATATATGGTTTCATAGGTGCCCCATTTTTGTTACCTTATCAGGTACCTCTTAAAGTGGGAATTACAAATATTCTTAGGCAGATTAGTGTTGTGCAAGAGGTAGAATTGACTGGCAGAGGTAATGGGAAAATTTTCCCTACAATTAACGTGGCACACCAATTTGTGATAACCAAAGGAGGTTGGAAATGTTTTGAAGATTTCCTCCAGCCATATCATTTATCAATTGCAGTCTCTCGGTGTGTTGACCCCAAAGATTTCTTCAATGGTATGTTTAGGAAGAGGGCTATATGCAAAGCTAAACCCCATCAATTTCAGTTCCCTGAAGACCTCATCAGGAATGAGTTTGATTTAGATGAACAAGAGCCGAGAAAGGAAAAGTGGGTAGCCTATAAGAAGGCCTTAGACTTGGTGCACCAACTTGACATAAGTTATGACCCTTTGTCTAGCTTTCACCCCTTTGCAGAGAAGATGAAGTTCTTAATTGTTAGTTTTGAGGAGGTGATGCAAGTACTAAAAGAAAAGAGGGAGGTTGTAATTAAAAACAATCCTGAGAAAGCAAGACTGATCCTGAGTAGGTTTGCATCTGCTAGGCCGATCCCTCCTGGTAATTACATGCTACATAGGAAATCTAATCACAGTGTACTTCTGCCTGCTTGAGGGGAGCCCTCTACCTCTAAAGGTAAGAGGAAGATACATGATGTCATTGACATCCCTAGTAGCCCAAAGAAACAAAGAGTGGGTAAAGAGGTACAACCTGAAGAACCTTTGTACTCCCCATCTCAATCACCTATCCATATAGGAGATGAACAAGTAGCAACTGAGCAACTATTACAGTTAGGCAGTTTAGGGGAAATTGCCTACACTTATGATGAGGTAGAGGAAGGAATGCCAGAAGAGCCCTTAGCTGCTAAAATGGATATCACCATCAATGAATTCAAAGGCCATGAATGGGATCCTGAGATCAAACAAGCCAGTGAAGATTTCTTGGCTGATGACAAATTTATCACATCAGAAGCATTTATACAATTTGTGTGGAAGCAGAGCATTGACAAATACAATGCAAGGTGTAACAAAAGGAAGAGTGAGCAGCCTCATTAAGACCTAGCTACAGTTAAGGAAGAAATAAAGCAATAAATGGTTGAAGAATTTAAGACCATCACTCCTCAGTAAGGAAGAGACATGGTGGCACAGGTTGGGGTACTCATTCTCCCCAAATGGGATATAGCAGATGCTCTAGTCCTAGAAGCAGTAAGAAAGGAGACTAAACCTATGGAGGGAGTTACTTTCAATAAAGACACTGCTGCATTAGTTATGTGGTCTCTGAAAAGAGATGAAAATAAGAAGAAAAAGGACACCGCAATGTCATGTTACCTTAGAGAGATGATGGTGAAGAGGGTACAGACTATTGGGGTAGTGGAAGCTGCTAGCACTGTATTAGAAACTGCTAAATTTAGTGTTGCAGTATTGAAAAGGGAAGCTAAGGAAAAGGAAAATCTCCAAGTTAAATTGGAGATAGTTTTAAAAGCCTACACTAATGCCCAAGAAGAGGTAAGGAACAGAGATAGCATCATTGCTAAATTGCAGAAGCAACTAGCAGGACAACATCATCATGGTGAATCCTCAACACTGATGATCTCCTCTTCTCCTGCTAGATCTCCACCTACCAGCCCTATCATTGAATTCCCACCATCTCCAGCACCTTCTAGCTCCCAAATGATTGAGATTACTCCTCAAGAGTTAGAGAATTTAAGATAGGCTCAAGCCCTGTATGCAAAGAAGTATGAGGATAGAGTAAAGGCCATTGTCACTAGTTTTGCAGGTACTGTGAATGCCTCATTGCTATACAACAATGTAGGTAAAATTTTGGATATATGGAATGAGCTCAAGGGAGATAAGGCCATGTTGACACCTATTTTTGACAAATGGAGGCCTAGGGAGCAAGATTTAGAGTTTATGTGTGCATCTTATGATGAAGCAAGGGCCAATCCTATCATTAAATCCACTTGTGACATCACCAAAGATTTAGTACAATTAGCAGCATGGGTGGATAATGTTGATAGGAAAGTTAACTTGTGCAAAAAGGAATATGTTGATCAGGTTTTTGAGTTGCTCCTATGAGTTTTTGCTAGCCCAGATCAACTGAAGGACAAACAAATGTGGCTTAAGGAGGTAGAAGCCAAACTGTCAGCAAGAATTAAAGGAATTGTTGATCTAGATGATGCTTCCTTCTTTGTTGTGACAATATAGGAGATAGAGAAAATTAAGTCACATTATGGTTTTCTCAATTCAGAAGTCAACAAGATGAGAAACTCCTGGAAAAGGTTGACTAAGGCCAAGGATAAAGTGATTAATTTCTCGTGGCCAATCAATGATGTGTATGATGAGTGGACAACAAAATATGCCACCCATGATCTGGAACAATTAGAGAGCGCCCCTGAAAAGGTAGAAGAGGTTGCAACTGAACAACCTATTGAAGAAGCTGTAGAGGCCAAAAAGAACTTGTAACTATTTTTGTAGAAGGCTTTGTAACTTCTTTTTTGGAAAGAAATGATTGTAACAAATTCTCCTTGGAAGTTCCGAAGCTTTGTGCATCCATATTGTTATAAATGGATACCAGGACTAGAGAGAGAAGGATCACAAAGAATTGTAAGAAAATGCTACAAAAATTCATATCTGAGCTTTTATAAGTGTAATCGAGGAAATTCCAAAGTTTTTGTAGTACTTTCTTGAAAACTGTATCAATATACAAACCATTGGCTTTTGAGTAAACTTTGTGTCATCTTCAAGTGTGTTTGCAATTTGTTTACTATTTTCATTCTGAATAATCTAGGGTTATTTTGTTTGAATGGGGTTGCAAGGCAATTTTCAGTAGATGTGTTCACTGACTTTTCTCTTTAGGAGGGAAATTAAAGATGCGGGGATCACTCCTACTAGTAAATTCTTTGGAGGGAACTTTGAATCTTGATGATCATAGTTTAATTTGATATGCATACATTCTTATAAGTGTTAGGCATGTATAAGGATTAATAGAAGTAGAGCCAATGGGATG
Organism: Cryptomeria japonica; assembly: GCF_030272615.1. Lineage (NCBI taxonomy): Eukaryota > Viridiplantae > Streptophyta > Pinopsida > Cupressales > Cupressaceae > Cryptomeria > Cryptomeria japonica. The sequence continues at coordinate 82,097,696 of NC_081411.1, read as the reverse complement.
CATAAAGATATTTTGTTTGGGGAGTATTATCTAAATTTAGATGACTTTGTGACCTTGGATAAGGCACTGGTATTGATTGAAGTTGTTTATTGCATGTTTTGTTGGTCACAATACTAAATATGAGTATAATTTGCATTCGTTTGGTTCAGTTGGTTCCATGGTGATTAAATCCACTGGTTTTCTGGACTGGTTTGCTGTGGGTTTATTTTTGAAAGTGTTAAGTTAATTCACAAAGGTATACCCCCTAGACTCTGAATAAGTCCGAAGTGTAGAAGGTTAAATCAAACCTTGTCATATGTTGTCCTAATAATTTCCTTACCTTTGGTATCTCTTCTACATAGAGTTCAATCATATTATACTAAGGATGTCAAAGAGAATCAGATTTTGAAGACAACAAAAGTGGTAACTCTGCTAGGGAGAATCACAATAAGGATCCAGACATAGATTTGTGTTGAAGCTTATAAATAATAACTATTGTGTGTTTGTGGAATCAGACTGCTTGTTTTCATAATTCCCACAGTTTTGCGAGTGGCGACTCTATTATTTTTTGAACCAATCCTTGTGAGATACAAATATTTCTAAAAGGAAGACAAGCGGGATGCAAGGAGGAAAAAACACAAGATCATTCATGAAGAAGCATCCTCGTGAAACCTTGCAAGAAGTTTTGCCAGAACAGTCACAAAGAGGCTAGAAGAGGTCAGTGCTTAATGAACTATCAAATGCTACTTGGGTGCAAAAGGGCAATAGTACTGGTAAGGCACTTGATCGCCCTGTATAAAGTCTAATTCCTCATCTAGAGATTCTGAAAATGATGTATTAGGTTTCCATTCTGGATTGTTTGGAAATATAGATAATACTCATGCTTTGAATCAAGATTTATCACATGCACTCTTTTCTGGGAGGGATAGGACCAGTTCAAATGCAATTAAACACTTTGTGCCTAGAACAGTGGATGGGAACATTAGTTTAATCGACATAGATCAAGTCAATATATCCGATTCAGAGGAAACTTTCCCTGATGAAGATATTGAGGATCTGAATAAAAGAGTTCACCATCTAATTTCTCTAAGAGCCTAAAAGGAAGCAAATAGGGAGAAGGAAGTCAAAGCCAAATTAATGGAGAGAGATAGGCTTCTTAGAAAGATAGCTGATCTTGAAGTACTTGCTAAGGAGAAAGAAAAGAGTGATGAGGAAGGCCCTGTGATTACAGAGATTCTAATTCCCAAAACTAAACAAGCTTATAAGTCAGTAGTTCAGCCAACCAGGGAAGTATTTAGTGACTCTCATCTTCCTAGAGCTAATATGGACAAAGGAAAATAGAAATGGGTAGATGATGGAATGGAATCTAAAATTGCAGAAGAGATCTCTCATAAGCTTTTAGCACATGAGAGAGAAATGGAAAGAATGAGGAAAGAAAAGGAAGATCTCCAAATGGAATTAGAAAAATCTGAGTTAGAAGCAATGAATTAAGAAGTAAAAATAAAGATTAGCTATTTAAAGGCTCCCTCTATTACATTTCCATTAGAAGATCTTAGCAAGCCTAATCCTCAACACATTTCCCTTCCCCAGGCCAACACTCAACCTGTAGTACATGCTAATATTGCCTCAGTAAGTCAAATCCCTATGAATAAGCAGTACACCCAAGTACCTCAATCTCCAATCCCAAAAGTTAAAATGACCATGGGAGGTAGTAATGCTATTACCCCTTTTCAAAGGAGACCAATCAATTTAGAACAATATAGACAATTATTCTTTGATGGGATCCCAGGATATCCCAATCATGTTCCTACTGAGTTAAGAGACAGACTCCATAAATTTGTTGGGAACAATGCAATTAGTGCTAAGGAACATCTGAAATCTTTTGGGGATCTAATAAATGATTATGAGATAGTAGATGAAGATGTTATTATGAAACTGTTTGTCCAATCCCTGGTTGATGATGTAAGAGATTGGTAGAGAGGTCTCCCAGTTAATAGCATAGGGTCATGGGAAGACTTTAAAAATTGTTTTCAAGAGCAGTATGGTGACAAGACTAATGTGAGCTTCATGCTCAATGAATTTAACAACATTAGAAAGTCTGAAAATGAAATGGTCACTGATTTCAATGCCCGATTCCAGAAGGCCATGCACAGATTGTATCAAGCGACGAGGTTAGATGACAACATGTGTCTTAATACATACTACAATGCATTTGATTCTAAGATGGCCTATATCTTGAGAGATAAGAATCCACATAACTTGAGAGATGCTTTTAAAATTGCCATAAATGTAGAAAGTAATAGAAAAGCATCCAGGAAGTTAGGAAGAAGGACATATGGTAGATTATGGCAAGAAACAAAACAACAACCTAATAAAGTTGCTGAGGATGATAAGATAGAGAAATTGGTTACTGCAATGAAGGATCTGACTGCCAAGGTTAGCAAAAATGATAAACCTCATTATAACTGGCAAGATAGACCTCCTAGATTGCATGATATGCCATATAATACCAATTGGAAAGATGGCAAGCCCCAAATTGAGAAGCCCAAAATTGCCCAAAGCCAGGATACTCCAGACCCCTTGAAAGGGAAAACTGTTCACAATATAGAAAATACTCCCTGGTGTATTCTTGTGATGGACCACATTCTCCTCATCAGTGTGTAGTGGCTTAGGCTCTTGAAGAATCTATGAGACTAGAAATAGAGCCTGACATCAATATGTTTGAAACCATCATAGAAAGTGATGAGGAATTTGTGCAAAGTGGATACAGTGATGTGCTAGATAATGAAAGGTTAGTGCAAGGACAATTAACCTTAGATTGGCATCCTACATTGAATGTGGTAACAATTGAGGATGAAGAGGTTCATCTTAGGAGGCCTAGTGAGGAAGAAGTTAAAAATCTCACTAAAGCTGCCATTGCCAAAGCAAAACACAATTATAACCTGAGAAGCACTAAGAGAGACACAGATCACGGTGAGCCAGGTTCTATGTTCATAAAAGAGGTCACTCAAAAGGGGGCATCAAGTAGTGCTACCACTATTCCTAAGGTCGGTCAAGAAAAAGGGGAACAAGTTAAAGATGTACCCAAAGGCACAAATGATAAAAATGTTGGTGATGTACAAGGAGCAGCAACGGTGAAAAAGGTAAGTCAGCTCAAGACAGAAAGAGTTAGAGCTAACACTAAAATAAGAAATAGCTCCACATTTGACATGGCTCAAGCTCTTACTCAAATGAAGGTCACAGTCCCCTTAGTAGAATTACTGAAGATTAAAGAACATAAGGATGCAACCTTGTCTTTATTTTCTAGTATATCTGATAGTGACACAGTCCTACCCACTGGTTCAGTTAGAAAGGGAAAAGAACCAGAGTTTCAAACCCTAGAGGTATATGTTGGAACCACTATTACTCAAGAGCCTTCACAGGTAGATCCTTTTTATGTTACTTTATTAGTAAACAACCAGTTAATAAAAAATTGTATGATAGATTCAGGAGCTGTTGCTAATGTAATGCCCTATGGTGTTATGAAAGAATTAGGATTGTCAGTAACTATTGTATATGGAAAATGTTATGCTATGGATAACCGAGAAATGCTTGTGATAGGCACAATGAAAGATGTTGAGGTAAAAATAGCAGCATTCCCTGATGCCACTTACAAAATGGATGTTATTATTACTGACACTAAACCCAGCTATGGTATGTTACTTTCGAGACAATGGGCAGCAACAATAGGTGGAAATGTTCAACTAGACTTATCCTATGCTACCATTCCAATTAATGGAAGTCAGGTCAAATTGTACAGAGAGCCACGAGCTCCTAGGGTAATTGAAAATGTAGACCCTAGTATGCTCAATTGTATGATTGATATAGATCTAGATAACTTTAGGCTTCAACCAATTTTACCTCAACTGAAGAATACTGACCCTATTGTGGTTGAATTACAAGCGCAACAATATGGATTGTGGCAGATGTACTTTGATGGAGCTTGCTCCAAAGAAGGATCTGGAGCAGGGGTTCTTTTTGTATCCCCATTAGGTATAACTTTCAAGTATTCATTTTTGTTGGCCTTCCAGTGCACAAATAATACTGCAGAATATGAAGCCCTATTACTGGGACTTGAGCTTGTAAAAAGGCATGGAATCCAGCTGTTGAAAGTACTGGGGGATTCAGAATTGGTTGTCTCTCAAGTGAGATCTTAATATGCATCCAAGAATGATAGATTAAAGAAGTATAAACATGATGTTTGGGATGTTATTGAGAATTTTGATACATTTTCTATTAATTGGATAGAGCGGGCAAAAGATATTATGGCAGATTTCCTAGCTAATGTTGCTTTGAAAAATGATGATGCAACACTGACTGGTATTTCCACTATGGAAATAAAGTCTAGGCCTAATATTCTTGATAATGTGTACAATTGGCAAGTTTTTGCTGATGATGAAAACATTCTTAGGTTTATTCAATGTGTTGACGATTATGATGGACAAAAGATTGATTGCAATGCATTGGTAGAGGTGGTAGATAATAAGGAGACAGTGTTTGGAAATGATTTGGTCTAGTTGGAAACTAATGAAATACCTAAAGGACTGGTAGAGCTAGAGAGCATGTTTAGTTACAATGATAGTCACTTACATCAGTATTCTACCACCAAATTGGAAGAATTAGAGGAGGTAAATTTGGGGATTGAATCATTTCCTAAGTTAGTATATACTGGCAAAAAATTACCTTCTCATGTCATAAATAATCTTATTAATTTATTGAGGAAGTACAAACATGTTTTTTCTTCATCTTATGAGGACCTAAAGGCATATAGACAAGATCTTTTTCAGCATGAAGTTCCTTTACTTCCAGATGCTAAGCCTTTTAGACAAAAATAGAGACCTATTAATCCTTTATTAGAAGCTAAGATGTAGCAAGAGCTGACTAAATTAAGAGAAGGGGGCATTATCAGACCTATAAGACATTCTTCATGGGTCTCTAATCTGGTCCCAGTGAGGACGAAGAATGGGGACATCAGATTGTGTGTAGATTTTAGGAATTTAAATGTTGCTTCCTTGAAGGATAACTACTCATCCCCAAATATGGAAGCCATGCTACAGAGAGTGACAGGATGTGACCTTTTATCCATGATGGATGGTTTCTCAGGATATAATCAAGTGTTAGTGAAGGAATCTGAACAGTTTAAAATAGCTTTCACTACTCCATGGGAAGCATATGTTTATGTGAGAATGCCATTCGGATTAAAAAATGTTGGAGCTACATTTCAGAGAGCCATGGATGTAGCTTTCAAAGAATTCATTAACATCATCATGGTGGTTTATCAAGATGATCTAACCTGTTTCTCTAAGAAGGCTGATGATCATTATGGACATCTGGAGAAGGTGTTCAATAAAGCCTTAGAATTTGGTGTATCACTAAATCCCAAGAAATGTCATTTTGGGGTCACTGAGGGAAAGCTATTGGGACACATAGTTTCCAAGGAAGGGATAAGGATAGACCTTGAAAGAATTGAAGCAATTAATAAGGTGTCTGAACCTAAAAATGTAAAAGGTATTCAATCTTTTTTAGGCAAAGTAAATTTTGTTAGGAGATTCATTGCAAACTTTGCAGAGATAGTGAAGCCTATTGTCAAGCTCCTCAAGAAGGATACCAAATTTTGTTGGGATCAAGAAGCCTCAAAAGCTTTTGCTGAAATTAAGAAGGCAATCTAGGAAGCACCAGTGTTGAAATCTCCTGATTACAGTAAGCCTTTTTCTCTATTTTCCTTTGCTTCATATCATACAGTAGTAGCAGTATTGTTACAAAAGGATGAGGAAGGATATGAACATCCTATAGCCTTCTACAACAAGTCTTTGCAAGCAGCAGAACTGAAATATGAAACCATGGAAAAACAAGCTTATGCTTTGGTCAAAGTTGTCAAAGCTTTTAGGCCAAATTTGGTGAATGAAAATATCATTGCCTATGTCCCACATGCTGTAGTTAAGGATATTTTGTCCCAGTCTGAGGTTATAGGGAAAAGATGCAGATGGATTAATAGAATTCAAGAATTTGACTTAGAGATAAAGATCACCAAATTGGTGAGAGGTCTAGGTTTGGCTAAGCTCATGACTGAGTCCAATCTTATGAATGTAGAGATACATAATGTCAAAGTTAGAGATGCTTTAGTCACTAGCATTGAGAGGCAACCTTGGTACTCAGAGAGAGTCCAATTTTTAAAAGGTGCTGCATTCTCAGAACAAATGACACATAATTAGAAAAGAACTCTAAAACTCAAGTTCCAAAAGTATGTGCTTATTTAGGGTGATCTGTTCTGGAGAAAAAGAGATGGAGAGTTACTAATGTGTTTGGATGAATTCCAAGCCAAATGGGTGTTGACTGAAATGCATGATGGAGTATGTGGGGGTCATTATTCTACCAAAACAACTGCTAGTAAGATAATCCGGGCTAGATACTATTGGTCTACTTTATTCAAAGATGCCCATGCATATGTTCGGAAATGTGACCCATGTCAGAAATTTTCATCCAAGCTAAAGTATGAAGGAGCCTTGCCCCTAAATCTAGTCTCTATGGAAGCTCCTTTTGTTCAATGGGGTATTGACTTTATTGGAGAAATCATTGAGAGGTCAGGGAGAGGTCATAGATGGATCATAGTAGCCACTGACTACTTTACAAAATGGATAGAAGCTACTCCTACAAGAAGAGCTACAAGTAAGGTTGTTATTGATTTCCTAATGGACAATGTAATAACTAGGTTTGGAACACCTGCTAAATTGGTAATGGATAATGCCATGAGTTTCAGATTAGAAGAGTTTGTAGGATTTTGTACCAGTCATGGAATACTCATGTCTTAGTCTTCACCTTATCATCCTCAAGGGAATGGACAAGCAGAATCCAGTAATAAAAGCCTTTTGAACATCATTAAGAAAATCCTGGAAGAGAATAAAAGATCTTGGGATAAAAAATTGAAGTTAGCTCTATGGGCAGATAGAATAACAGTGAAGAAATCCATTGGAATGTCACCTTTTGAACTAGTCTATGGTGCCCAAGCCAGATTGCTAGTAATCAATCTTCTTCTAGTTTATAAGTTTTTGCAAAATGAGGACATGGAAATATCTGAACCGATGGAAAATAGAATGATCCAAATTGTAGAGATGGAAGAGCTTAGAACTTCTACCTAGAAGAGAAATCAGAAGATCCAATTGCAGTCTAAATACCTTTTTGATAAGAGGACATCACTAAGGAAGTTCCAAATTGATGACATGGTTCTTCAGTGGAATGCACAAGGACAGGATAAGGGAAAGCACAAGAAATTCGAATCACTGTGGATTGACCCTTTTGTGGTTTGTGACTTAAATGGTAAGGATTCATATTTTTTGAAGAATATGAATGATGAAATACAGGAATTTCCAGTACATGGACAACTCCTGAAGCATTATTTCTCGTAATGTCCATGCACAGAAGGTCCTTTGTTTGTACATAATTTGTTTCTTTTGTACTTTTTTGTTTGGGTCTATGTTTTGGTCTGTTTCTCCAGAGTTTTTGAGTTTTCTTGTGTTGACCTTGCGATCAACCATCCCTAGTCAGAGCCACTGTTATCACTGTTTAAAGAATGGGTTTTCCTTTCCCATAAGTTGGCTAAAATTTTGAATTTTTGAATTAATCCTACTTTCAGTTGGTTCAGCTCTCCGTTAGGTCTTGGGGCTTTTAGGATTTTAATTTAAAATTCTCCTTTTGCTTCGCAAAATATTGAAAACCACTTGTTTCTAGTTCCTCATTACTTTATCCACTTAAGTAATGGGTCTCAGATTCGTGAGAAGTGTTCCCCCTTGTCATTTGCCTAGGTTGTCTTGTGAATTAATTATAATTTTTACACCTTATACCTTTTCTTCCTAGTGTTCCGGGCCTGTTAAGTTGGGTGCATCTTTTAGAAAAATCCATGGTTCTCACTATTTTGCAAAGGTAAAGTGCTCATGGTTTAAGACTCACGAAATGGCGAAAAAGTGGTGAGCCCACAATGAAAAGGAATTGTGTTCAAAATGACTAAAAGGGTCACACTTAAAAGACAGTCATCTTAGATTTCATCCAACAGCTAGCGCTGTTTCGTATCCTGAACTTGTGGATAAAATACTTCTCACGAAATGGTGAAAAGATGATGAGCCCGGAATCAAGAGGAATTGCTTAAAGGGTTTCACTTAAAGAATGATCATTTTCAATCTGATCCAATGGTTTGCGTTGTTTCGCAAGACAAAATATCTCATGGTTTAAGACTCGTGAAATGGAAAAATGATGTGGCATTCCAAGTGGATGGTCCGGCTAGTCTTGAAGGTGAGTAAGATGATGGCATGTGGCAGAAAATGCAATGGTCAGTGAGGCAGGTCCGAGAGTTTCAAAGAAGGTGGGTCCTAGAAAAGAAAGATGTCGTGGGATAAAAGGTATTCTGATAGATACAGGTGGTGAAAATAGAAAGGAACCTAATGTTTTTCTCTCAGCAAATCAAAGATTGACATGTCAGCTTGAAAGACTAGATGCCGGGTGTTCGAAGTTAAGTTAGAGGGCCCACATTTGCAGGTAAAATTTCAGAGTGTAAAGATCGATCAGGTCTCATTTGATCGGACGGCCCGCATTATTTCCCAAAGGTGAAGTGCTCGTGTTTTAAGCCCTGTGAAATGGTGAAATGAAAATGGTGTCAATATAGTAGGCTAACCGATGAGCAAGTTAAATGAAGATCGACGGCCCACGTGGTTTCGCAAATTGAAGATGCACAAATATTAGAGGCTGTGAAATGGCGAAAAGGTTTTTCATTCTTAAATGCAAAGTGAACATGAAGGGTAAAGGTCGGTCAACTCTCATTTGATCTAACGGCTGGTGCTATTTCACACTTGTAAGATGCCTGAAGGATATGCTCAGTGAAATGGCAAAAGTAAATGAGATTCATCTTGATGCTAGGCTAAATGGTGATGTGTACATGAGCACATGGCTTCCATAGAGATTGAAGGTGCCAAGGTGTAACCGATAGTTTTAAAAGGGGGTATAACATGTGGCTGACTCAGATTTAAACTTAATAAGTTTCCTAGGGCAAATGGTTAGGTGCCATGTGGTATCCGGTAACCAGAGGAGGAGTGGAGCAAGAAAGCCAGTGTAAGAGTCTTCACTTAAAGGATGATCAAGTATGGTTTGATCCAATGGTTGGTGTTGTTTCACAACCTAAAGTTGAATGCAGATTAAGCTCTACGAAATAGCAAAAACCCGTTAGCTATCAGGTGAAGGTGCGGTTAGTCAAAAAGATGACTATTCAGGTGAAAGTTAAAGGCCACGTAGTTTAGGTCCCATTTGATGCCCAGCGTAGTTTCACAATGGTAACGTGCTCATGGCATAAAACTCGCAAAATGGCGAAATGAAATAAGGCCCGATGAAAAGAGTAAAAGTACTAAGCTAGTGTAAAGACCGATCAACTCTCATTTGATCAGACGACTGACATTATTTCGCAAAGTAAAGTTACCAAGAAATTAAGCTTTGCGAAATAGCGAAAAGAGAGAATGCATAGGCATTGTGACCCATTGGAGTGAAAATTTTGAATTCTTTCATGAATTCAATTCTGAAGGGACGGCCAAGCATATGGAATCAATGTCACAGTTAAGATCTCAGCCGCCATATATGATCTCGTATCAATTAAATTGAGGTATCATTCTAAAGAACACTTGTAAAGAAGGAGTTGCAGAGTGGACTTCTTTAGTTGCAAAGCTAATTCCTTCAAGTACAAGCAGGTTTTTCTATACTCTTGTTCGACCAACATTTTTTAACTATGTGTGTTTTATTGAGGTTTTAATCCATCATAGAACAATTGAAGGAGATTGTTAAATTTCTTGCTTAATTTTCTAAAAGAGATGGCACCTAAGAGGGAATTCATAGGAAAGGTCAATTACCATGAGAGGGCCATTTGTGATGATTTCCTTGAACAGTTGACATTGTCAACTAATGTGGCTTCCAAAATGAAACAATTGGTGCCAAGAGCTTCTCGCCTGAAAATAGGAGAGGGTTTATATGATAAGGGAAATTGGTTAAGAGACCCTCAAATAGGGATGTCTAGTTTGGGATTATTCAAGGTTGTATTCAGCATGAGAAATTCTCTAGCCCCTTAGAACAGTATATGGGAGTTGGATGTTCGAAAGTTGGTGGTTCCCGGGGTTTTCTTTGATGTAGATCTTCTAACTCAGATTGCACATAACTATGACCCAACTTCAAGAAGTGTTAAGGATATTAGTGGGAAGACCCTCATTGAAATTAATAATGAGGAATTCAGGAATGCCTTTGGGTTAAATGAATACACTAATTTTCTTGAGCCTATTGATTTTAAATCACTAGCTTAGGTGTATAATGTGCAAAGAAACCACCTAAGAAATGGGCCTCTCAAGGAATTCTTTTTGAAGATAGGCGGGTTGACTGTTGTGGGACCTAACACTGAAGAGCCCTTTTCTCTAAATTTGTTTACCCTTAGGGCTAAAGGATTATACTGGTCACTCTGCCAAATCCTAGGGGAAGATGCTGAAGCAAGTATGCCTACTCACTACATGTTGATGGTTGCTCGGATTTTGAATCCTTCTGTGGCAATAACTTTTGATTATGCTTCTTTAATAATTGATGCTATCCATAATGGTTTGATAGGGATCAAGAATGAGAAAGTAGATAGGCCCTTCGGGTGGTACTCCCTTCTTATGCATTTATTTTTATTCAAAGGTGGTGATTATTTTGCAAGTGGGATGGACCTTGTAAAAGACAAGGATGGAGAAAAGATGTCAGGGCAATTATGGAGCATAGTTCTGTCATGGGACAAAGAAGATGCAAGTTTTCTAAGGTTTGATTTATATTTTGCATAAAAAATTAGGACCCTTATATGTTCGGAAAACCCAAGAGTTCCTAAGGTGCTTTTGGAATTCATTAGGTCGCAAGAGTTTGCAGAGGACATAAAAATTGTCCACAATTGGGGTGATATTTACTTATACCCTATTTCCACAGTGTTCAGAATATATGGTTTCACAGGTGCCCCATTTTTGTTACCTTATCAAGTCCCTCTTAAAGTGGGAATTGGAGAGATTCTTAGGTAGATTGGTGCTGTGCAAGAGGCAGAATTGACTGGTAGAGGTAAGAGGACAATTTTCCCTATAATTACCATGGCACACCAATTTGTGATAACCAAAGGAGGTTGGAAATTTTTTTAAGATTTCCTCCAGCCATATCATTTATCAACTACAGTCTCTCGGTGTGCTGACCCCAAAGATTTCTTCAATGGTATGTTTAGGAAGAGGGCTACATGCAAAGCTAAACCCCATCAATTTCAATTCCCTAAAGACCTCATCAGGAATGAGTTTGATTTAGATGAGAAAGTGCTGAGAAAGGAAAAGTGGGTAGCCTATAAGAAGGCCTTAGACTTGGTGCACCAACTTGACATAAGTTATGACCCTTTGTCTAGCTTTCACCCCTTTGTAGAGAAGATGAATTTCTTAATTTCTAGTTTTGAGGAGGTTATGCAAGTACTAAAAGAAAAGAGGGAGGTTGTAATTAAAAACAATCTTGAGAAAGCAAGACTGATCCTGAGTAGGTCTGCATCTGCTAGGCCAATCCCTCCTAGTAATTACATGCTACATAAGAAATCTAATTACAGTGTACTTATGCCTACTTCAGGGGATCCCTCTACCTCTAAAGGTAAGAGGAAGATACATGATGTCATTGACATCCCTAGTAGCCAAAAGAAATAAAGAGGGGGAAAAGAGGTACAACCTGAAGAACCTTTGTACTCCCCATCTCAATCACCTATCCATATAGGAGATGAACAAGTAGCAGCTATTGTAGTTAGGCAGTTTAGGGGAAATTACCTACACTTATGATGAGGTAGAGGAAGGAATGCCAGAAGAGCCCTTAGCTACTGAAATGGATATCACCATCAATGAATTCAAAGGCCATGAATGGGATCCTGAGATCAAACAGGCCAGTGAAGATTTCTTGGCTGATGACAAATTTATCACATCAGAAGCATTTATATAATTTGTTTGGAAGCAAAGCATTGACAAATACAATGCAAGGTGTAACAAAAGGAAGAGTGAGCAGCCTCATAAAGACCCAGCTACAACTGAGGAAGAAATAAAGCAAGAAATGGTTGAAGAATTTAAGACCATCACTCCTCAGCAAGGAAGAGACATGGTGGCATAGGCTGGGGTAAACATTCTCCCTGAATGGGATATAGCAGATGCTCTAGTCCTAGAAGCAGTAAGAAAGGAGACTAAACCTATGGAGGGAGTCACTTTCAATAAAAACAATTTTGCATTAGTTATGGGGTCTCTGAAAAGAGATGAAAATAAGAAGAAGAAAGACACCTCAATGTCAAGTTACCTTGGAGGGATGATGGTGAAGAGGGTGCAGACTACTGGGGTAGTGGAAGCTACTAGCACTGTACTAGAAACTACAAAATTTAGTGTTGCAGTAGCGAAAAGGGAAGCTAAGGAAAAGGTAGATCTCTAGGTTAAATTGGAGACAATTTGAAAAGCCTACACTAGTGCCCAAGAAGAGGTAAGGAACAGAGATAGCATCATTGGTAAATTACAGAAGCAACTAGCAGGACAGTATCATCATGGTGAATCCTCAACACTGATGATCTCCTCTTCTCCTACTAGACCTCCACCTACCAGCCCTATCATTGAGTGCCCACCATCTCCAGCGCCTTCTAGCTCCCAAATGATTGAGATTACTCCTCAAGAGTTAGAGAATTTAAGACAGGATCAAGCCCAGTATGCAAAGAAGTATGAGGATAGAGTAAAGGCCACTGTCACTAGTTTTGTAGGTACCATGAATGCCTCATTGTGATACAATAATGTAGGTAAAATTTTGGATATATGGAATGAGCTCAGGGGAGATAAGGCCATGTTGACGCCTATTTTTGAGAAATGGAGGCTTAGGGAGAAATATTTAGAGTTTATGTGTGCATCTTATGATGAAGCAAGGGCCAATCCTATCATTAAATCCACTTGTGACATCACTAGAGACTTAATACAATTAGCAGCAGGGTTGGATAATGTGGATAGGAAAGTTAACTTGTGCAAAAAGGAATATGCTGATCAGGTTTTTGAGTTGCTCCCAGGAGTTTTTGCTAGCCCAGATCAACTGAAGGAAAAACAAATGTGGCTTAAGGAGGTAGAAGGCAAACTATCAGCAAGAATTAAAGGAATTATTGATGTAGATGATGCTTCCTTCTTTGTTGTGACAATACAAGAGATAGAGAAAATTAAGTCACATTATGGTTTTCTCAATTCAAAAGTCAACAAGATGAGAAACTCTTGGAAAAGGTTGACCAAGGCCAAGGGTAAAGTGATTAATTTCTCATGGCCAACTGATGATGTTTATGATGAGTGGACAACAAAATATGCCACCCATGATCTAGAATAGTTAGAGAGTGCCCCTAAAAAGGTAGAAGAGGTTGCAACTGAACAACCTATTGAAGAAGCTGCAAAGGCTGAAAAGAACTTGTAATTGTTTTTGTAAAAGGCTTTGTAACTTCTTTTTTGGAAAGAAATGATTGTAACAAATTCTCCTCAAAGATTTTGAAGCTTTGTGCATCCATATTGTTATAAATGGATACCGGGACTAGAGAGAGACGGATCACAAAGAATTGTAAGAAAACGTTGCAAAAATTCATATCTAAGCTTTTCTAAGTGTAATGGAGGAAATTCCAAAGTTTTTGTAGTACTTTCCTGAAAAATATATCAATATACAGACCATTGGCTTTTGAGTAAACTTTGTTTTATCTTCAAGTGTGTTTACAATTTGTTTACTGTTTTCATTCTGAATAATCTAGGGTTATTTTGTTTGAATGGGGTTGCAAGGCAATTTTTAGTAGATGTGTTCGCTAGCTTTTCTCTTTAGGAGGGAAATTAAAGATGCGGGGATCACTCCTACCAGTAAATTCTTTGGAGGGAACTTTGAATCTTGATGATCATAGTTTAATTTGATATGCATAAATTCTTATAAGTGTTAGGCATGTATAAGGATTAATAGAAGCTGAGCCAATGGGATGCATAAAGATATTTTGTTTGGGGAGTATTATCTAAATTTAGATGACTCTATGAGCTTGGATAAGGCACTGGTAATTATTGAAGTTGTTTATTACATGTTTTGTTGGTCACAATACTGAATATGAGTATAATTTGCATTCGTTTGTCTCAATTGGTTTCATGGTGTTTAAATCCATTGGTTTTCTGGACAGGTTTGCTGTGGGTTTATTTTTGAAAGTGTGAAGTTAATTCACAAAGGTATACCCACCTGGACTCTGAATAAGTCCGAAGTGTAGAAGGTTAAATCAAACCTTGTCATATGTTGTCCTAATAATTTCCTTACCTTTGGTATCTCTTCTGCACAGAGTTCAATCATATTATATTAAGGATGTCAAAGAGAATCTGATTTTGAAGACAACAGGAAGGCCAACAGCCTAGAGCACACTACTCATCATAAAAGGAGTCTCACTGACTCCATACATATCTAGACTACAATCTAGAGAAGTGTTGAACTAAAAAAGATAGCATCTCCTATGCTAGAGTATAGTTTTGGTTAAGCTCAATACCAGAGGAATAAATCCTCTTACATAAACCTAATTCAATCTATAATGATCGACCAACTCTTCTATCTGAATGATATTACATTATTCGCACATTACATTCCTTGACCATGACCTCTTACATTAACCATGATTATCTACAATGAGGTCTTACATCTATATATACAAACCCTTGACCATAAACAATCAAGTCAACTAGCAAACAATAAACTAATTACATATTTACAAACCATGTTGGCCTAAGACCAAACAAGTAATATCAACACATAAGACATCCCATAAATACATCAATAGGTCCTATCCACACATTGCATCAATGTTTGTCCATAACCTAGATCAACCGGGACCAAGTATAGGTCCACACGCTTCAACAATGATCTCCAAATGCTAAGTATCCAACATGATCATCAACAACATCCTAAAAATCCATCAGAAGATACACCAACACCACTTATGTAATTCATCAAATATCTTCATCAAAAGCTCTATCGGTGAAACCCTCATCAAAACCAAAAACCAAGCTTCTAAGCAAGCAGGTTAGTATTTGATCTCCAGACCAAAACCAAGTGACCAAGTATGAGTATAAGTATCATGAGCAAGCCAATTCCATCACTAGATTATATTAGAGCATTCTGGATCATACTGGATCTAAGTTAACCAGAAACCACTTAACCTACCAAGACCAGAAGGGTGTTGGTAAAGCATCCAAACAACTAGTGTTGGCATCAATGACAAAACATCAATGCAACACATAATCAATTCCACCAAATGGCCAACAATCTCCCCCTTTGGCATTGATGGAAACACTAGATGTGAAAAATATCTAAGTACCAAGAAATGCCAAACATGTCTCCCCTTGTGGAGGACAACCAAAAATCACCCGCATATAGCTCTGAATATCAATTTCTTTTACTTTTCAAATCTCTCCTCCTTTATCGTTTATCATTTTATTTCTTTAACTTTTTCACATCAATGCCAAAAGTGTGATAAAAATATCAAAGAAAAAACATTAGCCTCTGAATCTCAAACCTGACTACTCCCCTTGAGCAATAGCATCCCACATCAGTGTTAGAATTAATAGTATCTTAGATAATGCATGTCAAACTGATTCCAAACCGCATCAATCAAGTCTTTGTCGGAGGGGCAGAAACTCCCAATCTGTCTATCAGGTACTCAAATGATTCCTTGGATAAAGGTTTAGTGAAAATATCTGCAATATATTCTTTAGTGTTCATATAAACCAATCTAACTTCATTTTCTTCCACCTTCTCCTTCAAAAAGTTATACTTCATAGATATGTGCTTTGTCTTAGAATTAAATTCCAGATTCTTTGATATATCAATAACAACAGAGTTATCACAGTGAATAGCTACCAGTGCATCACACTTCACCTTTATATCCTTCAACATGTGCTTCATCCACAAAACTTGTGTACAACAATAACAACATACTCAGCTTCAACAGTAGATAGAGAAGTACATGACTATTTCTTGCTAATTAATGAAACCAACTTCTTTCCAAGAAAGAAAGCTCCACCGAAAGTGTTTTTTTGGTCATCAACATCTCCATCCCAATCAACATCTGTATAATCACATAAAGTAAAGTTATCATCCTTAGGGTACCACAAGCCATATTCTAATGTACCTTGCAAGTATCTAAAGATCTTTTCCACTACCATCTCATGATTTTCTCTAGGATTACTCTAAAATTTTGAAACAATACAAACAACATTCATAATGTCAAGCCTAGTATGAGTCAAATAAAGAAGACCTCCAATCATAGATTTGTATCTTGTAGGATTTATTGGTGCAAAAACAGCTTTTCTTGTCAATTTCTCACTTGTAACCATAGGAGTACTTACCGGTTTAGAATCTCCCATACCAAATTTCTTCAATAATTCCTTAGCATATTTAGTTTGACAGATAAAAATGTCTTTGTCAATCTAAGTAATCTATAAACCTAAGAAAAATTCCTTCTCCGTATTCTTAGAAAATTCTATGCATAATTTATATTCACCTCCAAAAATAATGTCATTAACAAATACTTTAACAATCAGCATATCATCATTAGTGATTTTATAGTATAAATTAATGTCAACACTGGCTTTAGTAAAACCAAGCTTCAAAAGATATTTATCCAAACTTGCATACCAAGCTCTAGGTGCTTGCTTCAATCCATAAAAAGCTTTCGTTAACCTGCAAACCATATCAGTATCATCTAATAGTGAAAAACCATCAAGTTGCTCAATATAAACTTCCTCCTCAAGATCCTCATTCAAGAATGCACATTTAACATCCATCTGATAAACCTTGTAGTTTTTGTAAGCAACATAGGCAAGAAATAATCTTACAACTTTAATCCTATCTAAAGATGCAAAAGTTTCTCCATAATCAATTCCTTCCTTTCGAGAATATCGTTTACAAACCAATCTAGCTTTATTCCTTATAACTTGACCATCCTCATTTAATTTATTCACTAAAAACACATTTAGTTCCAATGTCATTTTTATTTTTAGGTCGGGGAACCAAAGTCCATGTGTTATTTTTCTCAATCTGATCTACTTCTTCTTCCATATCTTTTAACCAATGTTCATCTTTACATGCCTCAATTACTGATATCGGTTCAACTTGTGAAATTAAACATACCTCATTAGTTGCCAGTCTTCTTCTCATCATCACTCTATTTCTCTTATCCCCAATCATTTTATCTTCAAAATGATTCAATCTCACATACCTAGGAGTCTTCTGACTCTCTATTCCTCTTCCCTATTCTTCAGTTACAATAGAATTCTTTGATATTGCCAAAGTAACTAGTTCAACTCTCTATTCTGGTAAAGGTACTATTAGTTCAGATATAATCATTTCTACTACTAATTCCTTCTCATAAACTTTGATTTGACTTGTATTCAACTCATCTACTTTGACATTAGCACTCTCCACAATTCTCTGCAATCTCTTGTTATAATATTTATATTCTTTTATTTCAATAGAATAACCAAGAAATATGCCTTCATCACATCTAGGATCAAATTTCCCAATAGTATCATCTCTCCTGATATAACATTTACTACCAAAAATTCTAAAATACATAACTGTAGGTATATTACCAAACCATAATTCATAAGGTGTCTTACCAGTTTATCCTTTGATATGTACTTTGTTGAATGTATAATCCATTGTACTCATTGCTTCTCTCCAGTATATATGAGGTATATGATAACTCAATGATGAATAGTTAGTACCAAACCAGTACTGAGAGGGGGGGGTGAATCAGTATAGACAAAAATACTTTCTTCAAACCGATTAGATAGCAAACACTACAACTGAGCACTAAAACCAGTTTAAAACAGAGTGCAACCGATAAAGTTAGGAATGACTGTGACAAACATTAACCGGTTGACACTTATCTATTCATATAGTCTAATACTTCATTTCCATTTCACCCTAGTGCATGAACAGGTAATCACTCATCAAAATACACAAACGACTAAAGCAACATGACCTACCTTCAAACACAAATCATTTAAATCATCATATGAAAATCATCACACAGGACACACAAATTTTTCATGTGGAAACCAAACTGGGAAAAACCACGGTGGGGATGAATACCCAAAAGTTGTTTTATGAACTCTTTAGAAGTCTACTCTGTTAAGAGCCTTGTCTAGTTAAAGAACTATAGAATAGGTTCTGTTAAGAACCGATCCTGTTAGGGATCACCTAGTTAAGGGATGGCTAGAATACCTAGTTAAGGGTTAAACCCTATTAAAGGTTACCTTGTTAGAGGATTTCAAGAACTCAATGGTTTTGAGTCACCCTATCAAAGGATTTACTGTAAGCCAGTTAAAGCTACCCTGTTAAGGGATTTCTTAACTGTTGAAGTGGTTAGAGATCAACAAGTATTACAATGATCTGGTAATAGCACTCAATGCCAATGCAGATCCACTTTAGTTCCTCTTCTCCTTCTGCACTCACACTCTATAGGTATCAATCCTTTCCTCTGGTCTGATAAGAATTACATATCTCTTTACTTGGATACGCACAGACAAATTTTGCCAACAACCCAGATAGACACACAACATCAACCTTATAGGAAATAGATAGGTTGGTAGCATAAACCCTAAACCCTAAACTTTTAGGTTAAGAAATTCAAAAGGTTCAATCCTGACCATTGAGCACATTCCATTAAATGCAACCATCTTGAGCCTATCCCAAGACATTCTCCATCTTTCATTCTCCACTGCTTTCATTGCGGCTGATAACCCATCACGCATTTTCACCATTTGTAGACTTCACACATTCCCGAGGTAGATAGGAACAATCTCCTTTATGCAAGATCCTTCATTCTATTCTTTGTTACAATGCTAACTCATCACACAAAGTCACCGGTTGAGTTACACAAGCTTGAAACTCATCAACCGAAAACCCTGAGACGGCCAACCGGAAACCCTGAAATGGCCAACCGGTAGTCATACAAAGCTTCCATGTACTGTTTCTCATATCAACATGCTGGTTCACCTTGAATAGACACACCACTTCACTTTGGCACACATACCGATTCACATTGTTATACCAATTATCACATATACTAGTTCTTGGTAACATGTTGGTTCTCTCTTATTCAGCATATTGACATCAATGACAACATACAATGTCATCATGTCCTCATATTGGTTCATATTATGCCAACAATCTCCCCCTTTGGCATTGATGGAAATATACAAAGATATCTCACCACTTCACATCTTCTCCCTCAAATTCTATAGATATCATCTCTACTTCACTTCTTCTCCCCCTTTGACAACAATGCCAAAGTGGAGGCACTGACTTCCTTGATCCATTATGTTGCTCCCCCTGAGGAGTAGCATCCTTCAACACATTAATAAAAAAAATGACTATGCAATACCTGACTGATGTGGAGGATATACCTTTAGTTTACCTCCTGAAGGGGTAGCACCCCTAATTCACCTCTTAAGTATACAAATGTAGCCTTTGGGAGAGGCTTGGTGATATGTCTGCTAACTGCTCCTTACTGGAAACATGTTCTAGTGCAATCTCTTTGTTCTAAACCTTTTCTCTCAAGAAATGATACTTAAGCTCAAAGTGCTTGGTTCTAGAATGTAAAACCAGATTCTTGGAGATGTTAATTGCACTAGTATTGTCACAGAATATCCTTACCGGTTCAGATACAGGAACTTTGAAGCCATTTAATACATGCTTCATCCAAAGTGTCTGTGTGTAGTTCATGAAGGCTGCAACATACTCTTCTTTCACTGTAGATTGAGAGATAAAACTTTGCTTCTTACTCATCCATGAGACCAGTCTACCACCAAGAAAGAATGCACCACTAGTTGTGCTCTTTCGGTCATCCACATTACCTGCCCAATCAGCATTTGTGAATACTTTCAAGTTGAAGTCCTTGCCATATGGATACCACAATCCATAATCAATAGTTCCCTTCAGATACCTAAGAATCCACTTGACTGCAACCAAGTGGGATTCTCTTGGACTTTTCTGAAATGTTGCAGTGATGCCAACTGCATGTGCAATATCAGGTCTACTATGCACTACATAATGCAGCTTGCCAATCATTGATCGGTATTCCTTCTTATCAACCCATGCTGAGTCATCCTCTTTGGATAGTTTACAACTGGTCACCATAGGTGTACCAACCAGTTTTCTATCTTCCATGCCAAAGGTATTCAACACCTCTTTGACATACTTGGACTGAGTGATAAAGATTCCATCTTTCATCTGTTGAATCTATTTTCCAATGAAGAACTTAATTTCCCCTATGAGTGACATCTCAAACTCTTTCTTCATCTCATCTATGAACTCATGACTCATCTTGTCATCTCCACCAAAGATAATGTCATCAACAAATACCTCACAGATCAGGATCTGATCTCCTTCATATTTCAAGTAGATATTGCTATCTTTACTTGTTCTTTCAAATCCAATCTTCAATAGATGAGAATGCAGATGTTCATACCATGCTCTAGGTACCTGCTTTAGACCATATAAGGTTTTATGTAGTCTACACACCATGTCACTATCTCTAGATAGGGCAAACCCATCTGGTTGCTCTATATACACCTCCTCTTCAAGTACACCATTTAGGAATGCAGATTTTACATCCATTTGGTATACTTTGAATCCTTTAAAGGCTGCATATGCAAGAAGCATATGAACTCCTTCCAATCTGGCTATAGGAGCAAAGGTTTCACCATAGTCTTCTCCTTCTTCTTGGGCATATCCTTTACACACCAGTTTGGTTTTGTTTCTAATCACTGTGCCATTCTTATTCACCTTATTTCTAAAAACCCATTTGGTACCAATGACATTTTTATGCTCCAGTCTGGGTACCAAAGACCATGTACCATTCTTCTCTATCTGGTCAAGTTCTTCCTCCATTTCCTTGATCTTGTCCTCATCTTTATGTGCCTCTTTGAATGATTTAGGCTCAAATTTAGAGATCATACAAGAATTTTCTCTGACCTTTCTTCTTGTAAGGATTCCTGCATCCTTATCTCCTATGATCTGCTTAGGATCATGATTTAGCTTGACATACCGAGGAATGGTCTTGACTGATTCCTCATGCTTTTCTTCTTCATCCTCATCTTCATCAGCATCAGGATTCACTGGTGAAGGAACAGTGTTACTAGTACTTGGCTGATTAGCAACCGGTTCCCAGAAGGTTACTACCGGTTCATCTCTTACTTGCTTACTGCCGGTTTCCTCAGGTTTTCCAGAGTTTTCATCAGCTCTAACATTGATGCTTTCCACAATTCTCTGAGTCCTATTATTGAAACACTTGAGAGCTTTTCTCTTGGTGGAATATCCTAGGAATATTCCTTCATCACATTTTGCATCAAACTTGCTCTGATGTTCACTCCTCTTGATATAACATTTGCTACCAAACATTCTAAAGTAGGTTACCACAAGTGTCTTACTAGTCCAATACTCATAAGGAGTCTTATCTTTTCCTTTCTTGATGAGTACCTGGTTAATTATATATACTGCAGTACTGACCGCTTCTCTCCAAAATGTGTGAGCTACCTTTCTGTGTGGGGGAAAAAGCAAGACTAGGTTAACATGTCCTAATCCTACCTCTTGACACACATTACGGAATACGAAAGAGCCTAGAGGTATCGCACAATTGGCTACTTCTTTTTGGTGAAAGAGAGAGCCACGAGCTACCTATTAGGGTTTCTATTCCCTTGTTGTAATTGAAAGGTAAGATTATGCAAGTTCAATTCCTAACCCCAAAATGCAAGTATGAACTAATAACAAGATTACAGAATTGAACTTAAACAATGGAAAGCTGCAAACACAAGGACAAGACAAGAATGCAGATGCATACCCGGAGTCAAAATCTGAGTGAAAATGTTCGGGATGGGGGCGCGAGCGCCACTGTCCCGATTCTGTTCCTGAAACTACACCTAAAACTGCCACTTTGCAACTTGGAAAACTGTTGGAACTGCCAAAACTTGATGTCTGTCGGGAGGACCAAGGCGCCCAGCGCCCCTGTCCCAGGGACCAAGGTGCCTAGCGCCCCTGTCCTGGTAGGACCAAGGCGCCCCACACCCCTGTCCTAGTCTTCTGCTCTGAAACTTGGTGTATGGTTCAGTCTCCGTCTGCTTCTTTCAGATCTGCAACTTGTGGCGTCGTCTGAATCCCGAAATCTGCACTTATATCTGAAAAGGTGTTTGGGCAGCTATATAGGGTTTTGCCTTAGTCAAACCCCTACTTCGGTGATTTCCACCTCCACAAATAGCCAAGTTGTATTGTAAAAGTAGTGTGTGTGTAGACCTTGTGTGTGTGCAAGATCTAAAATGCAAGTAAGCAAACTAGAGCAACCTAGAAAGTAAACCCTAATTGCTTGTAAATGACAATGTAAATGCTCCAAATCAAGATGTAGAATGATCTAAAGCATGAATATAAATGATGTAGGGAAGCTTATGCAAAGACATGAAAACAACATGAAATCATACCCAACCCCAAGGGGGGGTACAAGCCAATCTTCAGTCGGTGATCCCTTATTGCTCTTCAATGCCTTCAAAGCCCTAAATGGATGAATGAAATTGATGGATGCTTGATGGATGGATGTTGAATGTTGCTGAAGTCTTCAAAGATCTGCTCTTTCGCTGCATATGAGGTTCGTGAAAACAAAATTCAGATCCTTTCTAATGAAGAAAGAGAGCTCTTATGTATGAAACCCTAGGTCTTAATTCCAACTTTTGGCCAACCTAGAGATTGAATATCCCGCCAATTTCTTGGGGTTAAGCTTTATTTTATGATTGGATCGCGCTCCTAAAATTTCGGGAAAAATGTCCGAGACCGTGTGCACTCCGGGCG
Organism: Cryptomeria japonica; assembly: GCF_030272615.1. NCBI lineage: Eukaryota > Viridiplantae > Streptophyta > Pinopsida > Cupressales > Cupressaceae > Cryptomeria > Cryptomeria japonica. The sequence goes on along the minus strand of NC_081411.1, from coordinate 82,074,764 downwards.
CCATGGTCCCAGCAACTTTTCACCAAATTTTCAGGGCCATCAGATATGATGATTTTAGAGAGAATCCCGAAGTTATAGGTGATTTCAAGATGTTTTGACCCCTGAAATCAAGCCCCCAAGTTCAAAATAGGACCTAATTAGGGTTTTTGATTAAATGATGTATTGGAGGAATCAAATGAAAAGGGGCACACTTTAATGAAAGGGCCCAACCTTATGATGTGGAGGACGATGAAATAGGACCTTAGACCTAATTAATTTGATTAATTAAGTGCTAAAGGGGAAATGCAATGCAAAATGCAAACTGCGCCAAGGCAGGTGCTAAACTAGGTGTGAAATTGTACTGCTTTAGCAAGTGCGTACAATTTACGACGCTACACTTTCCTTGGATCAACATTGTTCTTGTTGCTTCAACCATAGTCTTATTATTCCTCTCTACTAGGCCATTCTGCTATGGAGTCCAGGGGGTAGAAAGTTGCCTTTTGATGCCATGTTCCTCATAGTACTTGTTGAATTCATTGGAAGTGAATTCCCCTCCTTGATCAGTTCTTAGGCACTTAATCCTTTTACCGCTTTCTCTTTCAAATAATGCTCTGAAAGCTTTGAACTTTCCAAAAGCTTCAGACTTATCTTTCAAGAATGTGACCCACATCATTCTTTAGCAGTCATCAGTGAGAATCATGAAGTACCTATCACCCTGCACACTCCTAGTTTTCATAGGACCACACAAATCAGTATGCACAAGATCAAGTAAATTATCTGCTGAGAAAGATTTACCTTTAAAAGTTGAGGAAGACATTCTCCTCAGTTGACACTCTCTGCACAAGGTATTTTCCAGTTTGTTGAGCACTGACAACCCTCTAACTGCCTTGATCTAACTGGCCTTTACAATGTTATTAAAGTTTACATGGCAAAGTCTCCTATGCCATATCTAGCTGTCATCAAACTTGGCCATGAGACATGTACTAATATTTGCATTCAACTAAAATAGGTTACCTTTGGTCTGCATGTCGGTGGCCACCATTTCACCATTCTTTCCTTTGATTCTACACATTCCTTTCTTGAATTATAGAGTGAGACCACTGCATTCAGCTGGGCAACACTCAGAAGTTTGTGTCTGAGACCATCAACCCAGTACACATTGTCAGAACTACTCTTTCCATTCAGAGAGATGGACCCTCTACCTTTGACCAAACATGGTGCATCATTACCAAAATGAACCACACCACCATCATACTCTTCCAAAGATAGAAACTTGCTCCGGTCACCAATCATATGGTGAGAACAGCCACTATCAATAATCCACTCATTTGAATTATCAAAGCAGGAGACAAGAGCCTTCTTATCTGACACCTCTTCCTTGACAGCAACAAAGACAATATCTTCATTTTCTTCATCTTCAGATTCCTCATCTGTGATGCCTTCATCAATTTCCACAAAATAGTTTCTTGAATTTCCTCCTTTGAATTTCTTGAGCCTTTCCGGTTTGTCCTTGATGTCACCATTAGGATAGTTTATAGCAATATGTCCTATCTGGTTGCAAGAAAAGCATTTCAAAGGGAGCTTACCTCTGTATTTACCAGTTCCTTTGAGAAGTTTCCTAGCAAGAAGAGCTTCAAATTCCATCAGAATCTCCTCATCATCCATTTCTCTACTCTGTCTTGGCTCACCACTAGTGCTTGCTTCTTTTCCTTTTTTGGACAATATAGCAGAGGTTTTAAAAGCTAATTCAGTCTTTTGAACACTGCCATCAAAACTATTTAGCTCATAGGTTGTCAATTTTGCAATGATGGAGTCTAGGGATACCTTAGTCTTGTCTATTGATCTCAACTCCTTAATAGCAGTAACCCTTATTGCATAGACCGATAATAAGGATCTCAGAACTTTGCTTACCATAGTGGAATCTTCCATTTTACCACCTGCACACTTGATATCTCCGACAATAGTTTTGATTCTTATTCCATACTGTTGAATGGTTTCACCTTCAACCATCCACATGTCTTCAAACATCCCTCTAAGGCTTTCTTCCTTAGCTTTTTTTACATGCTCATCACCTCCATAGATATTTTCAAGAGTATCCCATACTTCTTTGGGATTTACTTTATCTTGGACATCAATGAACTCAATGTCAGATAAACTACTAATTAGGGCTTCCATGACTTGCCCATTCTCTTGTATTTCTCCCTTTTGATCATCAGTGAGAGCACCGGTAGGAGAAAAATAAGCATTCTCAACATAGCTCTAGTGTTGAGCACCCATGATTTTTATGTATATCTTCATTTTGTCTTTCCATATATTGAAATTCTCTCTGTTGAACTTTGGACCATCCCTCTTCATCATTACAATAGGATCTTTCTCTCAAGAAGTTAAGCTTACAACATAGAGGACCTAGAGGACACTATGATACCAATTGATAACTCAATGATGAACAATTAATACCAAAACGGTACTGAGACGGGGGGGGTGAATCAGTACAAACAATAAAAATTTCTTCAAACTGGTTAGATAGCAAACACTGTAATTGAGCACTAACAACGGTTGACACTTATCTATTCATACAGTCTTATACTTCATTTCCATTTCACCCTAGTGCATGAACAAGTAATCACTCATCAAAATACACAAACAGCTAAAGCAACATGATTTACCTTCAGACACAAATCATTTAAATCATCACACATGACACATAGATTTTTCACGTGGAAACCCAACTGGGAAAAACCACGGTGGGGATGAATACTCACAAGCTATTTTATGAACTCTTTAGAAGTTCGCTCTGTTAAGAGCCTTGTCCACTTAAAGACTGATACAATAGGTTCTGTTAAGAACCGATCCTATTAGGGATCACCTGAATAAGGAATAGCTAGAATACCTGGTTAAGGGTTAAACCCTGTTAAAGGTTACCTTGTTAGAGGATTTCAAGAACTCAATGGTTTTTAGTCACCCTGTCAAAGGATTTACTATAAGCTGGTTAAAGCTACCCTATTAAGGGATTTCTTAACTATTGAAGTGGTTAGAGATCAATAGGTATTACAATGATCTGGTAATAACACTCAATGCCAATACAGATCCGCTTTAGTTCCTCTTCTCCTTCTACACTCACACTCTGCAGGTATCAATCCTTTCCTCTGGTCTGGCTAGAATTATGTATCTCTTTACGCACACACAAATTTTGCCAACAACCCAGATAGACACACAACATTAACCTTATAGGAAACATATAGGTCAGTAGCATAAACCCTGAACCCTAAACTTTTAGGTTAAGAAATTCAAATGGTTCAATCCTGACTATTGAGAACATTGCATTAAATGCAACCATCTTGAGCCTATCCCAAGACATTCTCCATCATTTGTTCTCCATCACTTTCATGGCGGATGATAAGCCATCAGGCATTTTCACCGTTTACAGACTTCACACATTCTTGAGGTAGATAGGAACAATCTCCTTTATTCAAGATCCTTCATTCTATTCTTCATTGCAATGCTAACTCATCACACAAAGTCACCAGTTGAGTTACACAAGCTTGAAACTCATCAACTGGAAACCCTGAGATGGCCAATCAAAAACCTTGAAACAGCCAACCAGTAGTCATACAATGCTTCCATGTACCATTTCTCATATAAACAAGTCATTTCACCTTGAACAAACATGCCACTTCACTTTGGAACACATACGGGTTCACATTGTTATACCGGTTCTCACATATACCAGTTCTTGGTAACATGTCGATTCTCTGTTCTTTAGCATATTGACATCAATGACAACATACAATGTCATCATGTCCTCATACTGGTTCGCATTATACCAACAATATATTTGCTTCCATCATCATTGTTCTAGCAGTATCCAAGATAGTTTTGTTCTTCCTTTCCACAACTCCATTCTGCTGAGGTGTCTGGGGAGCAGAAAATTGCCTTCTTATACCATGCTTGTCATAAAGTTATTAAACTCACCGGATGTGAACTCTCCACCATGATCTGATCTCAAATATTGAATCTTCAATCCTATCTTAGTTTCCACTTTAGCCTTAAAGATTTTAAACTTTTCAAATGCTTCATATTTTTCCCTCAATAACCCACATCATTCTAGAATAATCATCAATGATTAGCATGAAATATCTATCACCATGAAAACTTTTAACTCTAGCAGGGCCACATAAATTAGTATGAATAAGATCATGAAAATCATTTGATTTATCTTGTATACTCCTAAAAGAGGTTCCAACCTATTTACCCATTTGACATTCTTTACATACCAGATTATAGGCCTTCATAATCTTAGGTATATCCCTAACTATCTTAGTTGAATTGATCTTCACAATGCAATCAAAATTCACATGACACGGCCTTTTATTCCATAGCCAACTCTCATCAATCTGTGTAATCAAATATGTCTTCTCACCGGAGTTCAAATCAAATATATTACCTTATGTCTGTGTACCGGTTGCAATCTCCAAGCCATATCTGTTAATGATTTTGCATTTTCCGTCCTTGAACTATAATTGAAATCCCTTATCTACCAATTTTACTACAATCAAAAGATTATGCCTCAAACCTTCAACATAATAAACATTTTCAGTATTATTCTTACCATCCAATGATATATTTCCTTTTCCTTTGATCATACATGCCTTGTCATCTCCAAATCTAACTGGTTTACCATCAAGTTATTGGAAAACTAGAAATTCTCTTTATCTCCAATCATATGATGTGAACAACCACTACCAATAACCCATTCATCCTTGTCCTCAATTTTAGCAGCAAGTGCCTTCTCTTCAAGTACATTCTCTTCCAGTGCCGGTTCATCTTTCTTGATAGCCAAGAATACACATTCTTTTCCATTGCCGGATCCACTAGCAAAGTCTTCTACCGGTTCACCATTTGAATCAGTAATGCTTGCCTCATTCGCTATGTAGCATGATTTATCTCTTTTTTTCTTGTATTTATACTTGTTCTAATATTCAGGGTTAGGCTCAAATGATGTTTTAACTCTTTCTTCAAATCTTGAATTCCTTCAGGATATCTAGATGCAAAATGACCAATCTTATTACATGCAAAACATTTAAAAGGTGCTTTTCCTTCATACTTACTTCCTACTGGTCCTTTCGATACTCTTCTAACAAATAGTGCTTCAAGTTGCTGAAACTCATCATATTCTCTCTTCATATCTTCTAACTCTTTTTTATATAAAGCTTTCCAGTCTTTCTTACTAGTTGCAGATGTAGATGCATGAAAAGAAGGTTCAGTCTTCACAGCTCCTAAAGGTCCAAATTCCTCAAGCTCAAAAGCAAATAGTTTCCCAAAAAAAAGTATCTCTATTGACAGATGTATTAGCCATTTTTCTCATTTAATTATTAACAGTAGACTTCATTTTGTAAGCCATTAGTAGGGCTCTCAAGACTTTAGAAACAATTTCATCTTCGCTCAGAGTCCTACCACAACATTGAATTCCCAGAACAATCTCATTTACTCTTTCCATGAATACAGTAATCCTTTAATCTTCTTTCATCTTCAAGTTTTCAAATCTCACCCGGTAACCATCACGTTTAGTAATCTTTACTGTAGGGTCACCTTCATTAAGAGTCTCCAACTTATTCCATATAGCCTTTCTAGATGATTTGTCTGTTAATCCCATTATTTTCTGATCAGAAAGTGCACACAAGAGGTCTTCTCTTTCTCTACCATCATTCTCAAGTTCCTTGTCCAGGTTTGTCAGAGGAGGATTGCCAGATCCCTGATTATAGGGTGTGACACCATTTTGTGTGATCTCCCAAATCTTCTTGCCAAGACATCTTAGATGAGTCTCCATCTAAATCTTCTATACTGTGTAATTTTTTCCATCAAGCCTTGGAATATCCCTTCAAAAGATAGCTCTAGAAGAACTGGATGAACTTGAACTGTTAGTTGCCATAGGATCTTCCTCAAGTGGTTAAGATTTCTATAGAGAGGACCAAAGCTCTTATACCAATTGTTAGACAATTCAGATAACCGGAAGACAAATGAGAGGGGGGCAGTGAATCAATTGTCATAGATTACTGGAAGCAATCAATAATTTAAACTTTAATATCAGAACCCAAAACAATAATACCAAAATAGCAGTTAATCCAAATAAGCATAAACAATAATCACAGAATAAAAGTCATTCACACAATAACAAGATTTATACATGGAAAACCCAGTAAAGGGAAAAACCATGGTGGGAAGCCTACCCACAGTCAGATAATACTTCTACAGTAAGTATGTGAATTACAATGAAGGGGCTTGCACTTGCAGGGAGGCCAATAGCCTAGAGCACATTGCTCATCACAAAAGGAGTCTCACTGACTAAATACAAATCCAGGCTACAATCTGGAGAAGTGTTGAATTGCAAAAGATAACATATCCTATGCCAGAGTAAAGTTTCGGTTAAGCTCAATACCGAAAGAATAAATCCTCTTATATAAACCCAATTCGATCTTCAATAATCGAACAACTCCTCTGCCTGAATTATTTACATTATTCGCACATTACATTCCTTGACCATGACCTCTTACATCAACCATGATGATCTACAATGACATCTTACATCTATATATACAAACCCTCAACCATAAACAATCAGGTTAGCCACCAGACAATAAACTAATTACATAATTACAAACCATGTCGGCCTAAGACCAAACAAATAATATCAATAGATAAGACATCCCATAAATACATCAGTAGGTCCTATCCACATGTTACATCAATGTCGGTGCATAACCTAGATCAACCTGGACCAAGTATAGGTCCACACACTTCAACAGTGATCTCCAAAAGCTAATTCTTGAACATGATCACCAACAACATCCTGAAACTCCATCAGAAGCTGCACCAACACCACTTATGCAGTTCATCAAATATCTTCATCAAAAGCTCTACCAGTGAAATCCTTGCCGAAACCAAAAACCAAGCTTCTAAGCAAGCAGGATAGCATTTGATCTCCAGACCAAAACCAAGTGACAGAGCATGAGTATAAGTATCATGAACAAGCAAATTCCATCACCAGATTATATTAGAGCATAATGGATCATACCAGATCCAAGTTAACCAGAAACCACTTAACCTACTAGGACCAGAAGGGTGTCAGTAAAGCATCCAAACAACTAGTGTTGGCATCAATGAAAAAACATCAATGCAACACATAATCAATTCCACCAAATGGCCAACAACCACTATGTATGGGGATTCATAGTTTCCCATTGGGAGTTGGGGGTTGTGAGGGTTGTGACCTTATTTGGGGAGCCACAACTTCCCACAGGGGGTGGTTGTTACCCCTATATAGGAGTTGCAGCCCCTACCTTGTATGGAGAGTTACAACTTACCATAAGGATTGTGACCCCCCTATGGGGCACTGCAACACATGTGAGGGTTGAAATCCTCATAAGGGGTAGTCTTGGCTTTCCTCCCAAATGTCAAGACATATCAAAAATATATAGTAAAAAAAAAAGATATAATAATAAAGTAAAAGAAAACAACATAATCTTGATTAAGTTGCTTATGTGAAATTTGCTTGATAAAAGATGTATTCAATCTGTGCGGATGGAAATTGTATGCAAGTGATGATGTGCATTGTTATATTATGGAAATTATATTATATTTGGATATTTGGAAGTACTAATGTGTAAATTGAGATGCGCAGGAAATTTACCATGTGACCATGGAAAATTAAGGAGAATCAAACCTAGACTTATGTATGTTCGTAAGCCAGGGTTTGTCTATTTGGAGAGACAACACCCCGTTTGTGTTGTATTTTATTCGTATCAGTATATGATGCATGTGTGTTATGTGTTATTTAAATTTATTGTGTAAAAACCTCAAGAGACAATTTCATGTTTATTTTTGTAAAAGTATTTTATTAGTGTCACTTGACACATGTGTGGATTTAAATTTAAATATTTTATTTTGTCTCTTGATGGGAAAGTGTTAATTATAATTAATTTTAAATAAAATAATGTGTTGTCAAAAAGATATTTTGAGAATATAATATTTGGAGTGGTCAACTTATGTTTGACCCGAAAATAAACTTCAGGGGGGTTTAAAATGGGTTAAATGAACACCTAGGGGTAGTTTATTAGGGTTTCCTGAAGCCCATAAGGTATACCTAGGGGTTAGGGGTAATTTTAGGCAAGTTTCTACTTTATAATGATTTTTTTCACGCTTTAAAAATTGGTTTTTTTGAGTTGAGCGAAAATTGAAAATTGAAGTAAAATCAAATCAAGATTTTCCCTCTTGGAAGGAAAGTCTTTTTGCATTTTTGCTTTCTTCCTTCTTTTTATTTATTTTTTTTTTAGAATCCTATGAGAACTCAGAGAGTGAGCTTCTTAAGGAAGATTTTTGGGAATAGCTGGTTAATCACCCACTCTCCATTTTTGGAGACAGAAGAAAATTTGGAAGAAAATAATGTTATGGGATAAAGAATTTGATTAAAAAAAAGAATTGTAGATTGGGCAGCTCTTCTTCAGATATCATCATAACCTTTGGGCAGATTAAGGTTGGTTTTTCAATATATACTTTTAATGTCTTTTTTTTCTTGTTTATTTATGAAAGTTGTTGAATGAGAAAATCTGTATTCTTGAAAATGGATGTTTGAAAATCTTTTGGTGTTTTGTTTTATGAATGAATGTGTTTTGGGAGTTTTCTCAAGATCTCTTACTCTTGGGGGAGAAGAGGATCTTGAGGGTGGTAGCAGTGACAGCCCTCGAGTGAGAGACTCTCCTTTGAGAGCGATCACAAGGGATCTTTGTGTGACCCTTGCTGCATGGCCTGTTTGTGCAATGGGGGTCATAAGGAGGGTTATAAGGCTAGAATGCCTTTGGGGGGCATAAGGATTATGGGGTTGAGATTCTTGATATTTTATTTGTGCCATGAGGTGGCTTCTTGTTATTACATACTTGCAGATTCTCCTCAGGATATTTGGTCCACTACCACCCTTTGAAAATGTTCACCACCAGAGTGTGGTGTTGTGAAAGCCAGGTTGGGAATGTGTCTGGAATATTTGTATGTTTTGGTGTTCCTTTGTGTTTGCCTGTTTGTTACCCATCTAGGAATTGGTTCTCTGAGCTCGGGGGTGGCTACCAGTTAGCCTAGGCTGGGAGGTGAGCACTCCGTGGTCATATTTGTGTTTCCATTATGCAGGAAAATACAGAAGAAAGAGAATAGGAACCGTGAAAGAGATACAGAAGATTGTTATTGAAGATACTTGAATTTAGTTGCAGATGTCTGTTTACAAAGTTGTTATAGAAATATGCCTCAATCATAGAAAAGAGAAGCAAGTTGTAATTTGTGAAAGTAGACTTGAAGTCTTATTGTTGTGACTATTCAGAGAAAACATTCTGTAAATTTGTAGGATATCTTTAAGATGTTTTTAAAAAAAAAAAAAAAAAGCTTGTTATTTCTACTTCTAGTATATTTGAAAAGAAGAAAAGTTAATTAGTGATGCATGCAAAGCTTCTTGTATTATGGAAGAAATAAAAGGTCTGTTTTCTTTTAGATTTTATCCGTTTTTAAAAATGGGACAAATTAGAAGTTTATTTAAGATGAAAGCTTTTAAGTATTTTAAATGGAAAGGAAAGTTGTTTTATGTGAATATTATATTTTTAAAAAAATATTAATGGATTTCTTATTTTCAAAAAAAAGTATGATGTATCTTTGTAAAATGCTTTAAATTGTATTTTTGTTTACATTGATTTAAAAGCTTGTCTTATAGATGAATATATATATATATATGATTAATCTTAATGTTATCTTTTCCTTTATTATATTAGCTTAAAATTTTGCATGTAAAAATTCTCTTTTAAAAGAAAATATATATATATAAATGTTATTTGGAATTTAGATTTATCTTTTTATCTATGCTTATTAAGTTATGTAAATACCACATATATATATATATATATATACATATATATAAATATATATATTTATATATATATATATATATATATATATTTATATATATATATATATATATATTTTTAAATGTTATAGTTTTAAAAAAAAAAATTTAAAGAAAATTTAAGTTTTGGGGTCCCCGCGGACTCCACTATGTGTACGCACAGTGGACGACTGCGTGGCGCCCATTGTGTGCACACACAGTGGAGCCGCTTGCGGCTCCCACTGTGTGGGCACACAATGGACGGCCACGGCCGCCACTGTGTGGCCACACAGTGGTGCCGCCAGCGGCGCCCACTGTGTGGGCACACAGTGGTGCCGTGGCGCCCACTGTGCGCTCACACAGTGGCGCACGCGCGGCCCAAACCTGCCTTGTTCTTCCCATAACCTGCAAGAGAAATTTTCATGGCTGCCCGTAGGGTTTTCGGCCCAGCAAGGAATTTTACCTGTTAAAAAGAAAGGGGTTAAACCTTAGCCCGAAAGGGGCTAGGGCAGTTTAGCAATTTGAAAATTAAAAAAAAATAAATATGTTATTTGGATAGAAAATGTTTATATAAGAAATTAGAAAACCTAATTAGGGTTGGGGAATAAACATGGTTTTATAATTGGGTAATTATATTGGTATTCAAATCTAGAATTAAAATATTAATATATAAGTAAAATATATATATAAATATATATGTTTCCATATATATATATATATATATATATGGGAATATATATATATATATATGTATATATATGTTTTTTTTTTGAGTTTTTTTTTTTGAAACAAGGAAATTGAATTATAAATATACAAAATATATGCATAATCAATATGTATATATGTACATTTTATATGTACACAATATTGTTTTGGGGTAAATTATAAAGAGAAAATTAATTAAATTTGGTAAGACTATATAGTCATAATGGAGGATAAATTAAAATATCTCTCCTAATACTTTTAGTATGATTAATTTAATAAAGCTATTAACTAATTATCTTTTGGAGATAAAATCTAAACCAGAAGGTTTTCCGCAATTAAAATATAACATTTTATCGAAGCTTAGTTCGATCAGAATTAGTCAGAATTTAATAATGAAATTTTTTTTAATGCTTGTCGCAAGAGAGTACTTGTTAATTAAATTAGTATCTTTTTAGAAAAAAAAAAATCGTTCTGTTTTTGCCCTAAATTTTGGGCATGACATTTTGGTATCAGAGCAAGGTTTCCACACTAGGAGCCTTACTCACTTACGTTTCGCCTTAGAATATTTTAAAGTATTTTGTTAATGGAATTCTGAATTTAAATAAATTTAATTCTAAAAGAAATAAATTAATTGTTTTGTCTTATTTCCTCTTAGGATGCCTCCATTGACGCGACAAGCTCACAAGCGCGGACGGGGTCCTAGACGTGAGCGCCTAGCTCGCGATGAGGAAGAGAGGGAGGCATCGGTTCCAGAGGAGAACCCAGGAGCACCTCCCGAACAGCCAAATGAACTTAACCGTGACCTTCTAGCAGCCATTCAGAATCTTATTGGCATTGTTCAGGAAAGGATTCCAGCAGAGAACCCTCCGGTTAGGAGTCATGACTCTAGGAGTCATAGATCTGTTGATGGAGAACAAAGCAGGAGCCCGGCTCCGATTCCTATAGAGAGCCAGGGTGGTAATGAGCCAGAGTCAGTGCATATGCCAGGACCACCTCCTGCGGTGGAACCAGTTTATTTTGAGAGAGGTCATCGAGATCCAGGGGATCTCATCAAAGAGGTCATGCGCCTCCAACCACCATCCTTCGGAGGTTCTACAGATGGAGTAGAGGCCGAGGCATGGCTTCTAAGTCTTGAGAGGTGCTTTGCGTTGCGTTCTTATGAGAGCAACTTGAAAGCACGTGTTGCAGTTCATCTTCTGAGAGGGACAACCTCCACCTGGTGGAGATAGGAAGAGTACAAATGCGGATTAGTACCTGATACACTCACTTGGGAGATATTCACCGAGAGGTTCCGTGAGAGGTACCTATCAGAGCACTTCAGGTAGCGTCGTATAGACGAATTTCATGATCTCCAACAAAAAGGCTTGTCAGTAACCTAGTATGAGAGTAAATTCTTTGAGTTGTTGCCATATGTAGATTATCTTAAGGATGAGAAACTTCTTGTAAACCGCTTCATCAGGGGATTGAACGCCGGGATAGCCGGGCCTGTTAGGATGTCCGCTCCAGAGAGCCTTCGGGTTGCTGTAGAGAAGGCACTGATTGCCGAGGAAATTCAGGTTAGACCATAGGACAATAGGGATCGGTATCAGAACTGAAGTCCCGCACCTCAGACTTATGGATTCCAGAAACCACATTGGAAGGGGAACAACCGAAATTCCCAGGGGTTCTCCAAACCCCCTCCTCCACAACAGACACCACAGAACCAGAAATAGAAGCCTCCACAGTATCAGCAGGGCTCCAAGCCCAAGCAGTGGCAAACTCAGGGACAGAAACGTGATCAGAGAGCACAGGGGCAGTACACACAGCCGGCAGGGACTCAGCAGTCCTCCAGGGGTGGGTACAACGGATCCAGTAGGATTGGAGGTCAGGGTTTTTCTAGGCCTCAGGGTGCCCAGTTCCAGGCACGGGGTGCTTGCTTTACTTGTGGAGCCATGGGGCACTTGGCGAGGGATTGCCCTCAGGGGCAGGTAGCAGGGAGTCAGCGGATGGCAGCTTCAGAGCCGACAATCGGTGATATAGACAGGTCCCATAGAGTTTTCGCAGCGGTTGACAACCGCCAGGCCGATCATCAGGCCACGGTTATCGAATCTTCAGGTATAATCAGAGGTAACAATGTATCTATTTTGTTTGATTCAGGAGCTACTGACTCCTTTATATCTCCATTGGTTGTGGAGCGTTGCGGGCTAGTGGCAACTAGGCAGGGTGTCAGTTGGGAAGTGGAATTAGCTTCAGGGGCTAGAGTGTCAGTGGAATCAGAGGTTAGGGCATGTCAGTTGCAGATTGGCAAGACCACCACTATAGTAGACCTTAGAGTGACTCCACTTGGATCTTATGGAATCGTACTTGGCATGGATTGGCTTTATGCCCACAGAGCCAAGATGGATTGCCGCCTGAAAAAGATCGAGTGTGAGGATGATCATGGTTCGCCCATAGTTATCACCGGGATTCAGAGGCCCGTGTCTCTTCGTATGATCTCTGCAATGCAGCTCAAGCGGAGCACGCGGAAGGGATGTCAGCTTTTTGCTATCACTATCAGTGACAGAGGAGAAGAGGAGGGAAAAGAAACATCGCTCGATGACCATCCTATCCTTCAGGGATATTCAGATTTATTTCCTTCAGAGTTACCGGGAATGCCTCCTCGCAGAGAGATTGATTTTCATATAGACCTAGTACCAGGAGCCGAGCCAGTTTCCAGAGCACCTTATAGAATGACCACAAATGAGCTTAATGAACTTAAAATTCAGCTTGAGGAACTTCTTGAGAAGGGTCATATCTGTCCTAGCGTATCCCCGTGGGGTGCACCAGTTATCTTCGTTAAGAAGAAGGATGGATCTCTCCGATTGTGTATGGATTATCGACAGCTAAATAAAGTAACCAACAAGAACCGATATCCTTTGCCCAGAATTGATGATTTGTTTGACCAGCTTCAGGGTGCCAAAGTCTTTTCCAAAATAGATCTGAAGTCAGGATACCATCAGTTGAGAATAGTGGAAAGTGATATCCACAAGACTGCATTTCGCACTAGATATGGTCACTATGAGTTTACCGTAGTCCCCTTTGGACTTACGAATGCCCCAACAGTTTTTATGAGTCTCATGAATGGGGTGTTCCGTACCTTTCTGGACCGTTTTGTTATTGTGTTCCTCGATGATATATTGATATATTCTCAGAATGAGAAGGAGCATGAGGAGCACCTGAAACAGGTATTGCAGTGTTTGCGAGATAACCAGTTGTTTGGCAGCCTATCGAAGTGTGCTTTCTTTCGATCTGAGGTCAAGTACCTTGGACATGTTATTTCCGGTGATGGGATCTCAGTTGACCCATCAAAGATTAGGGCTATTATGGATTGGCCAGCGCCTACCAGTGTGACAGAGGTCAGGAGTTTCATGGGTTTAGCAGGATATTACCAACGTTTTGTCGAAGGTTTCTCCAGAGTCGCACACCCTATTACCTCTCTTCAACGTAAAGGGAAGAAATTTGAGTGGACAGAGAAGTGCGAGAAGGCCTTTCAGGAACTCAAGAGGGCACTTACTAGCGCTCCTATCCTTGTTGTACCAGATCCTTCAGCTGATTTCATGGTTTGTACCGATGCTTCCTTAGAGGGTTTAGGGGCAGTTCTTATGCAAGGTGGTAGGGCCATAGCTTTCGAGTCTAGGAAACTTAAGACTCATGAACTTAATTATCCCACTCACGACCTTGAGCTCGCAGCAGTAGTGCATGCACTTGTGAGGTGGAGACACTTCCTTCTAGGACATCACTTTGAGTTGCATTCAGATCATCAGAGTCTTCAGTACATCTTCACTCAGCCGAACCTTAATGCACGTCAGAGGAGATGGATGGAGTTTTTGTGCGAATATGATTTTGATGTTCACTACATCAAGGGAAAGGAAAATGTAGTTGCAGATGCCTTGAGTAGGAGACGTCATGAGGTTTACACCATATCCATGGGCACAGACTTGAGGGACCGTATACTTCGGCACTTGTCAGAGGATGGATGGTATGCAGAGGTTTATCAGGTGTTACGTTCTCAAGTTACTCTAGAAGGGAAATATGTGGATTATTCTTTGGAGTCCGATGGACTACTACGCCACAGAGGGCACATTTATGTACCTTCCTCCGGAGGGTTGCAAGAGTTCATTGTCTCGGAAGCTCATAGAGCTCCTTATGCTACGCATCCCGGGGTTAAGAAGTTGCATGCAGACTTGAGGCAGTTGTATCATTGGCCGGGAATGTGGCAGCTCATTGCTGAGATAGTAGCTCGGTGTCTCGAGTGTCAGAGGGTAAAGGCGGAGCACCGCCATCCAGGTGGGTTGCTTCAGTCTCATGCTATACCAGAGTGGAAGTGGGATACTATATCCATGGATTTCATCATTGGTCTCCCTATGTCTTCTCGTCGCCATGATGCTATCTTGGTGACAGTTGACAAGCTGACCAAGGTAGCTCACTTTTCACCAGTTCGTACTACATTCACAGCTCCTGCAGTAGCACAGGTGTTCTTGCAAGACATTGTTAGACTACATGGCGTACCCCGCAAGATTATTTCTGACAGGGATTCTCTTTTCACTTCTACCTTTTGGAAGTCATTGCAGGCAGCTATGGGCACTAAGCTCAATTTCAGTACAGCCTATCACCCGGAGATAGATGGTCAGACAGAGAGAGTCAATCAAGTGTTAGAGGATATGCTTCGTATGTATGTCATGGATCATCAGACCCGGTGGGAGGAGTATCTTCCCTTAGTGGAGTTTGCCTATAACAATGGGCATCACACTTCTTTGGGGATGCCACCCTACCAGGCATTGTACGGCAGGCCTTGCAGGACGCCCTTGAGCTGGGATCGCATAGAGGATAGAGTTGCTATTGGTCCTGAGTTAGTTCGGGATATGGAACAGCAGGTGGATTTGATTAGGCAGCGTCTCAGAGAGGCTCAGGATAGACAAAAGAAGTATGTCGATGCAAAGAGGATTGATCGTAGTTACTTGGTTGGAGACAGAGTTTTCTTGAGAGTGCGACCGCATAAGAGTCCGATCCGTTATGGAAAGGGTTCTAAACTCGCACCTCGCTTTGTAGGACCTTTTGAGATTCTGGAGAGGATAGGCCCAGTTGCCTACCATTTAGCCTTGCCACCTAGCCTGTCACGCATCCACGATGTGTTTCATGTTTCAGTTTTGAGAAAATATATCTATGATGAGTCTCACCTTTTAGATTGGGATGCCTTGCAGGTGGAGTCGGACGGGCAGCTAGCTTTGGAGCCCATTCGCATTTTGGCACGCTAGACATTGGCCCTTCGAGGTCGAGAGCTAGACCAGGTTAGGGTCCAGTGGGATTGTTATGATGAGGTTACGGCTTCATGGGAGGACGCAACACGTAAGAGATCAGAGTACCCTCACCTCTTTGATGAACTCCAGGAGGAAGTTCATGCCTAGAGGGGGAGGATGTGAGGCCTCACCTCGACTCAGTTTGACATTCAGTGGATTTTATATTTTAGACTATTATGGGTACTTTATTTTGATGCATTTTTGAGACTTAGAACTTATATGATTTCAGGATATTGGATAACATTGCTATGATTTGATGATTTACTTACATGCTTTATGGGATAGAACACTACATGATTATTAGATAGGATGATAATTGCAATGATAGATGTCGTTATTGAATTTGCAGGACTTTACTCTGAATATAGAACTATGATGTATGTTTAGTTTATGTGAATTGGGATGAAATTGCTTATGTGAAATTTGCTTGATAAAAGATGTATTCAATCTGTGCAGATGGAAATTGTATGCAAGTGATGATGTGCATTGTTATATTATGGAAATTATATTATATTTGGATATTTGGAAGTACTAATGTGTAAATTGAGATGCGCAGGAAATTTACCATGTGACCATGGAAAATTACGGAGAATCAAACCTAGACTTATGTATGTTCGTAAGCTAGGGTTTGTCTATTTGGAGAGACAACACCCCGTTTGTGTTGTATTTTATTCGTATCAGTATATGCTGCATGTGTGTTATGTGTTATTTAAATTTATTGTGTAAAAACCTCAAGAGACAATTTCATGTTTATTTTTGTAAAAGTATTTTATTAGTGTCACTTGACACATGTGTGGATTTAAATTTAAATATTTTATTTTGTCTCTTGATGGGAAAGTGTTAATTATAATTAATTTTAAATAAAATAATGTGTTGTCAAAAAGATATTTTGAGAATATAATATTTGGAGTGGTCAACTTATGTTTGACCCGAAAATAAACTTCAGGGGGGTTTAAAATGGGTTAAATGAACACCTAGGGGTAGTTTATTAGGGTTTCCTAAAGCCCATAAGGTATACCTAGGGGTTAGGGGTAATTTTAGGCAAGTTTCTACTTTATAATGATTTTTTTAACGCTTTAAAAATTGGTTTTTTTGAATTGAGCGAAAATTGAAAATTGAAGTAAAATCAAATCAAGATTTTCCCTCTTGGAAGGAAAGTCTTTTTGCATTTTTGCTTTCTTCCTTCTTTTTGTTTATTTTTTTTTTAGAATCCTGTGAGAACTCAGAGAGTGAGCTTCTTAAGGAAGATTTTTGGGAATAGCTGCTTAATCACCCACTCTCCATTTTTGGAGACAGAAGAAAATTTGGAAGAAAATAATGTTATGGGATAAAGAATTTGATTAAAAAAAAGAATTGTGGATTGGGCAGCTCTTCTTCAGATATCATCATAACCTTTGGGCAGATTAAGGTTGGTTTTTCAATATATACTTTTAATGTCTTTTTTTTCTTGTTTATTTATGAAAGTTGTTGAATGAGAAAATCTGTATTCTTGAAAATGGATGTTTGAAAATCTTTTGGTGTTTTGTTTTATGAATGAATGTGTTTTGAGAGTTTTCTCAAGATCTCTTACTCTTGGGGGAGAAGAGGATCTTGAGGGTGGTAGCAGTGACAACCCTCGAGTGAGAGACTCTCCTTTGAGAGCGATCACAAGGGATCTTTGTGTGACCCTTGCTGCATGGCCTGTTTGTGCAATGGGGGTCATAAGGAGGGTTATAAGGCTAGAATGCCTTTGGGGGGCATAAGGATTATGGGGTTGAGATTCTTGAGATTTTATTTGTGCCATGAGGTGGCTTCTTGTTATTACATACTTGCAGATTCTCCTCAGGGTATTTGGTCCACTACCACCCTTTGAAAATGTTCACCACCAGAGTGTGGTGCTGTGAAAGCCAGGTTGGGAATGTGTCTGGAATATTTGTATGTTTTGGTGTTCCTTTGTGTTTGCCTGTTTGGTACCCGTCTAGGAATTGGTTCTCCGAGCTCGGGGGTGGCTACCAGTTAGCCTAGGCTGGGAGGTGAGCACTCCGTCGTCATATTTGTGTTTCCATTATGCAGGAAAATACAGAAGAAAGAGAATAGGAACCGTGAAAGAGATACAGAAGATTGTTATTGAAGATACTTGAATTTAGTTGCAGATGTCTGTTTACAAAGTTGTTATAGAAATATGCCTCAATCATAGAAAAGAGAAGCAAGTTGTAATTTGTGAAAGTAGACTTGAAGTCTTATTGTTGTGACTATTCAGAGAAAGCATTCTGTAAATTTGTAGGATATCTTTAAGATGTTTTTAAAAAAAAAAAAAAAAGCTTGTTATTTCTACTTCTAGTATATTTGAAAAGAAGAAAAGTTAATTAGTGATGCATGCAAAGCTTCTTGTATTATGGAAGAAATAAAAAGTCTGTTTTCTTTTAGATTTTACCCGTATTTTAAAATGGGACAAATTAGAAGTTTATTTAAGCTGAAAGCTTTTAAGTATTTTAAATGGAAAGGAAAGTTGTTTTATGTGAATATTATATTTTAAAAAAAATATTAATGGATTTCTTATTTTCAAAAAAAAGTATGATGTATCTTTGTAAAATGCTTTAAATTGTATTTTTGTTTACATTGATTTAAAAGCTTGTCTTATAGATGAATATATATATATATATATATATATATATATATATATATATATATTTTTTATTAATCTTAATGTTATCTTTTCCTTTATTATATTAGCTTAAAATTTTGCATGTAAAAATTCTCTTTTAAAAGAAAATATATATATATAAATGTTATTTGGAATTTAGATTTATCTTTTTATCTATGCTTATTAAGTTATGTAAATACCACATATATATATATATATACATATATATAAATATATATATATATATATATATATATATATATATATATTTTTAAATGTTATAGTTTTAAAAAAAAAAATTTTAAAAAAATTTAAGTTTTGGGGTCCCCGCGGACTCCACTGTGTGTACGCACAGTGGACGACCGCGCGGCGCCCACTGTGTGCACACACAGTGGAGCCGCTTACGGCTCCCACTGTGTGGGCACACAGTGGACGGCCACGGCCGCCACTGTGTGGCCACACAGTGGTGCCGCCAGCGGCGCCCACTGTGTGGGCACATAGTGGTGCCGCAGCGCCCACTGTGCGCTCACACAGTGGCGCGCGCGCGGCCCAAACCTGCCTTGTTCTTCCCGTAACCTGCAAGAGTAATTTTCATGGCCGCCCGTAGGGTTTTCGGCCCAGCAAGGAATTTTACCTGTTAAAAAGAAAGGGGTTAAACCCTAGCCCGAAAGGGGCTAGGGCAGTTTAGCAATTTGAAAATTAAAAAAAAATAAATATGTTATTTGGATAAAAAATGTTTATATAAGAAATTAGAAAACCTAATTAGGGTTGGGGAATAAACATGGTTTTATAATTGGGTAATTATATTGGTATTCAAATCTAGAATTAAAATATTAATATATAAGTAAAATATATATATAAATATATATGTTTCCATATATATATATATATGGGAATATATATATATATATATGTATATATATGTTTTTTTTTTGAGTTTTTTTTTTTGAAACAAGGAAATTGAATTATAAATATACAAAATATATGCATAATCAATATGTATATATGTACATTTTATATGTACACAATATTGTTTTGGGGTAAATTATAAAGAGAAAATTAATTAAATTTGGTAAGACTATATAGTCATAATGGAGGATAAATTAAAATATCTCTCCTAATACTTTTAGTATGATTAATTTAATAAAGCTATTAACTAATTATCTTTTGGAGATAAAATCTAAACTAGTAGGTTTTCCGCAATTAAAATATAACATTTTATCGAAGCTTAGTTCGATCGGAATTAGTCAGAATTTAATAATGAAATTTTCTTTAACGCTTGTCGCAAGAGAGTACTTGTTAATTAAATTAGTATCTTTTTAGAAAAAAAAAATGGTTCTATTTTTGCCCTAAATTTTGGGCATGACAAGGACCCCTAATATAAAGGGTTATCTATGAAATTAATTTATTAGTTAATGGTTATTATCAAATTTAATTAAGAGGGTTACACCATATTAAGTTATTGTTAAAATAAATATAAGGTGGCTTAACTTATTTTTCTTATTCAAATTAATTTTTAAGAGGTTTGGTTGAGTTTGGTCAAAGAATTTGGTGGTTTGATTTAGGTTGTCATGTTTTTTCCGTATGTAAAGATATGGCATTACACACATTCTTATTTTATCTCAAGAAATGTAATTTTTTGTTCCTTTTGTATATTTTTCAATAGAGTTAGGTTGTGCATCCTCTTATTATTCACTAAATAATATGTTTTTCTTTTCCATAATGTACAAATATATGATCATATTATTATAACCTTCCCAAAAGTATGTGGCACATGACCATGGGAATAATGTCACACCATACCCTTTATTTAGAAGTTCCTATTAGTAAGCTCAATAAACATTGTTGGCTCACTAGTAATTAATGTGCTATTTGGAATCAACACATGATACAAATTAGGATGAGCTACTTTTATCATGAATAACTTATCTAGCATCTCAAAGAAATATAATTCATACATGCTACTTATTTCAATTTTGACCTTGTAGCACTTATCTCTTTCCATGTAAAATAATCCTACCAAAAAACTTATAAACTACATATGTTCATCCTTCATTCTTGTTTGTTTTAGTAATGCCCTCTTCATCATGAGCATTTATTTATGCTTTGGTTCCTTTATGTATTTTGGTGAAACATTATTCCTTTCATTTAACCATCTAACATAAATTTGAACTTGATTTCTTCTATCTATGATGCAAGAGCATGATCTAGGGTATAGGAGCAATCTTACATCACCCAAAAAAGAAATATTGTATTTTCCTTTTATTTATTTCTTATTTTTCTTGGATTCCATTGTGAGGGTTTCACTATATAAGACGTATAGAAGATAAAAATAGCAAAAAATAGTCACACACTATTTTTTGGACCTTTGGTCATTTGGGGTCATATGAAAATGAAAACCAGTCCCTGGGAGTGAAATTGAAAAATAAGATGATTGGTGAAAGAATCACCTCAATATCTTGTATGGTTTGTGTGATATGGTGAAAAGTGATGAGGGGAGATCAAGTGGAAAGATTTACTCTCCTTAAAAGAGGGATGAAAGTTTCACAAATGATTCCCTTCAACTTTTCACACATATTACATTAAAAGAGGGGTTGAATTCACTAGATCCAATCCCAATGGAAAGAGATTGAATGCTAAGTGAATTGTAGGGAATTTGAAATGTATTAGGAAAGTAAATTAACCCTCTTTTATAATAGACTAGTTGAATCAAGAAATTTGAGAATAAGTGCAGAAATGACAAAGGAACGATTATATCCTGAGATAGAGAAGCACAATGAATTTGTGAACCTGGAATTAGCAATAAAATATTGAGGCGAATCTTCCTTGCAAATCTGACCAAAATTTGTAGGGATTGGGTTGAAGTTTCACCTGGTCCTCCAAAAAATCCACACGCTAAAAAGGGTTTTTCCATCTCTGAAAATGAAGCCTAAACTTGCAATTACAACCATGCACCTGCAACCTACACACAAAAAAGAGAGGAAATGTTGTTGGGATTAGGGGTTTGCCTTCAAGTCAAACCCCATTTTGGAATTAACCAAGTGATTGAAAAATGTTACAAGTAAATGAAAGGAAATGTCTTAACTAAAATCCACCTCAAGAAGGGGATGCAATTGAAAATGTTGATGAATTTGCTTGAAAGGATATGTGAAATAGGATTTCTTGAATGTTGATAGGAATATCCTCTTCAATGGTTGAATCCTTCACTTGAATGCAACACCTAGCCTTAAAATGAGACTTGAAATACTCAATGGATGTTTGAATGCTTGAATGTTTGAATTCTTGATGATGATAATGGAGACTTCTCACTTGTTCACCTTACTTTCTCTTATTGAACTTAATTTCAGTTATGCAAATAGGAGGGGAAGTGCTCCTTATATACTTGCCAATTAGGAGTATTTAGCTAATTTTTTGTCTTAGGCCGACATAGGAAAACTTTTCCTACTCAATAATTGACAAGCCTAATGCAAGATATGATCAAAGAAGGCCCACAATAGGGATAGGACAAGGGCACCACACCCCTATCCTAGGAGTGCAGGGGCCCCATGCCCCCGTCCTTCCCTAATTTAGGATAGGTAGTGACAAAAAGGTGGTGTAAGTGTTGGAATTTTTGATGTTCATGTTGTGATTGTCATTGATGGACACACACTTGCATTAAGATCCTCTTTATATGTATGAGTTAGAGCACAACCGATATTTGTTCCAACCGGTATGTTGTGTTATAGTCTTTAGACTATTGATGTTTTGTAGAATGTGTTTACCGATTTGAAGCGGCATGTCAACCCCAAGCGGTTCATGGATCTCAAGCAAAATGAGGGATTAAAGCGGCATAACACATTTTTACCAGTCTTCATTTTTGTCAAACTGGCAACTGGCATTTTGCTTGAACCGGTATATTGTATGAACCAGTAATACTCTGTGATGAGTTACCAACCGGCATTTTGTGATAAGTTACCATCCACCGATTGTTTGATGGTGCCGACATGTTAATGGTGCTTTTTGTGTCGTGTTACCAGATATGTCTAGATGCATCGAACCTAGGAAATTGTATTGTAATCCTATTGGACCAACATGAAATCAGATTCCTTTATAAGGACATCATGTCTAGGGTTTTAGGTTGTTGTCGAGGTTATTATTATTGCTAGGGTTCAAGGTGGTTGAGGAGTTAGAGAGAGTATGAATGTGTAGAAGAATAAAGTAATGATGTATTGCATTAGGATCGAGCTATCAAGGATCTAGCCAAGCAATCTATGCTATCTAATAGATCATATACTTGTTGATTACTCATCTCTTTGACAAGTCTGAAGCCCTTAACCAGGTAGGCTTAGAGTAGCCTTTGTAAATCCTCTAACAAGGTGGTTCACATCTGTGAATCAAAAATCCTCTAGCAAGGTAGTCTTTAATCGAACTTATCTCCTAACAGAGATTGAGATTCCTAATAGGATATATTTTGGTGAAGAACATTGTAGGACCTTAACTAGTCAGACCTTAACCGGTCAGACCTTAACCGGTCTGGTTTCTATTCTGTAGATAGTTACTTGTGAGTTCCATCTCACCGTGGTTTTTCCCATTTGGGTTTCCACATCAAAATCTCTTATGTTATGGTGTTTTTGCTTCTATGGGTGAATGTATTATTTGATATTTGGTTTGCATGTGTGCTAACTAGTTTGTCTGCTAAGCTGTTTTACCGGTTTACTATTAGTCTTGCAAAGTGTTTAAGCGTAGTAATTTTTGGAATACTAATTCA
Organism: Cryptomeria japonica; assembly: GCF_030272615.1. Taxonomy (NCBI): domain Eukaryota; kingdom Viridiplantae; phylum Streptophyta; class Pinopsida; order Cupressales; family Cupressaceae; genus Cryptomeria; species Cryptomeria japonica. Next base: position 82,051,482 of record NC_081411.1, on the reverse strand, counting down.
CCCTCCCTCTTAGTATTCATCAGTATGGTGATGTAAAATACAAGTTTTTGATGTTTTGAGAATGTCTTGGGTCTCTGATCAAGCTTAGGGATTAATCTACTAATGCAAAGACCCAAATGCAGTCAAAAATTATAAGGGTCATAATTTTATGATGCTACATTTAGCCCCCACTTTAGCAGGAGTATAAGAATATGCCAATACTACTGGTAAATTACAAGGAAACAAGATTGAAAGACTTTCACCACATCAAGGAGGAAAGATACATCAAGCCCCCAATGGATGAAGGATCTTACAACTTAGATTGAAAAAGTAAAAGGGAAGATCGGGGAGGAGAACCATGACTGCAAGTAGTAAAGTTCCCCTCACTACGAGTCATGAAAAGAAAGGATACCAAAAATTACAAAATAAATCCAAGTTCACTAAGTAACTTTAAGTAGGAAGAAGGAAAATATTAGCAGAGTTTATACCCCCATGTTAAAGTGATCGTGCACACCTTATCGAGATACATTTCTTTAAGGTAGGATACACCTAAGAGAGAGAAAGAGGGAAGAAATTATCGCAAGGATTTAGCTCCCAATTGAGGAATAAACCCAAGGATAATGAATAGAAAATACAAAGAATGAGGTGGCTTCGCTTTCCTTAGGGTCAGTATGTTGTATGATAACTCATTTATATCATGTATATATATGCATAGAATAGTCCTCATTGCCCAAAGAAAGGAAACCACCTTGGAAGAAAGGGAACACATGTGTCTTTTGAGTCAACATGAAAGAGACCAAAAGAGATCTCAATGCTTTGCATCGTCCTCAACTAGACATCACTAGGGACAAAAAATAGAAGAATTGGGATACACATAGAAGAATAGTCATAAAAGAGAAAGAAAGGAGAAAGGTAGAGGATCTATGGTACTAATGCAGCTAGTCTAGCATGACATCCACCTCACAATCTTCCCAATCACTATTTTGGGAAGGTGGGAAACATGACAAAGGAGAGACATTGAGAATAGAAGATGGAGATATCACAAGATCCAAACAAAGACTATGCTCATTTTCTAATTCACTTTGGTCATTTTGAGGAGCTAGGAATAAGGATTTTGAAAATTCTACATATAAATGTTTGTCAACATCAACATATTCATATTTACTATTAGAAGCATTAGGAGTTGTAGTGGCATTATGAATAACATTTTTACATGTTTATTCATCAAAATTTATTAAAAGAGGAGGTCTAACATGAATAGAAGTAAAACCATCACATGTTTTTTGCAACTTATTATTTTGAGATTTATGTTCAACATTTTGGTAGGGAGAAAATGGAATTATGTCAACTATTGGTGTTTTGGGAGATTGAATAGTTTGAGAAAAAACTTCATGAGATCTATCACAATGTTTTCATCAGCGTTCTCTCACACAAAAATTATGTCAAGTCTTAGTGGAAGGTTGAGAAGAATGAGGAATATTCTGGTTAGGTTGAGGTATTTTAGGTTGGATAAGAGGAGAAGTAGGTCTCTTTTCTCTATAAAAAAAAGGAGGTGGAACTGCACCATATAAAGGAGGAATATTTGGTGTAGGAAGGAGAGTGGGTCCATCATGAGGAGGAGATACAAGTCTAATGCTAGGGGGAATATTATTGTTCTTCTTAGGAGAAGGCATAGTTTTATCCATAGGAATAGGTTGGGAATCTTCCTTAGCAAGAAGATTAGTTCTATCCATTAGGGGAAGAACTTCATCTTCAAGAATAATGGGAATATAAATTTTTGGAGTTATAGGTTGGCTTAAGGATAATATCATATCTTTATTCTATTTTTGATAAGATTGAAAGAGAGCACCACTTCTTGGCAGAAGAGATTGAAATTGTTGAGGCTAAAAGTAGTCAATAGGAACACCTGGGATTCTTTTGGCTGGTTAAAATAAGCTATGGTTAATAGTTATGATTTCTCCATTGTAGGGAGAATTAAAACACTTATGTATTAGATAAGAAATAGCCTTCATGGAAAATAGTAGAGGGTAGCCTAACTTAATATGGAATTGTTCAGATGAAGGAATGATAGCAAAGTCAACATCTATAGATTTAGTATGAACCTCAATAGGAAATGTGATAGAACCAATGGTAGGACACCACGGCAAGGTTTCCCTTGGATCATCGTTGTTAGACACAATGCACCACTGAGAGGGGGAGGGAGTGAATTAGTGGTTCTCAAATATTTTTCCCTTTTGCAATCCTATGTGAGCACACCGGTTGATATATTTAACTCAATGCAGACTTATCGGCTATGGAGGAGACTAACTCAAATGCAAAAACACTCAAGGGGACATCACATAGCACAAATATATATGAGGAAAACCCAATATGGGAAAAACCTTGGTGAGAAATGTTTCTAGAGTCTACTACTCCAATCCAACCTCACAATAAAGCATAGTTACAAAGTTTAGGGCACCAACCCAAGGAGAACCAACCCTTGACTTTAGGGCACCAACCCAAGGACCACCAATCCTTGACTTTAGGGTACCAACCCAAGGAGCTATAACCCCTACACTGAGCTACAACTCAGTGTTCACAATGTAAGCATCAAATACATAAGTAGTTATCTTGTTACAAGTGAATCTTCCAACCATTACATATATCTTACTCTGTCAGTGAGATACCTTTTCTGCTTCACTGACTCACTTCTTTGTTGCTCTTCACCTATTGCTTCACTACTGGTAAGCCCTACCAGTTTATCTCTCTTTTGTACTTCTCTCAATGAATCTCCTCCTTGTCTGCTCTTCTCTTCACTCATTCTACTCTCTGGCAGTTGTCTATTTATCTTCTCTGCAACCTGTTTCACTTTTGCTTTGCCGGTATGAACACTACCGGTTCTTCACTCCAATTAGTTGAATGCTTCAACCAGATTGTCTCTCAATCCCACTCTCTTCACAGATGCTCATTGAGCACTTGGCTAATTTTCTCTTACTTGTAGAAGTCTTTCACTTCGCAACCACATAATATTCTTCTATTCAGCAGCAACAACGAATAATCTCTTTGGCCTTCACACTTATAGCCTAGACTTCCTGCCAAAACCCAATTCAAAATCTAAGTGGTTAGGGTTTCCTCACCATCCTCAAGAAAAATAAAATCCAATTAGATCTTATCAGATCTTGTATGATCCGATCTTTCTAACTATCAATTTGCATGACTCCGCCATTTACAGATCTCCTAGATCACACCTTTCATCTATGGCGACTTTCTTTTTACCCTAATAGCTGATCTCTTGGTCAAACACCAAAGATATGTCATGCTATTTCCTCCATTGCCTCAATCTTCTCAATCTCTCTTAGCTGACTCGTAGTTGTCTTCCAAACCTTGAGTCTCAAACCCCTACAATAGCTTTGCAACATGTCACGTGATTTGTGTGACTTTTCATTAAAGTCAACCAACCCTACAACAACCCTATCAATGTACATTCCATCTTTATCCAAATGCAGGTTCGCCATGCTGACTCCATGTGGCATCCATATCGACCAACTTTTAGCTTGGCATTTCATGTTGGTCCAGATAGGATCACTAACCAGCCACTCTACCGGTTCCTCTTTCCTATCGGTTTGCTAACCTTGTCAGTATCACACACTCAACCGATAACCTCATGATGTCTCCATTCTTCTGATTTGTGGGGCGAACACCTTGACCGATCATTAGACATGTCTTTCTTGAGAAAGCTCATTTTCTCATTTCCCCAAGGTGGAGAGTCGTCTGCATCTGCACCTTGCTCATATTACTAGTGGGCTTACATACCATTTATCACTCATGATGACACTAGTCATCAACCTTTACTAGACTCCTTCATTAGTCAGACCATTATCCTTTGACTGTATCTGCATTCCCTCAATTCACTGGTGGATCTAGTGTGATCCTTCAAGTCCTTTCCTTTACCTCTTTACTCTTATCTCACCGAACTATAATGCACTCAATGCATATAGGAGATAAGCCCCACTTACTTGGTGGAGTAACACCTTGTCATTTGCTCATGTGAGTTGCCTGTTTGTGCAGCATATCTTCAAATAGGCACATGTGAACCGGTGTGAGCACATTCCCTGTCAGTCATTGCTTCCCATGATGACTGCATCTTCAACCAGTGAGGGTCCTATAGTTATGCAGCCTCACAACACACCGGTGACCTGTTCAATCTTCTCTTCTAGTGTGGATGTGATTCAAATAACATTTTGCCTCTTCATCACAAACAATCACTCAAACATCTCTCTATCTCATCATATAAGTTAGGCACTAACTTGTTTATTGATGACTCCTAAGGTAATCTTCCTTACCTTTACCAGTGTTCTGCAACACAAGGCGATACCCAAGATATCAAATCTTGTACTCCTTCATAATAGTGTTGCACATACATCTCTTCTACCGGTGGTCATCCCATACCGGTTGACATCAATGACAACACAATGCCAACAATCTCCCCCTTTGGCATTGATGTCAACACATGTAGTATCTAACATCCTACATAGTCTTTCTTCCCCTTACTATGATCCATGGATTCATACACATGTAGTATGTGGTATACTACATAATCCTTCTCCCCCTTTGACAACAATGGCAAAGGGCACTGTTAGGGTGTCATTCCTCCTTGTCTTTACCAACACTGACCAAATACTTTCTCCCCCTTTGTCTTCATTGGATGTAACACTTCCTTTGATACCACTTATTATCTTGTCACTAGTTATTACATCTTCTCAAGTCACAACACTTGAGATGGGGAACTTAACCATCAACTGACACCAATTTAGCCTCCACGTCCAATGCAATTTGAACTCAATTTGTAGAAAGACTGATACCAATTTTTGATGTATCAGTGAATACTAATCACTTGCCAGTCAACCTACAACACCTCTACAATTTCCATCTCCTGCAGTTTGGGCAGTCAGTATCCTTGCAAGTTCAAGAAAGACATCTCTTCATCATGAGCACTTGAACTCCCCCTTAGTTATATATCTCAAGTTCTTATCATCGGTGATGTACACTACTTGGGCTCCAATCTTCTCTATATACCAGTTTAGTTGTGCATAGGTGATCATCTGATGATCTTTCAACTCCAATGTATCCACCACAACCTATGACATGATCCTAAAATTTCTCAATGCCATACAATAACATCATCATGCCAAGAGACAAATCGATTAGCCTGAAAACATGCAAGCCTGCATGGTGAACAACTGGGGCTAGCATAAGTCTTTCAGGTTTTTATCAACACCTCTTGAGATATAATTTCAATCCATACTACCAGGGATAATGCAATGCTCTCCAACCGCATTGTCTTGCATAACTTGCAAGTAGCTGTTAGCATACATGTTGGTAACATCCTGCACATACCGATTAACATCTAATGCCAATTTTTAACCTTCACTCTTTGAAACATGCAGTGGTGATCCACCACTAATCTGTAGGTGTGTAGTCAAGGAAACATCTACACACACTTATCTTTACATTTTCATCCTTCATATCAACAACATCATGTTCTTTCATGTTGCCTCCTTTACTGAAGGGGTGGAAGGTAAATTTAATGTGCTACTCCCCCTAAGGTCCTACATCTCCTTTAGGCCTTAGGAGATATCACTTGTGTGCCGAGTACATGGTGTCAGCCCATGGTCTTCTTCCTCCATATTTGCTTGGTCTCATCCTTCTTCCCATTTCTAGATTCTTCATTATGGTCAGAAGTAGTGCTATAGTAGCACACAACCTCCATCCCAACTTCATGATTGGCAAATCTCTTTACAAACCGGTTTGACCATCTTCTACTGGTCATGTTGCTATGACTAGCAACTAGAACCAATGGACCTCTTACTCTTGTAGGGACATTTCTCCTTTGGTTCCATGCAAGTCTCTACCTTCCATATGCTTTGTTTTCACTTTTTTGTAGAGAATGGCCATTTTATTAGCCTCCATGTGACTACAAGTTCCTCTTCCTACATTCAAACTCTCTATAGCCAGATCCATTGTAGTTATGATAAACAATTTTTGCATAACTGGGAGAAGGGACATGCATGTATCTACTTCTGTATACATCTTTCCCATAAACATGATTTCTATGAGATCCTACATTATCCTTTCTACATCTCTTTCTACATTCCCCTACCTTATGGCCATAATCATTACATGTAAAGAAATAATCAGTAAATGATGGCATATGACTTACATATTTACTTTGCCATGCATGAGGAGTTATTGTCAGTTTTGCATCCCCATCTATTCCTTTTTGAGAATGGATCCTTGGTTGTCCATTCTGAGCACCTCTTTCATTGGATCTTTTCTTCTTCTCACACACTTGCTTTCCCCTATGGGTGGTAGCATTTTTCTGTCCTCTTTTGGTGGAGTATCTCCTTCGCTGCTTCCTCATCTTCCTACTTCCGGTGAAGTTTTCTTCTCCCATCTTCCCCTTACCTTCGAGATCTACATGATTCTTCCTTTTTGCAGCATTGATCTTCACCCTTGTCTACAAGTAAACACCAATTGTGATCATGTCAACCTTCTTTTGAGGAGCATATCTAACTGGGAAGGTCAGGCCTTTGCTCTCTCCAAGAAGCCACTAAATTTTTTTGTCTTTTATCTCTAGCAGAGAGGCTAGATCTTCACACCAATATTTCTTGGTGTCTTCTACCCGAGTCTTCAACTCTGAGATGTATTTCTCAAATTCTTCAAGGCATTTGATTAACCAGTTTTGCTCCACAACAACAACATTCTTGAATAGCTTGTATTCCCTTCTAACTCTATTGAGTTCTTCAAGGGTATTTACAAGTTCTCCTTCAAGGTCAACTTCTACTTCTTTATTATCAAAAGGGTCTTGATAGCTAGAACTATCTTCCATGTCTTCCTCTTCATCATCATCACTGCTAAACACATCTTGTTGAGGGGAATTGTTTGCCCAACCACTTTCAAATTCTTGGGCCATGAAGAGTTGAGCTCCTTCTTCATCACTGTTGTGGCTGCTAGCAGATCTATCTTCATCATCTAGATAAAAATGAGAGGTATTTCTCATATTTGCTTCAATTTCAAATTCTACAGTTGAGGGTTCCTTTCCATAGAGCTTCTTCAATATTTCCCATAAGCTCTTTGTTGTTTTACACCTATCCACCTGTGAAGAGACATCACTAGTGATTCCACTAAATATAGCCTTCATGACTTCTTCATTGCACTATTTTCTTCTTTCTTCTACAAATTTGATAGGAAGACTAACCTTTCTTGGGAGACCATCAACTACTGACATCCATACATCAAACCCTAAAGAGGATAGAAAAACTTTCATTCTTCAACTCCAAATAAGAAATTTTGAACCATCAAATATAGGAGCAAAGATTGACACTAAAAAAATCATTGTGTCCTTTGGCCGGAATCTACCCAAGTTGGAGAATACTCTTATAACTGGGAACCGAGGCTCTGATACCAATTGTTAGACACAATGCACCACTGAGAGGGGGAGGGGGTGAATCAGTGGTTCTCAAATCTTTTTCCCTTTTGCAATCCTAAGTGAACATACCGATTGATAGATTTAACTCAATATAGACTTACCGGTTATGGAGGAGACTAACTCAAATGCAAACACACTCAAGGGGACATCACATAACACCAACATATACGAAGAAAACCCAATATGGGAAAAACCTTGGTGAACAATGTTGCTGGAGTCTACTACTCCAATCCAACCTCACAATAAAACACAGTTACAAAGTTTAGGGCACCAACCCAAGAAACACCAACCCCCAAATTTAGGGCACCGACCCAAGGAGCACCAACCCCTAACTTTAGGGCACCAACCCAAGGAGCACCAACCCCTGACATTAGGGCACCAACCCAAGGAGCTACAATCACTGCATCGAGCTAAAACTTAGTGTTCATAATATAAGCATCAAATATATAAGTAGTTACCTATTATAAGTGAATCTTGCAACCATTACATGTATCTTACTATGTTGGTGAGATACCTTTTCTGCTTCACCAACTCACTTATCTACTGCTCTTCACCTGTTGCTTCACTGCTGGTAAGCCCTACCAGTTTATCTCTCTTTTGTACTGCTCTCACTAAATCTCTTCCTCACCTGCTCTTATCTTAACTGATTCTACTCTTTGTCAGTTGTCTATTTATCTTCTCTGTAGCCTCCTTCACTTCTTCTCTACTGGTATGAACACTACCAGTTCTTCACTCCAATCAGTTGAATGCTTCAACCAGATTGTCTCTCACTCCCACTCTCTTCATAGATGCTCATTGAGCACTTGGCTAATTTTCTCTTACTTGCAGAAGTCTTTCACTTTGCAATCGTACAATATTCTTGTATTCAACAACAACGACTAATATTTTTGGCCTTCACACTTATATCCCAGACTTCCCACCAAAACCCAATTCAAAATCTAGGCAGTTAGAGTTTCCTCACCATCCTCGAGGAAAACCAAATCCAATTAGATCTTATCAGAGCTTGTCTAATCTGATCTTTTAGATTGTCAATCTGCATGACTCCACCATTTACGCATCTCCTAGATCATGCCTTTCATCTCTGGCGACTTTCTTTTTACCCTAATAGCTCATCTCTTGGTCAAACACAAAAGATCTGTCATGATATTTTCTCCATCGCCTCAATCTTCTCAATCGCTCTTAGCTGACTCATAGCTGTCTTCCAGACCTCGAGCCTCAAACCCCTACAATAGCTCTACAACATGTCCCATGATTTGTGTGACTTTTCATTAAATTCAACCAACCCTGCAGCAACCCTGTCGATGTACATCCCATCTTTATCCAAACGTAGGTTCGCCACATTGACTCCATGTGGCATCCATATCGACCAACTCCTAGCTTGGCATTTCATGTTGGTCTAGATAGGATCACCGACCAGCCACTCTACCAATTCCTCTTTCCTACCGGTTTGCTAATCTTGTCGGTATCGCACACTATACCGATAACCTCATCATGTCTGCATTCTGCTGATCTATGGGTGGAACACCTTGACTGGTCATTAGACATGTCTTTCTTGAGCAAGCTCATTTTCTCATTTCCCCAAGGTGGAGAGTCATCTACATCTGCACCTTACTCATTTTACCTATGGGCTTGCATACTGGTTATCACTCATGATGACACCAGTCATCAACCTTCACTAGACTCCTTCATCAGTCAGACCATTCTCCTATGATTATATTTGTATTCCCTCAATTCACCGATGGATCTAGTGTGATCCTTCAAGTCCTTTGCTTTACCTCTTTACTCTTATCTCACCAAGCTATAATAAACTCAATGCACATAGGAGATAAGCCCCACTTACTTGGTGGAGTAACACCTTGTCATCTGCTCATGTGAGTTCCCTGTTTGTGAAACATATCTTCAAATAGGCACATGTGAACCAGTCTGAGAACATTCACTGTCAGTCATTTCTTCCCATGATGACTGTATCTTCAATCGGTGAGGGTCCTATAGTTTTGCAACCTCATAGCACACCGATGACCTACTCAATCTTCTCTTCTAGTGTGGATGTGATTCAAATAACATTCTGCCTTGTCATCACTAATAGTCACTCAAACACCTCTCTATCTCATCATATGAGTCAAGCACTAACTTGTGTATTGATGAATCCTGAGGTCATCTTCCTTACCTTTACCAGTGTTCTACAACACAATGTGATATCCAAGATATCACATCTTGTACTCCTTCATAATAGTGTTACACGTACATCTCTTCTACCAGTGGTCATCCCATACCAGTTGACATCAATGACAACACAATGCCAACACTTCACAACTATGTATAAAGGGCCATCAAGTTCTCTAATGGTCTTACTAGGGTCAAATGTGATACATGGGTCCTTAGGTGTTTCTTGTTTCTCTACCATATTAACCATGATTGGAGCTATGAAAGTGACATTAGAGGGAGAGAAAGAGGTATGTTCAATCTCAATCACATTAGAGGTATTAGAGGGTAAAGGATCAATGAAAATCTTAAGATTTTGATTAAGAGAAGCTACTGATTTGTTTCCCTTATCATTCACATCTGCCACAAATATAGTATTATTATCAATCAAGTCTTTAATCTTACATTTTAATGCAAAACATTTTTTGTTAGTAAGATGAGATGGGGGTTGAATCATATAAACTCACAATCCAATTTAAACTTCAGATTCAACCTCAGTAGCCTTTACTAATATGCAACTATGACTATAAACCATTCAAACTCATAAATAGATACACTTAAAACATCATAACACATTTAACACCAGATTTAACATGGAAACCCAAATAGCGAAAAACCACTATGGGATTTCGGACCCACTAAAAATTATACCCTTCTAGAGTATGCTTGGTTAAAAGCCAATCCTATTACAGATTACATAAACACATTTCTAGATGTGACCCGATTAAGGGATTTCCCTCAGACTTGTTAGAATCTTGCACTTTGTTAGAAGTGACCTTGTCAAAGGATTTCAAACACTCATTCAGAATGTTACCTTGCTAGAGGATTTACAAATAAGACTGTTAGGTCCAGTCGGTTAAGATATTTCATGTCACTTACAAAATAAATAACAATGTAAAATATATCTGCAACTTCACATTTGAAATGCTAAAGCAAACTCTATGTGCTCAAAATAATTTTGTCATAAGGCATATCTTGCTCCTTGATGGGCTTCTCAATTTGTTCTTTAATCAGATATTCAATCTTCTATGCTTGGTGATCACTACTGTAGTATCATTGTTCTTCTGTTTGCCCGCATACATTGTTCATCAACAATTTCTTATTTATAAATAATTCCTAACCACTTAATCTCCTTGATCACATTTCCCATGATCAATCTTAGCCATTAGATCTTCAAACTTGACTAGGCTCATTATATCCTTCGATCTGAAAATGTTTTATGTCACCTTGGAACTTGTATTCCTTCCTTGGTACTTGTGCTAGGTTACGACCGTTCAATCTACACTGTGGATCTAACTCCTATATTTTCGTTGTCGTAGATCCTCAACAAACTTCTTGCACAACATACCAATCATCTATACATCTCCAGCTCATTGACATCCTTCATTTAATAATTCTTTTATCCATCCAATGCATTATGTTATTACTTAGTTGTTACTCGGTAAATACTGAACCTTTACTCAGTAGATATTCTGCCTTCTTTAACTGATATCAATAACCTTAGTGTTTACCGACTAGCTTCATGCTCGATAACATAGAACAATATCAAACCTTGACTCATCTATTTAATGAAATCTTTTCTCATTCTTAGAATACTCATATATAGGATATCAAAATAATCAAAACAACAAAATCTCATCATTGTCTAACTCGATAATAGTTTCCCATTGAATAACTTATTACTCCCCTTCATTTTCATTCTTTCCGTGTCACTTATTGACATCTTTATACTTATCAAAACATACTCATTAAGATATGGCAACATCATACTGAATTGGAAAATCAATTGCTTGACATCAATGAAAAAATAATATTATTAAGATAATAATCATCCTTTCTCAGTTATACCAACAATCTTACTGGAATGCCAATACTCTCCCTTTGTGAAATGCTAACACTTTTTAGTATCATGACTAGGTTGACGATGAAATTGACAAAAAAGAATTATTATCAGAGTGAGGTGAAGTTTCCTTAGAAGGATCAACTTGCTTTATTGGGGGGCATTTGGTAACATTTTTTTGTAACAACTGAGACATGATGCTATTCAAATATTCAATCAAAGGAGTAAATTGTCTTTCCCTTTTGAAAAATTTAGAAATAGGAGGCACACCTGTTGTAGCATTCACATTGTTGTTATTGATGGTATCATTGAATTTGATGAAGCCTTTGTTTGGTTTTAACTTTGCAAATGCTTGTTGAGAACTCTCATAGGAGTAGATTGCTCCATTTGACTCACAGTCAGTTGATAATTGTGAAGTGTTATTTACAACCGCGGAAAGGAAGTAAACTCAAAAAAGGAGAAGTTTTTGCCTAATGTCTTTTTGAAAATTAGAAATGAAAATTCTCTGAATATCATTATTAGGTACTGGAAAATAAATTTTAGAACACAAATTCTTATATCTAATGAAATTGGTCACTTTTTCTTTAACACCTTGTTTACAATGCATTAAATTAGTCAAAGTTATTTTAGGGCCTATGTTGTTTTGAAATTGTTGAATAAAAGCATTTGCTAATTGTTGAAAATAAGTAATAGAATAAGAAGGAAAAGAGAAATACCATTGTAAATCCTTATCTCTTAATTTTTTAGTAAATAATTTTGGCAAGCAATCTTTAATCATAAGCAAAGTTAGTACACAAAGTTTGGAATGTTTTGACATGTGTTAAAGGATCACCTTTTCAAGATGAGAATAATGCTCCAATCTCTTCAGGAATTAAACCTTGGGAAGCCTTAATTATAATGCTTCATCTAATGGGGGTAGTAGAGGTAAGACTAATCGTTGTAAAACTCATGTAGTAGAGGGAAATTTTGAAATTTGAATTTTTGAGTTTTGGGAACAAAGTTTGGAAAATTGAATAATACAAAATTCAAGAAAATAATGATTATATAATTTGAACTTTGTGGAAAAAATAATGAAACAATATCCAAGAAAATTTATGATTAATAAAAAGAGATTGAATATTAAAATTAGGGCCCCTGCAATACCACTTAATTAATATCGACAAAATTAAGATCTTAAAATTAGAGCAGATTATAATTAACCACTTAATTTTAAATGTTTCTTTGAAAGTTGTAATGTTGAAATTGGGAAGTGTTTTTTTTGTTTTAGAGGGATCAAAATTTGACAAAATCAGCCAATTTTCTGGATTTAAGCAATTAAATATAGTCATAACAATCTCCCAAAATTTTGAGAAAAAGCCAAGGACCGAGTTGAAGTTGCACCTAGTCCTCCCAATTTTTTTAGAAATTTTCAGGGATGAAAGATATGATGATTTGAGAGATAAACCCAAAAAATTGATTGATTTTATGATCTCTAGATAGACAAAATTAAGGTTTTAATGTCAAAATAGGACCCTATTAGGGTTTTGAAAAAGATAAGAAATTGAATTGCAAATTTGGAAAAGGCCAAACCTAATGGATAGGGCCACCTTGAATAATATTTAGAAAACTGAAATTTGTTGAAATTTGCACAAAATCGAATTAAATTTAGGATTTTAGGACCTAAACACTAAATTTTGAAATTTTGAATTTTGAGAAAATGAGGCAAATTGAAAATTTGAATTTTAGGCAAGAATACAAGTCTGAAAACAGTCACAAATCTGAAAATTAAATGTAAATCCATTTTTTGCACAAGGTCAAGTTGATGTTTGAAAATGAGGGTTTTGACAATTAACCACTTAATTTTGTAAAATTGATTTGCAAATTGAACAAGACAATGAAAGAATTGAATTTGACAAGCAATGCAATTTTTAGATCTAAGACAATAGATAGCATTTTTTGCAAAACACAAGTTCAATTTTAATTTTAACAACTAGGGTTTTGAATTAATTAACCACTAAGTTTGTGTAAATGGCAAGAAAAATAAACTTGTAAATGAAAAATATGCAATAATTTTCAATGTAAAGCATGTAACACGGCGGGTTCACCAAAATGTAATATGGTAAAAAGTGATGAGGGAAGATCAAGTGGAAAGCAAAGAGTGACAAAAGTTTCACAAAGGATTCCCTTCAACTTTTCACACATATTACATTAAAAGAGGGGTTGAATTCACTAGATCCAATCCCAATGGAAAGAGATTGAATACTAAGTGAATTGTAGGGAATTTGGAATGTATTAGGAAAGTATATTAACCCTCTTTTATAATAGACTAGTTGAATCAAGCAAACCAAGACTAAGTGCAAAAATGACGAAGAAATGATTATATCCTAAGATAGAGATGCAGGATGAAGTTGTGCAATTGGAATTAGTAGTAAAATGTCGAGAATAACCTTCCCTGCAAATCTAAGCAAAAGTTGTAGGGACCGGGTTAAAATTGCACCCAGTCCTCCAAAAAATCTGCACGTCGAAAAGGGTTTTTCCATCTCTAAAAATGAAGCCTAAACCCACAACTACAATCACGTACCTACAACCTACATAGAAAAAAGAGAGGAAAATATTGTTAAGATTGGGGGCTTGTGATGCAGCCATAACCAGTAAAAACCCTTAGAAGAGTCAACTGACCTATGTAGTGAGAGAGACATAATGCAAACAACATTAAAACATAACAAACTCATATTAAAGGATCATTTTGAAGTCATATAACTTCCAGAAATAATCCGGTAATCATTATATTATCATCAAAGAACATCCAGTAGTCAACTGGTTACATGCAGGCTTCAAGCCAGAAAAAACCCAACCAAGACTCTAAAAATCAACCAGATCACAACATGTGAATCTTAATCCTTATTCTTAGTTATACTTCCTCTACCCCTACAAATGATTACATAACATCATATTTATACCCACCGGAACATATCTGGTCACCCTCAAAGGATTACATTCACCAATGGAGGAAAATGAAATGTGTAATTATGTCAGCCCTAAGATTTAAAAAATCTTTCTAGAAAATAATAACCAAGTGATGCAATTCAGCAAGAAGGTCGACCACATGCCAAAGAACATTAGACAAGACCGAAGATGGATCCACGTGCCAAGAATCACACGGTAATGAAAGAAAAACAAATGGTAAGCACAAGAACTATCTTGAGAACCCAAAAAGAGCCAACCAAAAGTGATAACTGACTGGAGAAGAACCCATATGAGCTAGAAATATGTATTCAACCACACAAAACCGCTAGGAAATAACAAACAAGATCTTGCATGAAGAAATAGCAACTACTAGTGCATACCGATAAGAATACAAAAACTGCACAAAGAACTAAACAAGAAAGGAAATGTTTTTTGTTGATGCAAGATTGCTCATCAACCAAGGATGCTCCTACATTAGACAACCTAGGTAGAGAGGTATATCAATGGACTTGATTTTAGCATTCAAGATGAGATGAGTATGTTGAAGGTTTCAACATTTGAAGAAGCTTACTAGTATGCTTTGGAGGCTAAGGAGAAGGTGAGAAGAAGACAACTAAATAGGGGAAAAGAGATGTTCAAGATGAATGATAGTATGAAGAAACCGGTTGAAGAAGAGGAGTCAAAACCTAAGTGGAGTGAAGAAATGAAACATAAGACACCAAGGAAGGGTAGTAGTAGTATTGATAGAGAATTCACTGGAAAATGCTTCAAGTGTTGGGAAACCGGACTTAGATTCTATGAATGCAAGAAAGGAATATCAAGAAGTTGTGTGGCAAGTGAAGAACCAGATGGTACCGAATTTGACTGTGCACCAAAACAAGGAGAATCCATTATATTCAGAAGAAAGGATACTAGATATACTCAGAGGAGGAGTCTTTTTCATACTATATGCAAATCAGGTGGTAAGTGTTGCAAGGTCATTATAGATAGTGGAAGTACTGATAATTCAGTATCTAAGGAGATAGTTGAGAAGATTGGGTTGAAGAATCTTGAGCATCCTTTTCCTTATGAGGTAAGTTGATTACAAGATGATCAGAAGGTAGAGATAAAGGAGCAGTGTTGGGTGAGTTTCAATATTGGGCCTTTTAGAGAAGAAGTTTTATGTGATATTGTGTCAATGAATATTTGTCATGTCTTGTTGGGAAAACCTTGGTAGTATAATAAATGAGCTATTTATGACTGTAGAAGAAACCTAGTTACTATTGAAAAGGATAGGAAGAAGTTCACATTGATTTCTTTGAAGGAGAAAGAGAAGAAGGTGAAGAATCTGAGTCCTGAGAAAAGTTGCAAGAAACCGGTGGTAGAGGTTATACTAGAAGGTTTGAAAGAATTGGTGGTAGAGGCTATACCAGAAGGTTTGATAGAAATGGTTGCATAGATTATATCAGAGGGTGACATGAGTTGGCAGAAGTATCTAAAAGATGAATCTAATGGACAGATGGAACCGGATGACATGGAGCTAATGGTAATAAACTGGATAAAGTCTTGTGGAAAAACTAAATCAGAATTGTAGAAACAAAGGCATTGTGCAAATCTGAAGCAAAGAAAGAGAAACAAAGAGAGTCATAGGTTAGAGAAGTTGGTTGAAGAATAAGAAGAGATAGAGCAGAGATTGGCAGATGAAGAAGATGTTTGGATCAGAAATAAGCATGGGATCTTCATCCTGAATCCTCTTAGATATTCATGAGTTTCCTCTCATGGAACATCTTTTTTTCTATTACAAGTCAAATTACATTTATTTATGTGGTTTAGAGGGATTCAAGTTGGCCCAAGAAGAATCAAATAGCTATGAAGATGATGAAATGTGTA
Organism: Cryptomeria japonica; assembly: GCF_030272615.1. Classification (NCBI taxonomy): domain Eukaryota; kingdom Viridiplantae; phylum Streptophyta; class Pinopsida; order Cupressales; family Cupressaceae; genus Cryptomeria; species Cryptomeria japonica. The sequence continues at coordinate 82,035,178 of NC_081411.1, read as the reverse complement.
AAACCACCATGTTGGCCTTCGCTAATGAAAATCCTCTAGAAAATACAAAGGAAGAAGTGTGGATCGAAGGGAGGGTCAACCACACACCAAGGAATGCTAGAAACAACAAACTAGGTCTTCACAAGCTATGAAAAGGATCCACAAGATTTTCTAATAGCAAATAGGTCCAAGTGGTTCCGGTGTTCTAAGCCCGTAAACTATCTCAAAATTCAAAAGCAATAACTTGCCAGAAAATGATCCAAATGTCCCATGGATTTGGAAAAATGAAGATGATCATGTCCTCAAGGAAAATCCATCTCCACAAGATTCGGTGAGAAAAAGAAAGAAAATGAAAAAAGAAATGTTGAAACTACAAATAGGGAATGAACTAGAAAATAAATCTTTTTGGTTGATGCAATATTTCCAAGAATCAAGGATGTTCCTCCATCAACTAACTAGACTCATATAGACATCAAAACCAAGAGACGTAATGTATTTTTTCATTCAAACACTCCAAAACACATAGTTTGATCCATCAAACAAAGGAGTTCTATTAGTAGCCAGACCTTCTAAGGACCTCGTTTAAACACAAACTAGACCAACACTTAGGCTTTTAAGTTGTAATAGAGAACAACTTCTTTGATACCAGTTGAAAGACAACCATAAAATACTGAGAGGGGGAGGGGGTGAATTAGTATTTTTAAAATTAGAAACTTTGGAAGACAAAAAGCTGAGAACAAGATAAACAGAGAGATAAGGACACAAAAATTTTATCATATGGAAAACCCAATAGGGTAAAAAAAATAGGGTATGCAATAAATCAAATGGGCTACAACCCATGATGGTAAGATGAAATAATAAGGATCTGGTAAACTACTAAGAGAGGGGGGGTGAATCAGTAGATAGAAAAACTAATATAAACTTTCACCTAACTCAGAAACAACCTCTCAAAGTAAACTTTAAACTGACAACTTAAACCACTAAACTATAAATGCAATATCACTATTAGAATAAACTGTCAAGTTAAAATGGTTGACTGTTAAAACAAATTAACAGTAAACAACTTGAAACTCACAAAAATCCAATTACATTTACTTGACATAAGTAAAACTTTATTTCAAGTTGTTGTTGGTTAACATAACTTATCAAAGTGGATTAAGTAGTTAAGCAATTCAACCAAAGAAAACATAACCACAAAAACATTCACCACTTGACACAATATTTTTGACGTGGACACCCAAATGGTAAAACCATAGTGAGATGAGACTCACAAGATAACTATCTAAACTCTTCTAAAGTTCTCCCTATTAGGAGCCAAGCCTGTTAAAGATTTTACAAAAAGTCCTGTTAAAAACATATCCTATTAGGGACCACCCGGTTAAGGGATTGACTATAATGCCTTGTTAGAAGCAATACCCTGTGAGGAGTAACCTCAGTAGAGGATTTGAAATCTATGCTAATGGACCACTTGGTTAGAGGATTTGAATACCACTAAGCTTGTTAGAGCTTACCCGATTAGGGGATTTTACTGCTGTAATGTTAGAAAACAACAAGAGTTTGTTGATCTATTAGAATAGCACTACACTTGCTTGTTCAGATCCTTTTCATGCTCCTATTTGATTTTACACAAACTACAAATACATGATCTATTTTGGCAACCACACTCTCAATTACAACTTTTCAAACTCTCTAAACAAAACAACTCATCAACCTTATAAACAAATCAATTATGTTGGTAACACAACAAAAACCTAATTCTCTCATAGAGATTACAAACATGTCAATTCAGGTATGACCATTGGATTACATAAAAATCTCTACACATCATTCAAGAAAGCCTCGACCACTCGTTGATCACCGCTTCATCGAACTCAATAACTCATCATGCATTTTTCATTACATGCAATTTACTTGCTCATTCCCAAGATAAAAATCATTACCTCAATGATCCAAAAACACTTTGAAACTTTCCTCATACAATATGCATACATGTCATAATCATTACCACTCATCATGAGATCATAAACAAATATAACCAATTCACAAAACTTAATCAGTTAGGGTTTATCAAATCAACAGGTAGGGTTTACTGGTTCAACTCTCCAATACTTAGCAATACCAGTTCACTCCACAAACTTACCCTACTGGTTATAGTTCCCTTAACTATCTCTTCCTACTAGTTACAAAATAACATTATAACAATATCATTACTGGTTAATTGACATCAATGACAACATAAAAATCATTAATGCAATCTTCATGCAAATTCCAACAGTCTCCCCCTTGGCATTGATGACAATATAAATATCAATACCATTGATTGTTGTGATTGTTAATAGGAATCTTGGTTTACATTTTACCATGTACTCTCCTTGTCTTCAGCTGGTAGCTGGCAATAGAACAATCATACAATTCTTCTCCCCCTTTTACAACAATGCCAAATTGAAAGTAAAACATGCAATTTCAAACTCACTGTTCAACATCAACAACCTTGCAACTTGATGCTCCCCCTATGGAATAACTCCACTTCTACACCAATCCTATTGTAAACTTTTCCAAGTAGCTTCGGGACTAATGTAATCTACATCATGCTAAATTCACCTCATGAAGGGGTACAATACTCAGCTGACTTCTAAGATACTCAAAAGTAGTCTTGGGTAGAGGTTTAGTAAAGATATTTGGAAGCTTCTCCTTGGTAGAAACATCCTCCAAGATCACATCTTTACTCTACACTTTTTTCCTCAAGAAATGATACTTCAATTCAATATGCTTGGTTCGTGCATGCAAAACAGGGTTCTTGGAAATATTTATGGCACTGGTATTATCACATAAGATCTTTACGAGTTCTATAAACTTCATCTTGAAACCTTCCAAAATGTGCCTCATCCAGATAGCCTAGGTACAATTCATATAAGTAGCAACATACTCAGCTTTAGCAGTATATTGTGATATACAACTCTTCTTCTTGCTACTCCATGAAACAAGTCTTCCTCCAAGAAAGAATGCTCCACCGATTGTGCATTTCCTATCATCAACATTACCTACCTAGACTGCATCTGTATACACCTTCAAGTCAAAGTTACCTTCATATGGATACCATAATCCATAGTCAACAGTGCCTTTCAAATATCTGAATATCCTCTTGGTTGCTATCAAATGTGTTTCCTTAGGATTCTTTTGAAATCTAGCAACTAGACCAACTGCATGAGCTATATCCGGTCTATTGTGAACATAGTGCAATTTTCCAATCATTGACATGTACTCCTTTTCATCAACAGATGTGGCATCATCTTCCTTAGGCAACTTACAACATGTAACCATTGGTGTCCCAGCTAGTTTACAGTCACTCATACCAAATGTCTTTAATACCTCTTTCACATACTTAGACTGTGTAATGAAAATACAATTCTTCATTTGTTGTATTTGCAAACTTATGAAAATCTTTATCTCTCCCACTAGAGACATTTCAAAATAACTTTTCATTTCATTTCCAAATTCATTTCTCATGTCATCATTGCCTCTAAATATGATATCATCCACAAACACTTCACTAATTGGTATTTTATCTCCTTCATATTTGAGAATTATGTTTCTATCTTCACTAGTTCTCTGAAAAACCTATCTTCATCAGGTGTGAATGAAGCATTTCATACCATTCTCTCGATGCTTGCTTTAATCCACATAATGCCTTGTGCAACTTACATTGCATGTCTTTTTCATCAGTCAAGGCATAACCATCTGGCTGTTCAATGTATACTTCTTCTTCTAGTATTCCATTTAAAAATGCAGAATTCACATCCATTTGATATACTTTGAATCCCTTATGTGCTGCAAATGCTAGTAAATTTATGACACCTTCCAGTTTAACAACTGATACAAAAGTCTTACCATAATCTTCTCCTTCTTCTTGTCGATAACCTTTGCAAACCAATCTAGCTTTGTTTCGGACCACTGCACCACATTCATTCATCTTGTTCTTGAACACCCACTTAGTACCTATCTCATTTTTATTCACCAGTCTTACCATAATCTTCTCCTTCTTCTTGTCGATAACCTTTGCAAACCAATCTAGCTTTGTTTCGGACCACTGCACCACATTCATTCATCTTGTTCTTGAACACCCACTTAGTACCTATCTCATTTTTATTCACCAGTCTAGGTACTAGGGTCCATGTATTGTTCTTCTTAATTTTATCAAGCTCCTCCTCCATATCTTTGACCCAATGATCATCTCCAAATGCTTCCTTTGTAGTTCTAGGCTCAATAGTGGATATCATGCAATAATTCTCTCTAATTCTTCTTCTGGTTAATACTCCAACATCCTTATCTCCAATAATCTAGTCAGGATTGTGATTGAGTCTCACATACCTCGGAATAGTATGATCATTATCTTCATGTTCATCTTCTTCATTATCATCATCTTCTTCTGAGTTTACCTGTTCCAGTTGAACTAGTACATCAACATTTACTTTACCAATTTTAGGTTTCACAGGTTCTGGTTCCAAAAACAAAATGCAAGGATCTTCATCCTTTTTCTCCATACTGATTTCTCCTGAGACTTTAGGATACTCATTCACTCAAACATCAACACTCTTAATGATTCTTTGTGTCTAGTTATTGTAACATTTGTAGGCTTTACTCTTGATGGAATAACCAAGAAATATACCTTCATCACTTTTAGCCTCAAACTTACTAACATAGTCACCTCTCTTAATAAAACATTTTATACCAAATATCTTGAAATAACCAACATTAAGTGATCTACCATACCAGTATTCATAAGGAGTCATATCCTTACCTCTTTTTACCAAAATCTGGTTCATTGTGTAGATAGCTGTGTTGACAGCTTCTCTTTAGAAGGTTTTTGCTACACCTCCCTGTATCAACATCATCCTAGCAACTTCAACAACTAACTGATTGTTCCTCTCTACAATACCATTCTATTGTGGTGTCTCAGTGCAGAAAGTTGTCATTTGATACCATTTTCTTCACAATATCTAATGAATTCCTTAGAAGTAAACTCAACGCCTTGATCAATCCTCAAACACTTTATCTTCTTACCACTCTCCTTTTTAGCTAAGGCCTTGAATGCCTTGAATTTACTAAATTATTATTTTTTATCCTTCAATAATATGACCCACATCATCCTTAAGAAAGCATTAGTGAAGATCATAAATAATCTATCACCTTGAATAATTTTAGTCCTTATTGGTCCACAAAGGTCTGTATGAACCAAATCTAATAGATGTTGCACTGAAAAAGACTTTCTCTTAAAAGTTGAGGATGTTATCTTTCCCAACAAACATTCCTTACATAGAGCATTAACTGGTTTGTCCAACTAAGGAAAACCTCTCAGTCTCTTGGACTTACTTACTTTAACAATGTTATTAAAATTTAAATGACAAAATCTCCTATGTCAAAGCCAACAATCATCCACTTTAGCAATTAAACAGTTGCTAACTTTGGGATTTAGGTGAAACAAGTTAGCTATTTTTTGCTTGTCGGTTGCAATCAGTTCACCTTTGCTCCCATAGGTTTTGCACATAGCGTTCTTAAACTCCAATGGGTATCCTCTATCATTGAGTTGAGAAACACTCAAAAGATTGTTCTTGAGACCTTCAACCTAGTAGATATCATCTGCACTACTCTTTCAATTAAGAGAAATAGCTCCCTTACCTTTAACCATGTTGGGTGAGTCATTACTAAATCTTACAAGTCCACCATAAAATTCCTTCAAAGAAATAAATTTTCTCCGGTCATCGATCTTGTGATGTGAACAACCACTATCAATAATCCAATCATCAGAATTATCCATGTGAGAAACTAAATCCTTCTGATCAGATGTCTCCTCTTTGATGGCTACAAAGACAATGTCTTCATTATCATCACCTCATCAGTGATACCACCATCAACTGCAATAAGACAATCTCTTTTTCCTTTTCCCTTGTACCTCTTGAACTTCTCTTTCTTGTGCTCATTATCACCATTAGGATAGTTAGCTGCAATGTGTCTAATCTTTTTGCATGCAAAATATTTCAAAGGTAATTTACCTCTATATTTACCGTTACCTCTGGGCAATCGCTTGGCCAACAATGCTTCAAACTCAACCAAACTGTCTTCATCATCAATTTCTCTGCTAGATCTAGATTTGTGATAGTGACTAACATCTCTACTTTTCCTCATAGATGGGCTAAAAACTAAAGCTCTAAATGCTAATTCAGATTTCTGAATACTACCATCATAACCATTTAATACAAAAGTAGTAACCTTACCAATGATGGAGTCAAGGGTTACCTTGGTTTTGTCAATTGACTTTAGCTCCTGAATGGCTACAACTCGGATAGCGTAGACCAATAGCAGGGTTCTAAACACATTACTAACCACTATGGTATCTTACACTTTACCACCAACACTCTTGATCTCTCCAACTATCTCTTTTATCCTTTGACCATATTGTTGGATATTCTCACCTTCAACCATCTACATGTCATCAAACTTTCCTCTTAGACTCTCTTCCCTGGCAATCTTCACATTTTCATCACTGCTATAAATCTCTTCAAGTTTCTTCCATACCCCATATGCAGTCTCCAGACCATGAACATCAACATATTCTACATCAGACAAGGAACTGATAATAGCCTCCAATGCCTGATTGTTTTTTGTTGCTCTTTCTTCTAATCATCAGTCATAATCTTACTAGGTGCAACATATTGAGTATTAGCGTGTTCCTAGTATTGATTTCCAAGACTTGATATAAATTTTCATTCTATCACTCCATATTCTATAGTTCTCTTTGTTAAACTTCAGACATTTCTTCTTCATCATGTTCAACAAGATCTTTACCTCAAGCTATTAAGCTTAGACCTTAGAGGACTTGATGAGTGCTCTGATACCAATTGATGGTATGATGAAAGAATAAGGATCCGATCAACTAGTGAGAGGGGGGTGAATCAGTAGATAGAAAAATTCATATAAACTTTCACCTAACTCAGAAACAACCTCTCAAAGTAAACTTTTAACTGACAAGTTAAACCACTGAACTATAAATGTAATATCACTGTCAGAATAAATTGTCAAGTTAAACTGGTGAGTGTTACAAAAAATTAACAGTAAACAACTTGAAACTCACAAACATCTAATTATATTTACTTGACATAAGTAAAACCTTATTTCATATTGTTGTTGATTAACATAACTTATCAAAGTGGATTAAGTAGTTAAGCAATTCAACCATAGAAAACATAACCACAGAAACATTCACCACTTGACACAATATTTTTGACGTGGAAACCCAAATGGGAAAAACCATGGTGAGATGAGACTCACAAGACAACTATCTGAACTCTTCTAAAGTTCGCTCTGTTAGGAGCCAAGCTTGTTAAAGCTTTTACAAAAAGTCCTATTAAGAACAGATCCTATTAGGGACCATCCGGTTAAGGGATTGACTATAATGCCTTGTTAGAAGCAATACCCTGTGAGGAGTAACCTCAGTACAGGATTTTAAATCTACCCTAATGGACCATCTGGTTAGAGGATTTGAATAACACTAAGCTTGTTAGAGCTTACCCGATTAGGGGATTTTACTGCTGTAATTGTTAGAAAACAACAAGAGTTTGTTGATCTGTTAGAATAGAACTACACTTTCTTGTTTAGATCCTTTTCATGCTCTTATCTGCTTTTACACAAATCGCAGATACATCATCCAGTTTGGAAACCACACACTCAATTACAACTTTGTGAACTCTCTAAACAAAACAACTCATTGACCTTATAAACAAATCAATTAGGTCAGCAACACAATAAAAACCTAATTCTCTCATAGAGATTATAAACAAGTCAGTTCATGTATGACCATTGGATTACATAACAATCTCTACACATCATTCAAGAAAGCCTTGACCGCTCCTTGATCACAAAATCATCGTACTCACTAACTCATCATGCATTTTGCATTACATGCAATATATTTACTCATTCCCAAGATAAAAAACCATTATTTCAACGCGCCAAAAAAACTTTGAAACTTTCTTCATACAATATCCATACATTTCATAATCATTACCACTCATCATCATATCATAGCCAATATAACCAATTTACCAAACTTAATCAGTTAGGGTTTATCAAATCAACAGGTAGGATTTGCCGATTCAACTCTTCGATACTTAGCAATATCGGTTCACTCCACAAACATACCTATCGGTTACAATTCCCTTCACTAGCTCTTCTTACCAATTACAAAACAACATTATAACAATATCATTACCAATTAATTGACATCAATGATAACATAACAAATCATTAATGCAATTTTCATGCAAATGCCAACAACCTAGTGACATTTGAGAGCTTCAACTCTCAAGAGAGAACCCACTTAGAATATCAGCGATTGCTATCACTATGAGCTCCAACTCATTACAAAGACTCCAACCTTATAGAGAACAAACCCAGTCAAATAGGGTATAGGATCATAAATTTGAAAGATCTACGAGCTCTATGTATTACTCTGAAAAATGAGTAAACCACATATAATTAATGTATAGTTCCTTAAGAAATATCTTTAGTCAACATTTCACATTTGAGCAAAAATCCATTGTTTGGGTTGACTAAAGGAACTTCAAATCAAATGAGCTTTATCACACAAAACATTATACGTCAGTTCTACATTTAAACACAAAAAATTGGATGGGAGATTAGGACTATTTTTAGTAAATAGATGGAATAATTTCATTGATATGAATGCTATATATCAGATCAACCTCCAACTATGCCTTTGAACCCTTCTCATATTAGCAATCAGTCTTTCAAAAAGATCTTTGAATATATAATTTTTAAAAACAAGCTTCACATATGAACCATGATAATCTGAACTATTTGAGAGCACAACTCCAGCAAAGGCACACCTCACAAAGAATGAATAACACCCTTCCGAAATGAAATAACTCACACAAGAAAACTATATACCACTATGATTTATTTGCATATTTTTAATATTTCACACCCTCATTTAATTCAAAAACTTCTCATTTCATGTTTTTTTTTTGACCCGATAATCTACACTTTTTCATCTCTCCACCCAAATTCACTTTTTGCAAAATGGATTAAAAGGAAATTATATCCAAGCTGAGGGTTGATAGTTTTTAAAAAAGAAATGCATGACTTAAAAAAAATCTCTGCCATTATTTTGAATAGAGACCTTTTATTTTAGGAAATCGAACTCCCTTTTTATTTTGCAGCAAGGAAAGATGACTATCTCCAATCATTAAAAAAAGAAGAATGTGAGTCGACACTGTTACTACTTATCAAATTGCCATTAGTTTCATATCCAAAGTCATACTATATTCTAGTTGGTTAGTATTATCGAATCCTACAACCAGTACATACAGAGAAGTCGGTATGAATAGTCTAGTCAGTTACTGAAGAAAGCAGTCACAAAACATAGTATTCACCGAGTTGTTTACCGAGTAAAGGTTCATGGCTACCAAGTGGTAAGTTAACTCACCGAGTTGATATTCACCGAGTGAAACATTTTACTAGATACATTGAACTTGGACATGCACATGAAAATGTGTTACAAGATCGAGGCACATCTAACCATTTTTGCATTGGAAATTGCACTATGAAATTATGTATGATTACAAGGCCAATCTAACCTATGAGATATTTTGTTTAGTTATTCATTCGAAGAATCTTTTTTGTAAGATCGAAGCAATGAATCAGATCACTGCTGTAAGAGATCTATATATATAGTATGATTCTAGGGTTAGACATATGACATGATATGATGTGATAAGAGATGCAATGAGATAGCAGTGTGTATGCATGAAGGAAGACTGTTACAGAGACATAGAGAGGTCACCGAGAAGGTTATTAGTGAACAGTCAAAGAACAGAGTAAATAGAAGGGTTTACCGAGTTTCATTATGGTTTACTGAGGTATGTTACAAGCGAGGTAATCTTATTCAGAGCACATAGAATCTATGAGATTTTGCCAAGATCAAGAGCTCAATGAAATGTACAAAATAGAGACACAATATAGGACAAGAATAAACTGTATTCTCATCAATAGAAAATGATCAATAATATCAATTTCATACAATGTAGATGAGCTTGCTTATATAGGCAAGGCTAGGGATATGTGAGCACACAAATATGACATGTGGCTCAGTAAGAAACAAGGGTAGGTAGGAGAAATAATATAATAGTCCACATGAGGTGGATCACCCACTGAATGTGGAGTGTAACAACAAGATCAACACCATAAAAGGTGGAATTTCTCCTACACACACTATCCCAATGTGGCACAAACACCCAAGTGTCTCATACCCAAACTACTATGAAATGCATTTCCTAAGTAAACTTAAGTAAGTGTAATAATATCCAAGATGAATAATTATTTACACCAACACCCCCCCTTAAGTGCAACTTAGGGGAATGCACTTAAGTCACCAATGTAACTAAGCAATGCAAGATGGGTCCCAGCTACGAGGCCATGTTAGGTACCCATGTACAAATTCAAATGCATACAAACCAATGCATTGAAATCTCTCACAAAGTGGGGAAAGAGAGAAAAACCCAATGGGAAAAAACCCTCCCCCAAAAGAGAGATGAAAATCATACAAGAGAACTCTCATAGAAGAATGTGAAGGACAAAACCCCATGTGAGGAAAAAGTCCCCCCCATATGAGAGAAGAAGAGAAGCTAGGAAGCCCCCCCTCAATGTGGAATCTGCACCAATGATAGAAGCTCGATGTATGAAGAAATTGCTCCACGAATGTCAAACAACATTCCTCCCCTTAGGAAGAAACAAAACCAAAGGTGTATCCATGAAGTCTCCCCAATCATGAAGGGAAGATGTATGAAGAAAACTCATGATGAAAGGAATCTCTAAAAACTGCTCAAGTGTCCCCATGTCAATGCTGAAAGATACCCCCTCCAAAGATGGTAAACTATGCCACACTGCTGAAAAAGGAACTCCAAGATCTAGTGGAGATGGATGTAGAACATGTCCCAAAGACTCACATGTCTCCTCAATAAATAAAGAGACCTCCTCCAACTGTTGTACATAAGTATCCACAATCATGTCAACCTCGAAAGAATGATCATGTAGAGAATGAACAAGAGGGTTAGAGTGTTCCCTCGCAACAATTGAAGAAGGATCACCTTCATTAAAGAGAAGATGAATGTCATCAATGATGTCTCCCAAATCTGCAATGTAGGATTCCATAAATAAACCTGCAATGTCTGTCAAGTAATCATCCCATGAATCTGAAGCTGGAAGACAATGAATATCTTGCTGCACTGAATCACATGAAGGCAAAACTGTTGCATTATCTGCATCATCAAGTGCAATAGATGATGTGATATCAATATGAGGAGATGAAATACAAGGCTCAAGAATAGTGTCACATGTGAGAATCCCCATGTTCAAGTGCCCAAAGTTCTCCTCAAAATTTGAACCATCACAAGAAGTGTGATCATAATGTGTAGAATCATCAAATATAAAATCATCATCATCAACAAAATCTAAAAAGGAGTATAACTAAGATGCATTATCAACCACCCCAGTCGCAATGATAGCTCTAGTCTCCAAGTCTCTAATGAAAACTGAGTCAGGTGTGAACTCCACGACTCTCTTAGTTGCGCCATGTGTGATTTGATAGATAGAAAGGAGATTGTTTGTCAAGTGGGGTACACACAACACACCGTTGAAGGAGTTATCCCCAATGTCAATAGATCCTTTCCCAATCACATCCATGTATGTATGATTGCCCATCAAAATCTGTGGCATGGTGCAAGGCTCAAATGTAGAGAACATAGACTATGAAGATGCCATATGATGAGAAGCCCTTGAATCTAGAAGCCATCTCTCTGAATCATGACTAATAGTAGCACATAGAGATTTTCCTTTTCTTGTTCCAAAAGAGTGAGTCTTCCCAGTGAGTCTTCCCACTTGTAGAAGCCATGAATGCTTGCCCTTTTCCTTTTGAATGTGAGGAAGTGGAAGTTGATGAATCATCCTTCTTGTAGACTTTAGGTAAATCAATGTTATGCTTTTTGATGATATGTGTGAGCTCATCAATCTTCTTAGAATGGCAACGATGCTCCTCATGACCAATATTTTTACAATAAGCACAAGTAGGTCTCTCCCTCTTTGGTGAATTATCTCTCTTGGAAGAGGATGAATCTCCTTGTTTTGGAGAAGATGGTGCTTTTTCTTTAGGCTTTGATTGCCATTTCTTCTTGTTTGAGTTGTCCTTTCCTTGATTTCCTTTGTTCCCTTGATTTGCCACTAATGCTTGAGACTTAGAAGCCTTAAGAATGCCCATGCTTATCAACTTAGTTTGTTCCATCATCAACATTTCATTGAAAGCATAAAATGTATGCATTGTGTAGCTTGAACCCATTGTCATCCTATGGGTTTGGAAACTAGAAACAAATGCTGCATATTCTTGTGGAAGCTTGCCTATCAAGTTGAATATCAATTGAGTATCCTTCTTATCAATGCCACAATCTTTGAGTTGTGCCTTCAACTCATTTGCCTTAGTGACATAATCTTGTATAGTATCAAAGTTATTGGGATCTAACATGGTGAGATCACTATCAATTTGATATCCCCTAATCCCATCAGCTTGACCATACAAGTCTTGAAACTTTTGCCAAGCATCCTTGATTAGAGTACACTTCTCAATATAAAAAATGAGATCCTTTGATACATACTTTCTTAAGGTACCAATTGCCATGATATTTTTAGTGAGCCAATCCAAGTGACCAACTGGATCAACCTTAGGATCAGCGGGAGCAACAATAGTTCCATCAATGTAATGAGTGAGTCCTTTTTCCATAAGTTTACTCCATGCATTAATTTTCAAAGTAGCATAATTATGAGGAGTTAAGAGAGGAAAATTAGAAGAACCCATAGCAGCAAAAAGGAAGGAACACAAGAGCACAAAAGCACAAGAGACACCCCCCCAAATTCACTCAATCAAAGTACCCCCCCCCAAAGTGATGATTTTGGCACTTTATACTTAGTGCGATCACAATGAGCCACTTGCAAAACAAGGCAAAGTGGACTTATGATGCAAATTTTACAACTTCTCAAATGAGATACAAGAGACTTCAATCAATAGTGCAATGAATCTAACTGAGATTCAAGCAAATATACAAGTACCAAGAGAGCCAAAAATGGCCAAAATCTGAAAGTACAATTTCTACTTACAATGGCATCAATCTGATAGCATCATGTGAAAGTAGACAAAAAAATACGCACTTTCAAAAAAAATGGCACCTGAAAAGGAGGTCGTATGACACTAAACGAAGCCTCTGAAGTTGCAAAAACTGGGATTACTCAGGTACAGTCACCAAAAACTGCATTTTCTGAAAAATAAGTGCATCAAAATCAAAAAATTTCTTCACCATTGCGGGGAGCATGAAATTCTAGCCCATTTCAAAAAAAATTGCTTGAAAAAAGGAGCAAAAATGAGCAAGATATCATCGTCTGAAGTTGAACTGCAAAATCAAAAATGCAAATGAGAGGGGGGTCCAAAAATTTTCAAACCCTACTGACATGTGTTAACATCAGCAAATCACCCGATTAAATTTGACGGCCATATGAGCATCGTAAAAACTTCGCCTCCCTGCTGATTGGGCGCCGTACTCTACGAACTACTGACTGGGCAGGTGACTGAGCTGTCATACGTACAGACGGCTGACTGGGCGGTCTGCATCAGCTCTGCGTGGCAGATGACGTGGTGGATGACTGTGCATATGGGTTTTACCCGCGGGCTAGTGGCCGCCTGCCACGTGGCGGACGTGGGTCCTCCTAGTTTAGTTGTCGTTGGCGAAGGGAGCGGCCGGAGTCGAGAGGCCGGCGACGGTGGCAAAGGGGGCCGGCTGTGGCCTGTGGAAGGCAGAGACCGGTGGCACGAAGGGCGGAGACCGGTGGCAACAGGCTCCGAAGGGTGTGGGCGGCGGCGTGCTCGGCAGCAGCAACTGCTCGGGTGGTACACTGTGTAGAGACCTGCAGGGACACGAGCGATGGCGGGTACAGGCGAGGGCGGCGGTGGGTATAGGGGCGAGGCTGACAGCGGCAGGTCCAGACCTGCAACACCTGCGACATGCAGGTACGGACTGCACGGGGGGGGTATGCGGACCCCCCAAAAATCCAGAAAAGAATTTTTTTATTTTTTTTTATTTTTTGAAAATCTTTCAGAAAATTTAAAAAAAAAAAATTCAAAAAATTAATAAAAAAATTTCGAAATCCGTACAATAATAGCAAAATTGGCGAAAAACTTTTTCTCACCAAAATAGGCCGACTTTATAACCAAAATTCATGGAAATGGCCTTCTGGACGCAATGGCGTGGTCGGATCTGGTCTAGGACGCCTCCAAAAGATGTTGCTCCTCAAATCTGCCTCTTGACGTCGCAATAATGCCTCTTCAAGATGAATCAATGAAGCCCCAATTACTCTAATACCATGTGAAATTTTTCCAAGATCAAGAGCTCAATGAAATGTACAAAATAGAGACACAATATAGGACAAGAATAAATTGTATTCTCATCAATAGAAAATGATCAATAATATCAATTACATACAATGTAGATGAGCTTGCTTATATAGGCAAGGCTAGGGATATGTGAGCACACAAATATGACATGTGGCTCAATAAGAAACAAGGGTAGGTAGGAAATAGGTGTGGGTAGGTAGGAGAAATAATATAATAGTCCACATGAGGTGCATCACCCACTGAATGTGGAGTGTAACAACAAGATCAACACCATAAAAGGTGGAATTTTTCCTACACACACTATCCCAATGTGGCACAAACACCCAAGTGTCTCATACCCAAACTACTATGAAATGCATTTCCTAAGTAAACTTAAGTAAGTGTAATAATATCCAAGATGAATAATTATTTACACCAACAGAATCTACTTTAACATTTCAGATGTAAAGTTGTAGATATTTGTAATGATTATATTGTAATATTTTGAAGTTGTAAGAGAAACCTTTAACAGGGTAAAAGACTCTAACCAAGTCTATAAATTGTAAATCCTTTAACCAGGTGCTACACTTATATAGTGTTGTAAAAATCCTTTAGTAAGGTAGATCTAACTGATCTTAATACTCCTAATAGGGTAAGCTATCAAAAATAGCTAAATGTAGCTCTAATCGAGCATTCTTTATTATTGCAGTAGTGAAGTTGTCGGTGCCACCCCCACCGTAGTTTTTCTCTCTAACCAAAAGTTTCTGTATGACCAAAATATATGTGTTATGGAGTGAATCATGTATGATTGTTATCTGTTGATTATAGTTTTATTTTATGTTACTTCACTATTTTGTTTATGCATAACAGTAAGGTTATCACAAAAGAAAAATTTCGGAGTACTGATTCACCCCTCCCCTCTTAGTACATTAGCTTTCTATATTGGGCCTAACAATTGGTATCAGAGCTTGAATCTTGGAAAAGGGTTTAACCACCTAAAAAGAAATATCTTAGCAATGGAAGGCTACAAACAATCTTGGAGGATTGTGCATCTTCAAGAAGAGATGGATAATGCAAATCAAGTGATTGCAGACATGCAGAGGCAAATGCAAAAATCTTTGAAAGTAAGGAAAAGATTATCTAATGACTTGTAGGATTCTTAAGAGCTAGTGGAACAAATCGAGGCATCATCTGAGAATAGTATATCTGAAGAAACTAAAGAAATGATTGGAATGTTGAAAGAAAAGAACAAAGCATTGGCTGATCAACTAAAAGCAATGAGAAGAGAACATGAACATTTCAATACACAAATGACTGAAAATCTAGATGCATTAAGGAGAGATGAGGATAAAGCAAGAGATCTACAAAGAGAGAAACAACAACTTGAAGCTCTAGTATCTAATAAGGATGATGAAATCACAAGGTTAACTAGTATTCAACAAAATATGACAGATCAACTAGGTTATGCTCATCATGAAGCAATTCTGAAGAATGATGAAAATCAATCATTGAAACTTAAAGTATCAAGGTTGACTGGTGAACTTGAAATAGAAAAGAAATCCAAAGAATCATTGGAGAAAAGTTATGAAGCATCAAAGATGTTGGATGAGCAACTGAATACAAGAAGACTCTACAAAGATGGAGGACTCGGTTACAAAGGAAAAGACTCTACCGAGAAAGGAATTAATACTACCGAGAGAGAAGAATCATCAAAACAAGATGAAAAAAGAAATAACATCAAAAGGAAGAAGCCTATTTTCTACTACTGTGGAAATCAAGGTCATACTGCCAACATATGCCAGATTAGAAAAGGTAAGCAACCAAATATCTCTAAGTCCAATGGATATTGTTATAATTGCAAAAAATATGGTCACATACCTAATCAATGTAGGACAAAGTCTGTTAACAACCATCAGAAGGCAAAATTTAAAGGGTTTTGTAAGAACTACAATAGATATGGACATAGCACCGAGAGATGTTGGTTTAAGAAAAAGAACTACATGAAGTATCCACACCGAGCAAACACTGGAGGTTACCGAACTCACACAGATTCTTAACAACAATATGCAGCAGTACCATGGGATTACAATATAAGGATATGGTGTGAATGTTGTGGAAGATATGGACATATAAGTGCCAACTATTTTATAAGGTTTGGAATGAACAACCAGAGATCATGGAGAAATCCCAGTATGGCATGTTTTCATTGTCACAAAGCTGGACATTTAGATGGAGATTGCAGAGATCAACCGAGAAGAGACACTAAGGAGATAAAAGAAAAATTCAAGATGATTTGGAAAAAGAAAGAAATTATGTCTGATGAAGAAAGAACCTTACCTACCGAGTTAGGTGCACCTATTTCAAATTAATCAAGAAAAGGTATGAAGTGACTGCATTCTTTAAAAGTTAAATCAGAACAGTTCCTATTTTATTATGAACAAAATTCAAAATTTGCATAGTTAAGATGCAATTAAAAAAGTTTGCATACTATATAGGAAACCTGTCAAGTCGGTTAACAAAGCAAAGTTGGATACTCGGTGAAAACAGAAAATGAAGTAAGTCAGTAAAAGGTGAACTGGGTGCATTTAATATCATGACCTAACTTGCACAGAGCCCGATAAGGTATTTTTGAGTACTTAAAAGTGTTTTCGCGGTCATTTTCATTCACCCAAGTTTTTGAGAAGCAGAGCAGAGTGAATCAAAGTGACCAAACTTCATTCAGAGCAAATTTTCAAGGTATTTACATCAATCTATTCACACTATTTAGCTAGTTTTTGATCTAGTCAAATTGCTAGTGTCTACTGAGTGTGAAGAGTAAGCTACTTGTAAACCCTAAGGATAACCTATCAAATTTTTACTCGAGATCTACCATGGCGCCCAAGATCCAAGACCCTATAGTTGTCCAAAATGTGGAGAAGCCATCTCTGAAGTATTTCCTAACTCCTAAAGTCACCTCAAAACCGGATGATAAAACTGCATTTTCACTCATCCCGGATCGAGTCTTATTGGTAGAAGATGTTAGATTCTTTACCAAGTGTCATGTTGAGGAACTTGATCATGTAGAGATTAGTGACACATATGACGAATTGTGCACTGACGGCAAACTGGATAGTAAATTTGAACATATTAGAATCAAGGGATTAACTTAAGCCCTAGTCTATCCTCGTGTGTTCAAACCCCAATGGGTTAAGTTTGTATTGAGTAGAGTACATGATGATTTCATGCGGCTACAAGAGAAACCGTTCAAGATCATGAAGGAAGTCATTCACCTGATCATCGGATATCCCATCTACGATCATGCTCGTGCATAGAAAATGATATCACAAAAGGAGCTAATTAGTCTAATCAAAGTAGAATTTGATTACCGAGGACTGAAATTGAATAATGTCACTGATGCTGAACTGAAATTTGCAATCAGAGTCATTGGTTACTGTTTCTTCCAATCTGCAAGGGAAAATAGTGTACCATGTGCTGCAGTAGACCTGGCCTACAAAATAGTATAGAAGGGAATGAAAGTAGACTTGTGTGAAGTACTACTAAAGAACTTATTTGAGAACCTGAACACAATAAGGAAGCTGAAGAAGAACAACTCGGCAAACACACTCAAGTTTGGTTCACTACTTGTCTGTATGTTTTTCTATTTTGAAAAGTTCTTTCCCTTAGTCACTAAAGTAGTATGGGAGCTACACCGACCTATCACCCATCAGATCAATGATTACATCAAGAAGTTAGGAGATAACTGTAATGATGTCATGGATGATTACTTTAGAAAATTCCAAGAGAAAATGCACAACAGGTACAAGATCCCACCATAGTTGGTTGAAAAATACAAGGACAATATTTGTTTTGAAGTTGACACTGATTACTGCTATGTAAATGTTGTTGAACCGAGGATTCAGTTGTTGCAACCAATGGGTTATGAAATTGATTATGATATCACACAATAACAAATTCATGCCTACCTATCATTGCCAAGGCATGCAACTGAACTAAGGTATGGAACCTATGAAGAGGTAAAGGAGAAAGTAAAAATGAGCATTGTAGTTCCTAAGGCTACAAGGAAAGCTACAAAGATGATAAAAGCTCTATCTGAGAAATTTGGAGAAGAATCCTCATCTACACCTATCAAAGGCAATCTTGCCATTACCGAGGAAGAATCAAAAGCACAGGAGGCTGCAATAACATTGAGCAGAGAGTTGCCAAAGGGAAAATCTCTAAAAAGAAAGAAACAGGACATCACAAAGACCCTACCAACTCCACCAACAAAGAGACCCAACACCAAAGCATCAGCTGCATCACTGAGCAAGAAACAAAAGACTGTTGCCGCTCCTAAGGTAACAAATACTTACAAGAAATCTACTCAGAGACTCATCTTGGCAAAAGAGTCGAGTGATACAGAGTCTAACGATGCTAACAAATTCCAGATTGTGAAGAGCAAAAAGGCAAACATTCACAGTGTTGAAAACTTTTGTGCCAATCTTAAGGAATATGGTGGATTTGCAGGATTCAGATATGTTAAGTATGAGTCTAGGAACAATGATGAGAAACAACAGATTGAAGAAGCTGTCATATCTACACTTCTGAAGTTTCAGTTAGCACCATTGGAACTAGCAAAGTCACTTCCAAGTGAACTCTACTCACATATTGATAACAGATGGAAATATGCAATGGATTCAGAGAGACAAATAAGAGAAAGAAGTCTTGTCCACTTATTTCCTGACATGTCCATAGCTGAAATCAAGGAGCATTTGTCCACATACAATTCAAAATTTCTTGTGAAACAGAGAGCCTTAAAATTGATGAATGGGCTATATATTGATGTGGAGAATGAGACTAAGGCCAAGTTGTAGGAGATCTTCAAACAAAAGGATGTCAGTGAACAATCTCAAATTGAAATTGTTGATGTCACCGAGAAAGATCCAGATGTCACCGAGCAAGGTCCAGACCCAGTTGACACAATACAAATTGATGAAGATATAATGGATGAATCCGCACTGGAGCAAGAAATGATTGAAGGCACCACTTATGCAAAACTTGTGTCTAGTGAATTGGTCTTAGAACAAGTTCAACCTTATCTACCAGTGAAGCCAACAGTACCAACCGAAGCCCCCAAGGACACCAAACAAGTTACCAAATGTAACAAATCTGAAGCTGCAGAAGATACAGGTAACAAGTCTGAAGCTACAACAGACACAACAAAAGATCAATCGTCTCAAGGATAGACAAGCATAGCAAATATTATAGTAGAGACCCCTAGCACCGAGCCATCCAAAGACACTACAACTACTACAGGAACAGTGCAAAGTGTTGCATCTACTGAGCAACCTACCAAGGGACAACAAGCCTCACAAGCACTTGTCTTAGTGCCTCAAACAAAAGGAAAAGAGAAAAAGGTGAGAAAGCATGGTTTTAAATTTGACTTATCTAAACTGATTGTGTTGCCCAATGTCGACATTTCCAAATTAAAAGGGCAAGCACTCATTGAATTCAGTGAACTATGCAAAGCAAAGGCCAAACAAGACAAACAACTGGCAATACAGAAAAAGAACAAGGTACTTCAAAAGGTTAGGACACTGCTCACAAAAATGCTACCATCAGCAATAGTGTCAACCAATGCACCCATCCATATTCAGTTGAATGAACTCCTTAATCAGATTGAAACATCTGGAGTTGATGCATCCGAATACCTAAGCAAGCTCAAGGATAAAGAGCTCACAATAAAAATGATAGAGGAAGTCCAAAAATCAATTGCTGTTGGCAAGGTAAAACTTGTCAAATTTATTACTGAGTTGACCCCTCAACTCAAGCACATTCTTTATTTATTCCAGAAATTGTGTACATTTTCTTTATTTATTAAAGACATCAAAAATAAAACTGATGCAATTGAGAAAAAGATCACCGATCTCTCATCCAAGTTGACCACTGAGCCTAATTCAGTTCAAACTTTTTACAAAAAGCTACAACAGCTCATGGCTTGATAGTTAGAACTCAGGAATGAAGAGCATAAAATTAGGATGGATATAATGACCCTTCAAACATTATTCCTTCCTCATCTCTCATTAGTCCAAGAGCATCTTAATCGAGCTACAAGCTTATCAACTACCCAAGAGGGAAGCACTCTTGATGGTCACTCTTATCTGATACTCAAGCACATAACTCATTAATGGAAAGTCTCAAGGACTCACTCTCAGTCACCCTCACTGATGCCTGGACCAAGTATAAGGCTATTTTTTATCAATTACCACCTCCAAATGCAATTTAAGTTTTTAATGTTTGTCAAAAAGGGGGAGTAATATTATGTTACTACACAGGGGAGGAAAGCCCAGCAAAGGGGGTGTAATTCTACACTTAGAGAGTAGTACAGTTTTGATAAGACAATTTTGAGTATTGTATACAAGGGGAGTATACCGAGTAGAATATACAGAGCATTTAGAGCACACAAGTATAGTACAGAACCGAACTAAACATGCAAAATTCAGAGTTATGTATAGGATAATGATAAGGGGAGTATATCTGCATATACTATTGACTATTGTACATATTGTCAAGTATAGTCATTTTGTCAAGTATATAGTTTTTTGAGTTATGACTTTGTAAGTAGTTTTTGTCAAACATCTCAACTAATGTCAAAAGGGGAGATTGTTACTACTTATCAAATTGCCATTAGTTTCATATCCAAAGTTATACTATATTCTAGTTGGTTAGTATTACTGAATCATGCAGTCGATACACACAGAGAAATCGATATGAACAGTCTAGTTGGTTACTGAAGAAGGCAGTCACAGAACACAGTATTCACTAAGCTATTTACCGAGTAAAGGTTAATGGCTACTGAGTGGTAAAGTTAACTCACCGAGTTGATATTCACCAAGTGAAATGTTTTACTAGATACATTGAACCTAGACATGCACATGAAAACGTGTTACAAGATCGAGGCACATCTAACCGTTTTTGCATTGGAAATTGCACTATGAAATTATGTATGATTACAAGGCCAATCTAACCTATGAGATATTTTGTTTATTTATTCATTCAAAGAATTTTTTTGTAAGATCGAAGCAATGAATCAGATCACCACTGTAAGATATCTATATATATAGCATGATTCTAGGGTTAGACATATGACATGATATGATGTGATAAGAGATGCAATGAGATAGAAGTGTGTATGCATGAAGGAAGACTATTACAGAGACACATAGAGGTCACCGAGAAGGTTATCAGTGAACAGTCGAAGAACAGAGCAAACAGAAGGGTTTACCGAGTTTCATTATGGGTTACCAAGGTATGCTACAAGCTAGGTAATCTTATTCAGAGCACATAGAATCTACTTTAACATTTCAGATGTAAAGTTGCAGATATTTGTAATGATTATATTGTAATATTTTGAAGTTGTAAGAGAAACCTTTAACAAGGTAAAAGAATCTAACCAAGTCTATAAATTGTAAATCCTTTAACCAGGTGCTACACTTATATAGTGTTGTAAAAATCCTTTAGTAAGGTAGATCTAATTGATCTTAATACTCCTAACAGGGTAAGCTATCAGAAATAGCTAAATGTAGCTCTAACCAAGCATTCTTTATTATTGCAGTAGTGAAGTTGTGGGTGCCATCCCCACCGCAGTTTTTCTCTCTAACCAAGAGTTTCTGCGTTACCAAAATATATGTGTTATGGAGTGAATCATGTATGATTGTTATCTATTGATTATAGTTTTATTTTATGTTACTACACTATTCTGTTTATGCATAATAGTAAGGTTATCACAAAAGAAAAATTTTGGAATACTGATTCACCCCTCCCCTCTCAGTACATTAGCTTTCTATATTGGGCCTAATAGACACCTTACGTTTCTTGAAAAGTATTCAATTACACTTCAATCCTATTCGACATAGACTGTGCAAGATGTTATGATTATTTGGTGAATATGAGCCTGCCAAGTTTTGAGCATAGACTATTTGGGTTGTTACCAATAGGCCTGAAAAAAATATCAAAAACCATACATAGGGATGCCAAGAAAGTCTTCATTGTAAATTTTTTTTAATAGTTTGTGCGTAGCTTTAACTGCAAATCAAATATTCATAGAAAAGAACAAAAAGGGTCCCTTCCACATCATCAACAAAAATGACCAAAACCAAAACAACCAGAAATGGCTATTAACAACTATAGTTGTTTCAATTCCAAAGAAAAGAGAATGCCTCTGTGAAGAAGTGTCTAAATTCACCAAGTGGCAACCACCCCCAATTGCATTCAAACTATAGGATACATAACCATTGATACCATGATATTCGGTGCATTTCTAGGTCTCAAGAATGTCCTATGAACCAAAAAGAGAATAGATGAGAAATGCTTAAAGACATATCAGGCCCTCTTGAAATAGGCCACATAGGTGGCACAAACTAAACACTAGTCTGCCAGGTAAGATGAATATGAGTATGCAATGTCATCTATTAAAGGTCACCCAGGTGGCATAGTCTGAACATAAAAGAGTTCAACAAACACACACATTTGACATCAATGACACAAATTAACATAATGATGTTTTTCATATGGAAAAGTTATTTTTCAAAGAGGTCATGAAGATATACATGGTCTACCAAAGAATATAGTTTTAGATTGAGACACTAAGATTTTTGGATACTTTTTGAGGATATTGTAGAAAATTTTGAAGATGGATTTGAAGTTTAGTTTAGCACACCATCCACAAACCAATGGGAAAACCAAAATGGTGTTCATATAAGTTTGGGTAACTTGTCGATATTCTTAGTAGGAGATAAGCCTAATGGATGGGATTTGATTTTACCACATGTAGAGTTTGCATACAATAATTTTGTTAATAGGAGTACTAGTAAATAACCATTCTGAATTATATATGGAAGCAACTATAGAAATTCTTTAGAACTAAGGAAGACAGACAAAGGAGAAAAGAGTAATGCCAAAGCTAAAGACTTTGCAAAGCACCTGAAGAATTTGCATGAAGAAGTGAAAAAACATATTAATTAGATGAATTTTTAGTACAAGGCTAAGGTAGATTGGAGATGAAGTCATGGTTCATTTGAGAAAAGATAAGTTTTCAATAGGGACACATAATAAGTTAAAGATGAAGAAATTTAGACCATGCAAAATATTGAAGAAGTATGACTCAAGAAATGCTTATGAGGTCGAGTTACCAAACATACTTAACATTTTACATATCTTTTATAGTTTAGATTTGACAAATTATTATGAAGGTGGTATTGAAGATGAAATATAAGAATCATAGTGGAATATTCTAGCAACTACTTTAGAGAAGGAGGAGATAGAAGACATCTTGGATATCTATGTAGGTAGAAGCACAAGAAACAAGCAATATTAGGAGTATTTGGTCAATTGAAAAGGAAGGCTTGTTGAAGATTCATCATGGTTGTCTAAAGTAGAGGTTGACCACCTTAGTTTTTCTCTAAATTCCTGAGATGTGACAAGATCACTTCTCATGTTACCCTGGGTGTCCAATGTAGGAGCATCTAGGGTGTAGGACCAATCTTGCATCACCCAACTAGAAATATCATATTTTCTTTTTGTTTTGTGGGTTTTCTTTAGTTTTCTTGGAGCCCATTATGATAGTTGAACTATATAAGGCATATAGAAGCTAAAAATACCCAAAAATAATCACATGCTATTTTCATGAATTTTTCTCATTTGAGGTCATATGAACATGAAAACTACTCCCAAGGAGAAAAACTAAAAAAATAAGATGTTTGTCAAAAGAACCATCTCAACATCCTATACGATTTGAAAGGTATCAAAGTTTTCATCCCTAGCAATTTCTTCGATGAAGCTAAAAACTCAAAAGTGAAGACTTTAGAGGCCCCAGAAAGGTTAAAAATCCCCAAAAAAGATCTTTCATGTGTTTTCCTTTGTAGATCTCTTCACAAGCTTTCCAATGATATGTTATATATAATGGCAAATCAAATACCTACACCAAAAGTTATGGGTCTCAAAAATTGTGCCACCAAAACTCAAGTTTCAATGAAATTCCACCTGGGCATAAAAAATCAACCGATGGACTGTTGGGCACCAAAAATAAGAAAAGTTACACTTTCTAGAATATTCTAAGGCAGTTATAGGTGCTATATAAAGGGGTGAATGAGGGTTATTATAGTGTTGGCAAGAGATCCTGTACCAGTTGAGTTAAGTTCTTAAGGAATGTTTCAAGGTTATCATTGATGACAAATTTGATAACAAATCATATCCAGTATATGTTGAATTGTTCTACCAGAATTTTGATATCCATTTTGCTTAAGTCTAGAAGGTGGAATACAATATGCGATAGAGCATGAGTATGAGAAGAACTCAATTTTGGCTACATAGTTTTGGTTGTGGTGGAAAAGTTAATTGATTGTATGTTCAAGACAACTTAATTTGTAATCCTAGCCCCTGGTATTGATTCTCGTGCAAGGTAGAAGATCTAATATTCAATATTTCTGGAAGAACAAGGTTATTTTGGTGATTAGTGATGAAGCATGCTATGAAGAATCTTTGGGACGATCTCAGTGATTGGTTTTGAGTTCAAGGTGGTTGAAATGACATGTGTGAAGCATATTATAATTTTTTTTAGGTCCTCATATGGATTTTTAATCGGATTGAGTCGGCTTCATGTTACACATTTCATATTTTGCAAATATTTTGAAGTCAACATATTGGTGATCTAATCAAGTGGTACGGATATATAAGGCCAATCTATTTGATAATTTAATGAATTGATTTTGTCATGAGAAGAGTGTATAAGTGTCTGAGTATAGTTTTGTTAGCAATATGGAGGAATTGATTATGTGTTGCATTGATTTTTTATCAATGATGTCAACACTAGCTATTATGGTTGGTTACCAACAAAATATCTAGTGTTACTGGCAAAAGGGACTATCTGTTGGACACTTTCGGCATGTTTGGATCAATGGAGTATATTTGGTTTTATGTGTTACATGTTTTTGGAGCATGTTTTGGTCAGTTGGTATTGACTTGGTGATCGGATGCTATAATACACTCTAGTAAGCCTATACTGGTGAGGGTTTAGGGTTTTACCAACAAAACTTTTACTGAGAATCTTTGACTGGATGCATAAGTGGTGTTGGTGCGACTTCTAGATGGAATTCGGGATGTAGAAGGTGATCCTTGATCATGCCTCGACTAATTGGAGACATCGCTTTGGCATGGTGGACCCAGATTAGGTCTGGTACCTATCTAGGTTATGGACTAGTATCATGTTAACGTGTTCTCTACGTGTTACCATGATGATTTATGGATTGGTTAATGTTGTTTTGGTCTAAAGCCGACATGGCATATAATTGTAATATGGATATAAGTAATAATATTTTTGTAATATCTTATAGGTGGTTGACCTAATTGGTTTAGGCCTTAGGGTTTGTATAAATTGATGTAAGATCTCATTGTAGATCATGGGTATGGGAATGGAAATGTATGTTGTGGTCATGGAATGAAATATCATATGTGAAGGATATTTAGTCGGCCATTGAAGATCAAATTGGGTTTATGTAAGAGGTCAAAGGCCTCTGGTATTGAGCTTAACCAGGACTGTAATCAGACATGGTAGATGTTATTTCTGGTAGTTCATTATTCTGGATTGTTGTCCAATTATTTTGAGGTGTTTATAACCTCTTTGTAGTGAGTGAGACTCTTTTGTAATGAGCAATACGCTCTAGGAAGTGTTCCTTCCTGCATGTGTAGGCCCCTCATTGTATCACATACTTTCTATAGAAGTATCATATGACTGTGGGTAGGCTTCCCACCGTGGTTTTTCCCTTTACCAAGTTTTCCACGTACAAATCATGGTGTTATGTGGTATGGTTGCATTGTGCTGATTATCTATTTCATTCTTTATTTTTATTGCTTACTGATATATGTTTCTATTATTCTGGTATTCAATGTTTATGTGCTCTGGTTAAAGTTTATAAAGTGGTTTGATTGATATAATATGTTGACAACTAATTCACCCCCCCCCCTTCTCTTAGTTGTCCGCCTATTATCCTAACAAGTTTCACATGCACTATCTATGATTTGGTGTTCTGGTGTATGACAAAGCAACAAAATAGAGCACTTTGTCAAAACATTGGAAGACAGTCACTTTGTACTTAACTAAAACTGCATTCTGGCATTTGTAGATGCCACTCATCAGTCCAGATATTCTTGTTGTCATTGTAAATTATTTTTAGGACATTGAGTCCTTTGGGGTTGTATCCCTCTTTTATAATTAAGCAGTGAGATCTAGGAAGTGTGCCTGAATGCATGTGCATTCCCCTCTTGTAATATTATTATACTCTTGATGATAATATTGTAATATTGTGAGTCTCAATCCCACCATGGTTTTTCCCTTTCCAGGTTTCCAAGTAAAAATTCTGGTGTTATGGTTTTGTCTTGTTTCCATTTAGTTTCTGCACTTTTCTTTTATTCATTTACATCCAGTGGTTTAAGAATTAGTTTAAGAAAGTTGTCAATTGTAGAACAATGATTCACCCCCCTATCAGTGTTCATTGAGTCCGACAATTGGTATCAAAGCCTAGTTCCTCCAAGGAAGCTTAATAGCTTGAGGAAGATCTAGGTTAGTGAATCAATGGACTCTGATTTGTAGAAACAACTTATTTTGGCACTTGAAGACCTAGATGAAGCAAGACAAGAAGAAATTAGCCTAAGAAGAAATATGAGTGATGCTGAAAATTTCATTGTCATTGAAAGAAAAAGTGAACACATCCAAAGAAAAGAGAAAGGAGCTAATGGAAAAAATCATGAAGAAGAGAAAATAATTGATAGTCAAGTCCTAAAAGACAAGGCAAATGAATCTAAAAAACTTGGTAGAGATAATGCAGTCCCAAATAATGAAATGCAATCCATTGTGATGAATCTGAAAAAGGAGGTTGAAGATAGGAAGAAGAATGAGGAAATCTTGACCCAGTCATTTAAGGATAGATTTGATGAATGTTGCAGATTGAGTCATGAAAATGACCTGCTGAAGCTTCAATTGATACAGTCTCAGAATAATGAGCAAGATCTTGAAAGGAAGATCATAATTCTGAGAGATGAACTTACCACTACTAATGAGTACAGATAAAAATTCAATGCTAGCTTAGCCAAGCTAGATGAAATGCTACAAAGTTAGAAGAATAAAGGTGATATGGGAGGACATGGATTTGAGAAAGGACAAATCTCAAGATTTGGTTAAAGTAATCATCAAAAGAGAAAGATATCTCTAGTAAGACATCCTAATTCTTATAAAATCAATGGCAAATATTTTCTTTGTAATAAATTTGGTCATATGGCAAGTCAATGCAGAAATAGGGCAAATCAAAATAATTCATCATTCTTCGGGCAATGTTTCAATTGCAATAAATATGGTCATAAGTTAGTTAAATGAAGAAGTATGATAAATAGGAGAAATTTAAGATGTTATTCTTGTGGAATATTTTGACATATTGCTAACAAATGAATATCAAGGGGAAATCAAGGTTATTCTAGGCCTAATTGGAGAAATAACATTGTTTTCTATGCATGGAACAAATCTAGCAATATTGCAAAATTTAATAGAAGCAAGAATATGAGAAAGAATTCTCTAGCAAACAAGAACAAAGTAGATGAAAAGGGAAAGGTGAAGGTTGAGGAGATTTTCATGTAGATCCCTAAAACCCCCTTTCTGAGATCTGTAGCCTCCTGCGAAAGATTGGAGATGATTCTAAATAGTTGTGCAGATGATTCTAAGAGATATCCTGAAGATTTCATGCCAATTTGATGCTCTGGTACAAAATTCATGAGATATAGAGCATCTGGAAGAAGTTTGAGGGTTAATAATTTATTGGACCTTGAAGTTAGGTATTAGAAGCATAAAAAGGCATTTTAACATTCATTTATCACATTACGTTCGAAGAGAAAGAGAAGAAGAGTGTAGCAAAGAAGATTTTGTAGCTAAACCAAAGATAGATCAAAAATATTTGGTGGAGATTTCTTGCATCTGATTAAAGATAAAAATATTTTATCAGTTCAATATATTTGTTTGTAACCTAGAATTCAATATTGGCATCATCTAGTGTGGTGCCTCCATTGGTTATCGAAATAATTAATATGACAATGCCTATGTTTAAGAAATGCCCATTCAAATGATGGAAGATGATCTAAATGGAAAATTTTCATCTATTCCATATCCATGTGTATTGCATGTTGAAGATATTAGGGCATACATCCATTGCAATATTCAGGAGCTTGGGAATGCTAAAATTCTAACTCTATACACCAAGCACATTTTGGATGGCATGGTGCATGAGAACCTCATCAAAAAGATACTCATGACTCTAAGGATGAAGACTAGGATCATTAGGATGTCTTAGTGTGTCTTGTGTTTCATGTGTGCAAATAAACCCCACCATGTAAGCCCATATCACCAATTAGGTAATTTGAGAAGCCAATTGGGACAATGTTGTCAATAGGGGTAGTAGATGGTTTAGATTTGTGTTTGATAGGTTTTAGAAATTTTTAACGAGTGT